>NC_045427.1:68997163-69612475 GCF_902635505.1 Sarcophilus harrisii
TTTTTTTTTTGGTTCCATGAACTGCAGAAGAAAGTATTTCCTTTTTTTAATTTTCTAAAGATCCAAATACCTAATTTTTTAATTTCTTTTACTTTTTTTTTTTTTTTTTTGTTTTGGTTTATTTTTTAATTTAAATTAAGGTTGGTTTTTTTTCATTTTTTTTTTTTTCCAATTTTAATTTAAAGTTGGTATAACTTTTGGAATTGTTTTTTTGTTTGCTTTTGGGTTTATTATTTGGGGATTTTTTATTTTTTTAATTGAATCAATTTTTTTTGTTATTGAATGGTGGTATTTTTTTGACTTTCCCTTTTAAAAAATTTTTCCCCTTTTTTTTTTTTTTCTTTTAAAGTTTTCTTTAAAAATTTTAGGGTTTTTTTTTATATTTTTTCTTTTTGGGAAGTTATATTTTTTTCTTTTACTTTTTTTTCCTCCTTTTTTAAAAATTTCTTTCTTTTTTTTGAAAACTTTTTTTAAATTTATTTTTTACAATTTTATTTTATAATTCCCTATTTAGTTTTTTCCTTTTTATTTTTTTCTTTTTTTTTCTTCCCCTTTTTTAAGGGTTTTTTTAAAAAAATTTTTTTTTTTTAATTTAAGTAAATAAAATTTTTTTTAAATTTTAGAAAGGGGGTTTCCTTGCCCTTTGGGGGTTTTCCCTCTTTTTCCCTCCCCCCTTTTTTTCCCCTTTTCCCCCTTCCCCTTTTTTTAATAGCAATCTTTAAAGCTTTTTGTAAAAAAAATTTCCCAAAGTTTTTTCCTTTCTGCTCTCTTTGAGCATTCTTGGGAGTTTTTTTGGGTTCCCTTTAGCCGGAAAATTTTTTAAATTTCATTTTCCCGGAAAAATTTTTCCCGTTTTTTTTTTGGTTTCCCATTCTGGTTTCATTAATTGGGTTTTTCTTTCCTTTTGTGGGGGCCCCGGGTTCCTTATTTTAACCTGGTTTGGTTTTTTTGTTAAATTTTTCCTTAACATGTTCCCTTTTTGCAAACTTGGGTTTTTTTTTGGGTTTTTGGGGTGAATGAATTTTTCAATGATTTTCCTTTGATTTCTAACATTCAGTTTTTTTGTTTTTGTACTGGGCTTTTTCTCATAATTTTTGTAAAATTCCCTAGATTTTCCCCAGATTATTTTTTCTGTTTTCAAGTAATTCTGGTTTTTTTTCTTTTTTTGTTGGTTTTGTGTTCCTCGGGTTTCAAAAACCTTCATTTTTTTTTTCCTTTTTTTCCCTTTTTTAACCAAATTTTAATTTGGGTTTTCTGGGGGAACCCCTTTAAATTTTTTTTTTTTTTTTTTTTTTAACAACCCACTTTTTGGGTTTCTTTATTTTTATAAATTTTTTCCCCCTTTAAAATTTTCTTTTCCAATCTTTTCGGGTTTTTTTTTTTTCCCCCTTTTTTTCCCATTTTTTAATTTTTTGGGACTTTTAATGTTTTTTTAAAAAACCCCCCCTTTTTTTTTGGGTTTTTCCTTTTTTATGCTTTTTTTTAAAATATTTTCTTTTCATTTTTTATTCAGAAAGTTTAGGGGTTAAAGGGACCAAACCCCCAGAAAGGGGAAAAGATTTCCCCAATATGGGGTCCTGTGTAGAGTTTTCCTTCCCCAAAGGAATGGTTCAACCCCAAAAAAAAATGGGTGATGGATTTTTTTGCCCGGGAACTTGGGGGTTTTTTAACCCCCGGGTTTTTTGAATCGCCAAGGGGCCCAGAACAAACCAAACTCTCCCAATCTTCCGATGCAAAGGCCCTGGAAACCATGGCCCCGGGGGCCTCCCCCCCTAAATTGGGGGCAACCCCGGGTGGGTTTCCCCCAGGATCCAACCCCCAAAAACCCCTTTTTTTGGGGGCCTTTTAGTCTGTGCCCACCCTGGTTTGAGATTCCCCAACCCCCCATCTGCTTCCCCCCGGGGCCAAATTTTGGCGAGACTGAATTTTTTCCGGGAGTTTTCCTTCACAAATTTAGCAGTCAAGACATTTTGACCATTTTTAAAAGGGAAAGGAAGAAGGGGCCCCGGGTTTTCCCCCTTTGGGCCCCCCTTTTTTTTAATTAAAGTTTTATTTTAAAACTTGCAGGATTTCCAATTGTTTTTTTTTTCTTTTCCCTTTCCCCCTCCCCAGAGGTTTCCCCAATCCAATAAAAAAACATTTTACAATTCTTGCAAGAAAAATGAGATCAAGAAGGAAAGAAAATGAGTAAGAGCACAAAATGCAAACAAACAACAAAAACAGTGAGAGTGTTATATTGTGATCCACACTCAGTTACTATAGTCCTCCCCTGATTAGATTCTTCTTCATCAGAGATTTGGAATGGCTCAATCATCTCATTTTGGAAAGAAACACGTCCATCAGAATTGATCATCATATAATTTGCTGTTGCCATGTATAATGATCTCCTGGTTCTGCTCATTTCACTTAGCATCAGTTCATGGAAGTCTTTTCAGGCCTCTCTGAAATCATCCCTGCTAATTGTTTTTTTACAGAACAATAATATTCTATAACATTCATATACCATAATTCAATTTTCAAGCCATGACAAAAAGGGCTGACAAACATTTTTGCACATGTGGGTGCCATTCCCTCCTTTAAAATCTCTTTGGGGGGCGGGCAAGATGGGGAGAAGACAAAGGATTTCTAAACTCTTCTCCCCCTCTTTATCAATATTATATCGAGCCTCAAAAATAGTCTTGCTCCACAATTTAAAGATAAGTAGAACAACCACCAAAAAATCTGCAGTCTCGCCAAAAAGGTTGGTTCCCCAAAGGGGAATGCAGACTGGGAAGTTGGTTCCGAGGAGGTCTCAAACCGAGGGTGAAGGCAAGATCTCACACAAGCCGCAGCCCAACCCGCAGTTCGGGCTTTTCCGGGGCAGGGATCCTGCACACAGGAGGACGCAGCCCGGTTAGCCTCAATCTGCGCATTGGGGAGCTCGGCGGGGCCATAGAAGCTTTTCGGGCCTTTTACGGCAGAGAGCTGGGCGGGATTTGTTGTCTGTGTTCTGTGGTCAGCTGCTAATACTCACAGTCCCACAAGAGGTCCGGCCTGGGGGTGACACTTTCACCCTAGTTCTGGCCGGGCAATCGATAATCCCTCACCCTACTAAGCGTTTGTATGGCAGTGCTAATCACTTCCTGTTGGGGAAGGGAACTCCCCAAAACCCCATACCTTGGGCCGGAAATCGGTTTTCTTTCCCGTCTGCAGAAAGGGCGGAACCCCCTTGCCTGGAGACCTACCCTAAAGGTTTAAACATGAATAAAAGTAAAAGAAAATCGAAGCTTTACAAAAAAGGCAGGTCAGCAAACCTGAAGAGACCAAACACAAAAACATCAGACTTCCTCCTTTCATAATGCTCTTAGAAAGAACCATTAAAAGTCCAAAAAGAGAGTTAGAAGATAAATGGAAAAGGAAAGAAGTTACAAGAACAACAATTTTAAATATGAATTGGAAAAATAAAGAATTCATAAAAGTAGGTTTGTGAATTAAAAGCAAAGAACACGCAAGAAAGTAGGATCGGTGAATTGAAAAAAAAACACTAAAAAAAAAAAAAAGAAATTCACAGACCAAAACAATACTTTCAAAAACTAATTGGAATATGAAAGAAAAAAGCTAATGAAGAAAATAATTTTTAAAAATTAGAACGAACAAATTAAACTAATGATTCATTGAGACAAAGAATCAGTCAAACAAAACCAAAAAATGACAAACGGAAAAAAACATAATTATCTACTTGCAAAAACGACAGACTTGAAAATAATCTGGAGAGATAATCAGGATTATTGGACTTTCTGAAAACTATGTGAAAAAAGAGCCTGATACTTTTTCAAAGAAATCATCAAAGAAACTGCCCAGATGTAATAGAATCAGAAGGGAAAAATAGGATTGAAAGAATTAAGAATACCTTCTAAAAAACCTAAAAAAAACCCCGAATATTGTAAATTTAGAACTACGATTAAGGAAAAATTTTACAAGCAGCCAAAAAAACCATTTAAATACCGGGTGCCACAATAAGGATCACCCAAGATCGCAGCATCTACCTTAAAGGAAAAGAAGGGCCTAATATGATATTCCAAAGGCACAAGAACTTGGGATCGAAGAATAAACTCCCAAAAGCTGACATTTTCTTCAAGGAAGAAATGGACTTTAATAAACAAATAATTCCATTGTTTCTGAAAGAAAAACCAAATTAAACAAAAATTTGATCTCCAAGAATAGACCTCAAGAGATGCAGAAAAGATGAAGCAAATGAAGCTCTGAAAGTTAATAATTTGGCCAATGTCACACAGACAATAAATGGTGAAGCTGTGATTCAACCCCTAAAAAATAAATAAATAAATAAATAAATAAATAAAATCTCTTTGGGATATAAGCCCAATAGAAACACTTTTGGAACAAAGGGTATACACAGTTTCATAACTTTTTTGAGCATAGTTCCAAATTGCTCTTTAGAATGGATGGATCAATTCACAACCCCACCAACAATGTATTAGTGTCCCAATTTTCCCACATCCCCTCCAATATTCATCATTATTTTTCCTGCAATCTTAGCCAATCTGAGAGGTATGTAGTGGTATTTCTGAGTTGTCTTAATTTGCATTTCTCTGTTCAATAATGATTTAGAACACCTTTTCATATAACTGGAGATGGTTTTATTTTTTTCATCTGAAAATTGTTCATATCCTTTGACCATTTATCAATTGGAGAATAGCTTGAATTCTTATAAATTTGACACTGTTCTTTATAAATGAGACCTTTCATTTCTAAAATACATAGAAAATTGACTAATTCAGCATCTCACACATCTTAGATTGGCTAAGATGACAGAAAAAGATATGACTGAATTTTGGAGGGAATATGGAAAAACTGGGACACTAATGCATTGTTGATGGAGTTGTGAAATGATCCAAACATTCTGGAGATCAATTTGGAACTATGCCCAAAGAACTATAAAACTGTCTATACCCTTTGACCCAACATTGTCACTACTTTTATCCAACAGTGTCTGTATCCCAAGGGAATTATAAAGAACAGAAAAGGACCCACATGTTCAAAAACATGAAGCAGCTCTTTTTTGTGTTAGCAAATAATTGGGAAATGAGTAGATGCCCATCAGTTAGGAAATGGCTGAGTAAGTTGTGGTATATAAAGATAAAGTAATTTATTCATTAAAAATGATGGACAATCTGATTTTTAAAAGGCCTGGAAAGATTTACATGAACTGAAGCTGAGCGAACCAAGCAGGACCAGAAATACATTGTATACACTAACAGCAAGATTTGTGATGATCAACTATGAAACCCTTGGTTCTTCTTGGTAATTCAGTGATCAAAGGCAATCCTAATAAACATTGGATACAAAACTCCATCTGCATCCAGAAAAATAATAAGATTGAATGTAAATCAATATTTGCTATATTAAACTGTTTTTGTTTTCTCTCCTATGTTTTTTTAAACTTCTGTTCTTATTTTCTCTCTCAACATGATTCATAAAGCAATATGTATTTAAAAAATTAATATACATGTATACTCAGAAAAAATTCATTTAAAAAAAGAATCTATTGATTCCCTCTTGAAAGAGATCCCAAAATGAAAACTCCCAAGAATATTATAGCCAAATTCCTGAACTGCCAGATTATGTTGAATATATTGCAGAATGAAACAATTACAGCATTATGGAGCCACCATCATGATAAAGCAAGAATTAGTGGCTTCTACATTTAAAGGACTGGAGGGATTAGAATATGATAATCTAAAGAAAATGGAGTTAGGATTACAACCAAGAATCATCAACCCAGCAAAACTGAGTATAATCCTTCAGAGTAAAAGGTGATCATTCAATTAAACAGAGCATTTTCAAACATTCCTGATGAAAACATCAGAGCAGAATAGAAAATCTGAATCTGGAGAAGCATAAGGAGAAAATCAGAAAAGTGATATCATAAGGGACTTAATGTTAATCTGTTTAAATTCTACACTGGAGGAAGATATGTGTAGTTGATTAGAACTTTATCATTATTAAAGCAGTTAGAAGGAGTAATATATAGATAGAGGGCACAGGTATGAATTGAATGTGAAGGAATAATTTTTTTTAAGAAATGATAAAATTAAGGGGTGGGAGAGAAGTGTACTTAGACAGAAAGGAAAAAGTGGAGTGGTGCAAATTATCTGCCATTATAAAAGAGGCAAGAAAAAGTTTTTTACAGTAGAGGGGAAGAGGGAGAGGAAGAGGGAGGAAGTGAACCTCACTATCCTCAGAATTAGCTTATAGAGCAAATAACATATGTACTCAACATAGGATCCAAAATTTATCTTACACTGCAGGAAAACAGGAGAATGGAATATGAGAATGGGAAGGAGGGTGATAAAAGAAAGGGCATATTGGGGGAAGGTAGTGGTCAGTACCAAAACAGTTTTGAGGAGGGACAATTTGAAAGAAAAGAAAGATATAAATAGGAAGAAATAGTAATTGTAAAAAAAAAAATAAAGTAAGTTTCTCTGATGAGGCTTCATTTCTAAATGAAGACTCAGAGAGAACATAGTCAAATTTATAATTATATAAGGGCCATACCCCAATTGATAAATGATCAAAAGATATGATATATGGTTAAAAGTCTACAAGTTCTTGCATATTCTTTGTCCTAACAATATCACTACTAGGCTTGAATTGCAAATGAGATTTAGAATAAAAAAGGAAAATGATCTGTATGTACAAAAATATTCATTAGTAGCTCTCTTCTCAAGGCAGAAAAAAAAATGGAAATTGAGGGAATACCCATCAACTGGGGAATGGCTCAACAAACTGTAGTATGTGTTTGTGATGGAATATTATTCATCTATGGGAAATGATGATTGGATGCCCTCAAGAAAAAAAAAATTCCCTTGAAAGTCCCCCATGAACTTAAACAAAATGAAATGTTCTATGTACAAGGTTATATCAGTATTCTGGGATGACCAGCTGTAAATGACTAGTACAATCATCCCCGACTATTCTGAAAGACTTATGCTGAAAAATCCTATCCATACTCAGAGAAGGAAATGATTGTATCTGAATACAGATTGACATTTTCTCTATCTTTTTTATTTTTTTATTTCATTTTTTAATTTTATTTATTTATTTATTTATTTATTTTTATATTTTTTAAATTTATTTTATTATTATAGTAACTTTTTATTGACAGAATCCATGCCAGGGTAATTGTTTTTACAACATTATTCCTTGCACTCATTTCTGTTCCGATTTTTCCCTCCCACCCCTCCACCCCCTCCCCTAGATGGCAAGCAGTCCTATATATGTTGAATATGTCCTAGTATATCCTAGATACATAATTTCATTTTTGTTAAAGATATTTGTTTTCATTAGGTTGGGAGATCTAGCCTTTCTTTTACAACTTGTTTTATAAAAATGTTTTTCTATAATTTACATGTGGTTTTGTAATCGTGGGTAAGGACAAGAGAGAGATTCTATAACTCAAAAATTTTAAAAACAAATTTTTAAAAATTTGCTTTCAATGTAACTTTGGAAGCAAATTAAATAAAATTTTAAAATATCATTTTTCAGAGAAGTATGATTGGACCATGGAGTATGGGAAAGAGAATACCTTCTAATTTTCTTTGTGTGATTTTGTGATCCTTTGTGCAATACATAGAAAGTTTGGAAAACTAGGAAAGGGACAAATTGTGAAACACTTTAAATGTCTGACCCAAATGTTTATATTTGATCCTGGAGATAATAGGGATCTACTGAAAAGTACAACATGATAAGGCCCTGAACTAGGGTAGTAACTATGTGAAGGGAGAGTAGGAAATAAATATTGTATATGTTAAGGAATGAACAAATGATAAGATTTGACAAGAATCTGGATATATAGAATAAACAAGAGTGAGATGTTGAGGATAATATACCCTTATAACCTACCCCTTCTCCCTTGTAACTTATTAACCAGAACACAATTTCAGAAGGGGTGGCAGAAATGGTTGTTTTCAGAAGAGAGAAGACAGAATTATTCTCTGTGTTCTCTATTTAGGGATTAATAAACAATAATTGATCACATGAATTAGGTCAGCAATTATCAATCAGTTAATGCTTATGAACTAGTGAAATTATCAGTGAAATTGGAAAACATATATGCTCGTATCTCTAATTTCCTAGCTATTGCCACACAACTCTTCAAATAGAGATTACCATAGTAAGGGAAGATCAATCAGTCAATAAACATTTATTAAGTGTTTACTCTGCACAAGGCTTGGGCTAAATGCTGTGAATATAAAGAAAAAACAACTAATAGAAAATCTGTACTTATGTTGATTGCACAGATTTTGGGAAAAGATACAATATCATGAATTCACATTATTTCATAAATAGAAATGGATAGTTTATTACAATTTCTTGTAAAAAGTAATAGTTGTTAAACTTTTTTTAAACTACGAAGTTGTGGATTTCTGATTATATAAATAAGTTATTTAGGGATTAAAAACATCTCACAAAAATGATATCATAATTCATTTTATAATATGCCTGCATTTGTTGTATTTTTTAATGAATTTTATTATATTTATTAAGGGACAAATTGTTACATGATTTGTACAATTTGTAAATGTGGTTGGTAGTTCAAGAAGATAGGTTATATATCTAAGAACATAATTTTAAATATAATAAAAATAATATTAGAGGAACATATGTTTGCATGTTTGATGCCTTATGTGATCTTGACACTTAGTGGATCATTGAATAAAAAAATTATCTCAGTGATTACATCTGTTATGAAAACTTGTATGATTTTAACATATGTGTAGAAGACACTGTGGTAAAAGAGCATTTAAAGCTTCAGTTTTTTTTCCCCTAATGAATCAAATATTTAGTTTTGTTAAATTGGCAAACAATACACAAAGCAGATTGTTTTATCTTGTAGTTTTTTATTCGTTATGTTGTTTGACTGAAGTTGTGATCTAATGTAGAAAAATCATCTGCAAAATTTTTCTGTTTTAGTTTTTTAAAAATGTATATTTGTGACAGGAATTCTTGATGTTTCAAAAAGACCATTCTTGTAAGAATTTTGTAAACATGAGGAAGTGGCCCATGTAGCTGATTTCTTTCTTACATATATATAATTTTAAATCATAATTTCAAAACTTCTCCATTATTTTGTGACTGTTGAAATCTTATGCTTTTATGCCTATAAAACTGTTATATTATCATATTATTTGTTATATGAAAAAAAAATTTGTTTGTACCTACTTGGTCAAATCTATATACTTTTTAGCAGCAAGGTAGGACAGTGGATAAAATGTTGGACCTGGAGTCAGGAAAAATCTGGCCTCAGTGTAACCCTGAGCAATCACTTAATCCCTTGTGCCTCAGCTTCCTCATCTGTAAAATGAACCGGAAAAGGAATTGGCAAACCACTCCAGTATCTTTTCAAGAATACTCCAAATGGGGTCATGACAAGTCAAACATGTGTGAACTGGATACTCTCCCTTGGAATGGAGGGATTTTGAAAATGAGAAGATTACTGAACTAGGAATTTATGATATATTAAAAGATCCAGGGAAAAGTTTCTAGCATGATCGATATACTCCATAGAGAATTTGGAGCAATGAAAAATACAATTTCATATAGAATTAATAAATAAGAAGAGTTTTAATCTCAGCAGTTTTTTTTTTAAATATTGATGAGATACAGAGTAAAGAAAGTTTCATATATGCATATAAAAACACCTTTGTTAAGATATAGGAATTTATTATACAAAATGTCCTAATAACTTGATTCTCATCATATGATCATTTAGGATTTAGAGCTAAAAACTAATTTCAAATCGGTCTTATTCATGATTCTCATTATGTAGTCAAGCTTATTTCATAAACACAAACATAGAAGAGCATATATATATATATATATATATGCATATATATGCATATACATATGAACATTTTTGTATATACATATGTGCATAAACAAATAGCTATGCATCAATTCCATCTATATTTGCATATCTATCTCCATGCCTAAATACCTACATATAGGTGTATATCTACATATACACACATAAAAAAAGAATTATACATACTTTTTTTTCTGTGAGAAAATAGGCTTGAGTATGTTATAACTTTTGAAATTTCTTGAAGACGTTCAAAATCCAAAATTTATGACAGTTATCTTCATTTCTGTCACTTAATAAAAAGACTTTCTTGATCTCATCTAGACTTTGGCTTCCTGGTTTGACTATTTCTATTCTTTGTGATATATAAGGTAATCAATCCATTGTTAAATTGATTAAATTAAATTCATGAACAATTTTTTCTTATTTTGTGATATTCTTGCCAATTAAAAAAGAAAATCCCTTGTAGCCAACTCTACTCATTTTTTTTCATGAACAATTTTTTGCCATTTCAGTCTTTAAAGCCCTGCACAACCAGGCCCCAAACTATCTTTTCTTCCTCCCTCAATATCACTTTTCTACTGCATTATTCTCAATTAAAGATCCAGCCAAATTGGCCTTCTCTTTGTTCTTTATTCATGATACTTCATCACCTGTCTTTGTGTTTTTGTGATTGTTCTAAATTCTTAGAATATATTGCCTCCTGATACCATCCTCTCTGTATAAAACATAGTATAAGCAGTATCTTTTACTTGAAGCTTTTCCTAATATTATTACATTTTCTCTTAAACTGCTTCATATTTAACTAGTGTATGTGTGTGTGTGTGTGTGTGTACATATGAACATATTTATGCTCTACATTGGGCAAGTCACTTGATTATGTTTGCTTTAGTTTCTTATCTGTAAAAACAATTTGGGGAAGAAAATCATAAACTACATCAGTATTATTTGGCAAGAAATCCCCAAATGGGGTCCCAAAGATTTGGACAACATAGAAACGATAGAAAAACAACACACAAATTCTTCATAAAAAATCTGCACAATGGAGGTCTTCTGGATTTTTTTTAAACATTCAGTAGAAAAACTATTAGAACTCTAAATCTGACTCATGAATACAATTTCTGGTCTTCTTACTCTTTGCTACACAATATTTTTCATGTCCTCATTATGAACATTTTCATTGCATGCCTCCTAGGCCTGGAGCATTATACTTATTCATAACTATTTTTTGTCTTTACTGGTTCCTCTGATTTCATTCAAATCCAATCTTAAATCCCTAACTTGTCCAAGAAGCTTTTCCTAATCTCTTCTTTCAATTTCTCCTCTCAACTGATTATTTCCAATTTATCCTGTTTGTACATACTGTAGTATTAAATTGTGATTATGTTCAAATCAATGACTTCTGCATTTCTTCATATCCCCAGCACTTAACATGGTTCTTGGAATATGTAGATATTTAATAAATGCTTACTATAAAATGATGAAACTCCCAATATTGCATTTTGGAAACTATGATCTATAGTTTTAGAAAACTGGTATTGAACAATTATGACTTGTTGAGGTTTATACAACCAGTAGCTATGAGAAAAGAGACTCGAGTTCAGGTCTTCGTTGCCCCAAAATTCATCTATTATGGAATGACATCTTTCTCATTCAACTTTTATGATAGATCATAGTTATTGTAAATCATTTTACAGATTAAGAAACTATAGTTCAGGGAAGAGTAACTAACCTTGGTCGAAGTAGGATTTAAACCTTGATTTTCTTACTGCTGAGTTCAGAAGTATAAGTACATTATATCTTTCAATAGAATAGGTCCAGAAATTAAAAAACAAAACAGAAGTAAACAAAAATTTCTTCAGCTCATTATTTAGTGCTTTGTTGCCATCTACTAATTTTGTCTTTTGAAAAATGAGGAGAAAAAAATTGCCAATTTGTTCAGGATTTTATTGCTCATTGCCTCAGTTTCTTCTGTTAAAATATGAGAATTTAATGATGCATGGCTAGGCCACACTTACCTGTCTTCGGGCACCAATACGGATATCACAGAGACAGACCACCAGGAGGTAGGGGTAAAATGAAAGAGAACTTTATTCTTAGCACATATTTATATGCTCTTGAGAATCTGGGAGAAGAGGAGGTCCTTTAGGAACCTGGAATAATGAGATTAGCCAGAGAAGAGGGAGGGAAGCATGCTAGGCTTTGAGAACATTAAAGAGGGAGGCGTAGTACCTGGGGTCAGACACTACCTCCTGGGGCTATGCCCCACCTCCACATAGAATTTGCCTGCACCTCAGTACCTCAGCCCTTAGGTCCTCCCACATGCCTTGAACTTCATTCCTTGCTCCTTTTTAACCTTTTTTACCCTTTTTAACCCTTACATCTTTCTCCTCTTTTATTAATAAGACTGAATGTTCTCATTTGACAAATGAGAAGCTCTTCCATAAGCACCTCTAAAGAATTTTATAAGAATACATATAAAGCATCCTAGCAAAGTAGGCAAAAGCAAAAAAAGCAATGATACAAAAATGGCTAAATAGAGCCCATGGGATACAATAGAAGGGGATGGGAAAGGAAGTATGTTGGATCCAGTCACTAAGCCAGTCTGGCAAGGGTCATCATCTCTTTGCTATGGCACTATTTCGAGCATGTCTCGGGTCATCTCCTTCTTTTCTTCTTCAGCCCCTGTTTTAATAGGGGAAACTTTCCTTGTTCTTTCTGGAATCCAGTGGCCTTCTCCATCAGGATCTGCAAAATATAAATATCCCGGCCCTCTCCAAAGTACTAAGGATGGACCTTGCCAACATCCTTCCTCATTCTTCCAAAGGACCTTTTGAATGTTCTCTGGTGCTTGAAGCACTGTTTTCATGGGGCCTAGTTTTCTGTCTTGTATATAAGATTGTGCCAAATGTATCATTCCTGGAGAGAGGCCAGCATCCCTATCCAGTCATAAAAAATTGTAAATATATAAGGTCTAATCCACATCTACCTGTGTGAGCCACTGGGGATTCTGTCTACTTCTTTCCCCTTTCTGATTAACAAGGGTGGCTTTCAAAGTACGATGGGCCCATTCCACTAGGGCTGGACCCTGTGAATTTATAGGGAATCCCTGCAACATGTTTAATGGAGAATGTGGCGAAGAAGGTGGATATCTGCTTAGAGGTATAAACTGGACCAGTATTGGTCTTTATGGTATTAGGAACTCCATGAAAGGAGAAGCAATTATATAAATGTTTAATGACTGAAGAAATGTTCTCACAGGAGGCCACTGTGGCCCAAAGGAATCTAGAAAAGGTGTCAATACAGATGTGGATGGCTACACAGCCCACATGTGTCACATCCATTTGCCACAAATCATTGGGGAATAAACCCCTGGGATTAACTCCTTTACTAGGTGGAGGAGGGAGAAACTGAACATGCTGTACACATGCTATACTATCTGTCGGGCTTGTTCCTGGGTGAAGCTTTAAAGGCATGCAGAGAATTAGCGCAAAAGTGGAGAAAATCATGGGCACATTCAGGGGGTGTGGTGACCATGAGAAGGGAGAATTGTAAAGCACGGTCCAACACCTCATTGCCTGCAAATATGTCTCCTACACAGCATTGGTGAGAGTACATGCAGGATGTAAATGGCATGTTTCCTAGTTTGTAAAATCAGATGCAATTCAGCAAGAAGATTATCAGTTGATGAGTTCTGAGCTTGTAGGACAGCATTTTCAATGCCTCTGAGCACTAGGACAGCATATAAGCTGTCTGATATGATTTTAATGGACTCTGGGTATCTCTTACGTCCTTTTAAGATGTCATATAAAGGCTGCATCAAAGAAATAGGAATAGGGGCATGAGCCCTTAACTATTGAATTTGTCCAACTGTTTCTGAAATCGGTTCAGAGTTTTCACCTTGTCTAATTGTAAGTTAGGTATCTGATTAGTAACTGTAGAAGTCCCCATGCAGAACCCCAGGTAAATGATAAGATAGTTATGTTGGTTCTTTTCTGGGACTACCACTGGTCCATGTTGAGTCAGAATGCTTGTGGTCTCCTTTAGCAGGGCAAAAAGATCTTTCCTGTTGCTCATTGATAACAGTATATCATCCATGTAATGCAGTATCATGGCATGAAGCCACATCTTCCCAATTGGTTCTAGTACTTTTTCCTACGTAGACCTGAAACAAGGTAGGCCTACAACACATCCCTTGGGGGAGAACTTTCCATTGGTAGTACAGATCCCTGCATTGTTCACAGAGGAAATGGTAAAAGCAAATCTTTTCTTATGCTCTGGGGCCAGAGGAATGGAGAAGAAACTATCTTCTATGTCTGTTACTGTACCTGGCCAGCTGGTCGGTACTAGGTTAAGAGATGGCATGTCAGGCTATAGGGCCCCCATAGGTTCAATAGCAGCATTAACAGCTCTAAGGTCCACTAGCATTCTGAATTTTCCAGATTTTTTCTTTATGATAAATACAGGGCCATTCCATGGGCTGGACCTTGGTTCTATAAGTCCAGCCTTCAGCTGTTGTTGTATAATTTCACATAAAGCTTGAGCTTTTTTCACTAAGAGGGGCCATTGAAGTACCCAAACTGGGGTGTTATATTTCCATGTTAATAGTGTGGGAGTGATATGAAAGGTGGTGCCCAAACACCCAATGACCTCCAATTAAAAATCCTGTGGAGGTGATATATAAACTGAGGCCTTCACTATGTCCCTGCCCAAATAGACCTGAGACCTGTGATCACCAGGGGTTGGAACACTCCCTGTTTGTCTGCAAACTGCCAGGGCAGGTCTTCTGCTGCACCCCCTTTAGATAAGCAGCCGTGAGGGCATCCATTTGAAAGGCACTGGAGCAGACATTCTCACATCTCTTTATCATCTCTTCCAGGCCAGCCTCCCCAAACTAAAATAGGCATGGCCTTCTGGCAGTTAGTATTAGCATTCTCCTATGCCAATTTCTGTACAAGGAGGCTGGAGGCTTCTCCTCTGCCCACTGACCTCTTAACAGCCACCTGTAGGCAGGTCACAAAATTGGGGAAAGGTTCATCTGGGCCCTATTTAATCTTTGTCATTGAGGGCTTCTGCTTTCCAGAAGCCTGAATTTTTGCTAAATGCTCTTTGGGCACATTGGGACACTGCTGCATATACTGCTGTATCATATTGCATTTGATTCTTATTTCTTTTATACTTTCCAGCATTTTGTATTATTTTTCCTAAACTTGTCTGGGAATCTGCAAAGCCTCCACAAGGGGGCACAGAAGGAGTGGACAAGAAACAAATCTCCTCAGGGAGGGTAGGGGATGGGGGAGAAGGCCATGCCTTGGAGACTGAGGCAACCTTCCCTCTATTGCTTTCTTCTCCTGCTTCTTATCACTGACCTTTTCCTCAAGGCCATGTGCCTCTGTTTATTTTCTCATTCCTCATCTTATCCCTACCCCCTCCTGTTCTGCCATATCTACTTCCTGCTTCTTCATCACTACCTCTTCCTTTTTCATCTCATCTACCTCTTTCATCTTCCTGCTTATTTCCTGATTCCCACAACTAACTTCCACTTGCTCCATTTTATGGAAGCAGCTGGTCCAAGTGAGTGCCTGTTTATGACCCTCATTTGTTTTATGACTCTCCATTTACACTTCATAATCTACTTTTAATAGATTGAGGCTTGCACCTCTTAAGTACCCTCATTCACTTGATAAATGAGGTGATGCAGATCCCGGGATGGCTCCCAGAGTTTCCTATCATAGAAAGCCATCTGATTACCTATTACCTGGCACTTTTTAAAATCCATTTCCAATCCTCCTTGCTCTACTATTCTATAAACTTCTTTCTATGGCACCTCCTGGTCAGAGACCCTCACAACAATTTGTCTTATTTCCTAACTTTTGATTCACTGGATTTTGGTAATTTATTTATTGCAACTTAGAGGAAAAAAATGGTTCTTTTTAAAGCTGATCAATTTAGACTTGAAACAGTGCATAATATACCCATCTGTTTTGTCTCAGATACCTTATTCACTATCTACTACAAAACAGCCACCCACTACCAAACAACCATATAGAAGCATGTAGATATTTTTTGAAAAATCTCAGGGTTAAATAGCAATTATGGACATCTGATTTACTTACAGATAAACTTTAAAATTGAATAAATGTATATATATATATTTATTATGATACTTCCTGAGAAAGAATTTCTGTAAATGCATTAGGAAAGGCAAAATATTTTGAAAGGGTTCTCATAAACTCAGGTCTTTTCAGCGATGAAATTTCCAAGCTTCTTGTCACCTAAACATCCTTAAGTATCACATTTCACAATATTTTCATTCAATATTTAGCAAATAGTTGCTTTTATCTATGAATTTTAAAATCATGTTATGTAGAGGGCCAGAATTCTAGAAAAGTATACTTGAAACAAGGATACTTACAACAGGGTATTTATTCAGTGCAATAGAGGAGATGATGGTTCTCTAGTTTACATATACTTAATACTTAGTATGGTGATATAATAGTTCTACAGTGGACACATACTCAGTGTGCTGTAGTGGTTTCATTGTATTAAGGTATATAAGAGTTGAGAGAACTTGAAATAAGCAGACTCAACAGAGACTTGAGTGTGTGTGTCCGTGTGTGTGTGTGTGTGTGTGCTCAAGCTTGAGCTTCAGACTCCAGAAAAAGCTAGTCCAGACATTATATTTTGGCACCCTAAATGTGGGGCACTGAAAGAAGCACTCTACATTTTGAGGCTCTGGATGTAAGGACCTACACTCTACAGTTTGATCAACATGGTTATAAACTCAGTGGAGAAGTCTCTGTGACCCAGAAATAGGATGAGTACAAAAATAGACAAGCAGGAAATTTTGGTAAGGACTAAATGAGTCACTTTCATTTTTCACCTGAAATGGGACAAAAACTAAGAAAAGAGCCTCTCTCACACCAAGGGAAGTGTGTAGAATGTAGTTAGGTTAATAAAGAATCAAGGTTTGTTGGTAACTTGGAAGCAGATCATGGGCTCTTAAATATATTAGAGTGCCCATCTCCTTGATTCTCTAAGGAAGAAAAATTAGAGCCAGATATATGGAAAATAGTGTAAGAGCAACTAATTGAATATTATGAAGCTAAGGGTCCTGATTCAGTTCCAAAGGAAACATTCCTTATGTACAACATAGTACAATTGGGTTTAAGGAATGCCACAAGTTTGAAAATAAGAAAAAATTTTAATGGGGACACCAAGACAAGGAATTGTGAGAAGGAGGAGGAAGTGGATGGTACTGACAAAGGAGCTGAAAAGCACAAAGAATTGGACAAGAAATGAGTTAAGTACAGTGCTGGTGGACTTAAGGTGTGTGGTGATTATCAGCAGATACCCAAAAGATATTTTCCATTTCTTGACCCTCTTCCCTCAAATTCGGGTTTCTGGATGGAGGGAGGAGGAGGAGTGGGAAGGGCTGTTACACCATCAGCACCACCCATGCAGCAGCTTTGTCCACCCCCTATGACAAGATTGCAAAAAGCATTTAAGCTAAAAAGAAAGAACAGGATAAATCTGATTTGAGAATAGAAGCATACCCTGTGATTGAAGAGTTTGACTCTTTAGATCAAAAAAAAAAAAAAGATACACTCCTTTTAATCTGGAAATTATCCAAGATCTGAAAAAGGCTTCCATTCTTTATGGGTCTACCTCATTTTATGTTAAGATGGTATTAAAGAATTTGGCTTATTCAATTTTAATCCATAATGTTTGGAAATCTATAGCAAAAGCATGTTTACAGTCTGGACAAAACTTGTGGCTTTTAGAGTATAGTGAACTCTGTAAAATATAAGCCCAATGAAATAGGCAACCTGGAGTTAATATACCAATCACCTTTGAACAACTAGCAGGTTTAGGTTCTTATGCAGATATTTTAGAGCAGATTAATTACCCTATATGAGCATATGAGGAAATTGCTTCTGTTGCTATCAAAGCATGGGGCACCCTCCCTGGAAGACACAATAGAAGGGAAGCCTTCATGAAAATACTGCAAAGTCCAAGTGAACCCTTTGCTGATTTTGTGGGACTTCTGCAGACAGCTGTCATATGAAATACTGGTGAAAATGCAGCAACAGAAATTATGATAAGACAACTTACTAGAGAAAATGCTAATGAAGTTTGTAGAAGAATTATACTTAGACTATACAAGGATGCTCCTTTAGATGGGATCTTAAGACATGCCACAGTGGGCACAAATACCTTTTATATTCATGCTATGATGCAGACTTTTCAAGATATAAACATGGGAAGACAGGGTCCCTTTTGACAAGGGACTTCCAGAGAGACTTGTCAATGTTTTCAATGTAGTAAAGTAGGGCATCTGAAAGCTCAATGTTGGTATAAAGATAGAGTAAAAAAAAACAGGGTGGAAGAAAAAGCCCCAAAACCCTATGTCTAAAATGCAACAAAGACTTCCACTGGACATTAGAATGTAGACTGATTAAGGGAAATGGGAAGCGGGGTTTGACTCCAGGGCCCAAGGCAAAAAACCCTTTGGGCATGACGACAGTGTATGTTATACCCAGAGAGTCTTTAGAAGTTCAGTACTCCAAAATGATCAATCATCCAAGAAGCAATCTGATGGGAGAAAGAGATTACAATTGGGGAGATAAAGTTAAATGCAGCTGGGACTTCTGAGATAGACCCTGGAGAGGTGAAATCTGTTCCTCTTCAGCCTATGGATCCTATGCCTCCAGGCATAGTAGGCTTGACCATTTCACCTCCTGAGAGTGCTTACAAAATAGTCCATACATATACTGATGTGGGAAAATGGGGAATGTGTAGTTAATATCCCAGTCACAAATACAGGTATACAATGTGTGATCTATCACCCAGGAGAATCAGTAGAATTGGGTTTAGTGATGCACATGCCTGATAGGCAATTTGGTGATATTTATCCAGATTTTGACTCCCAACAACAGAATCCAGGAATATTCCGGATTGCAGCTGTTACAGCTGATCATCCTATGCTCACTATCTATGCAAATGTCATATCATTGGACGAGTTGGTAGACGGTGCAGATTGTATAGTCATTAGAGATACCAGTTGGTCCAGTCATTAGCCAAAGATTAAGACAAACACCTATATGCCTGGGATAAGAGGATCAATAGTAGCTGAGGTCAGTGCTATCTCTTTGTATTGAACATTTGAAGGTGAAACAGGAGTTTTTACTCCTTTTGTAGTTGAAAAAATCTCCATCAATCTGTAGGGAAGAGACATCTTACAACTGTTAGGATTACAAATGAGTACTTTGGCTTTTTAGGCATGGCTGCTGTTGAAGGCCTGCCAGAACTGTCATCTATTCCTATTCAATGGAAAACAAATAGACCAGTGTGGATAGAACAGGGGCTCTTAGCTAGTGATAAAATTCAGGCCTTATTAGATATAGTATAGGAGCAACTTGACCAAGGACACTTACAACCTTCTCTAAGTTCTTGGAATTCCCCTGTATTTGTTGTAAAAAAAAGAAACTGGGAAAATGGAGGATGTTGACTGATTTGAGAAAAGTAAATGAACAAGTGGAAACTATGGGAACTCTTCAGCCTGAACATCCATCTCCTACTAAATTGCCTAGAAAATGGCTTCTTTGAGTTATAGACCATTAAGGATTGTTTCTATTTTATCCCTCTAGATAAGGATATGATAAGATTTAGATTTACCTTTTCACTACCCAGTGTTAATTTATCTGAGGCTTATAAAAGATATGAATGAACAGTTTTGCCACATGGAATGAAAGAATACCTCTACTATGTGTCAAATGTATGACAAAAGTTATGTTATTACATTACATGGATGATATCTTGGAATGTATACCTGAGGAGCAAATATTAGAAGCATGTCTACAAAAGTCCATAGGAACAGTAAGGAACTACAAATTGCATATAGCTCCAGAAAAAAATTGAAAGACATGCTCCTTTTTAATACTTAGTATGTAAAGTACATCCTAAGGTGCTTATAATATAAAAATTTTCTTTAAGAACATAGAAGTTGAACACCTTAAAAAGACTTTCAGAATTTTAAAGGAGATATCCAATGGCTGTGTCTACTGTTAGGCTTAATTATTTATCAATTACAACCATTATATGACATTTTAAGGGGAGATTTTGCTTTATATCCACCACTCCAGCTTACAAAAGAAGTTCAAGAGCCTTTGAGAGAAGTTGAACTAGCTTTATCCAATGTGATTGAAAGAGTTACTTGAAAACCTATGGAAATATCAGTTTTTGCTACAAAAGAGGCACTCACAGCAGTCCTTCATCAAGGAGACAGTGTGATAGAGTGGGTGAACCTCCCAGCACAACCAGAACAAAGCCTTACTCCTTACCAGTACTTTTGACTAGAATTTATTAAAGGCCATTAAGTGAATAGTACAATTCTCTGGGATGAGACCTGACAAGATATACATCTTTTATGCTATGCACAAATTAATGAATGCTGTGAAAACATCCCAGAGTGGCATATTTTATTGGCCACAGCTCCAAATTTTACACATGGGTCTCCATTAAAGATAACATGGCTATTACATAATTGTCAATGGATTTTTGAGGGAAAAGTTTCTAAGGTTCCTCTTAAAGGACCAACTATTCTTTACAGATGCATCCAAATATAATATTTGTGCTGTATACTCTCATGACTTAACTATAAAGAGAGGAGTCAGAATTTCTTTTCAGTCCACTCAGCAGAATGAATTGTATGCAATTATGCTAGCTCTTACTTATTATCCAGGATAATGTATGTAAATGTAAATATATGTAAATGATGTAAATATAATATATGATTTGACCTACTCAGCAAATGTGTTACAAAGAATTGCCATAGCCCAAATAAAATTTGTAGCTTACAATGCATATCAGCTCTTTAAGAAACTTCAAGAGCAAGTGAGAAAGCATCCAGGTAAGATTTATATCTTGCATGTATTCACATAGTGGACTTCCAGGTCCTAATTTTATGGAAATTCAAAGACAGAGAGCCTTCTAACCATGTTAGCCAACACTCCTTTATTTCAGGCAGCCCAATAATCTAATTCTAAATATCATCAGATTGCTCCAGCTTTATGTTTGCAATTTGGGATAACAAAAGAGGAAGCTAAGAGTGTAATACTAGGCTGTACAACTCGCCTTTCTTTCCATGCTCATATGCTCCCTCCAGGGAAGAACTCTCATTGTTTGAGACCCAATGAAATTTGGCAAATGGATGTGACCCAATATAAATCTTTTGGCCATTTATCTTTTATCCATGTTGTAGTAGACACCTTTTCAGGATTTATTTTTGCAATACCAACAGCATAAAAGATAGCCCTAGTGGTCACTGAATTCCTTATACAAGCTTTTGCAATTATGGGTGTGCCACAAGCAATAAAAACAGATTATGGGCCTGTGTATACTTTTAAACATTTTGCACACTTTTGTGCTCAGTCTCAGATTTTATACATCATTGGCATACCCTTTAATCCTCAAGGACAGGAATTAGTAGAGAGGAGAAACAGTGGCATCAAGATGCTTCTCCAAAAACAAAAGAAAGAGGGAACCACAGGTAACCCTAGAGAACTTTTAAATTTAGCTCTTTATACTATCATTTTTTTTTCATTTTTGATAAAGATGCACTGGCTCTGGCAGACAGCTTTTATAACCCACCAGAAGGTTCGTGTCCAGTGAGAGCAGCTCCACTATCTTTAGATAATCTCCAGGTGATGTGGAGAGATCCAGAAAGTGGTGAATGGTATTATGGGGCAGAACTCTTATACTTAAAACAAAGATTCTTACAAGGTGTTAAGTCAGTGGAATTGATGAAACAATGGTTATCTAGTTTAGCATGGTGACTAATAATACTCTAGTTAAGTACATGTACTTAGTACTTAATATAGTTCCACAAGGTGCACACCTATGATAATGGAATACACAACAGCCAGTAAGGACTGAATGAGATTCATTCAATCTTTGGTCAGGCTCTTAGTGGCTCTCCTGGGAGAATGTGATGCTTGAAGACAGAGCCAGAGAAGACAAACAGACTGAAGGCGGGAGGTCAAGCCCTTGGATTCAGAGAGATTCATTTCCATTTTCATCCATCTCCTAGTGTCTGTCCCGTCCTTCTGCTCCCTCCACTGATATAAAAACTATGGAAGGCCTCTAAGAAAGCTAGCCTGTGCCTCAGGCAAGGAAACTAGATTGTGAAGGAGATAATAAAGGATTTGGACTTTAATACCTGGCTATTCTTGTGGTGATTACTCTGCTGAAAGGAAGGCTCCCACAAGACCTCCAGAAAAACAAATGAGAACACTACACAACAGTATGGATCAGATAGGTTAACTGCTTGGGAGAGAGGATTTGCTTATATCTTTAAAGATGGAGAAGGAATCAGATGGGTGCCAACAAACCTTATTTGTCTTGTCCATTAGAGAGAAAAAGAGAAGACCCTTGAAACAAAGGAAAAGACCCCAGAAACATCATTATTAAGTGTGCCACCGAAAAAGCAGGACTGTTAACTTTATGAATATGGCAATTGACACCTGAACAACAACCAAAAAAAAAAATTGTTAATAAGACTGCTTTCAGAACTTAAAAATCTGCAGGAATCATTGGATTCCCTGACACATGATGAGACTATTGTAGGACTTCAAAACTTGCAGGAATCACTGGATTCTCTTACACATGAAGTAATGGACAATAACTTGATTTTGGACTATATCCTGGCTGCTGAAGGAGGTGTATGTATGAATATTATTTATATACCCTCCTTTAGGACTTATGGACATATATAATTCCTCATGTTGATCCATGTTGTTTGTTATATCCCTACTAGCCTGTGTTATATTACTATGTGCTTGTGAAATACCTCTCATGCTGATGGATTTATATATACCTGTTTCAAGTAAGACCCTTCAGCCCCGAGGAAATCTGCTAACAATATCTGGTTTGACTCCCCATTTCCTTTTGGTGTCCACATCCCTTTCTAAGAAGTCAGGGATGGCATGACCACCTGTGTTCTAAAACAAAAGAATACTTTTCCAGTGTTCCAGCCCTCTACATCTCCTGCTTTCTTTTGTTAGCTTACACATTAGTTCACAAGTTTGGGAGATTCACAAGTCAGTATTCAGTATGAGATTCACAAAGTTTACACCTCCCACAATCCCACTCTTTCAGAGGAGGAGTCAACCTTTGGGTTCACACCTTTAAGAGATCATATATAAGAAGCTCTCAGTCTCAGCGAGGATCAGTTGGAGATATTGAGAGCCTCAATCAGGAGTGAGTGGAGAAGTCAGTGGGAGAGGTGAGGAGTTAGTTGAAGAGACTGAAACCCAGAAGTTAGTCAGTTGAGGGGATTGAAAAGCCAGGAGTCGGAGTTGAGCTAGAAGCAGAAGTTGACAGAGGCAAAAGACTAGCAATGAGAGCTCTCAAAACCAAAGAAAGCTAATTGGGCTATTTTGGAAGAGACAATAAAGAACTACTTTAACAGCTGGCTGTCTTTGAAGTGATTATTACACTCAACTGAAACTAAGGATGCCTACAGAAAACCTCCCCCGAGAAACCTGCTCCCAGAGAGAACCATCATATTTTAGAAAAAAAAGAGAACACTACAATGACATATACATGATATGTATTATATTATGCATATATAGTACATATATATATTTGTGTAAATTATATATTTTATGATATGATTATATAAAATAATATATAATCATTTAATACAAAGCATAATAACATGTGATATGGCATATATATGCATATATGCATATATACATGTATGATAGATGATATAAAAATATATGATGCACCACTTTAGAATTAAAAAAAAAATCTTTGCATGTCATTTGAGCCTTTTGTCAATCAGCAAAATAATACCACCAGTGTTATTTCCCCCATTTTATATCTATGCTAAATAATCAAAAAGGTTGTGACAAACTGATCTGACAAGTAACAAGTGTTAGAAATAGGTTTCAACCACAGATATTTCTGAATCCAAGTTTACCCTGCATATAGCCTTATATCTGAATTAGTTATTTATTAGTTTATGTAAAAAAGTTATTCTATATCACTAACAAAAACCCTTTCTTAGTGTCTGTAAGGAAATTAATTTTGCAGCAAGAGCAGAATTTCCTCAGGGTGGGAGGAAACTAGTCTGGGGGCATATGTGAATAGGAAGTGCTATTTACTTAACTTAAATATTCTGGAAAGCTTTGATCAGAGATCATAATTTCTTTCTATTAGTCAAATCTCTTCATTCAACAAAAGATATTTATGATACACTTTCTATGCTCAAAGATTCCAAAGGAGGTAAAATATAAAAAAAGATATATGACTTACAATTATAATAGGGCATAAATTATTTAGCCAAATAAAAACAATTTGAGGCAAAACAGAAATGTATAGGAAAAGACTTAAGTTCTTTCATGGGAAGATTACATGCAGTATGTGGTCAGTTTAACCTAAGCCTTGAATGATAGGCAGGTTTTCAAAGACACAGAAATTCAAGACAGGTAGATTGGCATGTACTGTATCAGCAGAAAGGGATATTTCACATTGTATTTGGAGAACTACTGATTGCTTATATTAGTTTATTTCATATTGAGTTTCATTGTAGTTTTTCCCTAATTTAGTACCAAATGTAGGGGAAAAAATATTAAACAAGAGGAAAAACAGTGCAAAAATATTCCTTAGCTAATTAGGGATACTAATATTGCTTCTTTATTATAATAAAATATGTTGGACATATTAATATCAATTCTGATAGTGTTAGAAGGAGGTTATAAAGTATTTTAAAATTATAAAATCATACCTATCAAATGTTCAAATGACCAAAGCTAAGGACTGCTAATGTATTGGGTAACAGTATCAAAAGATGTAAAATGATGTTGACAGGGGAAAATATATATGTATAGAAGCAGTAAGATAAATTTTAACCATAATAAATGTAAAGGTTTTATTTATTTTTAACAAACATGGACTGTGGGAGAGATCTGACAATAATAATTTTTATAAAAACTAAAAGGAGGGGTGGAGATGGGGGGAGAGGACACACACTTCATTCTAAGCTCGCATTTTACCCTCACTACTAATTACCAAATTCAGCCTTTGAAACAGTGCTTGACTGGTAAGGAGTATAACAAATTGTGAGCCAAAGATATTCAGAAAAATCACCGGAAAAGGTTTGTCCTGATCGGCGGAAGCAGGCCATTGCAGGAAGGGAGTCAGAACACAGAGGCTAGCACACTGAGCAGGCTAGGAGTCAGGGGTGGTCTCCTTGGTGGAAAATTTGCAAAGAGGACACTACCATAGGTTAGATACTCTGCTTTGGTTGCAAAGCAGTAGATCAGCCCAGAAGTTACACCAAATCTAGAGTATACTCCAAAATACCAAAATCTAATAGGATCTGGCTACACCCACCCAGCATTGGAAGTGACTCAGCATGGACCATAGCCCAGCTGTGCAGCCACATTCTGAAGCACGGGGCTTTTGCTCAGGGCAGCCACACTTCTGCATAGGGGTGGAGGGAGCTCTGCCCAGGGCAGCAGAACTTCCGCAGCATAGATGCTCCTACCAGGGCAGTGACACTTCTGCTGTGGGCTCTGCCCAGGGCACTTCTGCAGCAGCTACTTTTTATCTATACCAGGTCTGTGGATGAAGCTGGTAACCTCCTTGCCCTGAAGGCAGACCCTAAGGGCTTTTTTAAAAAATGAGTAAAAAAACCAAGAGAACTCTAACTATTGATAGCTTCTATACAGAAAGAGAGCAGGTTTCCAAGCCCAAGGAGACTAATAGCAAACAGTCTCCAGACTAAACCTCAAAAAGGGATATAACCTGATCCCCATCACACAAGGCTCTCCTAGAAGAAATTATAAAAGATCTTAAAAGAGAGCTAGAAATAAAAATGGGGAAAGGAAAGGGAAGCTCTGCAAGAGAGTACTAAAAAGGTATATAACTCATTAAAAGAAAAAATTGATAAAGTGGAAAAAGAAAATAACTTCCTGAAATGTGAATTGGAAAAGGTAAAGAACTCCCAGGGAAACAGAATTTGTGAATTGGAAAAGATAAAGAAGTCCCAGAAAAGTAGGATTTGTGAATTGGAAAAAGAAAATAACTCAGTTAAAAAAAATTAGTGAAATAGAAAAAAATTCCATAGAATAAAAAAAAAGTCAATTAAAAATTCAATTGGACATATACAAAAAGAAGTAAAAAAAGGTAACAAAGAAAATAACTATTTAAGAATCAGAACTGAACAAATAGAAATGAATGATTCATTGAGATATCAAAAATCAGTCAAGCAAAACCAAGGAAAAAAAAAAGAAAAAAATAGTAAAACATTTTAAATATCTACTTGAAAAAAAAAAAAAAAACAGACCTGAAAAAATATATATAGGAGAGATAATCTGAGGATTATTGAACTTCCTGAAGATTATGATAAATAAAAGAGGCTAGACCCTATTTTACAGGAAATCATCAAAGAGAACTGCCCAGATATAATAGAATCAGAAGGTATGGTTTCTCAGCTATTTTCTGTAGGGAAAACTTTACCACAGTGTGGCTACTTTGCCCTGTCTATGATTTGATGTTTCACCCATTCATTCTTTAGGATGAGGTTATTTAGTTTTCAATTACTTTTTGGCCTAAACATAAAGACCTCACAATTAAATGCAGAAAGGCAGAAATAGTAAATGCATTTTTTTCAGATCATGATGCAAAAAAAAAAAAAAAAAAAAAAAAAAAAAAAAAAAAAAAAAAAAAAAAAACTATATTCAACAAAAAGCTGAGGGTAAATAGGCCAAAAAGGAAGTAGAAGTGGAAAGGGGATAGTATCAGACAAAGGGAAAATCAGAGATAAAAAGAGGGAAATTGCATCCTACAAAGAGGAAGAGGCAAAGGAAACCTATCTTTTGGATAGGTTTTAAGGGAATTAAGGGAAGGGGAGGAACATTGTGTGAATCTTACTCTCATTAGATTTGGCTCAAAAAGAAAATATTAGACATATTTGATTTAAAGAGAAATTTCTCTCACCTCATTAAAAAGTGGGAGAGGAAAAGGAAAAGAATAATAAGGGAAAGATCAGGGGATATGATTCAACGGGGGTAGGAGGGATTTCAAAGAGTGAGAGCTATGTGAGGCAAGTGGTGGCCATAAGTTTAATACTGGGCAAGGGTGTAAGGGGGAAAGAAAAAGAAAAGCATAATCTTAGTATAATAAGATGGCAGGAAATACAGAATTAGTAATTTTAACCATAATGTGAGTGGGATGAACCCTCCCATAAAGTGGAGGCAGATAGCAGACTGGATCAAAAGCCAGAATCCTACAATATGTTGTTCACAGGTCAAATGATAGACACAATCAACAACTTAATGCAAAGAATTACAACAATGAGACAACATATCAAAATTTGTGTGACACAGGCAAGGCAGTAATAAGGGGAAATTTTATATCTTTAAAGGCTTAATTGAATAAAATAGAGAAAGAGAAGATCAATGAATTGGGCTTGGCAACTTAAAAAGCTACAAAAAGAACAAATTAAAAATCCCCAATTAAATGCTAAACATGAAATTCTAAAAAGAAGCTACAAAAAGAACAAATTAAAAACCTCCAATTAAATGCTAAACTTGAAATTCTAAAATTGAAAGAAAAAATAACAATTGCATTAATAAAACTGAGTTGTTTTTAAAAAAAAACATTAAAATAGACAAACTTTTGGTAAATCTGATTAGAAAAAGGAAAAAAGAAAATCAAATTGTTAGTCTTAAAAATGAAAAGGGAGAATTTTCTTCCAATGAAGAGGAAATTAGAGCAATAATTAGGAGATACTTTGCCCAACTTTATGCCAAAAATTCGATAACTTAAATGAAATGGAAGAATACTTTCAAAAATATAGCTTGCCCAGATTAACAGAGGAAGAAGTAAATTGGTTAAAGGTCCCAGCTTAGAAAAAAAAAATAGAACAAGCTATAAATCAACTCCCTAAGAAAAAATCCCCAGGACCAGATGGATTTACATGTGAATTCTACCAAACATTTAAAGAACAATTAACTCCAATGCTATATAAACTATTTGAAAAAAATAGGGATTGAAGGAGTCTTACCAAATTCCTGTCATGACACAGTGCCATGACATCATGGCATTGATACCTAAACCAAGTAGGTTGAAAACAGAGAAAAAAATTATAGACCAATCTCCCTAATGAATATTGATGCTAAAACCATAAATAAAATATTAGCAAAAAGATTACAAAAAATCAGCCCCAGGATAATACACTATGAACAAGTAGCATTTATACTAGGAATGCAGGACTGTGAATTTTCCTATTACTTTTATGTACTCTGACTTCATAGTAAGATGTAGAATTATTAAATATAAAAAAGAAAAGCAAAGCATAAGGAAGAAAAAATGTTATGTTAAGTTCTAGAAATAAATAACAATCATTTTCCATAATGGGTATGAAGTAAGGGAAAATCACAGGAAGAAGCAACATTTGATTTGGTCTTAAAAGATGACTAAGATTTTTAAAGCTAGAGATGTCAGGTAAAGATTGGGTATGTCATATTGGTGAAAATGGCAGAGAGGTATTCCAATTTTAGATTTAAGAAATAGCTAATGTGTATGGGGAAAAACACACTCTGAAATTATGAAATAATGTAAGTAGAAGAGAGTTACTGTGATAAATTGCAATGCGTTTTGACTCAATAGCAAATGCCAGTGATCTGAGTTTCAGGTGAGTGTGACACTAGATAAATCAGTTACCTTTGTAGGCTTATTGATTCCTCAACTATAAAATAAGGAAGGAGAAAAATGAGTATTCATTAAATAACTACTTTATGTGAGTCATTTTTCTAATATCTTTACATATATTATCTCATTTAACCCTTATTTCAATCCTAGAATTATTATTAATCCCATTTTAATGTTGAAAAAAACTTGAGATAGATTAAGGATAACTGATTTGCACAGTTAGTATAGTATTTGTCTGAGACTGGCTTTGAATTTAGATTTTACTGATTCCAGATCACAATCTCCTCTCTACCAATTCTCTACTCTGCTCTGCATAAGTACAATTAAAATAAAGAGACAGAACAATATGATCTTTAAAACAAATCCCTTTTTCATAAATATTCAAAGTAGATTTTTTTTTTATCTTCAGGGATAAAATATGAGGAAATCATCCTAAAATCATCCTTCCTTCTCACAACCAAATTCCAAATTGTCATAGGATAATTGTATAGATTTTTATCAAAACTTATTCATAACTGCTCTATTTTATACATTGTGTACCACCATTGTTTATAATTTGTAATAGCTTTTCTGTGATGTTTTCCAAAGTGCCTAAACCTTTGCTCTACCTGCTTGCTCATCTCATTCTATTAAACTATAGAAAAAGTCCGCTACAGTCCTTTGATATTGAATAAAAGTTCTGAGTAAACAGATGGAAAACTTTAAAAGTCTGTTGTAATATTTATTTTGAAAGCAAATATCAAATTCATAAAAAATGTTGAAAATTCAATCTTTCTAGATACATAAGCATTTTAAATAAAGAAAAAAAAGTCCTATATTTTGGTGGAGGCACAGTAGCTGAAATATCATAATTGCTTTTAAGTGCCAAGGCAGTTTGAATAATAAAAGAGAAAATTACAGTGACTGCTTCCCTTGTGAAAAGCCATTCTTTAGTAATTCAGTAAACAAAGGCACTTATATAATCCTGTTCATCTGTGAAAAATACTTTATGACAAAGATGTCTCTGTGATAAGAATTAATTAAGACCAGCCATCTGGTTTGAAGAGTTGTTCTAGAAATGAAATACATACATATATAGTCTAGACACATGCATACATATACACACATATAGATAGATGATAGATATACATATACAGATGTAGCCCCACCCAAATTCATATAAATATACAGACAAATAGATATACATACATACACATGTATACACACACACATATATATATATATATATATACACTATTTAATAAAATTAATATGTACATCATTAGTACACAAAAGGAAGAGCCATAGGAATTTTTGACTTTCTGCATATATTTGTATCTCTTAATACATTCATATGTGTAATCATATATGTTCCCCCAAGGAATTAGTTATGAGGAGGTTGTTAATTTTATTTAATTCTGATTGTAGGAAAGCTGCTCCATAATCTAATCTATATTTCAAATCCAGTATTGATTTTTTTCTTTCCTATTTCAATACATAAGTATTAATCAAATCAAATATTGCCAAATCAAGTATTTATAACAAGATATCTTTTCTTGCTAAAATAAAGAATTTTTGGATATAATACCATTTATTTTATAGACTGAGATCAAATCCTGAAATGACTTTCACTACCTATCTGTACTAAAGCAATTTATCTTTAGTTCTGTGACTAGATTTCAGACAGGTACATGTACTTAGAAGGAAAAAAAATACATTATTATTTTCAGTACCCAAAGCAATTTTGGTTATTCTATATTTGTTTATTTAAAAATCACTATTTTAAGAAGGCATAGACTTCACTCAGATTGTGAAAAAGGGCCTATGACATAAAATAAAGTTTAAGAATATAGTATCTTATGATATATTGTAGTAAAAATGAAGAAATAGGTTTATATATAGGTTGTTTCATATAGCAAATGTAATACTTAATAGTATAAAATTACAGTGAAAAATCCTCATTATTCTAAAGAAACTGCCTTCTCCAGAGTTCCAATGACTTAATTGCAAAATCCAAAGGTTTTTTCTTAATCCTCATTCATATTGAGCTCTGCAGCCTTTGACACCATTGATTTTAGTCCTTGATATTCTTATTTTTCTAGATTTTTTGTGAGACCATTCACTCTTGTTTCTCATCTTAGATATCTGTGTACTTTTTCTCAGTTTTTTTGCTATATCTCTATCTAGACAATACCTTCTAATGATAGTTATCACTTAGGATTTTATCCTGGATAATTTTGTCTTCTCCCTGATATTATTAGCTCAGGTAGATGATTCATTTCAATGTTAAAAATTCTCAAATCCATTTTATCTCACCCTAACCTCTGTGCTGACCTGCAACCTCACATCCTAACTGTCTTTCAGTTATGTTGAACAAAACATCAAATAGATATCTTAAACACATGTTAAAAAAAACAGAGTTCACATTTAAAGCACGGGGATACATATAGAGTAAAGGTAAAAGGCTGGAGCAAAATCTATTATGCTTCAGGTGAATTCAAAAAAGCAGGGGTAGCCATCCTTATCTCAGATCAATCAAAAGTAAAATTGATCTAATTAAAAGAGATAAGGAAGGAAACTACATCCTGCTAAAGGGTAGCATAAACAACGAAGCAATATCAATATTAAACATATATGCACCAAGTGGTATGGCACTCAACTTCCTAAAGGAGAAGTTAAGAGAGTTGCAAGAAGAAATAGACAACAAAACTGTAATAGTAGGAGATCTCAACCTTGCACTCTCAGAATTAGACAAATCAAACCACAAAACAAATAAGAAAGAAATTAAAGAAGTAAATAGAATATTAGAAAAATTAGGTATGTTGGATCTTTGGAGAAAATTGAATGGAGATAGAAGGGAATATACTTTCTTTTCAGCAGTTCATGGAACCTATTCAAAAATTGACCATATATTAGGACATAAAGACCTCAAAATTAAATGCAAGAAAGCAGAAATAGTAAATGCTTTTTTTTTTCAGATCATGATGCAATAAAAACTACATTCAACAAAAAGTTAGGGGGAAATAGACCAAAAAGTAATTGGAAACTAAACAATCTCATCTTAAAGAATGATTCGGTGAAGCAGCAAATTATAGATACAATTAATAACTTCACTCAAGATAATGACAATGATGAGACATCATACCAAAATTTGTGGGATGCAGCCAAAGCGGTAATAAGAGGGAAATTTATATCCTTAGAGGCTTACTTGAATAAAACAGAGAAAGAAAAGATTAATGATTTGGGCTTGCAACTAAAAAACTAAAAAAGACCAAATTAAAAACCCCAATCAAATACTAAATTGGAAATTCTAAAATTAAAAGGAGAAATTAAAAATATTGAAAGTAAAAAACTATTGAACTAATTAATAAAACTAAGAGTTGGTTCTATGAAAAAGCCAATAAAATAGATAAGCCTTTGGTAAATCTGATTAGAAAAAGGAGGGAGGAAAATGAAATTAGTAGTCTTAAAATGAAAAGGGAGAACTTTCCACCAATGAAGAGGAAATTAGAGAAATAATAAGGAGTTATTTTGCTCAACTTTATGCCAATAAATTTGATAACCTAAGTGAAATGGATGACTACCTCCAAAAATACAGACTTCCCAGACTAACAGAGGAGGAAGTAAATTGTTTGAATAGTCCCATTTCAGAAAAAGAAATAGAACAGGCAATTAAACAACTCCCTAAGAAAAATCCCCAGGACCAGATGGATTTACATGTGAATTTTACCAAACATTTAAAGAACAATTGGCCCCAATGCTATATAAATTATTTGATAAAATAGGGAATGAAGGAGTCCTACCAAATTCCTTCTATGACACAGACATGGTACTGATACCTAAACCAGGTAGGCTGAAAACAGAGAAAGAAAATTATAGACCAATCTCCTAATGAATATTGATGCTAAAATCTTAAATAAGATATTAGCAAAAGACTACAGAAAATCATCTCCAAGATAATACACTATGATCAAGTAGGATTTATACCAGGAATGCAGGGCTGGTTCAATATTAGGAAAACTATCAATATAATTGGCCATGTTAATAACCAAATTAACAAAAACCATATGATCATCTCAATAGATGCAGAAAAAGCATTTGATAAAATCCAACATCCATTCCTATTAAAAAACACTTGAGAGTATAGGAATAAATGGACTTTTCCTTAAAATAATCAGCAGCATCTATTTAAAACCATCAGTAAGCATCATATGTAACGGAGACAAACTGCAACCATTCCCAATAAGATATGGAGTGAAACAAGGTTGCCCACTATCACCATTACTATTTAATATTGTATTAGAAACGCTAGCTATAGCAATAAGAGCTGAGAAAGAGATTAAAGGAATAAGAATAGGCAATGAGGAAGCCAAATTATCACTCTTTGTCGATGACATGATGGTATACTTAGAGAACCCCAGAGATTCTGCTAAAAAGTTATTAGAAATAATCCACAACTTTAGCAAAGTTGCTGGTTATAAAATAAACCCACATAAGCCATCAGCATTCTTATGTATCACTAACAAAATCCAACAGTCAGAGTTACAAAGAGAAATTCCATTTAAAGTAACTACTGATAATATAAAATATTTAGGAATCTATCTGCCAAGGGAAAATCAGAAACTTTATGAGCAAAATTACAGACCACTTTTCACACAAATTAAGTCTGATCTAACAATTGGAAAATATTAAATGCTCTTGATAGGGCGAGCAAATATAATAAAGATGACAATATTACCTAAACTAATCTATTTATTTAGTGCTATACCAATCAGACTCCCAAAAACTATTTTAATGACCTAGAAAAATAACAACAAAGTTCATATGGAAAAACAAAAGGTCAAGAATTTCAAGGAATTAATGAAAAAAAAATCAAATGATGGTGGCTTAGCTGTACCAGATCTAAAATTATATTATAGAGCAGCAGTTACCAAAACTATTTGTATTGCTAATGAATAGATTAGTTGATCAGTGGAATAGATTAGGTTCAAGGATAAAACAGTCAACAAATATAGCAACCTAGTCTTTGACAAACCCAAAGATCCCAGCTTTTGGGATAAGAACTTACTGTTTGATAAAAATTGCTGGAAAAATTGGAAACTAATATGGCAGAAACTAGGCATTGATCCATACTTAACGCTGTACACCAAGATAAGGTCAAAAAATGCTTCATGACCTAGGCATAAAGAATGAAATTATTAATAAATTAGAGGAACATAGGATAGTTTACTCTCAGACCTGTGGAAGGGCAAGGTCTTTATGACCAAAGCAGAAGTAGAGATCATTACTGATCACAAAATAGAAAATTTCGATTATACCAAACTGAAAAGTTTTTGTACAAACAAAACTAATGCAGACAAGATTAGAAGGGAAGCAATAAACTGGGAAAATATTTTACAGTCAAAGGTTCTGATAAAGGCCTCATTTCCAAAATATATAGAGAATTAACTCTAATTTATAAAAATCAAGCCATTCTCCAATTGAAAAATGGTCAAAGGATATGAACAGACAATTCTCAGATGAAGAAATTGAAACTATTTCTAGTCATATGAAAAGATGCTCCAAGTCATTATTAATCAGAGAAATGTAAATTAAGACAACTCTAAGACACCACTACACACCTGTCAGATTGGCTAAGAAGACAGGAAAAAATAATGATGATTGTTGGAGGGGATGCTGGAAAACTGGGACATTGATGCATTGTTGGTGGAGTTGTGAACGAATCCAACCATTTTGGAGAGTAGTTTGGAACTATGCTCAAAAAATTATCAAACTGTGCATACCCTTTGATCCAGCAGTGTTACTACTGGGATTATATCCCAAAGAGATTATGAAGAAGGGAAAGGGACCTCTATGTGCACGAATGTTTGTGGCAGCCCTTTTTGTAGTGGCTAAAAAGTAGAAACTGAATGGATGTCCATCAGTTGGAGAATGGTTGAATAAATTGTGGTTTATGAAAATTATGTAATATTACTGTTCTGTAAGAAATGACCAACAGGATGATTTCAGAAAGGCCTGGAGAGACTTACATGAACTGATGCTGAGTGAAATGAGCAGGACCAGGAGATAATTATATACTTCAACAACAATACTATTTGATGACCAGTTCTGATGGATCAGGCCATCCTCAGCAACGAGATCAACCAAATCATTTCTAATGGAGCAGTAATGAACTGAACTAACTATGCCCAGAAAAAGAACTCTGGGAGATGACTAAAACCATTACGTTGAATTCCCAATCCCTATATTTATGCACACCTGCATTTTTGATTTCCTTCACAAGCTAATTGTATAATATTTCAGAATCTGATTCTTTTTCTACAGCAAAATAACGTTTTGGTCATGTATACTTATTGTGTATCTAATTTATATTTTAATATATTTAACATCTACTGGTCATCCTGCCATCTAGGGGAGGGTGTGGGGGGGTAAGAGGTGAAAAATTGGAACAAGAGGTTTGGCAATTGTTAATGCTGTAAAGTTACCCATGTATATATCCTGTAAATAAAAGGCTATTAAATACAATAAAAAAAATAAAAAAATAAAAAAAAAACAGAGTTCATTATCTTCCTACAAAAACCCTTTCCATTTTCTAAGTTTCCTATAAATACATAAAAAGCATCTTCCTAGTACCTCAGTCTTCCACAATCTTACTACACTTGTAGTAAGAAGATAGTTTTACTATCTTCAGTTTTTCATTGTCTTTCCTCCTAATCCCAATCATAATTGATGTGTTGCCAAAACCTGCCAATTTTACTTTTGTAACCTCTTTCTCAAATATTCCTCCTTCTCTGTTCTGATATTTCTAACTTCCTTGAGCATGTCCTCACCACCCTCATGTCTAAAATATTGCAGTGGTAATTCTGTGTGACTCAAGTTTTTATCTACTCCAATTCTTGTTCCATTTAGCTCTAAAGTGATATTCTTAAATCCATTCTGACCAAGGCACCTAATTAGTCAATAAATTCTCAACATGGATCATTGACTCCATAATCAAATGTTAATAATCCATTATTGAATTAAGACTAAGGCTTGTTTGTTTGGGGTTTTTTTTTCCCTCTTTCAATTTCCTCATTCAGAAATAAGCTCTTAGTCGATTATTAGTTCCCATCTGAAAGACATTGCTGATAATGAGATAGGATTAACTATCTTTTCAATTTTGTTTAAACCCTACCCAAGTAGGGAAGTTTATTACTGATTAAGATCAAAACTAATTTAATCAAGAAGAACTCCAGTCCTTTTGTGTCCTACTGAGACTTGGGTTAATGGGTTGATCCTTTGTCTAGATCAAGCTTCTTAAACTTTTTCCAGGGGTAGACTCCTTTTAGCCTAATAAATTTTTACATGACCCTTGTATATAAGCATATAAAATAGGTATATAAACCAAACATCTATGGGTAATAAATTATTTTTTCTGACCCCTACATTCAGTTACAAAACTTCTTATACAAAACTTTACAGTTTAAGTAGCAGAATTTTCCCTGGAACTCAGGTGATTGGGTTAGAGATAAGTCATTTCACCCAGCTACTCATTAGAATAGGCCCACCTCTTATTGTACACATTCATTCTCTCATTAATTCTTAACAAATTAATTAAGTTCGTTGCCTTCCGTCAGCAACATATAATCTTTCAAGGGCATATAAGCATCAATAGGCCTCCTTGATCTGTCTTTTTTTCACAAGAAACAGCCAAGTGCCTCTTTATTATTAATTTGGTACTCATATTTAATAAAATGATTAATTATCCAGAGATTGTCACAAACTTTTTATATATTGCATCATTGATATATTGTTTTCAGAGTCTACTTTCCATTTTAAAAATGGGACAAAATAAGTTATTCTTTAGATTTTTTATTTTTTTCTGGATGATTAATTTTTTCTTTAAAGCTTTTTATTTTCAAAACATATGCATAGATAATTTTCAACATTCACCCTTGCAAAACCTTATGTTCCAAATTTTTTCCTTCCTTTCTCTCCACCTTCTCCCCTAGATGGCAAATAATCCAATATATGTTAAACATGTTCAATTCTTCTATACATATTTCTATAATTATCATACCATATAATAAAAATCAATTCAAAAAGAAAAAAAGAGAGAAAGAAAAATGCAATCAAACAACAACAAAAAAGTGAAAATACTATGTTGTGGTCCACACTCAGTTCCCACACTCCTTTTTCTGGGTGCAGAGGGCTCCCTTCTTTACAACATCATTGGAAGTGAAATCAATCATTTCATTGTTGAGAAGAGCCATGTCCATTAGAATTGATCATTGTATAATCTTGTTGTTGTCATGTACAATGATCTCCTGGTTCTCCTCACTTCACTTAGTATCAGTTCATATAAGTCTCTCCAGGCCTCTCTGAAATCATCCTGCTGATCATTTCTTATACAACAATATATCAGAATGTATTCTATCATTCTCCACCTGATTCTAGTTTCTTGCCACTACAAAAAGAGTTGCCACAAACATTGTTGTACACGTGATTACCTTTTCCTCCTTTGTGTCTTTGTGACACTGCTCCATCAGAGTATACACATTTTGATAGCCTGTTGGGCATAGTTCCAAATTGCTCTCCAGAATGGTTGAATCAGTTCACAGCTTCACCAACAATATATTAGTGTCCCAGTTTTACCACATCCCATCCAACATTCATCCTTATCTTTTCCTGTCATCTTAGATGATCTGAGAGGTGTGTAGTAGTACCTCAGAGTTTTCTTAATTTTCATTTCTCTAATCAATAATGATTTAGAGGACCTTTTTATATGACTAAAGATGGTTTTTATTTCTTCATCTGAAAATTGTCTGTTCATATCCTTTGACCATTTATCAATTGGAGAATGGCTTGAATTCTTATAAATTTGAATCAATTCTCTATATATTTTAGAAATGAGTCCTTTATCAGAACTCTTTAATGTCAAAGTCCCCACCCCCGCCCCAGTTTATTGCTTCCCTTCTAATCCTGTCTGCAGTTTTTTTTTTTTTTTTGTTTTGTTTTTTTTTTTGGTACAAAATCTCTTTAACTTAATAAAATAACAATTATCTATTTTGTATTCACTCATGTACTCTAGTTCTTTGTTGGCCATAAATTCCTTCTTTCTCCATAGATCTAAGATGTAAATGATCTGGATAATCTTTTAATAGTTGTTGACTCAGTAATTGTTTCTGGCCTCTATAACCTTTAGGGAACAACCTCAAATTTCCAATGTTGATAAAGGGAATTCTTACTGAACATTAATTTTAAAGGCATTTTGAGATCTGCCCATCACAATTTCAATACAAGAAACTGAAGCAATAGAGAATTATAATCACACTTATCTATTAGTAGTAAAGAGCAATTTAGGTTTTTCTCAAAATGCTATGAATTTTTGGTGAAATTTATGGTCTGAAATCTATAGTCAATGTGGGAAATTTAGTCTTAAGTATATCTTAGGAATCAAACTCATAGTAAACTATGAGTGATATGGAGGATTAATAGATTTTACTTTTATTTTTTTATTTTTTTTCATTATTTTTTCCTTAATAGTATTTTTTTAAATATACATAAAAATTTCCAACATTCCAATGAATGTTTCCAACATTCATTTTTAAAATTTTTGAAATTTTAATATTTATTTTATAAAATTTTATTTTCAAAACATATGCATATTTTTCAACATCCACCCTTGTAAAATCTTGGGTTCCGAGTTTTTTTTTCTCCTCTTCCCTCACTTCCTTAGCTAGACAGCAAGAAATTCAATATATGTTAAATGTGTAATTCTTCTATACATGTATCAAATATCATCATGCTGCACAAGAAAAATCAGATCAAAAAGGAAAAAATGAGAAAGAAAAAAAAAGTAAGCAAATAACAATCCTCCCAAAAATTGAAAATGCTATATTGTGATCCATACTCATTCCCCACATCTCTCTGGGTGTAGTCCCCTCTCTTCATTACAAGATCTTTGGAACTGGCCTGAATCATTTTGCTATTGAAAAAAGTCATTCCTTTCAGATTTGATAATCTTATAATTTTGGCACTGCTGTTTACAATGTGCTCTTGGTTCTACTCACTTCATTTAGCAACATTTATGTAAGTCTTTTCAGGCCTTTCTGAAATCATCATGCTAATCATATCTAACTGAACAATAATATTTCATATGCCCTAACTTATTCAGACAATTTCCAACAGATGGACATCCACTCAGTTTTCAGGTCCTCACCACTTCAAATAGGGCTGCTACAAAGATTTTTGCACATGTGGTCCTTGGAAATGACAGATTTTAAAAGGGAAAATATTGAACATTTGGGTAAAATTCGTCCCTAGGAGTTTGTCTAGTCATTTTTATCCCCTTGTTTTCAATACATAGTAGTCATTGAAAAAGTTAGCCTATTTAGTAATACTTTTGTTTTTTAATGGGCTTTAGTCACTTATCTACCCTTTTACCCCAAAGCTAGAGGGTATTCAAAGTGTGATTAAAATTAATTTTCTTTGTTTTCCACATCATCTTGTATAAGAACAGCTGATACTTAAAAGCACTATAAGTTTTCATAATCTTTACATACACAGAAGGACCAACATTTAAGAATGTCTGAAATACCAAGGTGGATCATTTAATTGATGAGAGAATGAAAAGAGAGAAGAATTTTATTTTAAAAACAGATAGGATGATACATTTAGTTTCAAAGTAAAATTGTAATAAAATTTTTGTGTCAATTGATGTACTTTCTTGAAGTGTTAGATAACTCTGTGAGAAAGGCACTATTGATATTTATATTTTTAGTTTGCAGATGAAGAAATTGCATTTGAGAGATATTAAATGACTTCCCTGGGGTCACACTGCTGGTAAATACAGAGCAAAATTGTAATCCTACTTTAGCCTGCCTTAAAGTCCACATAATTGTCAAAAATGTTCCATTGATATATGCCACACAATCTTTTAGATTTTTAACTTGACGAGAAACTCAGAAACTTTACAAAAAGAAATATACTCTATAATAAACTATTTCTACATTTTTGAGAAATATGATATTGTCATGATTAATTTCATAAAATCATAGAATCTGTGTTGATTGGAACTCATGGTCATCTAGATCAGTCATATTTTCTTTTTTTTTATTTAATAGCCTTTTATTTACAGGATATATGCATGGGTAACTTTACAGCATTAACAATTGCCAAACCTCTTGTTCCAATTTTTCACCTCTTACCCCCCACCTCCTCCCCTAGATGGCAGGATGACCAGTAGATGTTAAATATATTAAAATATAAATTAGATACACAATAAATATACATGACCAAAACGTTATTTTGCTGTACAAAAAGAATCAGACTCTGAAATATTGTACAATTAGCTTGTGAAGGAAATAAAAAATGCAGGTGGGCATAAATATAGGGATTGGGAAGTCAATGTAATGGTTTTTAGTCATCTCCCAGAGTTCTTTTTCTGGGCATAGCTGGTTCAGTTCATTACTGCTCCATTGGAAATGATTTGGTTGATCTCGTTGCTGAGGATGGCCTGGTCCATCAGAACTGGTCATCATATAGTATTGTTGTTGAAGTATATAATGATCTCCTGGTCCTGCTCATTTCACTCAGCATCAGTTCGTGTAAGTCTCTCCAGGCCTTTCTGAAATCATCCTGTTGGTCATTTCTTACAGAACAGTAATATTCCATAATATTCATATACCACAATTTATTCAGCCATTCTCCAACTGATGGACATCCATTCAGTTTCCAGTTTTTAGCACTACAAAAGGGCTGCCACAAACATTCGTGCACATACAGGTCCCTTTCCCTTCTTTATAATCTCTTTGGGATATAATCTCAGTAGTAACACTGCTGGATCAAAGGGTATGCACAGTTTGATAACTTTTTGAGCATAGTTCCAAACTACTCTCCAAAATGGTTGGATTCGTTCACAACCCCACCAACAATGCATCAATGTCCCAGATTTCCCGCATCCCCTCCAACAATCATCATTATTTTTTCCTGTCATCTTAGCCAATCTGACAGGTGTGTAGTGGTATCTTAGAGTTGTCTTAATTTGCATTTCTCTGATTAATAATGTCAGTCATATTTTCTTTATCACCATAATGTGATCATGAATCCTGTTTGAAGATCTCTTTTAATAGGAAACTCATTTCCTCTTGCCAGAGGTTATGGTAGTTTTGTATTGCTATAATCATTGTAACTATAAAGATTCTTTTTATTCAATTGAAATCAGCCTCTCTCCAGCTTCCTCCTTTGTTCCTAGTTGTTTACTCTGAAGCTAAGCAGAACAAGTCTAATTTCTTTCCCATATGACAGGTCATTAACTACTTTAAAAACAACTATGATGTCCTCATTATGTCTTATCTTCTAAAGTTAAACATTTTTGGTTCCTTCTACCAATGCTGATTTAATATAGATTTATATTCTCTTGTTATTCTGTTTCCCCTCCCTTGATGTAGCTTGTCAATGTCCCTCATGCAATTTAGTGCTCAGATCTAACTGCAGTCCTTCAGATGTGATTACAATCCACTTGTAGGTCATCTGCTTTACTTCTTCTAGATATTGTGTGTGTTTGTTTTTAATTGAATTTTAAAATCACATTATCCTATTTATTCACTATAGCAAACTGTCAAGTCATATTAGGGTTGCCAGTCAATAAAGCTCCAGGATCTTTATCAAATTAATTAATCTCTACCTTCATTCTACACTTACGTAGTTGATTCTGTGAACAAAGCATAGGACTTTACATTTTATGATTTGAAATTTCACCACAATGCTTAAGGTGAAGCTCAAAATCTAAAGTTTTGAATTCAGTCACATGAACTATTTAACAAAACAGAAAACTGGGTCAAAAATAATAAATTAGATCCATTTCATTGGTTGTTTTTCCTATTCTCATTTCTCGACAATACATTTTATAGGAGATTAAAAAAATCTTCAAGTGTAGAAAAATGAGGGCCCTCAGACTAGAAGTTCCTTGACAGGTTGTAAGAAAGGTAGTATATAGCAAGACTTCTTAAACTTTTTCCACTTGTGACACTTTGTTTCACTCAAGAAATTTTTATGTGACCCGGAATAGAGATATAAAATGCATTTGAAAATCAAGCATTTACTAATATAAATCAATATTTTCTGAATCTCACATTCAATTACAAGACCAATAATGGGGTCATGAACCAAAATTTAAGAATCTGGGGTCTAAAATGGTAATGACTAGTCTTGGTTCAAGTAAATAAGAAGAGGTTTCTAACAGTGTCCCTTCATTTGGTCACTACAAAGAGAGAGGAAATAGAGAAAGAATGAGGGAGAAGGAGAGGAGAGAGAGAGAGAGAGAGAAAGACAAAGAGAGAGAGAAAAGAGAGAGAAGAGAGAGAGAGAGAGAGAGAGAGAGAGAGAGAGAGAGAGAGAGAGAGAGAGAGGTGGGGTTTAGGAGGTAAAGAGAGAGAGGGAGAGACAGAGTAAGACAGATAAAGAGACAGATACAGAGAGAGAGAGAGAGATGATTACCATTAAGCCAACTAGATTACTTGGTTCTCATTTTGCCCTTTCTCTTTCAGGATAAAATTTTGAAAGCAGAACAGTAAAACTGCTATTTTTCCCATAGGCTAATAACTGAGAGAATAAGGGCTCTGCTTTTGTAAAAAGCATTGCATTTGAAACCTTTGAGCTTTAAGCTAAAGGAGATGTCAAGCCTGCTCTCCCAATTATGAGAAAGAGCTATCATCTCAGCTGGGGACTCCAGAGGGAAGTAGAAACTGGAAGTAGATAGAATTTTGTTCAGGGAACAATGCATACCAGCAAACAACAGTGACTATGGGAACAAAAGATAACTATCCAACCATGATCCTAGAAACACTAGCAGGGGGAAATCCATAATACATTTGATTGCTTTAAAGAAACGGTACATCCTAAATTATCAGAGAAGAATATATCTGTAACACCTTGAAGCAGTCCAGGAAAGAGTACTGTGATGACCACCAAAAAGCATCACACTGTTGTCTTAAGAATGTGAATTACCTATTTGTGAAGGTACCTTGTCCACAAGTGTTGTCTACATGCACGTCTCTCCTTATCTTTATCTTACATATGTATGCATTGCCCATATATGTTCTTCATATGTTCACCTATCAACATTATTTTTTCCCTGAGGCAAATGGGATTAAGTGACTTGCCTAAGGTCACACATTTAGGAAGTATTAAGTCTCTGAGATGAGATTTGAACTCAGATCCTTCTGATTTCAGGGCTGATGTTCTATCAACTGTGCCACCTAGCTGCCCCTTTTTGCATTGTGCAAAGATTTATTTAATTTTTCCATTGATGGTACATGTGTGTGTCACAAACTATTCTCCAGTCTTTTGTGGCAAATATTTATTTCTATGATCTCATTTTGGAAATGTCTTAACTTTAAACCAATTAGTTCCTTTGACTGAGAAGTAAAATTAAACATATTAGAGTGACTTGCAATCATTTTGAGCAGAAATAACCCAAAAATGATCTTGAGCCTTGCTTTATCGGGGAAATCCTATGAGAGAAATTTGCAGTGCCATTAAGTAGTCTCAATATATTCACTTTAAATTTTAGCATATCAAAAACTTTTCTGAAAAAAAAAAACAATATTTTTAGAAAACCAATTTTTGAGGGATCTTTCCTTTCCAAATTTATGTTTCTACATTTAATCAAGTATGACATCTATTACTTTTATTCAAATCATTGATAATTTTTTAACAGAATGGTTCAGCTCTCTCTGTGGCCACTCTCTCTGCAACCGAACTTGCACTGATTCTTCTGGGCTGTGTACACACTATCTGGCAGGCAGATCCTTTTCCTCTTTCGATATAGTCATCTAGGATGAACTGGGTAACTTGGGTGGTTTTCCCACAACCAGTCTCACCACTTATGATAGTAACCTGATTGTTATTTATCAAATTTACCAATTCCTTTTGTATTCCATATGAGGGCAGCTTCTTCCGGAAATGCTGCATTTCATTATGGCAGGAACAGACTTCTTTCTTTTCAGATCTTCCTTAAGTAGCTGATCTAAATCCACATCTGGCTCATTCTCTTGCAAGAGATATTCAGAATCTCTATCTACAAATGATTTTCCCCTTTCAGTCAATTTCTTGCTTCAACAAACTTATTTTCTTGGTCCAAAGGTTTCTTTTCCTTTTCCAAAAATTTCTTTTCTGAAGGTGGTTTGTTCTGGACAGGAATTTCAGTGTCATATCCATGATCCTCAGGAGAAAACCAGGATATCTGTGGCTGAGAATCTTTATCATTCTTAGTTTGGACAGAATTCAACAGCTGTACAATTTGTTCTTCTCGACGTTCATCCATATGCACTACAGCTCTCTCCTGGTGCTTGGCGTCCTTGCTCTTCTGGCCCTGCTTCTTTGCGTACCAAAGGCCTATTTCATATCTACTTCATTGACATGGAAGTGGAAGAGAAACAAACATTCATTAAATATCTATTTTTCTACCAGGAATAATTCTAAGCAAATTATAGTGATCTCATTTGATCCTCACAACAATTATAGTAGTAAGTTTTATTATATCCATTTTACAGCTGAAGTAGCTGAATCAGAGATTAAACAGCACATAAGTAAGTATAATTGTAAATTCTGAGGATGAAATGAATTCAGATCTTCCTGATTCCAGGTCCAGAGCTGTATCTACTCTCCCCTCTAATCTTCTCTAGTAGCATTGCTTCATCTATCTAATCCTCTAGAAAAGATGTACTGTTGTAAAGACCTACTTTCTCTATACCTGTTTGATCCTATTTGTTTGCAAAATTTAACCAATAACTGCATTTTAGGCTCAGCTTTAAATTTAAGATCAATCTTGTTATTAGAAAGGAACCCCAAGCCTAGTCAAGTATAAACTGAAAAGTGAATCTTTTTCCCTACTTGTTCTCTTCTGATATTGGGGGCACACAATCCAATTTTTTTTTTATAATTTTCTTCCATTTTATTATTCCTCCAGTTTTGCTCACATGAATGGAGAAACCAAGTTTGGATCTATCATCTGTCTGTCTGTCTTTCATCATTATAATCATCAATCATCATCATCACCTCCAACATCCCAGCTAACATTTCTATGGGGTTACATACTTTTTAAATAGTATATCCATTTCATCACAACCGTGGGAGGAAGGTGCTATTATTATATTCAATTACAACTGAAGAAATTGAGACTGAGATTAAGTGGCTTATTCAACTTGATACAAATAATAAGAATAAATTGGAAGGAAGATCCCTTAGCACAGTGTTTGGCCCATAGTTGTCACTTATGATATAAAAAGAGACCATGAAATAAGTTAACACATCTCTTTACTGCCTTGGAAAGACTGAATTCTTAACACACCAAGAAGTATTTCTGAAAGCAGCTACACAACATCCTGAAAGTAGAACTTAACTTTAAAAAAGTTAAAAGTCAAGTAATAGGCTATGAAAAGGATCAAACAGTAGAAAAATGTCTGACCAAAACATAGATTCAGTAGCAGATAGATAACAAAAGCAAAGCTCTTACATCCAATCTATCCAAGAAAAATGTGAATTGGTTTCAGGCCATGAAAGATCTCAGAGATGTTTTGAAAATAAAATGACAAATGGAGGAAAATTTATGAAGAGAAATGAGAGTGATGCAGAAATACAAAAAGTAAATGAAAAGAATTACTTAAAAACAAAATTGTCCAAATGATAAAGATACAAAAGGTTATTGAGAAAAACAATTCCATAAATATTAGAATTGAACAAATAGAACTTAATGAATTTATGAGAAATTATAAAAACAAAACCAAAATAATGAAAAAGGTATAAGAAAATGTGTAAATTTGGGATTGTTGATGAAGATACTGGAATAATTTTCCATTTTCTTTTCTAGTTCATTTTATAGATGAGGAACTGACTCAAATAGTTTAACTGACTTATCTAGGGTCATATTATCTAATAAACTACTGAGACCAGTTTTAAATTAATGAAGTTGTTGTTTTTTTTTTTTTTTTCTGATTTCATGTCCACTGTTCTATCTACTGTGTTATCTAGCTTTCCCAATATTGTAGAAACAGTACAACTTGGAAAAAACATTGGGTGTGTGGAATGATGGAGGAGGAAGGAGATATAGAAGATACTATGGGGATTAAAAGGCTGAAATTTGAAAATTATAACTTGCTCAATAATAATGGGTAAGGGTTTTAGAGGTAAGAAATTAGTTCTGTTTGGTGCATATTTTGAGTTGAAGTATATAAAGTATTCAGAATGGGATGTTCAACAACAAGATTTTGATTGAATACTGGGAATCAGAAGAAAGGTTAAGTTTGTGTAAATAAATTTCAGAACAATCTGCATAAAACAGTTATTGAATCTTCTTTAGCAGATAAAACTTCAAACAACATAATACAGAGAGGAATGAGGTAATCATACAAGGAAAAACACTGAGAATAGACATTCATAAAGATTGTAATGGAGAAAGGAAATTAGAAGGAATGGTTAGGCAGGAGAACTTGCAGAAATTCATGTCACAAAAAATTTATAGAAGGAATATGCAGAGCAAGAAGGTCCTTAAGAGTATCAAAGGATTCACAGAAATAAAAAATATAAAAATTGAATAATTGATAGCTTTGGAAAAGACAGCTTTAATTGAATGGTGATTTCTGAAGTTTCTGTAACAAATTTAGAAGAGAGTGAGAGATATGGATGAACAATTTTAAATGGTTTTCTCAAGGAATTTTAGCCACAAACAGCTAGGAGAGATAGAAAATAAAATCTATTGGATGACAGTAACATATTTGTATTTATTGTTTTAAAGTGGAAAAGAAATAAGCATATTTATAGGGAAAAAAAGGAAGTCACCCATAGAAAAAGTGGGAAAATATGGATAATAGAGAAATACTGCAAAATGAAATGGGATATATGAATATATAGATAAATTTGCCTTGAAAAACAGAATTATCAGCTCTTCAAGTGAACATCAAATGAAGGAGATAATGAGGAAATATATTTGAGTGACATGAAATTGGAATGGGAGGGGAGAAGTTCACGGTCTCAGTCTTATTTTTGTAGATAAATATACTTCCAATGTCTTTTTTTCTGATCCAGTAAACCTATATTAAAACATTTCTGCATATATATATATATGTGTGTGTGTGTGTGTGTGTGTGAGATATATATACACTTCTCACACAACATCTAATAAATAATAGGTACGTAATGTTTGTGAAACTTAAATTAATTTAATATAAACAATTGAATAAATAGGAAATGGTATTAAATTAAAATGTCATGGAAAAATTAATTTTCAAATATGTTTCAAGAGATGATATCATCAAATAAGCATATCACAAATTTAAAAGATTAATCTTTAGCATTTTGTATTCAAAGTAACTGGAAAAATTATCACTTTTGATTTCATGAGATGTTGTTCCTTCGTGAAAAGCTTGTCAGAATAAATGTAATCTAATAAACAACTGGCAACATGAATCATGACACCAAATGTCTGTTACTTCACTGATTAATAAATATAATTAAATATTTTCTGCTTATATTCACCTATCTATATTAAAAAAATGACAAAACAAAACAATCATTTGTCTCTTCCACACTCTAATGGAGGTGAGAATGCACATTGATTACTTACTGATTAGTGGTTGTGTCAGACACACCTTCACCTAGGGTCCCCAATCTATTTCCAGATTTTATAGTCTCCATACTTCTCATCCTATATGGTGCTTATTTATGTTTTTTCCGTAAACCTTGTCTGGAGTCAAGAAAATCTGAGTTAAAATCTGGAATCAAACACACAAGTCACTAAATCTTCATTTTTCTAAGTCTACTCAACTATAAAATTGGAATCCCAGTAGCTTCATCATAATATTATGATAAGGAAATGACATAATATTTGTAAAGGACTTTGCATAGTACTTGACAAATAGTATATGCTTTATAAAATTTATTTCCCTTCCTCTTATCCCACCCCAATAAAACCTCGATAAAAGAATCTCCAATACATTATAGGATTTTCATACTGAAATCTCCTTTCTCCACGTACATTTCTCTCTTTCCCCTTAATATTATTATTCCCCACCCCCCAGATATTGTCACTTTCATAGTCAACTGACACCTGTGCCATCTAACTATATATACTCCTTCTAACTGCCATAACAGTTTAATGAATTACAAGTATCATCTTCCCATATAAGAATGTAAACAAATAAACCTCAGTGAGATACTTATGATATCACTTTCCTGGTTATTTCCTTATGTTTATCCAGAGTTCTATACTTGAAAATCAAATTTTCCATTCAGCTCTTATCTTTTCATCATGAATGCTTGAAAATCCTCTAATTAACTGAATGACCACCTTTCCTCTAAAGGATTATTCTCAGTTTTGCTGGCTAAGTTTCTTGGTTGTAATTCTAGTGCCATTGCTCTCTGGAACTATTATATTCCAAGCCCTCTGGTCAAATGTAGAAACTGCTAAATATTGTGTTATCCTGACTGTGGGTCTACTATATTTGAATTGTTTATTTTTGGATGCACACAATATGTTTTCCTTGACTTGGGAGTTATAGAATTTGGCTATATTATTCCTGAAAATTTTCATTTTGGTATATTTTTTCAGGAGGAAATTAGTGGATTGTTTCAATTTATATTTTACTCTCTGATTCTAGAATTTCAGGACAGTTTTGCTTGATAATTTTATGTAAGATTATGTCCATACTCTTGTTTTTTTATCATGACTTTACAGTAAGACCAATAATTTTAAAATTATCTCTCTTTGTTCTATTTTTCAGGTCAGTTATTTTTCTAATGAGATATTTCACATTTTCCCTAATTTTTCTTTCTTGTTTTTACTTTATTATACCTTGATTTTTTATAAAGTCATTCACTTCCATTTGCTCGATTCTAGTACTAATGAGGAATTATTTTTCTTAGTGAACCTTTGTACTTCTTTTCCAATTGGACAATTTTGCTTTTTAAAATTTTTAAAAATTTATTTTTAATACACATTTCTTTATGAATTATATTGGAAGGGAAAAAAATCAGAACAAAAGGGAAATGGAAGAGAAAACAAACAGAAAAAAGAAATGAACATTATAGATGTTGATCTACATTCAGTCTCTGCAGTTCTGATACTGAATGTAAATGGCATTTTCTGTCCAAAGTCTATTGGGATTTCTTTGGGTCACTGAACAGAGAAAAATCAAATCTTTCATACCTGATCAGTGCCGATTCTTGCCTTGCTCTTCTAATTTGTTTAACATATTCTTATGCCCAAATCACATTTTGATCTTTATTTTGATATGGGGCATGAAATGTGTAGGTCTATGCTGAGTTTCGGATGTTAATTTCCAGTTTTCCCAATAATTTTTGTCAGATAGTGAGTTCTTACTCCAAAAATTGGAGTTTGGTGGCTTATCAAATATTAAATTACTATAGGCCTTGATTAAGTATATCTATTGTATTCCACTGATCCACCACTATATTTCTTAGCCAGTACCAAATGGTTTTGAATGCTTTTGATGTCTTCTTTATTTTTAGTTTTTTTGGTTTGGTACTGCTAAGCCACCATGTTTTGTTTTGTTTTGTTTTCATTAATTCCATTGATATTCTTGACTTTTTGTTCTTCCAGATGAATGCTGTTATTATTTTATTTAATTCTATAATATAATTTTTGTCAGTTGGATTGGCATGGCACTAAACAAATACACCAATTAAACCAGAATTTTCATTTTTATTTTATTAGCTCATGAGCAAACAATAATTTTTCTATTATTTAGTTCTGACATTATTTGTGTGAGAAGTGTTTTGTAATTGTTTCAGATAGTTCTTGAGTTTGTCTTGACAGGTAGACCCAAATATTTTATTTTATCTACAGTTATTTTAAATAGAATTTCTCTTTCTATCTATAGCTTAATGAGCTTTGTTGGTGATATATACAAATGCTCATGATTTGTATGTTTATTTTATATCCTGCAATATTTCTAAATTATTGTTTTGAGATGATCTTTTAGAATTCTCTAAGTATATCATCATATTATTTACAAAGAGTGATTGTTTTATTTCCTAGTTGCCTATTATAAATCCTTTAATTTTTTTTTCTTTTCTTATTCCTAAAACCAATATTTCTAGTACAATGTTGAATAATAGTATTGATAATGGAATCCTTGTTTCACCCTTGATGTTATTGGGAATATGTCTACCTTCTCTCCATTATAAATAAGGCTTGCTGTAGGTTTTAGATAGATACTGCTTATTATTTTAAGGAAAGCTCCCTTAATTCTTATGTTCTCTAGTATTTTTAATAGAAATGGATGTTGTATTTTATTAAAAATCTTTTTCTGCATCTATTGAGATTATCATATAATTTGTGTTTGTTTTGCTATTGATATGGTTGTTTATGGTAATAGTTTTCTTAATATTGAAACAACCCTGCATTCCTGGTTTAAATCCCGCTTGGTTATAGTGTGCAATCCAGCTGATTAAGTGGCAGTAATCACTTTTCTAATATTTTATTAAAATTTTTTGCATCAATATGCATTAGGGAGATTGCTAACATTTTATTTAAAATTTTTGCATCGATATTCAATAGGGAAAACAGTAATTTTTGTTTTCTGTTTTGACTCTTTCTGATTTAGGTATTAGTATCTATCATTGTCATAGAAGGAATTTGGTAGAACTTCTCCTTTACCTATTTTTCCAAATTCTTTACATACTATTAGAATTAATTGTTCTTGAAATGTTTGATAGAATTCACTTGTGAATCTATGTGGCCCTGGAGAATTTTTCATAGGAAGTTCACTATTGACTTGCTCTACTCCTATTTCTAATAAAAGGACTAGTTAACTAATTTATTTCATCTTGTTAATCTGAGATTTATATTTTTGGAAATATTCATCCATTTATGTTGGATTTCCAGATTTGCTGTTATACAACTAGGCAAAATAACTCTTAATTATTGATTTAATTTCTTTTTCCTTGGTGATAAGTTCACCTTTTTTCATTTTTGATGTTGGCAATTTGTTGTTGTTGTTTTTTTTTCTTTCCTTTTTCTAATCATACTAACCAATGGCTTGTCTATTTTGTTGGTTTCTTCATAAAACCAACTTTTAGTTTTATTTATTAATTCAATACTTTTCTTAGTTTCATATTATTAATCTCTCCTTTGAGTTTCAGATTTTCTAATTTGGTATTTAATTGGGGAGATTTATTTTGTTCTTTTTTCTAGCTTTTCTATTAGCATGCCTAATTCATTGATCTCCAGTTTCCCTATTTTATTCATTTAGATGGTTTAGAAGATCTGATTTCTAATCTGGCCTCAAATGTTTATTAGCTATGTGATCCTGGATAAGTCACTTAACTATGTTTCAGTTCCATCATCTGCAAAAAGAAGCTAGAAAAGTAAAATCAAATAATTCCAATATCTTTTCCAAAAAAAGCCCAATAAGGTCAAAATTATTAGACACAATTAAAATGACTAAACAACAACCATAACAACTAAAATAAACAGTATATTTATATACTTTATTCTCTCATTAGAATGAAAACTATTTTTGGACAAGGAACATAATTTGTTTGCTTTCCTTGAATCCAAAGTACACAAAGAATTGTAAAAAATACAGTATACATAATACTATTGGGACATAAAATAGTTTTAAAATGTTGATTGTCACTGTTTTTTCCCTCCAAATAAAGATAATGATTTTTATCTAAGGATGTAGTTTGATTAGAATAAAGCTAAGTCTACAAAATAGCTTTAGTAGTTCTTTCATTTTTATCAAAATTATATAGCCAGACATAAACATGGGATATTCTTTCATCTATTTGAGCTGCCTATTGATTAATTGAGGTGCCTTTTCTAATTGAATATGTACAAGTCTTCAGTGTCATATGATGGAGTAAGTTTCTACTATATTAGAAATCTTATGATTATTCTAAATTGAAATTGCCTTTCTATTATTATCTTCAAGATTTTGATATTTTTATATAGAAATGTGGATTTCTAAGCATTTGTTATTCAAATTTGTGCAAAATGTCAATTCATCTAAGTAAATTTATTAAATTGCCTTATTTAGTGGTAAATTTTGTAAAGATTCCTCATTGCATAATGTTTATTTTTAATTTTACACAGATACTTTTTTACCATATAAAATAAAATATTTTTCTATGTATTCTATTTGATTTTTTAAACATTATTTTATATTAGTGATACTAAAGACCATGCTAGAATTTGTCTATAATTCTCTTTCCTTTTTGGGAGATTTAATTACCTAAGACCATTACTTGTTATCCAAATAGCTTGAGTATCCAATAGCATTACTCAACCAATGAATCAACATTTATAAAGTGCCTACATAATGCCATTTAAAGACCACTCAATGAGAGGAGAGCACATGGCAGGAATAACACTGTACAAAGCAAGAGCAATGATAACTTACTAAGGAATACTTCCATATTTCAAGACCTTATCACCAACACTATCTTCTGTTTACTTAAATGCAATAAAATGTCATGGATGCACCCTCACAGCTAATGTCATTTAATAGATTATGTAGTTGTAATAAGAGATAGATAAGCTGTGAAAATGATAAAGGTAATATATGATGTGAAGTGCTGGACAATATCATAGGCTTATACTCTCCATGCTAAATATTCATATTCAACAAAATGATGACCCTAAAGCAAGAGTATCAGAAGACTTAATGTCAATAGATTAAAACATTTTTCTAAGCATAAATACACAATTGCAACAGTGAAGCAGAAAAGGAGTGTGTAGCTTTCAGATATTTGGTGTAAAACAATGTATTTACTTATCTGGCCCAAACTGCTCACAAACTTAAAGACTGACTTGATTAAACTGTTAGGGAAATTAAGAAGCTGCTAAAAACAAAAAAAAGGAAAAAAATTCCACATAACGTTAGCAGCAGGATGGTTCATCTGTCTCTATGAAGGCAATGTTTAACTCCATTAAAAGTAAAGTGCAGCTGAAACTTAAAGATATATAGGATTCTTGGCTCAGTAAAAAGGGAGATGAAATTCAGTTATACCCTCATGGAAATAACCCAAATTGCTTTTATGATGTCCTGAAGGCTATTTATGGGCCAAAGATATATGATGTATTTCAATTACTCACTAATGATGGAGTCACATTGATTAGTGATATGAAAAAAGAATCCTAGAGAGATGGGCTCAATACTTTCATTGTGTCAACTGACTTTCATCAATCAATATACCTCAGGATGAAGTAAATCCAACTTTAGCTGAACTTCCAACTGAAGAATAGGTTTTGATTGTCATTAGTTTCTTTTCTTTTGACAGAGCTTCTGGTACTTATTCTCCTTGAGCTTTACAAGGTTCATACAAAACCTTACTGAAATTTGGGTTTTATGAAAAGAGGGAATCATCTTCCAAGAATTCAAGAATGCCTTAATTGTCCATCTCTATAAAGCTAAAGTAATTAGATTGCTCTATGAAAATCAAAGGGTCTGTTGTTTAATTAATGCTAGCAAGATTCTTGCCAGATTCCAGAATTGCCAGATTCAATGCCAGTCCATTGCCAGAATGGACTAATCCTGTACCTGAAAGATGAACTTAAGGCTTCACACGGGCCTGAGGAATAATTGATGTTGTTTTTTGCGGTCTGTACACAACATTTATAAATACCAATATCTTTCATGCTGTGAGTTATGAGGGCTTATGGGATATTATGGCAAAATTTGAGTCTAAGAGAAATTCATGAGTACTACACAGTGGTTTCATGACAGCAAGCTTGTACAAGTTCTGGATAATGGAAGATAATCTTGAACTTCCCCAATCACCAATGGAAGGAAGTAATGATGTGTGCTTTTCCCCATGCATTTTAGCAAGATGTTTTCAGCAATGATGTTAGATGATGTTAGATATCTTGTTAGATGTTAGATGAGGATGAAAACAGTATCAAGGACAGCTACCATAGTGAATCATCTGCACTCATTGCAGTCTTTCAGGCTAAGATGCAGCCAAGTGTGGACTGATTCTCTGACACAGGTATTTTGTCTTAACAATAAATACTAACAAAATACAAGCAGTCCACCAGTCAGCGTTACAGCATTAATGCATGTAACCATTGATTACAGTAATGAAGAAATGTTAAATTTTGTGGATAGGTTTATTTACCTTGGTAATGTAAATACCAAGGATGTACATACATATAATAAGGTTGTCACACTAATTTCCAAACTTAGCTCAGTATTTAGAAGGCTCATAAGGAAAAAAAGAGATATTAGATTGCCTACCAAACTAAGAGTCAACAGAAATATTGTACTGACTTCATTGATATATGCCTGTGAAATCTGGACAATGTACCAACACTATATCAGAAAACTGAACCAATTCCTTTTGGGTTAAGGTACTTCACAATGACTTCCTTTTTGTAGCTAATCTGCCAAACATTCAAACTCTACTGCAGAGGGCACAATTCCACAGTTACCCAAATACCAAATATATGTTTGCCTGAAAGACTATTTTATAGAGAATTCATATGAGGAAAACATTTACAGAACTTTTGAACAAATTGTGAGATATGAGAGATTCTGGTACATAATTATCCAGCATGACATGCTCCTATCAAAGAAGTCATTGTATACTATGAGCAAAGCAGAATTATACCATACTTGAAAGAAATATGAAGGAAAGAAATGTAGAGACATCATCACTTCAAATGTTAACGTGGACTATTTGTGCTCAAGTTATGTGTTCCAATCAGTCCTAGTCAGATACTGTGTGCTTCAATGTAATGACATCATTTTGTCCTTTTGGAAAGTGAATGATGTCCACCAGCTACCAAGTATCAGATATTGTGATAAGCTCTAGGGATACAAAAGAAGCATATAAAGTGTTTGCCCTCAATAAATCTAATCTAATCTAAACCCCACATTTCTAATAGGTGTAACAAAGATATATATACAGATAAAAATATGAAGGAGATGGAGAAATAATAAGTAATTAAGAGAGGACAGGCACTAGTATCAAAGGGGATTAGGAAAAGCTTCTTATATGAAATAATTTACTTTGGATGAATCAAAAGAAGCTAATAGGTAATAAATAGAAGGCATGATGCATAAAGCAGTAGATCTGAAGTTAGGAAGATCTGTGTTCATAACCAGCCTCACACACTTAGTATCTGTGTGGCACTGAGCAAGCACTCAACCACTCAACCATTTTTGCTTTATTTATCTTATCTATAAAATGACCTGGAAAACAAAATGGAGAACCACTTCAAGTTCCTCAAGAAAACTCACATGGCATCATGAAGAGTAATACATGACTGAAAAATTAGTGAACAACAAATGAAATCAATTGATAGAGATGGGAGGAGAGCATTCCAGGCACAGATGATAGCCAAGGAAAATGTGAAGAGTAAAGAGATGACCTTTCTTATTTGTGGAATAGCAAGAAGGCCTATGCCACTGCACATAAGAGTACATAATAGTAAGTAAGGTATAAGAAGTATGAAAAGATAGAGAGAACTAGGAAGGGCTTTCAGTGCCAATCAGAGGATTTCTTTCTGAAGATGCTCATCTATTTCTCTTGAATTCACAATTTTATTTGCATAAAGCAGTATTTGATATATACTGTTTATGATATATTTTTGTTTCTGTTCTGTTCTACAATATTTGTTTTAAATTTCTTGATTTGGTTATTGCTTATTATTTTAAAATAGATTTTATTCATCTTTCTTTCTATATCTAACCAATTTCCCTTTATATTGCTCTGTCTCTCACAACTCTTCCAATGTTAATATATGTATATAATGATTAAATTTGATAACAAAAATATAATATATACATAGGTATATGATTCTATATATAGTTATACATGTGTAATTATAATATGTATTATTTATATTATATTTTAAAATGTAGATTCTATGCTATAATAGAATATTTAATATAAATATTATACTATACTCTAAATAATATATGGTATATTAAATATTATAATGCATATAATTATTCAGGCATATTTATTTTTGCTTTCAGATAATTCTCTTGGAGAAAGAAGTAGAGAGATATGAGAGGAAATTGAGGTGATATAGAAAAAAGGGACATGAATAAAAGTATTATATATACATATATATATACATATGTATATATATGAGAAAACTAGGAAACAATAAAACTGATTATTGGATTGAAACATTCTGACAATATATGCAATGTTCTCTCCCTATTGACCTCATCTTTTCAAAATAATGCTTTTTCCTGTTGTTGTTTTTCCTTGTTTTTTTTTTGTTTGTTTAAATTAAATATTTATTATATTTGTTACTATTTTTATTTTATTTTTATTTTTATTTTTTTAATTTAATAGCCTTTTATTTACAGGTTATATGTATGAGTAACTTTACAGCATTAACAATTGCCAAACCTCTTGTTCCAATTTTTCATCTCTTACCCCCAACCCCCTCCCCCAGATGGCAGGATGACCAGTAGATGTTAAATATATTAAAATATAACTTAGATACACAATAAGTATACATGACCAAAACATTATTTTGCTGTACAAAAAGAATCAGACTCTGAAATATTGTACAATTAGCTTGTGAAGGAAATCAAAAATGCAGGTGGGCATAAATATAGGGATTGGGAATTCAATGTAATGGTTTTTAGTCATCACCCAGAGTTCTTTCTCTGGGCGTAGCTGGTTCAGTTCGTTACTGCTCCATTGGAAATGATTTGGTTGATCTCATTGCTGAAGATGGCCAGGTCCATCAGAACTAGTCATCATATAGTATTGTTGTTGAAGTATATAATGATCTCCTGGTACTGCTCATTTCACTCAGCATCAGTTCGTGTAAGTCTCTCCAGGCCTTTCTGAAATCATCCTGTTGGTCATTTCTTACAGAACAATAATATTCCATAATATTCATATACCACAATTTATTCAGCCATTCTCCAACTGATGTTACTATTTTTAAAGGGCAAACTTTTAGGTTTTGATTTTCAAAAAGGAATTGCTCTAATTTTAAAGTTTGCAGGCTAAGAATTTGCAGGTTGTTTTCTATCTGTTAGTTTTCAAATTTTAATTGCATTTTCAGTTGACAAATACTTATTAAAAAATCAGTTACATTGTGTATTTAGTGTCATTTTTTCTATAAAAATGTTATGTACATACCAGAAAATTTAAAACAGTACCACATAATTATCATTGTCTTTTACATAATTTTAATGCTTCTGATTTGTTTTTACCTGTTTTTTAGATTTTTATTATCAAGCTTCTATTTTAATATATTTTTGTTTGTACTCCATTAATCATTATTTTAATCCTGTGATAGAGATTAAATTATGTTTTGTGTGTGTGTGTGTGTGTGTGTTTTTAATGTTCACTTAGCAATTTTCTTCATAGAAAGTTTCTTCCCTTCTGAATACTGACTAAATCACAGTTTTTAACTTAGTGTTTTTTGTTTGTTTTTTTTCTCTCATAATATGATTAATATGGAAATATATTTTTATTATTGGACATTTAAAACCCATATGAAATATTAAGTGATGGGGCAAGCAAGTTGAAAGAAAGAATTTGAAACTCAAGATTAAAAAAAATGTATTAATAATTTTTACATATAATTTGGAGAAAATTTGAAAAAAGAAAAACATTAGTTTTCTCTTTTACTGGCTACACATTTTAGTATATTCACATCTTTCAATATAACTTAATTATATAAATGAAATCATGTACCAATTTGTTGTGAAATTAAAGGACAATTAATTTCATTTAAAAAGTATCTTCTAAAATGAAAGTCTGGGGACTTCTGGAGGTGGACTCAAGATGGCAGAGTGAAGCCAGGAAGCTGCTCTACCTTTCCCAGTTTCCTGTCAAAAAAAAAAAAAAAAAATGACATGAAACCAAGCTTCTGAACAGAGTCTGACAGAATGAAACCACTCTCTGCTTCAAGACAACATGGGGAAATTTCAAGAAAGGTCAGTCTTATTGGACTGAGCTCAGCTCAGACAGAATCTGGGAAAGCCAGTGAGAGGCTCTTAATCACAGCAGATAAACAATTGAGCTCCTCAGCAGCTCTGGTTCAGTAGCAGAATAGAGCAGTGGAGGAGCTTTCAGGTTCAAATCTGAATGCAAATTCTTGGAAACCAGTGCCTCTTTTAACCCAGGAGCAAAACTCTACCAAGAAAATAAGAAAAGAGGAAATACCAAAAGAAAAGTAAATAAAATGAGCAAGAAACAGAAGAAAAAAACAACCTTGAACATAGAACGATATTATGGTGACAGGGAAGACCAACTCAGAAAAGGAAAAAATGTCCACAAAGGAAATCTCAAAGAATGATATGAATTACTCTCAAGCCCAAAGAGGCTTCTTGGAAGAGTTCATAATTTTTTTTTTAATTAAAAAAAAAAAACTTAAAAGGCAAATAAGAGAAGTGGAAGAAAAATAAGAAAATATGTGAGATATATATGAGAGATTCAACATCTTGGAAAAGAAGAAAATTCTTTAAAAAATACAATTGGCCAAATTAAAAAAAAAAACATTTAAGAAAACAACACTTTCAAAAGTGGAATTAATGCAAAGGAAAAAAGATATACAAACACTAATGGAAGAAAATCACACATTAAAAACTAGAATGAGACAAATTGACTCATTAGTCAATCACACAATTGAAAAAGACTAAAAAATTGGAAGAAAATGTTAATTACCTCATTGGAAAAACAGTCAACATGGAAAATGGATCCAGAAGGGATTCAGGAGTGGTCTCTGTGAAAGTCATGGACAATGAAAGAACCTGGATAACATTCTTTAAGAGATCATCAAAAAAAAAACTGCACTGAGATACTAAAAATAGAGGGGAAATAGTCATAGAAAGAATCCATCTATCACAATCAGAAAGATATTCCATTAAGAAAACCCCAATGAACATTGTTGCAAAACTTCAGAACTATAATCTCCAGGAAAAATACTACAAAATACCACATAAAAGCCATTCAAATATCAAGCATCACCCAGGATTTGACAGTTTCTAAATAAAGGATCAGAGGGCCTGAAATACTATATATCACAGAAGGCAAAGAAACTAGGATTACAACCAAGAATTAATTACCCACATAGAATGAGCATCATCTTTCAGGGGTGGAATTGGATCTTCAGTGAAGTAAGAGATTTTCAATAATTTATATTGAAAAAATAAACCAGAACTAAAAAGAAAATTGGATCTTCACACATAAGCATAGACAGGTATAAAAGAGGGAAATACATATTATTTAGAGGTTAAACTATTAATATCCTAGATGTGAAAATGATATCTGTAATACTTGCGAACAACATCTATCACTGGCACAGACATAGGGGGACATCTCATGAACAAAATGTATGCTTGTGAATGATCTCTGAAGGGATTATTTCTAGGGAAAAAAAAAAAAAAAACTAAGGTGTAGAAAAAGGGCTGTACTGAAAAAAAAAAGAGTAAGAAGAGGTATAATTGGGCAAATAAGATTACAAGGAGAGGCACAATGGGTCTATTACAATTGCATGAAAGAAGGGAGAGAGATGAACATTGTCTAAAGCTTCATTTCATTAGTTTTTGCTCAAAGATGGAATAACCTCAATTGCCTCTGGAAAAAAAAGGCAGAAAAAAAGGAATGAGTGGATCAAACCACAAATCATAGTAAGAATCCATAATTTCATCCAAGAGAATGACAACAATGAAACAACTATGGGATGCAGCCAGTTCTTAGGGGTAATTTTATATCTCTAAATAGTGACATGAATAAAATAGAGAAAGAGGAGATCCAATCATCATGAAACTAAAAATGCTAGAAAAGAACAAATTTTAAAATCTCAATAAATACCAACTTAGAAATTCTGAAATTCAAAGGAGAGATTAATAAAATTGAAATTAAGGAAAGTATTGAACTGATTAACAAAACTAAGAATTGGTTTTATGAAAAAATAAACACAATAAATAAACTTTCTTCAATTTGGTTAGAAAAAGGAAAGAAAAAAAAAAAAACCAAATTACCAGCACCAAAATTGAAAAAGGTGAACTTATCACCAATGGAAAAAAAATTAAAGCAATGATTTGGAACTATTTTGCCCAATTGTATGGCAGCAAATCTAACAATATTTTTAAAATGGATAGCTATTATATATATATATATATATATATATATATATATATACTGCTTAGATTAACAGAAGAAGAAATAAATCATTTAAGTAATCCCATTCTAGGAAAAGAAATTGAACAAACCATCAATGAACTCTCTAAGAAAAAATCTCCAGGCCTTCCATTTAAAGAACAATTCCAATACTATATAAACAATTTGAAAAATAGATAAAGGAGCCATGGCAAATTCCTTCTATGACACTAATAGGTATTGATATCACAGCCAGGAAGAGCCAAAAAAGAGAAAGAAAATTACAGATCAATGTCCCTAATGAATACTGATGTTATGTACCAGAACTCTGTACTTGAAACAAGGATTCTTACAAGATGCTAACTCAGTGAAATTGATAAAGACAAATGATTATCTAGTTTAGCATGGTGCTTAATAGTTCTCTAATTCAGTACATGTACTTAGTATTTAATATAGTTCCCCAACAGTCACACTTATGATAATGTAATTAAAATAGAGCACATAAGCTGGGGCAAATTCAGTCAGAGAGAGAGCCAAAAAAGACAAGTGGACTGATGGCCAGAGCTCAAGCTCTTGGAGACAAGGAGAGAGATTCATTTCCATCTTCATCAGACTTGTGATGGCTGACCTTGCATTTTCTCCACTGAAACCAAGTCCCCTCTGAAGGCCCCTAGAAAGCTAGCTGAGCACCAGGTGAAGGAAACAATAAAGGGTTTTGGACTTTAACACCTGGCTATTCTTGTGGTGATTATTGACTGAAACAAAGGCTGCCCCAAGACCTCCAGAAAACCAAACAAGAGCATTACATATTGACGCAAAAACTTTAAATAAAATATTAGCAAAAAGATTATCACAACTTATGCAAAGGATAATGCATTGTTACCAAGTGGGATTTTTACCAGGAATGCAGGGTTGGTTCAATATTAAAACTATTTCTATAATCGACCATATCAATAACAAAACCAATAGAAATCATATAATAATATCAATAGGTGCAGGAAAAAACTTTTGACAAAATACAGCACCCATTCCTCTTAAAAACACTGAAGAGAATAGGGATAAAAGAAGTTTTCCTCAAAATAATAAGCACTATCTTAACTAAAACAAATAGTAAGCATTATTTGTAATGGAGAGAAGCTGGTTGCAATCCCAGTAAGTTTAGAGTTGAACAAGAATGCCCATTAACTTTTTCATATGAGAAGATGATATTTTTAATACCTACTATCCCCAAAAATTACTGGGTAAAAATAGAGATGCACCAAGAGAAGAGGAAAGGGAGAAGTAGAATGGGACAATTTATTTCACAAAAAAAAGGCTGGAAAGAGCTTTTAAAGTAAACTAAAAATGGGTTACAGACAAGGCTTAAATCTTACTCTTACTATACAATTATCTCAAAGAGGGAATATCATACATCAAAAATCAGTTATAGAAATCTATCTTATATTACATCAAAGTAGTAGGGAGGACAATCAGAGAGGGAGGGCTGATAGAAGGAAGCAGATAGAGAAAGGTAGTTAATTTGGAGCTCAAAAAATTAATGTATTTTTAAATATTTAATTGGGATAAAAATTTAAAAGGAAAATTCTTTGATGGTGAAATTTTGTTTTGTTTTGTTTTTCTATTGTATCACAGAATCTAGGAAAATTACTCGATACTTAACAAATTGTAGGTGCTAAACAAATGCTTGTTGTTTCAAAATGAATGCTATTGATAACAGTTGAGGTTTCCTAGTATAGTCAAAAAATACTATAAAATTATGAGTTATGAGATCTCAGGAATGATTTAGAGCAGCTAGACCTTGAAAAACAGACCCCCTATATATTCCAAATGACCATATAGTTAGTTCAGAATAATCCATAATTAGAGAGGATCCAATATCTTCTGATACAATATGTTATTCTTCCAACTCCAAGTAATTATTAATTTTTTCTCAAAATAAAATTATTATTTTTAAATAGAAGAACAACTTTAATACTTCTTACCAAAGAAAGATTTTAGATATTTAATGAATGTTATATTCTGTCCCCTAAGTCAGTTTGTGAAGTGGGTTGAATGCTGAGCCTAAGAGCAAGAAGACCTGAATTCGAATCTGTCTTCTGTTTGACTCTTGTTATCTATGTGACCATTGTGACACCAGCTCTTTTTCCCTCAGTTTCCTTAGGTGTAAATGGAGATAACAGTACCTATTTCATAGGATTGATGTAAGGATAAGAAGAGCTTATATTTATGTTTATAAAGTGATTATATTTATAAAGTGCTTAGTAGAATTCCTGAAATATAGAAGGTATCAAAAAATTGTGTCCCTTTCCCAACTCTCCCCACAGGGTTTTTATTCTCAAATTACTTCAAATTACGTTCATGAGAAAATCTTTATTTCTCATTTGACTAAATAATAATCACCATTTAATAATTATCCTTCCCAAACATTATAGTTAGAGTTTAATATCAGATCCCTTATAGAATTATTGCACCTTTGCTGAATGCTGTGGTATAATGACCAACCTAGCTGTAAGTATTAGGTATACCTTTTAAAAATCTAAAATAGCATTTGTTTGTTTGGCTGCCACATTTTACTGCTGACTCACAATGAACTTATAATTCATTAAATATATCAGATTCCCTCACCCCAAGATAACAGTTGTATTCCAATAATTGTGCTACATGGTAGTCAAGAAAGAATTTTTTAAAAATCCCATTTGTATGACATTTCACTGATTTCTACTATATTTCAAAGTTTTCAATTCAACTTCTGTTCTGTCAAGATTTTTTTTTTTGGATCTTAACTCCTTTATCTAACATATTAGACTATTTCTCTGTCAGAAGTTACATCAGTGTAACTGAAATTACAGCTGATGCTCACATTTCAAAAGAAAGCAGAAAGTAAAAGATATGAACTTGATGTGTGTTATCATAAGAATTTCAATACCAGTTTAGTGATCTTATAAAGAATTGAAGGCTCTCTAAGGACATGTTAAATTTTCATGTTTCAAAGTGTCTTAAAATTTATAAAAATTTCTTTAGTATATAAAAGTTACCCGTTTTGGAAAAACTTACGAAAAGCTAATGAAAATGCTGTTCATTTGAATTAGACATGTTCACCCACAAAAAAAGGATCATTATGAACTTCTGCTTCCAGAAACCAAGATGCAAAGAAAGCAGCAGAAAAAGTAAAAAACAAAAAAAGAAACAAACAAAAAATTCTTCCATATTCACCTTCAAGAAATCATAAAATTCCACTCTAAAATAAAACCTGGAACAGCAGATGCAGCAAAAACCTTTTCACCCTAAGAATTATTGGGGCAGCTAGATGGCTCTGAAGTCAGGAGGACCTGAATTCAGATCTGGCCTGGACAAGTCACTTAACCCTGATTGCATCGGGGGAAATATTGGCCATTTTGGCAGAAAAGTTTTGCCCCACTCGGATAAAAGGGGAACACATTCATGGACAGGAAATATCTTGGGAGGAGAAGTTTTACCTCAGCAAATCAGATATAGAATCTGAGTCTCAGGGTGGTAGAACATACAACAGGACTCTAACACCAGGACTCTCAGGTAGACTCTAGCTTTGAATACCACCTTGGGCTCCACTTAACACTGGGCAAAGAGACAATCTCCAGGGGCCAGATCTTCATGCACCTCATTAACCACAGGAAAACAAGTAGATATCAAGCCTACTGGTATTTGTTGAGCAAACAGGCAGTCCCTGACATGTGCTTCAGCATAGGTCTAAGCAAACTGGTGACCTCCAGTAGTCAGATACTCTACATGTTTCAATGGAACGCTGGGGAAAGGCAGAAGCACTCCACTGGCCTCAGCACAAACCAAATATCACCATTAGGACTCCCAGCTCTGCTCTAAGAAAGCTGACAGATGTCCATGATCTCCAGGCAATTTCCCCTCTGTCTCCGCACCATATCAGATAAAAGAGTCCTGAGCAGGCCTTTAGTCAGCACAAGTGCAGCACCAGGTAAATAGCCAGGGCCTGAAATCCCCTGGGAAAGTGGCTTTTCTACCTCAGGGGCAGAATTCAAATTTAAAATAAAGGGAAAAGGCCATAAAAAGGATGTGAAAACAAAAAAGAATCTGAACATACAAAGTTTTTATGATGACAGGAAAACACAAACTCCGAAGACAACTACGTCAAAACATATATGGGCAAAACCCAAAGAAAAATGGAAAGTGCTTTCAAGACTAGAAAGAATTCATGAAAAAGCTCAAAAACAAAGTTAAAAATCTTATAAGAGAAATAAAACAAAAATAGGGAAAAGAAATGAGACTGATGTAAAAGAATTACCAAAAAGGACCAATCACTTGGAAAAAATAAAACAACTGGTGGAAAAAAGACTTGGCTAGGTGAAATAGGAAATACAAAATCCACCTTAGAAAACAAGTCCTTAAGGAGCACAATTGGTAAAATAAAAAAAGAAAGTACAAAAGCTAATTGAGGAGACAGCTACATAAAAATAAGAATTAGACAAGTGTAAGCTAATGACTATAAAATATAAGAATTAATAAAACAAACCTAAAGAATGAAAATTATGGAAGAAAATATAAAATACCTTGTGGGAAGAATAACTGATATGGAAAATAGATCCAGGAAAGACAATGTGAAAGTTATAATCAAAAGGACATCATCTTTAAAAAAAATTATCAATAAAAAATTATCCTGATGCCTAGAACCAGAGAGAAAATTAGGAATTGAAAGAATTCACCAATCACCTCAAGAAAAAGATCTCAAAAGAAATTCTCCAAAGAATATTATAATAAAATTTTAGAACTATCAGGCCAAGGGGAAAAATATACTGCAAGTTCCAAGAAAGGAACAATTCATATATCAAAGAAACACAATCAGGATTACACAGGACTTGGTAGCTGCCATATTAACGAATCAGAGGTCATAAAATGTGATATTCCAGAAGGCAAAGGAGCCAAGTCTAGAACCAAGAATCACTTACTTGACAACTCTTAAATAACTGTTGTAATAATATGTTGTTATTAATCATAAAAGTAATTAATAATGATTTTAATATAATCAAATGATGTGCCAAAGAGAATGTAAGCTAGTAAAAGCGCCAGAATCAGGATCCAACTCTGTAGCCAACTAACCTAGTACATTTTGAAGTATAGCAAGTATATGAGAATGATACTGATGGTCTTTAGAACAACTTGAAGGTTCTCATTTGGGAAAGTATATAGGGACAAATCTTGTATCCAGTGACAAAAAAGGGGTATGACTGTTAATTAATGAATGACTTTATTGAGTATCCATCTTGGCAGGGAAAATAAGTCAAGTATAGGATGTGATTGTTGCTTACAAATTGCTTAATGTAAAGTTGGTAAGAGAACATATATATCCAACTTATTTCAATGTAACAACCATTTATCCATGCTATATGTTTAGAAGAAAAGCATCACATAGAACTTATATACTTTTGTGTGTGTATCACATCATTTCTTTCCTTGACATAACATGCCATTCCATATCATACCATATTTCATGGTTTTCTATAGTCCCCCCAAAAAGACATATTTGAACTTATCCTCAAATAGCAATATAATATTTGGGGGCTGTTATTTAAATCCCTTCTAGTTTTTTGACTGCTGACAGAACTTGCATTTGTTTATATTTGTGATCCTAGGAAACCTAGTGTCTGCTCCACTCCACTAATAGTTATACAATATTTTTGGAAGATAGGACCTGGAAAATCATGAGGTTATATTGAAAAATATATAATGTATTATGACTAAGCTTCTTATTATTGACCAAATTAGCAACATTGGTTTTTCTAACACTAACATGATTTCCCTTTTGATGTTAAAGAACAATGAATTGTGAAAAGTTTTTCTCTCAGGAAACTCAGAACAGTTTCAAATGACAAAACAAATGAACAAACAATTAAATGGCTTATGATGAGCATAATTGGGTGGCCCAGTGGATAGAATGTTGGATCTGTAATCAGGAAGACCTGAATTCAAACTAGATTCAAACATTTAATAACTGTGTAACCCTGAACAAGTCACTTAACACTGTTGGCCTCAGTTTCCTAATCAATAAAGTGAGCTGGTGAAGAAAATGGCAAATTACTGCAATATCTTTTCCAAGAAAAACTTGAATAGGGTCACAAAGAGTTAGATACCATTGAAATGTTCTAAACAACAGAAAGAAAAAATGAGTGTCAATTGCAAAGATGAAAAATCACAAAAAGATTATCATTTGTACCACTGAAGGGAGAGCCCTCATCTATGATTTTATATATTAAAATGTTTCATAATATGAATAATTGTGTATATAAACATGAAAATATAATTATTCATTTTTCATTTTGTTTTCCCAAAAATGTTGCTTCATAAAAATTCAAGGATTACTTTTAAAGGAAACTAGAATTATATGTTTTATGTATTATTAATTAACAATGACATTTCTTTCTAGTTAGGTTGGCTGTTCATTTGATTATTTTACTGCACAGCTTAAGAGAAGTTTTAAGTGAAGTCCCTTAGCTTTCCCGCCTGAGGTATGTATAAGATTTATGGATGCTAAACTTGTCAGTTTCTCTAGAGTATTGGTTGCTTCTTGGCAATATGATTCAGTCACTGAGAAATTTGTGTGTATGTGTAAGTGGGATGGGTGGGTGACAGACTTGGCCTCAGAAGCAGCAACATAGATGAATAATGATGAATATTTTGGTGACAAAGATATATAGCACTTTCTTGAAGTAAACACTGTTGGAAGTAAACTAAACTATAAATTTTGAACAATTTCTTTCCCATTAAATATTGATAAGCTTAAAAATTGGTGCCATGTAAGGGGAGCTGTTTGAGTTGATGCATTTAGACCACAATTCCAGTGCCTCTTTCAGCTTTGTACATGAAAAGTGAATAAAACATTGCTTTTTTTCTGAATCTTTGGTGATTAAAAAAAAAGATACATCTTTTTATTTTTTAAGTGTGTTGTTTAAGTGGAAACTGGACAAGCACTTGTCAGAGGGAAATCCATACTACTAGTAGATAGTTGCAAAAGATTGCTCTTAGAATTCTTATTCACTTCTTAAGATGTTATGATTCTATGGTGGCAAAATAAGAGTAATTATAAGAATCTCAGAAAAGGATGTTATTGCCCCATGGCTTGAATAAGCTTCAAAGACTTACCTCTTTATTCAAAATGCCATCTTTTATATCTGGTTACCTGAAATAGGTATGGAGAAAGAGCAATAGAATAATTCTCTAGATGTTATAAAATTTTATGAAGTGAAATAAGAGCACTCTAAGAAAATGTCTTTCCAAGGTCTTTTAACTCACAAAAATGTATTGGCACGTCACTTAATACTTGTATAATAAATTCTAAGAACATGTTTTTCTTTTACTGAGCACAAGCTTTTCTGAAGACTAGAATCAAAATAGGAAATGTCATGACAATAGAAGAGTTATGTAAATTTTAACATTTTAATTTATGTCTACTGTTTTCAAAAATTTTTACATTTACTCTTAGCTTCTCCTAGAATACAATCTTACTGATAGATTTGTTATACACAGAGTTTACAATAAAAATAAATAATGGTATCAGACCAAAAAGAAGATAATATAAAAGTGTTATTTCCTCAAAGTTGCAATTATTTTTATAACTACTGTTATTTTATTCAACTAGATAACTGAAAGCATTTGGGGTTAAGTGACTTGCCCAGGGTAACACAGCTAGGAAGTGTTACCTGTCTAAGACCAGATTTGAACTCAGGTCCTTCTGAGTGCAGGGCTGGTGCTCTATCCACTGCACCACCTAGCTGCTCCTCAGTCAGTCTTTTAGTCAGTTCTAAATAAAACTATAATAATAACTTATAAGAGCATCAGATGTAAAAAAATGTTTTGCAAAATCAACTATGTTATGTCTATATTAATCATGTTGAAGAGTAATCCTTCAAGAAAAAATGGAAAGTAATTTGTATGATTCAGTCATTTCTGATGATACTTTTTCTAAAATTTTTAAGAGAGAATGACTTCCTTCTGTAGGTATATACATACAAATGCACATATATATATATATATATATATATATATATGTATACATATATATAAAGACCAGTTTATCTATCTATACATATATCATACATTTTCTGGATTTAATGTAAAGCTTACCATCTAGTTGAATAAAATAACAGCTAAATAAGAACACATGTTGACAATTTCACATATATAGGGTATTCCAAAAATCTCAGTGCTCTCTTTCTCTTCTTTTGTGACTTCGGATTCCTGACTTGCTCCCCAGATAAAATCCCTTTCCTCCTCAAGCTTTTTCTGATCCCTCTTAATACTAGTTCCTTCTCTCTGTTGATTATTTCCAATGTATTTTGTAAACAACTTTTCTATATGTAGTGGTTTTTATGTTGTCTGTCCTATTAGGATGTGACTGCCTTGAGAGCAAGGACTGTCCTTAAATTTTTTATGTATCCTTACTGCTTAGCATATTGCCTCACACAATACTGGCATGGGAGAAAACATCAATTGACTGAATGATAACTTGTCAGAATATTGTTAAGAGAATTTATGCTTCAGGTTTGGAATAAAAATCCTCAGGAGTTGCTTCAAACTTTGAGAATCCATGATACTATAATTCTGTTTAAATATAAAGTTCAGACTTCATCTTAAGAACAATCTTAGAGCAAGAAGCAAATAAGTATTATCAATCTTCTTTAAAACAATAAGTAAGTTATATTATGTGTGGGAGAATATGTTTAAGGGCTATTATTATTATATACATGAAATAATCTATCCTAGAAACTTGTGAAGAACAATAAAATAAACCTTTTTTAAATTCTAAATTTATATTTGGTTATATAGAAAAATCTATTAATCTTTCATCTATAGTATCTTTATTTATAATCTACATTTTCTCAGTCATCCATCTATATTCTATATATTAAATCAAAGGACGTGGGATTTTGTCAGTTGGAGAACTCCTTCTGTTCAATATAGTTAATCATTCTGGATATAGCACCATTATGTGACTTTAAAGGATGACTCTTCTGTGTGCTGCCCCTGTGAAACTAAAATTTCATTTCACTTTCCCAGGACTCAAATTCTTTTATTTATAAAATGAGAATACTTAACTAATTGTTATGTATATAGGATATATCCATGATCCTAATGATTTAGGAAGATGTCTAAAATACACAAAGTTTAAGTGATTTGTCCAGAATACTCAGATGATGTGTTAGAGGCAACATATAACACCATATATTCCTGAATCCATGATTAGATATAGATATAGAAAGATATAGATACAATACAAATTTATTCATTCTACACACACATATACACACAAAAATGCATACATACATACTGTATATATATATATATATATATACACATACATATATATAAATATAAAACGTTTAATGAAGTACGGTAATGTATGTGATATATTTATATATCATATACTTCTTTAAATTGTGTTTTATTATTATAATTATGTTTGTCGCAAATGCATATCCTCATTTATAATTTTTTTTAAAATAACACTTCTTTAATATTACACTCCTAAATTCTGTTTCCTATTCATAACATATACCTCATTTAGCATCAGCTGATTTGAGGCACTTACCTCTCTATTGGGAACTACTTGGCTTTTCCTATAAATTGTAATTTTCAGCTTGAAATAACATTGGCCCCTTTAGGGGATGATGCATTGTCTTATCCCAATAGCTTCTTATTTTATTTATTTTGTCAAGCAACCAACAAAAAATTGGACAATACCATAAGACTCACCAGTTTAAGGATGTAATTTACTAGTAAGATTTTTTTGAATGAAATATTAGTAAAGTTTAATATGATATATTTTTGGAGAAGACTGAATGAAAAAATAAAGCAGTATGCTTTTTCATTTAATTAAGATTTTTTAATATTTTCTTTTATTGAAAATTTTTACTCAAAATATTGAACAAAATCATTACTACTTGTATATTTTTAATACATTTGTTTAATTCAACCCATAGACTGGTAAAAGAATAGATAAATCTACAATGGCTTTTTTGAGTAGAAAAACATGAACAAGCACAATTTTTAGCAGTCATTTTTCCAAGATAGATAGATAGATACATATATATACAGAGAGATATAATTATAGATATATACGTTCACACATGTAGGTCCTTTCCCCCCATTTTTAATGATCTATTTGGTACACAGATCTAGTACTGTTAATACTCAATTAAAAAATGCATATAATTTTATATCCCTTTGGGCCCAGTTCCAAATTGCTTTAGTTGAATTTATTCATAACTCCACAAACATTGCATGAAAGTTCCAACTTTTTCACACATCTTCAACATTTATTACTATTTTTGTCATATTAACCATTTAATATGTGTGAAATGGTACTTCATAGTTGTTTTAATATACATTACTCAACTCAAAAAGTGATTTAGAAGCCTTCTTCATATACCTATAGTTAGCTTTGATTTATTTACTTGAATACTTCCTGTTCATATTTTTTTGACAATTTAGTAATTGGGGAATGGCTTATTTTATTATAAATCTGACTGAGGGGTGAGAGGTGGAGAGTGGACAGGAATTTGCCTGAGCTCTATTTGGTTTCCCTCAGAAATAACACAATATCAAGTTTCTTTTTTTCCCCTTCTAAATATATTACTTTTTATATATTTGAAACTCTTTTATTTTCAAAATACATGCATTATTTTCAACATGCATCTTGTAAAATCTTTTTTTCATTTTTTTCTCCTTCCCTTTTCTCCACTCCCTGCCCTAGCTGGAGAAGTAATCTATGTTAAACATGTGCAATTCTTCTAAACATATTTCCAAAATTATCATATTGAACAAGAAAAATCAGATAAAAAGGGAAAAATGATAAAGAATGCAAGCAAACAAGAACAAACAAAAAAGTGAAAAATATTATTTTCTGATCCATGTGCAGTTCCCACAGTCCTTTCTTTGAATGCAGATGGCTCTTTTCATCACAAGACCGTATGAACTGGCCTGAATCACCTCACTGTTGAAAAATGCCCCATCCATCTGAAAATTGAAGATCAAGTTTCTGAACAAATTTTGGAGTGACAGAAACCATGAATATTTAAAGTATTAAAAATATTCTGGCAGAGTACATATTGTAAGGATGTCAGGAAAGGTCTCTCTCAGATGGGCAGAAATAGGTGCAGCCCAGCATAGGAACGATCTGAGGAGGCTAAGGTTTTAGAGGTCCCATGTGACAGTAATTTAATGGGAGGCTCTTAGCCACAAAATACAGCAATGTTGGTTACTCTGTTGTGATTCAGAAGCTAATGGATCAGTAGACTAGCTGTGAGACCTCCAAAACAACCACAGAAGGGAAATAGCGAGCTCCTAAATCCCAGGATAACAGGTAGAACTTGGCCAGGCTCATGAAGTTCAGGGAGAAATCCCACAGTAGAAACAGCCCCAGAGCAGCATTAAGGCTCTGTCACCCTGAAGAAGTTTGGGACAATCTTCCCAGTTGCCTAGGAACAGACTTCAACCTTTTAAAATGAGCAAAAAAGTGAAAACAGCTCTGACTCTAGATAGCTTTTATGGAGACAAGGAAGAACAGAACTCAAACCCTGAAGATATTAACGGCAAAATTCATCCAGATGAAGTTTCAAAGGCAAATGTTGACTGGTCTCCAACTCAAAACAAATGTTGTACAATGGAGTTATCAGATCAAGGAGAAAATACTGCAAGCCATCAGAAAGAAACTATTCAAATACAGAGGAGCCACAATCAGGATTACTCAGGACCTAGCAGCTTCCACTTTAAAGGATTGAAAGCTTGAGAACATGATATTCCTGCAATGTTATTTACAAGAAACACTTTGAAAGCTGAGTGATATATACTGAGTAAAAATAAAAGACTGAAGCAGAATCTATTATGCTTTGATTGAAGTAAAAAATGTATCAATAGTGATCCTGATTTTAGGGATCAAAGAAAAGAAAAATAGGACTAATTAAAAGAGATAAGGAAGCAAACTACATTTGACTTTGGCTAAAAGGTACCATTGATAATGAAGTAATATCAAACATATTTGATGTTATGTTACATTATGTTACATTCTACTAAACATATATATGCAACAAGTGCTAGAGCACCCAAATTACTAGAGAAGTTAAGAGAATTAGAAGAAGAAATGGATAGCAAAAGTATTAGTGAAGGATATCAACCTTCCTCTAAATAATGATGCTCTAGATAAATTGAATCACATGATCAATAAGAAAGATGTGAAGGAGGTAAATAAAATTTTAGATAAGTTAGGTATGATAGACCTGTGGAGAAAATTGAATGGGAACAGAAAGGAATATACATTTTTTTTTGTATCCAGTGGTACATGGAACTTACACAAAAATGTATCTTGTATTAGAACATAAAAATCTCAAAATCAAATGCAGAAAGGCAGAAATAGTAAATGCATCTTTTTCCAGATCATGATACAATAAAATTTATATGTAATAAAGGACCAGAGAAAAATAGACCAAAAATTAATTGATAATTAAATAATCTAATCCTAAAGAATGAATGGTGAAATAACAAATCACAGAAACAATTGATAACTTCATGTAAGAGAGTGACAATAATCAGAAAACATACCAAAATCTATGGGATGTAGCCAAAATAGTTTTTAGGAACTTTGCTTTGTTAGGAAATTTGCTTTTATAAAATAGAGAAAGAGAAGATCATTGAATTGGGCATGCAACTAAAAAGAACAAATTTAAAATCACAAATTAAATTTAAATTTAAATTTCTGAATTTAAAATTTAAAAATTCTGAAATTTAAAATTCTGAAAATATAAGGGAAAATTAATAAAAATTGAAATGAAGAAAGCCATTGAACTAATAAGCACAACTAAGAGTTAATTTTATAAAAAAATAAAATAGATAAACTTTTATTTAATTTGATTAGAAAAAAAGGAAAGAAGAAAATCAAATTGCTAGGATCAAAAATGAGAAGGGAGAACTTTCCTCCAATGAAGAGGAAATTAGAACAATAATTAAGAACTATTTTACCCAATTGTATGTCAATAAATATAATAATCTAAATGAAATGGATGAATACTTACAAAAACATAGATTGCCCAGTTTAACAGAGGAGGAAATAAATTACTTAAATAGTCCCATTTTAGAAAAAGAAATTGAGGAGAAGGATTCTGGGATGATAGCTGAGTAAATTTCAAGTTCTCCAGATTTTTCCCTCAAATAGAATAAATGGATCTCCTGGTTCTGCTCACTTCATTTAGCATCAGTTCATGTGAGTCTCTCCGGGTCTCTCTGAAATCCTCCTGTTGATCCTTTCTTATAAAACAATAGTATTCCATGACATTCATATATCATAACTTATTCAGCAATTTTCAGACTAATGAACATTCAGTCAGTTTCCATTTTCTTGCCACTACAGTTAGAGTTGCCACAAACATTTTTGCATATGTCGGTCCCTTTCCCTCCTTTAAGATTCCTTTGGGATACAAGCTCAGTAGAAACACTGCTGGATCAAAAGGTATGCACAGTTTGATAGCTCTTTGGTAATAGTTGGAAAATTTATTTTTTTGATTATCAAGTCTTAACATGCTTGGGGTATTTCCTAGTTCACTGATGGGCTTGAGGCCATTTAGTTATTCTTAACCTAATTTAGCTCATCTGAAAAAATGTTATACTGAGATGTGACTACTTTACATGCTACAGCTTTTGGGGGTACCAGGTGAGAATTAGGTATATTAGGAGGACACCAAAAGTAGAAAGTAGCCCTGAAAACAGGTTAGTAGCCCTGACACTAGAGATACTATTCTTCCCTTAATGCATCCTACATTTTATATGCATATAATTATATACTCTACATTGTATATGTATACATATAAATATGTATACATATATATGGATAAAGAGAGGATGTTATACAAAACTCTTATCTATCAATATCAATGAATTGTTTTGTGTTTGATGTGATTTAAAATATTATAATGAATTTAGCCTAATTGAAATCATAATTGAAACACCAATTACAATGTTCTTATCAAAAACATGCTCTCTTTTTCCATATAATAACCAAGTCTTCATTATATTTCATGGAAAGATAGAAATTTTTATGTTATTTACTAACTTGCTTATTATGTAATATTGTTTATATTATAGAATAATTTATCCAAGATTTTAGAATTGCTGCTTGGGTTCTACCAGTAATAAAATTTTAATTTAAAGACCAGAACTAATTCATATTGCCCATTGAAAGAATATCCCATACAATAATTGCTTTCATTTAATATATAACATTTTTCATAAATCTAATAGAATAATTAGGCTGTACCAAAACACTTACTGCAAATTTAAACTTTGATTTTGAAGTTTTAGAATTTGGGACACCCTCTGCAGAGAATCAATTATTTTAATCAAAATATCTAAGGATAGTATTCTTGTGTTTCACATCCTTTAAAATTCTTTTGAGGGGTATAGAGAAATAAATATTTGCTTGCTATAGAATTTAGAGTCTTTGCTGTTCTACCTCATTTCCCAGAATGTTTTGAGAATTTCATCTTCATCCTACTTTTGGCTTCTGATTTTAAGTAACATTTTTCCTATTTTATCCTAAAAAGAAGGCTGTGTGGATTAAAATTGTCCCATCTAGAATAAAAAGAAACTGAGAAACAACTCTGACCTAGTCACACTTTCTTAAAAATCCATGACTCTCTGTAATTCACTGAAACCTCAGATCTTCCTCAGGATCTGAAATGTTATCTTCTAGGACCTTGTTTTTATAGACTTTGAAACAAAATTTATTAGACATTTTACAGCAACTATACAATATATACAATTCCATTGGTTTCATTTGCCACATAAGTTAAAATATGCAAAAGTTTTATGTCAGCAGGGTTATATTTGGGGGAATCCAAGAATATCTCTGCTGACTAAGTGGTCACAAGATAGATGGGATCCCCCTTAGGTTAGTCAAGAAAAAATAGTAAAAAGCTATATGTATATATATTCCAAGAATCTATTGGGGAGCAAGAACTTTCTGTACTATGCTATCACATGTCCTTGGTTTAGTCATGAAATTTGAGTAAAATAGCACTGGAATATGTTTTTAAACATTCTTATGGTTGCACAAATGAGTATTATAATGTGATAAACTAGTGAGAATTGCATTAAAGTTTAGGGCTACTATAAAAATCTGTTTCTAAATGATTTATTTAGGACATCAAATTGATTAATACTAATTGTAATAAAGTAGAGAACCAAATGAATTATTCCTCACAATAATCAATCTTAATATGAATTTTCTCCATTTTTTAATGCAGCCTAACTTTCCTTTTAAAGAGGCACAATGACATATATTATACAGATATGTCTTGGAGTCAAGACGATCTGGATTTTATTCTTTTCCCTAAGACATGCCAACTGGGTAGCAATGGGTAAGTTATGTTATGTCACAGTACCTCACATGGCTCTATCATAATTATAAATTACTGGAGTTACTGTTCTGCATCTGTAAAGAATTTCCTTGCCAAGTATTTGATACTAGCAGTTGAGATGACCTCAATTTTTCTTTTAATTTTGATCTACTGTAACATTAAAGCATTAGAATGACGGTGAAACTTAGGTTAAGAGGCTAGCATATGATAAATATTTATTGAATAAACAATGTTTTATAGTGAAAATATCACTTTCACTGGTGTGGTATTCACAACTCTTATAACTTCTTTCTCCTAAGATAAGTTTCTTTATTTCCTTGGTTTTGTTTTCCTCTTTTGCAAAAATGAATAGGATGAATGAGAAAGGTTATGATTTTTACTTCAACTCTAAATTTCATTTTATAAATACTGGGAGTAAATCAGTAACCCAGATAGCAAGCATTTATTAGGAGATTTCTTTGAACTCCATCCTATCTTAAAACATGTCAGACATGGAGAATGAGAAGTCACAAAAGTGATAGGAATAGGGTTTAGATTTTATCAAATGCTTTTTCTGCATCTATTGAGATAATTATATGATTTTTGTTAGTTTAGTTATTGCACAGCTAGGCCATTTATTATTATTTTTTCATTCATTCCCTTGAAATTCTTGACTTTTTGTTCTTCTAAATGAATTTTGTTATTATTTTTCCAGATTTGTAAAATAATTCTGTGGGAGTTTGATTCGTGTGGCACTAAACCAGTAGATTAATTTAGGTAGTATTGTCATTATTATTGTATTTGCTCAGCCTATCAGATGATTGTTTGATATTTTTCCAATTGATTAGATCTGACTTTCCATATGTATGGAAAGTGATTTGTAGTTTTGCTCATATAGTTCCTGACTTTCCCTTAGCAGATAGATTCCCAAATATTTTATACTATCAAGATTTATTTTAAATGGAATTTCTCTTTGTATCTTTTACTGTGGGATTTTGTTAGTGATGTATATAAATGCTAATTATTTATGTGAATTTATTTTAACTTTACTAAAGTTGTAAATTGTTTTTAGTAGTTTTTTAGTTGATTCTCTAGGGTTCTCTAAGTATACCATCAACCTTTTATGAAACAGATATGGTGCTAATAGCTAAACCAGGTAGGATAAAAACAGAGAAAGAAATTGTAAAACAATTTCCCAAATGAATATTGATGCTAAAATCTTAAATAAAATATTAGCAAAGAGATGACAGAAAGTCACCCCTAGGATAATACACTATGACCAAGTAGGATTTATACCAGGAATGCAGGGATGGCTCAATATTAGGAAAACTATTAGCATAATCAACTATATCAATAACCAAACTAACCAAAATCATATCATTATCTCAATAGATGCAGAAAAAGCATTTGATAAAATCCAAAACCCATTCCTATTAAAAACACTAAAGAGTATGAGAATAAATATACTTTTCCTTAAAATGATCAGTAGCATCAGCAAGCCTCTTATGTAATGCAGACAAACTAGAACCATTTGTGAATAGGCCAAGCAAATATAATAAAATGGCAATACTACCCAAATTAATCTACTTATTTAGTAGATTACCATATCATACCATCATCAATCATACCAATCAAACTCCCAAGAAATTATTTTACAGACCTAGAAAAAAAATGTAACAATATTCATCTGGAAGAACAAAATGTCAATAATTTCAAGGGAATTAATGAAAAAAAACAACAACTAATGAAGGTGGCTTAGCTATGCCAGACCTAAAACTATATTATAAAGCAGTGGTCATCAAAACCATTTGGTACTGGCTAAGAAATATAGTAGTACATGAGTGCAATAGTTTAGGATCACAGGACAAAATAGTCAATAACTATAGTAATCTAGTATTTGACACACCCAAAGACCCCAGCTTTTGGGATAAGAACTCACTATTTGACAAAACCTGCTGGGTAAATTGGAAAGAGTATGGAAAAAATTGGGGCTTGACCCATACTTAACACATACATACCAAGATAAGATCTAAATGGGTTCATGATTTAGAGACTGTAGGGTAACAAACTTCTCTGTGAAGCTAAATGTGTCTAATGTTCTCTCTTTGAGCTAAATCTGATGAGAATAAGATTCTCATAATGCTCATCCTCCTCCTTTCTTTCTCTCAATTGCAATAGATCTTTTTTGCTTCCTAATGAGATGTAATTTACCCCATTTTAACTCCATTTTCCTCTTCCAGTCTAATCACCTTTCCTCTTCTAGTTTTTTTTTTAATTATTACAATAAAATCACATTATCCATGAACCATCTAAGTATACCCAAAACAGATCTTGAGGGAAACATATCATCTTTCCATATTGCCATATAAACTTTTTAATTTTTAAAAGAAAGGTTTTTTTTTTCATTCCTTTTTAACCTTTTTATATTTCTTTTAAGTTCTGTCTTTGAAGGTTAAATTTTCTATTGGCTCTGGTCTTTTCATTAGAAATAGATGAAATTATTTTCTGTTGTGGAACTATGTGGTGTGCCCCCACCCACTGTAGCTATAAGACTTAGTGTGCTAAAAACAAAATCGTGCTTTGATTGTAGTGGGGCCTGGACTGGCATGACCTACACTGGGATTGAATGTTGGACTGCCATCCTGTTTGCACAGGCCTTTTCTGCTGAACTTGCATCTCTTTGGTGTCTCTAGGTTGAGATGTCTTGAAGGCACAAGCATTGCTATTGTGAATCAACTATTATTATGTTTGAATTGAATAGTCATCAATAAAAGGATGATATCTGACTGTCTTTTTATTATAAAATTGAACAGTAGTTTTATAGAATGAAAGAATTTATTGTAGTGTTGTCAACTCACAAATCTGTGAACCCATTTTTGAGAAATGTATATTAAGATATCTTTTAGAAATTATTTTTAAATTAAATTTTCATGCTCTTTCCCTCAGATGAACCAAAAAATGTTTCATTTGGCTCTAAGTTCATGACATTATTAGTAAAAGTTCAATTCAATGCAATAATGGGTTTTGACATATTCAAGATCTATGCTAAATGCCATGTTGAAACAGATGAATATTTGTTCCCTCTCTGTAATTCAAGTGGAAGGTAATTAGAAAACCCTGCTAATTTTGTATAATATTTACTTTTTATTCTCAGTAAAATATCAAAATAACATTTTAATTTTAAATTAGAGTGAAAGCTAACTCTTTGTTATATTATATAATTATTTAACAAATATCTAGATTCCAGAGAGGGGATAATTGATATATTGAATGCTACATGAGGATGTATAGGTTAGTTAATATTTCTAACTAAAAAAGTCAATTTTCACTCCTTTGATGGCTCTTTTTTCCTGAACTCTAGTGATCTGTATTTTATGATACACTGTGACTAAATCCATCCAGTACATTAAAAATTAACACATCTGGTTAATGTTTTCTAAAATATGCCAAACCTCAAAATTTATTTTATTACTTGAGAAGACAAAGTATGTCACAATTATGGAGAAAAATTATACAGTGCAAATGACAGGATATTGAGGCAAACAAAAGAATCAAGTATATCATTTATCAGCTCTTTTACCACCATCTTCCTGAAGCTTTGTTTCTACATTCACATCATGTATCAATTTTTAAAAAATGAGAGAATGACAAGGTAATGGAGAGGTTATTAGCTTTAATGTACTCCCCTTTCATGTTTGTTGTTAGGCTAAATTGGGAATAATTTTCACCCTAGCAATTTTTCTTTGTGTGTATATATTGTAATAAATGTGAAAATTGTTCGTGTAAGTGCCATCGATCAATTGAACTAAGTGCAAGCAGAGTTAAATGAGTCTCTAACAAACCTTCATAAGGATTCCTTATTCTATAGTGACATTACAATTGCTAGCACTTTTTATGAAGAGTTGAGAACTGAGTTTTTACTTTAGATTAACTGGCATGTCATATCTTTTTCTAAAAAAAGTTACTACCAACAAATCAGGAAAGTTAAAACTATGCCAGTTTGTTAAAATATCATGTGTGTGTGTGTGTGTGTGTGTGTGTGTGTATGCAGCATATATATATATATGTATATATATATATATATAATTCATAGAAAACATTTTATGTTATCGGTAAGATAATCATAAAAATTGAAAATATTCAAAAACATATTCAAATATCAATAACTGTAATAACTATAAAAAACAAACATGATTTAAAACTGCTTTTTTTCCTGGTTTTCAATCACCCTCTCTCTCTTGACATTTCATCTCTCACTGTTTTTTGTTTCCTTTTCTACTGCCATCTATCATATCCATGTCTCTCATGGACATAATCTCTCTCTCTCTCTCTCTCTCTCTTTCTTTCTCTCTCTCTCTCTTTCACACACACACACACACACACACACACACATACACACACACAAACACACAGACTTTGGTCTTCCTATCACTTCTATTTATTGTCCTTTGTTCCTCCCACATAGCTAAATTCCAAGAAAAACCTAGATATATATTTCCCTCTTATTCCTTATTCCTTTGAAATCTGAATTCTAAACTCATCTAACTGAAAGTGTTTTCTACAAAAGTGACCAATGATTTCTTGATTACTAAATCTTTTCCCAGTCCTTATCTTTCTCAACTTTTAAAAATGTGTAAGTTTGACACTGTTTATTTTTCCTCTCCTTGATACTTAATCAAATTTGATTTTCTTTTCTCCCAACACCACTCTGTTCTATCTAAATATTTATTATTGATTTTCCTTGCTGGTCAATGATTTATAAATTTCCCCCACCCATTTACAATTTGGATATTTCTCAGGTTCTTTTCTAGACCTTTCTGTCCATCCTTTCTTAACTTTTAACATTAGTTCCCGATTTAAATCTAATCTCTATGAACATGCCTCACATATTTGTATGTGTAGTTCTAGTTTTTCCATAGAACTTTAGTATTATATCCTATATTTACATCACTTTTTTGATTGGTAGTTAGGGTTATCTCAAATTCAATATATCTAAAACAGCATTCATTGTATTTCCTCAAACTTTCTTCTTTTTTCTGACTTCTCTGTATCCAACAAAGGGACCAATATTCCTACAATTTTCCTGGTTCATGACCTCTGTATAATCTTATATTTTTCAGACTTCTTCCTTTTACATATTCAACTGGTTACCAAAATCTTGTTGTTTCTGTATCGACATCTCTCTATTTACTTTTTATTTCCATTTACATAGGAACCATTTTTGTGCAAGGACATATCACCTTTCATTTGTAAACTGCATTAGTTACATCCATAGTATTTACTTCACAGGATCATGGTGAGGTGTTGGGATCTTTACAAAGTGTTAAGCCATTGGAGTTGATTTGATCTTAGAAAGAGATATTTTGGGCCAGAACTTGAAACAAGGTACTAAGTGGAACTGATAGAAACAATGGTTAAATCTAGTTTAGTACTGATTTAATCCTACAACAAATAATGGTTTCCCATAATATTTCCCAGTAATATAATGATGGGTGTGTACTCAGTGCACAGCATATAAGCAAGAAGCTCTCAGGGCCACAGGACACTCTGGAAGAAAGCCTACAAGCCCTATCTTCGAGGCAAGAGAGATTCATTGTATCTTCTACCTTGGTGCTGGCTGGAGGCTGAAGAAAGCAGAGGCAGAAGCCAAGGACAAAGCTGCAAGATCTCTTGGAACTAGGCAGAGAGATATGCCTGAGCTAACCAGGTATATTGAAGGACACAATAAAAGTTCAGATCTTTTATCAGCTGGCTGCAATTCTGGAGTAATTATTTATTTCAACTGAGACTAAGACTGCCTCCAGAAAACCTTCATTTGGCACCCAACATGGGGCACCAAATGTGAAGATCGTGTATTTTAAAATCAGCTGGAGTCAGGAATTCAGGTTAGGGGAAAATAGTCAGTCTTTATTCTCAGTGAAGAAAGATCGGAGGTGGAAGAGAATGGGCAATAGCAATGTGTAGAGCTGAGTCAAGAAGCTAGCTAGACCAGCAGCCACACGACCAGCAGCTAGGAGCATCAAACCCAGGCCAATCTCTCCCAGCTTCTCTTCCTGTCTCTCTGCCTCCACCCACCAAAATTGTCATTTCCTATACACACATCAGGACTTGCACAGAGAGTGGGCGGGGGCCATTCTTTATCCAAGCATGTATATTAATAGAGTATAGTCCAATTACTATTTAGCTTCACATGCTTGGGACCTCAGTGCATCAGCTCAAGCCTCAGCCCATTACAGTGAGGCTCAAATGAAATATTCTATGAAGCAGAAAGTACATTATTAATGTTGGCTCTTATTTAGTGTCAAGTATAAATTCCTTAATGCAGTGTATGTCTTAGTGCCTATCATATTGTCGGAACTTAATAAATGGTAATTAAATTGAAATGCAGCATATATATGCATATATAAGTACTTAAGGTATGTGTATATGCATATATATCTGCCTAATGTCACTCTATGTCTATATATCCTGGAATAGATATGTCAATACCATTCTAATAACTCTCTTTCTTTGTCTTATTTTTTATTTTTTGACTTTGAAATCATAAAAATAATTTCCCAAAGCCTTTGGTGCTAGTTGCTAAAGAAGATGATGATAATGATAGCTAGACCAAGCATTCAGTGACAATTATTTTGTCTTTAACTTAAACTAATTTAATGGGTTTATTTGTTTTGTTTTTAGATTTCAACATTCATTTCTGTAAGATTTTGATTTCCAAAATTTTTTGCCACATCTCCCTTTTCTCCTGCTCTCCCTTCCCCAGAACAGCAAGGAATCTGGCATATACTATACATGTACAATCATTTTAATCAGATTTCTTTATTAGTTATGTTATGAAAGAAAAACCAGAATAAACAGGAAAAAAAACACTAGAAAGAAAAAAAAATGAAAGAGAATGCTTTGATCTTTATTCAATTTCCATAGTTCTTTCTCTGAATGTGTATGGCATTTTTTATCACAAGTCTATTGAAATTGCCTTGCATCACTGACTTACTTAGAAGAGCTAAGTTTCTCATACTTGATGATCTCACAATATTGCTGTTATTGTATATAACGTTCTCCCAACTCTACTTACTTCACTCAGCATCAGTTCATGTAAGTCTTTCAATTGCCCCCCCAAAAAAAAATTTGCCTGCTTAACATTTCTTATAGAATGATAACATTCTAGTATGTTCATATGCCACAACTTATTCAGTCATTCCCTGATTGATGGGCAGGTCCCATCAAAAACAGAGGGGAAATACTCATTGAAAGAATCCATCAGTCACGTTTGGAAAGAAATTCCACAAGGAAAACCCCCAAGGAATACCATTGCACAACTCCAAAACCACAATCTCAAGACAAAAATATTGCAAACTGCCAGACAAAACAATCAACAATCCAAATATCAAGAAGCAGCAATCAGAATTATCTAGAACGTGGCAACTTCTAGAAAAAAGTATCAAAGGACCTGGAACACCATATTCTGGAGGACAAAATACCTAGATTTACAAGCAAGGATTCAGGATTCCTTGTCAAGGATCAATCAAAGTCCTTGCTCTTTAGGGAAAGAAGTGAAAGAGGAAGGCAAGCTGCCATGTGGCTTGCCAAAGATGAATCCTGGATTTTGGAGTCCAGAGTTTCCAGCCTCTCTCCTCCTCATCCTGAAACCATGTGACCCTGACCTCTCTCCTTCAGTCCTCTAATCCTTGCCTACGATTACCTCACCACCACACATCAAGCATCAATGGTGAAGAGAACCATCACATCACTATCTCATCTAAATATATGTATATAGAACTATTATCTCACATAGAACAGGTAATTAGCCTTAAGTGCTCTGTTGTCTCGGTCTTTTCACCTTTTCAGTACATCTTTTCAGAGTTTCAGTCCTCTACATCTCACATTATATTGATCTACTTGAAATTAAAGATAATCCTTTTGACTTTATCTTCCTCTTGATATAGTTCTTAGAACATTGTAGGTGTTTAAATCAAAGATAATTGTTTGGTTCATTGACATATACATAGTAAGATCAGACAAAGGACAGCCTTATTTTGCCATGTAGGAGTTCACAGCAGATCTTTGAATAACTTTCTTCTATGTAAAAAGAAACAAGATTGGATGGTCATCATTCTGTATGCACATTCAATTATATTACAACTTGTATGTGATAGTGATATGTACTCATCATCTCTTCTTTCAACCTCTCAACCAATTAGAAGTATTTTTAATTACCACACAGTAAAACTCCCTCAGCCACTCATAGCTGAAAGTATACACACAAAATCTTTGGCACTTTGAATTGAAATCAATCAGAGTACACCTCTGCAATACTTATTAACTACCTATAGTTATATGTAACTATTTACTATATGTATGTTTAATATGATATATATATGTATTATATGTAATATAATAATATTGTTATAATAATTATAAAATAAAGCCAAAAATAACATAATGATACATTATATATGTGAAATAATATATGTATAATATGACTAATTAACTGATTATTTTTATTGTCTTATCCCCTATTACAAAATTATTGGCTAAGTCTTTTTGAGTCAAATGTAAATATCAATAAAGAAAGGAAGTACCATGAAATATAGTGGAGAATATGCCACCTTTAGAGTTGGAGTATCTGGGTACACATATTAACTTAAATCTGTAGGCCTTGATTTCTTCATGTATGAAAAGCAGTCTTGATGGAATGACCTCTCACATACTTTCTATCTTCAAATTACTGTTCCCATTTTTAATTTTAAAAATTGCCAGTGTATAAATAGATGCTGATAATCAAATGGAAGTTGAAATTTTAAATTAGTCATAATCCTGAAATTTGTAAGCATCTAATAATATATGCTACTTAGCTGATTTAAAAAAAATAACTTTTTATTTGGTAGCATAATGCCAGTAAATTACAAAACTCACATTGATTTAGAATCAGAAAAAAAAAATTTTGCAGAAGCAAAACTTAAATTCCTATTAGAAGGCAAATAACATCAAAACTTTGACCTACGTAATTTTATATAAGAGAAGAAAGCATCCTACTGAAGGCACTTCTAAATGATCCTCATCGTTATACATCTCTTGAGGTGCACATAATTGAGCATATTTTAAGCTTAGATTTCTAAGCTTCTAAAGAGTCTGAATATTTTTCTTTGCAATATTTGATTCTAGTGAAAGCTTGAGTGGAATATATTGTTGTGAGGCCATTAGGAGTGATTTGGAGTAGACCAATTTAGAGGTCACTTAGGCATGAAAATACTGTGCAAGAAATTGTATACCTAATGAAACAATATCAGTAATAGCATATTTAAATGAGCAATATCAGCAGTAGCATATTTTAAATGTTTCATTAAGTCTGAATTGTTATATTCTAGTACAACAGCTTAATAGCTTTTACCTTCTTTAACAAGTGTTTTCATATTAGTAATATTGTGTCCCTTTACTAAAGTCAAAGAACCCTTAAATGTCACAATATTTAATAATACATTCTATAGCAATTTCATATTGCATGCTTCCTTTTGAAATTCTATATTTTATGTGAGATATAGGATCATAATGTGGAAGCAACATATAAAATAATGTTTTTCAAAGTTGAGTTCTGAAATTCCTATTTTTTATTATGTCATTGCCTTTTAATATTAAAGCTTTCCAGATCTTGTCTCCGTGAATATATACTAGTGTGACTACCAATAATATGCATTCATCTCATTATGAGCCAAATATGTGATTCTTTTGTAATGTCAAGAAAATTGTTCTATATTTATTCAATAAAGTGGTTTGTTGTTATTGATCTTATAAAACCCATTCAATGTTGATTTTAATACTAGATAAACCAGGTGAATAGCACATTATACTCAGAATTTTTCAGATACCAAAATTCAATATTTTATGAATTAGAAGAGATTTAAGAGGCCACCTCTGCTAATAAAATTCAGAAATAAGTCCCACTGGGACAAAGGCAATCTGACATTGTCCCTCATCCACTTAAAAATTATCCAATGATCTTCAAAAATTGTATTTTATTTTGAACAATTGTGAGGGAAATTTTTGTCTGTTTTGTTTTGCATTTCCCTGACATCAAACCTGATTTTTAAAAAAAGTTATTTATGGTTTTTTTAGCTGCTTTTCATTCATTCTAATGATACATGCTGGAAGCAAACAAACAAGTTGATACTGTCTCCATACAAAAGCCCTTCAAATATTTAATGAGTGTTTATCATGTCACCCTCAGTCTTCTCTTCTCTAGACTAAATTTTATGAATTACTCTGTAGATTCTACTATGATGTACATTAAAAGCTATTCAATATTTTGACTGTCCTTTGAGTCAATACTGATGAAAATAAAGTTTAAGTGATGCTCATCATCCACTCCCTCCTCTTTCTCTCCACTGAAGTGTCTTTTGCACCTCATCATCTATGTATTTTTTCATTCTGCATCCAGTGTACTCTTCTTTCACATGCCTTATTTTTTTCTCACTCCTTGCAATTCACTTTATATCTGAATTCTGTATCTCTATACCTATCTATATTCCATCTAGTTGTACTATTAATGATATAATTTTTAAGAATTACAAATATCATTTTCCCAAGAAGGGATGAAAACAGTCTAAGTCTATTGAAAACTTTTATGTTTTCTTTTTGATTTTTTCCTGTTTAAACTTCTCTTTGGTCAAGATGTTGAAGTCTTGGTTGTAGTCCTAACTCTTTTGTCTTCTGTAATATCATGTCCCATAACCTCTGATTCTTTATTGTTTCATCTGTCATGTCCTTTGTTTTCCTGATTGTGATTCTTTGATATTTGAATTATTTCTTTCTGTCCTCTTATAATATTTTATTCCCTTTGACCTGATCACTCAGGAATTTGGCTCTAATATTCCTTCAGATTTCTCCTAGGATCTCTTTCCTGAGGTGATCAATAGCTTCTTTCATTGCCTATATTGTTCTCTTGTTCCAGTACTTCAGGTCATTTTTCTTGATAACTTCTTGAATAATAAAGTCTACATCCTCCCTTTAAGTATAGCTTTTAATTAGTCTAGTGATTCTAATTTTGTCTTTCCTGGATTTATTTTCTAGGTCAGTTGTTTTTCTCTTAAAATTTTTTACATTTTTCATTTTTACCCCATTCATTTGAATTTATTTTACTGATTCTTAATCTCATAGAGTCATTAACTTCCACTTTAGCAATTCTAACTTTTGAAGTCTTGGGTTTTGTTGTTGTTATTTTTCCATTAATTACCATTTATATCTTTTCCATTTGGCCAATTATACATTTTAAGGAGTTTTCCAAGCTGTTGACTCTGTTATTCATAATTCTTTTGCATCACTCTCACTTTCTTGCCAATTTTTCTTCTACCTATATTATGATATTTTAAGCTCCTTTTACAGTTTTTCCATGAGTTCTTTCTGGGTTGGATAAAACCTTTCATTTTCCATTGAGGTCTTGCTCATTTTGTTTGTTTGTTTGTTTTATTTTATTTTTAGTTATTGTTGTCCTTTTCTGAATTTGGATATTGGCCTTCTCGGACAACATGATAATTTCTATGGTCATTTTTTTTTTTTTACTCATCCTTTTTGGTCTTTTTCCTGTTTTAAAATTTTGACTGTTCCTGGAGTGAAAAGAGTACTGTCTCAGGCTTTTTGTGCGATGGGATGTAATTGGTGGCTGTTTATCTGGTGCTAGTCTGATGTTCATCTAAAGACCAAAGGAGACTTTAGTGTCTTGTGCTGTTCTGAAATGGTATCATGAAGGTTGGCTAGAACTGTGGAGATTTTAGGGATCTGACAGTGTATCTGGTGATAAGCTAGGTGCTAGTGGTGGTATGTGGTATATGCTAAGGCCTGATGGTGGTGTTTCTGGCTTTTCCCAAATATACATTGAAGAACATTGTAGTCTGGATTATGGAGGATGTTTGATTATCCATAATTATGCTGAAGCACATGGAAGTCTGGTCACTGGGGGGTGTCTTGTTTTTCCAGACTACAGTGAAGGATGGCATGTGGAAGTTACTGGATATGGAATCTAATGATTCCCCTGGCTTCTTCTATTAATCTGGGCTAGCTATATTTTTGAAGGTATTCATCCATTTCATTTAAATTATCGGATTTATTGGCATAACATTGGGCAAAATAACTCCTAATTATTGCTCTAATTTTCTCTTCATTAGTGGCTAGTTCTCCCTTTTCATTTTTAAGATTAACAATTTTATTTTCCCCTTTTCTTTTTCTAATCAAATTTAACAAGGGTTTATCTATTTTGTTGACTCTTAGTTTTATTTATTAATTTGATTTTTTTTTTACTTCCAATTTTATTAATCTCTCCTTTTATTTTTAGAATTTCAAGTTTAGTGTTTACCTGGGAGGTTTTAATTTGCTCCTTTTCTAGATTTTTTTAGTTGCAAGCCCAATTCATTGACCTTCTCTTTCTCTATTTTGTGCAAGTAGGCCTCAAGAGATATAAAATTTCCCTTTATTATCACATTGGCTGCATATCACCCATGACTTCTCATTTCTGTCATTTTCTTGAATGAAATTATTAATTGTTTCTATGATTTGCTGTTTCACCCAATCATTCTTTAGGATGAGATTATTTAGTTTCTAATTATTTTTATTGAATGTTATTTTCATTGCATCATGATCTGCAAAGTATGCATTTACTATTTCTGTCTTTCTGCATTTGAATTTGAGGTCTATATGTCCTAACGTATGGTAAATTTTTGTATAAGTTCCATGAACTGCCAAAAAGAAACTGTACTCCTTTCTGTCTCTAGTTTTTTTCCAAAGATTTATCATATCTAACTTTTCTAGTATTCTATTTAGCTCTTCAACTTCTTTCTTATTTCTTTTGTGGTTTGATTTATTTTGAGAGTGCAAGGTTGAGATCTCCCACTGTTATAGTTTTGCTGTCTATTTCTTCTTGCAGCTCTCTTAACTTCTCCTTTAAGAATTTAGATGCTATACCATTTGGTACAAATATGTTCAATATTGATATTGCTTCATTATCTATGCTACCCTTAAAATTACTAATTTTGTATTGTCTGCAAATCTTGTTAATCCCAACTTATACTTTTTTCCTTTCATTCCCCCTTATACCCATTCCAGTATTAAACTTGTGAGCACCACTTGCCTCACACAGCCCTCCCATTTTGGGATCTCTCCCCCCACCCTAGAGTTACTCCTCTTTTCTTACCCCTTTTTTTCACAATTTCTGTATTGCCTTCTATTTAGTTTACTCCTTCCCTTTTTACCTTTCCCCTCCCACTTTTCAATAAGGTGGGAGAAATTTCTCCATAAATCAAATATATCTAATATTTTTTTCTCTTTAAGCAATTCTGATGAAAGTAAGATATACACTATGTTCATCCCCATCCCTTCTTTCCCTCAGATATAATAGGTTTCCTTTGCCTATTCATGAGATATAGTACCTCCACTTTTCCCTTTTTCTGGAACAAATTCCTTTCCACCTCTAGCTTCTTTTTTATAACAGTAAAACCAAATTATACCTCTATTCTTTATTAATATTCATAACAGAAATATAATTCTGAAGATTTCTTTATACCTTTTTATGTTTCTGATGAGTCATATATTTGGAGATCAAATTTTTTGTTTAGTTCTGGTTTTTCCATCAGAAATCAATGGAATTCACCTAATTCATTGAATAGCCATTTTATTCTCTGTAAAAATAAATGCTCAGTTTGGCTGGGTAAGTTATTCTTGGCTGCATACCAACTTTCTTAGCCTTTCAGAATGTCATATTCCAAGCCCTTTGATCCTTTAATGTGCACACTGCTAGATCCTGAGTAATCCTTATTGTGGTTCCTCTGTTTTTGATTTTTTTTTCCTAGCTGCTTGTAGTATTTTTTTTTTCCCCCTTGGTATGAGAGTACTGGAATCTAGCCACAATTTTTCTTGACGTTTTGATTTTGGGATTCCTTTCAGTAGGTGATCAATGAATTCTTTCAAAGTCTATTTTACCCTCTGTTTACCATCAGGTCAGTTCTCTTTGATGATTTCCTGAAAAATCATGTCTAGGCCCTTTTTCTTTAATCATAATTTTCAGTAAGTCCAACAATCCTCAGTTTATCTCTCCTAGATCTATTTTCCAGATCTGCTGTTTTCCCAAGTAGGTATTTAACATTTTTTTTTCTATTTTTTCTTTTTGTTTTCTTTTTGTTTTGCTTGACTGATTCGTGTTGCCTCCTCAAGTCATTCATTTCCATTCATTCAATTCTGATTTTTTAATGAATTATTTTCTTCATTTATTTTTTTATTTCTTTTTGTAATTGTCCAAATGAGTTTGTTTTGTTCTATGGAATTTTTTTCCCCATTTCATCAATTTTATTTTTTAGAGAGCTATTTAATTTTTCCAGTTCACTAATTCTGGGAATTGATTTCTTTATCCACTGTATTTTTTAATGAGTAGGATGATTTATCCAGACTCTCTTGCCAAGCTTCCCTTTCCTTTTCCCATTTTTCTTCTAGCTCTTTGGAAATTTTAGGGATCTGACAGTGTATCTGGTGATAAGCTAGGTGCTAGTGGTGGTATGTGGTGTATGTGAAGGCCTGATGGTGGTGTTTCTGGCTTTTCCCAAACCTCCCAGGCTAACACTAAACTTGAAAATCTAAAAATAAAAGTAGAGATTAATAAAATTGGAAGTAAAAAAAATATCGCATTAATAAATAAAACTAAGAGTTGGTTCTATGAAAAAATCAATAAAATAGATAAACCCTTGGTAAATTTGATTAGAAAAAGGAAAGGGAAAAATAAAATTGTTAATCTTAAAAATGAAAAGGGAGAACTAGCCACTAATGAAGAGAAAATTAGAGCAATAATTAGGAGTTATTTTGCCCAATGTTATGCCAATAAATCCGATAATTTAAATGAAATGGATGAATACCTTCAAAAATATAGCTAGCCCAGATTAATAGAAGAAGCCAGGGGAATCATTAGATTCCATATCCAGTAACTTCCACATGCCATCCTTCACTGTAGTCTGGAAAAACAAGACACCCCCCAGTGACCAGACTTCCACATGCTTCAGCATAATTATGGATAATCAAACATCCTCCATAATCCAGACCACAATGTTCTTCAGTGTATATTTGGGAAAAGCCAGAAACACCACCATCAGGCCTTAGCATATACCACATACCACCACTAGCACTTAGCTTATCACCAGATATCTCTTTTCAAGGCATTTTTTTTTCTAATGAGGAATCTGACCTGTTTTCTATTTATTTATTTATTTTTGTTTTTTTTTTCTTGATATTTCATGAAATCCTTCACTTCTACTTGGCCATTTAATTTTTAAGGATTTTCTTTAGTCAGCTTTTGTATATTCTTTTCTATTTGGCCTATTCCAGTTTTAAAGAATGAATATTTTTATATTCATTGAAAGAATATAACAAATATGTTTTCAATTAATATTTTTATATCTTCTTCCCACTTTTTCTTTGTTTTTGCCAAGCTTCTGGCTCTTGTTTATTTTTCTTTGTTCTCTTCATGATTTTGTTACATTATTTTCTTTTCCCCAATTTTTCTTCTGCTTCTTCTTTTTGACTTCTTAAATTAAAAAAAAAATCCCAGGAATATATAGCCCAAGGGCCATTAAACTGTCCCTACTCCCCTACTCTTTCATGCAGAAGTACCACTACTGGGTCTGTATTTCAGGGAGATCATAGAGAAGGAGAAGGAGAAGAGATCCATCAAAAATTGTATAGACCTCTTTTTGTGAAGGCAAGGAATTAGAAAATGAGTGTGTTCCCATCAGTTGTAAAAGGTTGAATAAATTATGTTATATGAATATAATATTCCATTATTGTTCTGTAAGAAATAATGAATAGGCAGATTTCAGAAAAAGCTTAGAAATACTTATATGTACTGATGCTGAGTGGCGTGAGAATAATCAAAACAATGTAGACAGTAACAGTAATGATCAAATATGACAGAGAAGACACTTCTCAGTATACATTTGTGTAAGAAAATTCCAACAGACTTGGGATAGAAAACATCATCTGCTTCCAGAGAAAGAACTATGAAGACTGAATGCAGATTAAAGCATATTTTTTTTTTGCTCTTTTTGTTGTTTGTTTTTCCTTTTCATGGTTTTTCACATTTGTTTTGATTTTTATTTCACAAAATGACTAATATGGAAATATATTTAAGTTATTGTACATGTATAACATATCATATTGTTATCTTCATGACAGAAAAGGAAGGGAGGGAATGAGGACAAAAAATAGAATTCAAATTTTACAAAAATACATGTTGAAAACTACATTTATATTTAATTGGAAAAAAGAAAATGTTATTGAATTAAAAAAAAAAAAACACTTTTTCCTGGAGGTTTTTTTTGGGAAGGTGGGGTGGGGCAGTGGACGCTGGAGGACCATAGAGCAATTTACATATTTCTTTGATGCTTTCCATGTAGACATTTTGAAACTGTTATCCTCTTCTAATTTTCTGCCTCAATCCATCCTGTCACTCTAGTAGCTTCCTATAGTAAACTTTTTTTTTGCTCCTTTCTTCCTGTTTTTGTGACTTTGTATTTTTATTTAAAAATTGGGTTCTATTTTTGCACTATTCAATCTTCTTGCATTGGATCGTGGAGGCTACCTGCTGGCTTATACTGAAAGGGAGGGGGCCTCCCTGCAGACATGTACTGAACATGAGGTCTCCCCTTTGACCTGCCTGAGTATTAGAATCTTACCCTTGCCCTTCTTGAGGAGGAGTTTTGTTCTTGGCTCACTCCAAGGCCAAGGTGTTGCTACTGATCAACAATGAAGGACAAATCTCATTAGTGGCCTTAACTCATGAATATCATATTTTGCTTCATTATTCAATATGAATTACTGGAGTACCTGAATTATTCATGGATTGTATCAGAGGAGAACAGGAATAGTTGTACTTAACTCACTCATAGACTCATAGACATACTCATAGACAACTGGAAGGATGGTGGTGCTCTCAACTAAAAATATTTTGAAGCATGTATCAGTTAAAAATCTTAAAGTGAAATTCTGCTGACTCTTTAATGTGCCTTTATCACAGAGATTTTCATTTTTCATATAAGACTAGTATTGCATATTATTGTATATCCCCTTGCATTTCATTAGTTTATTTGAGAATTTTTTCTCACATCAATTTGACAAAGTCAAGGAATGTATGTTGCATACTGCTATGCAGTTGACTCCCAAAACAGGAAGTTCAAGATCAATCTAAAATAGTTGATATATTTTTATTAAGTGCCTACTATACACCAAGTGCTATACTGTGTACTAGGGCTACAAAAAAGGGGGGTGAGAGAAGGTTCTTAAAATTAAGAAACTAACTGATGATGGAGAAAATATCCGATGGAGAAAAATAATTTTACATACAACAGTTATATTCATGATAAATAGTAGAAGAAGCACATAGAACTAAAAGGGGCTCGGTCAGGGCTTTCTATTTGGAGTCAAATGAGATTTCAAAGGCAGAGAAGTCAGCAGATATAATAATGATAATAGTGCTTTTCAGATATGAGGTACCATCAGTAAAGATGACCAGCGTTGGAAGGTATAATGCTTTGTTCAGTGAATTACAAAGAGCCCAGTATCACTGACTTGAAAGGTACATGAAGGAACACATATGGTATAAACAGACTGAAAAGTTGGTGAAGGGAGCAAATTTATGAATAACTTTGAATACTAAATGGAGGACATTTATATTTGATCCTGGAAATGACAAATAGCTAGTGAAGTTCATGAAATAGCCACTTGGCATAGTTGGACCTGTGTTTTAGGAAAATAATTTTGATGGCTATATAAAGGAATGACTTCAGTGGAGAGACACTTATGGTAGACACACTAATAAGCAGACTAAGGCAAGATATAAAAAGATGAATGCCTTCATTAATGTGCTGACTATGAATGGAGAGAGGAAAGTAGAGATGGGAGATGTCACGAATGTAAAATTAAAAGATCTTCACAACCAATTGGATTTGGAAGTGAAAGCGAATATGGCATGACAACTACGTGGAAAGTTTGAGGGACTAGGAAAATAAAATTGCCCTCAACAGTAACATATAATTTAGCAAAGATGGGCAGTTTGGGTAAAGAGCAACAGGATCAAAAAGTGCAAAGATTGCCAATTAGATCATTGGTAATTTTGGAGGGAGAAGATTTAGTTGAATGATGAGATCAAAAGTCTGACTATAGTTAATAAGTAAGAGGAGAGAAAATGGAGATAGTTATTGTAAATAGCTTTATTAGAGAGTTTTATCCAAAAAGATGGGAGCAATAGGAAGGATAGTACCTTAGATTTTGTTTGTTTGTTTGTTTTATGTACTTCCCTCTATTTCCCCCATCACAAATTCTAAATCTTAATATTCATTTTAGATATTTGTGTTGTCACTGAATAGACTCTTGAATTTTCTTAAAATGAGGTTGAAAAGAGAGATTGGATCTGTATACTGGTTCCTTAAATAATTACATTGACATTTATAACTTTGTAGCAATCCTGATGTCAAGAAAGCCCATCTACTCTTATGTTCCAAATTGGATGTTTGTAAAAGAAAATATTAAGCTGTCAGCTTTGCTCATCTGAACAATTCTTTTCCCACAAAGCAACATGTTAATACCTAGTTTCCTGCACTACATTGCTTCTTGCAACATATAGTCTATAAAACCTCCCTTTAACCCAACCTAGAGTTTGTAATTATACTGCAGTAATTGGTATCACTGGCCCATTTAGAGATACTAACTTTGACTCTATAATTCCTTTTCCCTTTTCCTTGTTTATTTATCAATACTCCAAGCAACATTCATTATTATGTGATCTCTAAATAATTCTGAAGAAAAGGTTTGGAATATTTTTTATATATAGTCCTGATGACTCAGAGGGGAAAAATATCTTCTGTGCTAGAAAAAGATAATTTACCATCTAAGTCTCTTTTTATGAAGAATGACATTTAGTCCAATTGGCTATATTGTGTAATCAAGAAAAGTCTCTTAACATTCAGAGAATTTAACTAGGAAATCTCCTTTCCTTTTTACTTCTTTTTCTTTTGCCCTTTTTTTGTTTTTATCTTTTTCTCAGTATTCAATTTTTGAGATAAAACTTCATTTAAAAAATTAAATACACTAAATGTGTATGATACAAAGTTTAAAGAGAAATTATTATTTACATTATTTAAATAACTAATTATCTAATTAGCCAATAATTTAATTAGGATTAATGTTTTACTTAATCATGTCCTGTAGGATATTCAGTAAGTCTTTGAAAAGCAAGGTTGATAAAAAAGAGGACATCTTGGGCCAACAACTCCTCTCCCTCCCCCCAAAGTTAGATCTGATCAAAAATTAAATAGATTTTAATAAAATGAAATCCAGTCCATTGTATTTTGTGTTTTAGTTAGCCATGTCTGAATAGAGTTGGACCACCTTTTGTCTAAGAGAAAGTTTGAATAAGAGATAAATCTCCTTGTCCAAAACTGATTGTTAAAGTCAGGCACCCTAACCATTTATTAGAACAGATTTTCCTCTCATTATAATATCTATTGTCATTAATTCTTAGTCAATCAGATTGGCTTGCCACCCTCAGGAACATTCACTCTTCCAAGGTTATCTAAATATTGAGAATGTTCCATGAGGGGTCTTTCTTATTCAAAAGTACAAGCAAGGGGCAGCTACTTGGTGTAGTAGATAAAGCACTGAAGTCAGAAGGACTTGAGTCCAACTTTGGCCTCAAACACTTAACGCTTTCTAGCTGTGTAGCCCTGGGTAAGTCACTTAACCCCAATTGCCTTAGCAAAAAAAAAAAAAAAAAAAAAAAAAAAGTTTGAGTGATCCCATATTTGCAAATAAGTAATAAAATGATTAACCTGAAACTATGTCTCTCAAACATTTTACATGTCACAGTAAAGGACAGGAGGTTGAAACTCTTTTTAACCTAAGTTAAATAAAAAATAGAATACTTTTTGGTCATATTGAATTAGGATAAGTAATATGACAAGGCTCATGGTTCAGAATTTCATGGTTTATGTTCTGAAATTAATTTTTGCCTGTCAGAAACAGCAAAATTTTGCTTTGACCATATTAGTGAATTTTCATGAAAGTCTTCATTTTGATAGACTAATTCATATTAGGAAAGTTAGTAATGGCAAAGAACTTAATGCTTCTCAGGTTTTATATTAATGCTGTTTCTCCTTTCCTATAAACATAGGATGTGATACATCCTGAGTGACCCACAGAGAGTCAATCAGACTTTTATCCAGCATATTAGAATTAATAACATACTTTACCAGGCTTCTTTAATAAAGTTACCTAAGATTAATTAAGTAATTTATAATTTTTGAATCACCTAGTGTATAACAGGCATTCACTTAGGCTCTGGAGAAACAAAGACAAAAATTAAAATTCCTGGAATATGAGAAGCTTGTTTTCTTCTTATATGAAATAAGGTCTGCACAGAAATGCAATACTGGTACTTTCAAAGTCAAGGAAGCATTAACATCTGATGGAGGTGAGGAATCAGGAAACATTCTATTGAAAGTAGTACTTGAGTTCAGTCAAGAAGAAGACTAAAGATTTCAAGAAAACAAAAGAAGGAACAAGAGAATTCTAAGCATGGTAGATAGCCTGATCAAAAACATGGAAGCAAAGCCCAGCACAAATGGCATCATTAATCACAACAGTCATTCAATAGACATTTAATAAAAATCTACTTGGACCACTCATTTTTCTGTGCACCCGGAAAAAAGGCAAAAAAAAAAAAAAAAAAAAAAAAATCAAAGAAATTAAAACAATTCCTGTTCTCAAAGAGTTCCCAGTCTATGATAGAGACAACATGAAAATGTCTAGGTACAAAGAGAAAAATACAGAATTAATTAGAAATAAAGAGGGAAGGTAGCATGATTAAGGAAGATGAGGAAAGGTTCAACACTCTTCATTCACATATAAGGAAAGTTAACAAATTAAACACTTCTAAAAGGGATATTTACAATTTCAATATGTAATTATTTAAGTATCAGTAGTCCTTCTTTACCAACATTTTGAGAAACAAATTAACTACATTTGAAGCTAAGTTACCTACAAACTTCCTTCATTTATCAAGTCTCTTTCCCTCAGTTCCTACATTCCCCTTAATGCTTAGAAAACATTATCACTTGATATTATACAGAAAAATGGACCCATTGAAAAATAGATTTACAGGTATTGCCAAACATAGCCTATTTTTTTTGTTTGTTTTTAATAATTCTGGAAAGAAAATCTTGTTTCATCTAATTCCTTAGATTTTTGAAATATGAACATACTGAAATATAGAATATAAATAATATTTTTGTAGCATCATGAAACTTAAAATTGCCAAAAATTATAACATAGTCCATAGTTTCAATATTGATAAAGAAAAACTGTGGTTTGAAAAGGGGATATTATTTTTTTAAACTCTTCTGCTATCAGAAATAAGATTCAAGCCTAGTTCTTTGGACTTCTAATATAGAGTCATTTCCTCTTGCTTAATTAACATTTTGTCATTTTCAATTTAATTAAAATAATGTATTGTTTACCTCCACAAAATCCAGAAAAAAGTCTGAATGTATACAATGTCTGTGTATGTGTATGTGTGTATTAAGCAATTCAATTTCTATGTAACCCTGTTGAAGTGGGGAAAGGAAAATTACAACTGACCATGGCAACACTATTTCCTTTAAGTTGGGGACAATTGCCTCTGTGAGATAATTATTCTTGTGAACTGTCATATAATAAGTAATTAATGGTGATTATTCATTTTTTTGGGAAAAAAGAATAGATTTTTGAATCTTGGCTTCTTCTTTTAGTAAAGATTTGACTTCAGTCAAGTAACTTACTCAGTTTTAAATCTTGATTTCTCTACTGTAAAACAAAAGATTAAAGATCACCTTATGTTTTCATTTCAAACCTAAAATATTATATTTTTAAATAAATTTCATGGCATATTCATCTAAAACTGATTGCTTTCATTCTCCATTTAATGCTTCATAAATCATAGTTCATCATAGCTTAAAAGAACCAGAGATAACATGTTGTTCATATTCCTTGTTTTATAAAGCAGAGAAGCTAATATTAAACTTAAAGGTTTGGCCTTGCTTTGTGTTCCCCAAGATGTATCAAGGATTGAGGGAAGAGGCATGGTATCAGTGAAACAAATTTTAATTTGATATGGGCCACAGAAATTCCTAATAATTTATGATCCATTTCATTCAATCCAATAATCATTTATAAAATATGTATTATATACTAAATTCTTTGGTAGGCACTAAATGTATAAAGAGAGAGGGGGAAAAATAGTTCCTATCCTCCAGGAAATGAAATATAGAGAGTAGCAATAGAAATATTGAGTGTGTAAAGGAGAATGATGTTGACTATGTCTGAAAAGATTTTTTTAATCAGAATTTGAAGAGACTTATAGTCCAAACAAGTTAATCTTCCTTTTAGTGGAAAGTGTTAGGGTTGGAGACCAAGCACTTGTCTTTAAATTTGTCTGTCACTTACAACCTGTGCAAACTTGAACAATTTAATTCACTTACTCTTTCTGGATCTCAGTGTCATAACTTGTAAATTGAGGGAATGGACTAGATGAATTTTCAAGGGTTTTAAATGATAATAATAATAAAATACTGAGATAAACTCCTTGGAAGCAACATTTTATCATTCTCTTCTTTATCCTCCTCCTCCTCCTTCTCCTCATTATCATAATTATCATTACAGCTTTTGTGCATTTAAGACATATAGGATATGTACATGAAGAACCTAGAATAGGTTAGATGTTTCATAATTTCTTCTTCAGTATTTCTAAGAAAGAATAATGTAGGTTTACTCCTCATAAATAATGATTTTTTCTTCCATCAGATAATTCTTAGAATAATTCTGATAACAAGTAATGGGTGCCAAATGAAGATCTTGAACTCACATATTCTCACTTCAACATGTTGCCTCCATGTTTCAAAGGCGTCTTAATCTCTATCCCCAGCACATAAAGTAGCAAAAATGTCCTTGGTGCTCTAACCATAAAATGTGCTCAATGACCAAAAAAAAAAAAAAAAAAAAAAAAAAAAAACCAACACTTCTTTTAACAGATGGGGTACCTAATGCAAATAATTTTAAAGTGAGATAATTAGTTTTCTATTATTTTAATTGTCCTGAAATTGATTTATTGGTTGCTTATTATTGATATGCTCATATAAAATGTGCTAAAGATTTATATATATTTTTGTTAAGAGAAATTCTATCATGAAGTCCTATCAAAGATTTCTTTGATGTACTAGATGGCACAGTAGTGCAGTTGGACAGTGATGCAGTGGTACAGGATAGAGTGGGAGCTCTAAAGTCAAGAGGACCTGGGTTCAAATCAGGTCTCAGACTCTGTGACCCTGAGCACATCATTAACTCCAATTGCCTTACCAAAATAAAATTCTTTGAAAAATAATCATGATAAGGGGAAAATAAACAAAACAATCTAACAACATGTGAATGTGACAGGAAAATGACATATAATTCATTAAAATCTTCAAATGGCTCTCAAATTTAAAAAAAAATAGGAAATATATTCTAATTTGTATAACATTAGCCCTGTTCATATGGTATATCAATGATAGAGAGAAACACAGAGATAAATAGAAAGAAGAGGATAGAAGATGAGAAGAGAGGAGAGAAAGAGAAGAGAGAGAAGAGAAAAAAAGAAAAGGAGAAGAGAGGAAAGGAGAGAGAGAAAGAGAGAGAAAGAGAGAGAGAGAGTGTGTCTTGATTTTTTTAATGCTTGTCACATATTCCTACTTACTAATAAGGAATAATAATCAGAAAACAAAGGAAAATTTTAATAGGTAAGATTAATAGAGGATAGAAAATTAAGATTTTTTGTTATTGGCTTAAGCAAAATAATATAATAAAATTAATATAAATTTGGCCCACCCATGAGAATCAAAGAAATATTTTCATGTAAGTATTGGAGCATGGAGAAAGAGTACATTTCTTAATTAGATAATTCTACAAAGGTTTCTGCCCTTGTCTGGCCAGTCTGTTTTGAGAGGGATGAGAGTTACTTCTTGAAATTTGACTTAATTCAGAAGAAACTTGTCAAGACTTTGACAAAAAGCATTTCAAATTATGGCATTAGCCTTTCTTATCTTAATATTTCTAAAAGACAGGATGGGGAGGAGATGGGTTACTTGGAATTCATAATTAAAACCAACTTTTAGTCCGTATGTCATAATAAAAAGTGCTGTAATTGAATCCACCAGATATCAGGATTTTTATTCATCCCTCTAACACACATTACCTCTGTTACCCTGGATATGTCATTATAAACATCAGTTTCATCATTTTTTAAATGAAAGCTTTTTATTTTCAAAATATATGCATTCAAAACAATTGATAATTTTTTAACATTCACCTTTGCAATATCTTGTGTTCCAAATTTTATTTTCCTTCTCTTTCCCCCATAATTTCCCTAGATGGCCAGTAATCCAATATGTTAAATGTGTGAAATTATTCTATACATCATTCCACAATTATCATCATACACAAGAAAAATTAGATTAAAAGGGAAAAAATAAAAAAAAACAAACAAAATGCAAACAAACAACAATAAAAAAAGATGAACATACTGTGTTGCGATACACATGCAGTCCCCACAGCCCTTGTTTTGGGTGCAGATAGCCCTCTTCATGATAAGATCAATGGAACTGGTCTTGAATCATGTTGCTGTTGAAAAGAGCCGTGTTCATCAGAACTGATTATCCTGTATTCTTGCTGTTGTTGCAATAGTCTCCTGGTTCTATTCATTTCACTTACTATCAGTTCATGTAAATCTCTTCAGGCTTCTCTGAAATCATCCTGCTGATCGTTTTTTATAGAACAATAATATTCCATAACATTTATATACCATAACTTATTCAGCCATTCTCCAACTGTTGGGTAGCCACTCAATTTACAATTTCTTGCCACTACAAAAAGGGCTACTACAAACACTTTTGCACACATAAATCATTTTTCCTTTTTTATTGAATGCTTTGGAATACAGGCCTAGTAGAAACATTGCTGGACCACAGATTATGCACAGTTTGATAGCCCTTTGGTCATAGTTCCAAATTGCTCCCCAGAATGGTTGATTCAGTTCCAACAATGTATGAATGTCCCACTTTTCCCACATCCTCTCCAAAATTCATCATTACTCTTTCCTGTCATCTTAGTCAATCTGAGAGACGTGTAGTGGTACATCAGAGTTGTCTTAATATGTATTTCTCTGGTCAATAATGATTTAGAGGATTTTTTCATATGACTAGAAATGATTTCAATTTCTTCATCTGAAAATTGTCTGTTCATATCATTTGACAATTTATCAATTGGAGAATGATTGGAATTCCTATAAATTTGAATCAATTCTTTATATATTTTAGAAATGAGACCTTTATCAGAACCTTTTGATTTAAAAAAATATATTCCCAGTTTATTGCTTACCTTCTAATCTTGTTTGTGTTGGATTTTTTTGTACCAAAACTTTTATAACTTAATGTAATCAAAATTATCCATTTTGCATTCCATGATGAATTCTAGTTTTTCTTTGGCCACAAATTCCTTCCTTCTCCACAGATCTGAGAAGTGGACTCTCTTTAGTTCTTCTATTTTACTTGTAATATCAGTCTTTGCATCTAAACCATGAATGCATTTCAAACTTATCTTGATATAAGTTGTTAATTGTGGGTCTATCCTAGTTTCTGCCATCCTAATTTCAAATTTTCCTTGCAATTTTTTTCAAGTACTGAGTTATTGTATCAAAAGTTGAGGTTTGGGGGTTATCAAACACTAGATTACTGTAGTCATTGAATATTGAGTCTTGTATACCTAAACTGTTCCACTGATCAACTACTCTATTTCTTAGTCTGTAATAAATGGTTCTGATGATTGCTGCTATATGATATAGTTTTAGGTCTGGTACAGCTGGGCTACCTTTATTCATGTAATTTTTTTTTTCATTAATTCCCTTGAAATCCTTGACCTTTTGTCCTTCAAGATGAACTTTGTTATCATTTTTTCTAACTCTCTAAATCAATTTTTTGGGGAATTGGATTGGGATAACACTAAATAAGAAGATTAAGACATTTCTACTTTCCACCATCTTTGCTCTTCTGCCCACTACTTCCACAGTTTCATCATTTTTTATGATGAGAATAATAATATTATGTGACTATTTGTCATTATTGTGACTAATATTATATAACCATTTATATTTTGTGTCTAATACTATGCAACAGAGATAAATTGTAAGAAAATTTCTATCTAAATGCCAACTATCATTATTTTTGTGATTGTTTTTATTATTGAAAATGAAGAGGATGCAAGGATGAGAGTTATGCCTCTGAAACTGTCAGTTCCTTATGTTACTCACCTTATCTAACATTTGTGTATATGTTAAAGCAACATCCAAAATGACTTAAAAAAATGGATTATTAGTATTTCTACTTTATTATCAAATGACTACAAGCCCAAGAAAAAGTGAAAGTTAAAGAAACAGCCAAAATGACTAAAAAGATGGAATAAAAATAATTCTACTTTGCTATCTAACCATCAGGAGCCCAAGCAAAAGAGAAAGTATCCTAAATCTTTGCTGGTTTTAATTTTGTGATGCTTTGAAATGCAACTATCACTATTATGATTTGTTGGGATTTCTAATAATCCATATGATGATTTCCATACTACATCAATACCTTAGATATTTTCTGAAGATTGTATGATATTGGGCTCTGTTTTATACTTTTTGAATCTATATGCCTGCTAAAATCAATCTAATAAGCCATTTATGATGCTATTATTTCTATCCATATGAACTGTATCTGCTACATTTATCAAATCGTTTTGGGACATTAGTGTTCAGTGGTTTCAGTACTCTATAGAAAAGCCAGAAGGAGCAGTTCACAGAGGGTTGCTATGGGGGTTTAGGAGTCACACACACACACACACACACACACACACACACAGAAGAGAGAGAGAAAAAGAAAATGGCTACAGTAACTAGCTTCATGGAAGAGAGAGTTGTAAATCATGATTATAAATGTAACATTTATGGTGCAGAAGTCAAAGCTATTCTCTGTTGAGTAATAATACATGTTCTAGGAACTATTAATTTAGAATAACATCTCAACTAAGTGTGATTTACCAATTAAATTTTCTAAATTATTTTGTGGAAATTTTAAATAAGTTAGTTCCTGAGTATAACTCCCATGTCTATCCTACTGTATTGTGAGGTTTGTGGTTTTGATTGGGTCAATTTTCATACATTTTTTCATGCTATCCAGATTTTTTAAAAAGTGAAAAGGAAATTTTCTAAGCAAGAGGTCAAATCCATGGCATCTAGAGTGAACTGGAATTGGAAATTTAAATATTTTATAATTATGTTGTATTTAATACGTACAAAGCCTTATATGTGCTAGACGTTGCAGAGATTTATAAGTAATTAGGATATAACCTTTATTCTCTAGGAATTTACTATCTGGAAAGAGGTATAAGTCATATATCTCACTTGACATTCATGAAGCCATGATTTCATTGATGTAATCATTCTAATAAATAATTTTGATTACAACTTGTAAAGTTTTTCATCCTATATGATCCTTATTCATAATTGTCCAAAAGATTGTATAGAATATTAATGGAATACATTGAAAATCTATATTCTTTAGGGTTTACTCTTGTGCCACTTAAGCATATAGTTTTATTTGCTAAATCTGGCAGATATAGTTCAAGGGGAAAGGAATTTCGTCATAAATAGCTTCTTAGATTGATTTCAGCAGGGATACAGATTAAAAAATATAAGACAGATCAACATTATACTATGTTCAGAGAATATCTAAGGTCTTGAAATAGTATGAAAATAGTTATCATCTATCAATTTTATAATATTACTAGTCTACATTCTTGACTAATTTTATGTATAGTAGATTATTTCTGTTTTGCTGTTTCTCATACATACCATTAAAAGATTGAAGTCTAATTATACTCCTTAATTTGTATAACCAATGTTTAGGAAGATATTGGAAAGACATTAGTCTTTTCTATATTTGTGGCATTCCTTATTTTACACCTATGTAATATTTGAAGGAGAATATTATTCTGTATAGGATAGATTCTGAGTGTCAATGATACTGAAATAATCTTAAAATACACACTTTGGTTTATATATGGAAGCAATATTATGGATTATCTAGTTTTTCTAGTTTCATGAGATGAATAGACTATGAAATATTATTAGTCTTATACTTCATCATTTAGTGATGCTTTCCAAATCAAAATGTATGTGATAAGTTAGTATTTTTGTGAAGAAATAAAAATAACAATTTGGGGCTCATAATGGGAATATCCAAGAAATTGTTGAGGGGTCTAACAGAACCAAGTCAATCTTATGATGATGGGAGTAGTGTTTGGCAAAGTGACTAACTTGAAAGTTCCTCCAATGGATGTGATGAATCTTCAGCTCTTTATACTAACAGCTTTAAACTAACAACTTCTTTGTTTATGAAGGACTTATAGAACACATGTTGAACTGCCTTTTCAATTTTTTATAAATGAGTGGTGCTAATTTTTTTAGTTAGTTACTGGAAAATTTTTAAGTAACATTAAACAATACAATATTATGCTAAGTCCTATGGACACAAAAAAAGACAAAAGGTCTTGGGAAGACTTCAAAAAAGTTGGATATGATTCAGTTTATGGCTATACCTGCAAATTCATCATTAGTAGACAAAAAAAAAAAGAAAGAAAAGTCTCTGGATTACTAAAAATCAATTTATTATTTAATCAAATTAATAGTCAATAAACTGATAATCAGTGGATTCTCTCAGTAACCAAAGACACATAATTGGAATACTATATATTCTAAACTAAATATTATTTTGAAAGAGAATGTACCTGACAGGAGAGATCAATTCTTATTGATGGATAGTTAAATGAGGAGATGGGCTAAAAGTCTTCAGATGCTTGTGCTGAGAATGGGGTTTTATCATGAGACTCAGCCATCTCCACCACTGTGGATAAAGGAATTCACATTGCCCAGACCACTGTGTTTGTATTTTTTCCTTCATGAGAGGTGTTACTCTAAATCCCAATAGAAAGATTAATGCTTTAGGGCTGTAGTTCAGTTAAGATTGAATTCTATTTACATTATAAATAGAAATAAAGTCTCCTAGTTGATGGGCTGCTCTTGCCCATAATCTAGAGAAGTGTTCCCAGAAGATTTGTATAATCTCATCTATCAGCCATGCCCTTCAGAGACTAGTTGGCTGATGTACAAGGACAAGTCTCTGAATGAAAAGGAACAAACATACAAACCTGGAAGCTAATTAATATCAGGTTATTAATGTAATATAAAATAATAATTTACTTCAATATTTTTAATAGAAATGGCCTAGTTGTGGGACTTTCCAGATGGATTGCTTATTGACATGACTTTATTTATTTATTTATTTATTTTTGATTTAGAAGTATGGGGGAGGAAGGTGTTTTGTTGTTTGGAAATATAAAGATTATGAAGTTGGAAAATGAAAAAGAAATTCAAAAACATTTTTATATCTAGATTACTTTTTATTAACATTTTTGCTTGATGATGAGCCCCCTATTTTTTTTTTATTGTTTTATAATCAATTTTTTGAACCCAAATATAGAAGCTTGCATTTGGGCCTATCAAGTTTCCTCTGGAAATATATAGTGGAGTTCTTGATGGGATTATTTAATGGAAATGTAAAATAGAATACTTGACCTTCAAATAAATAAGCTCAAGTTTTGCCTCAGATAGTCTTCAGTTATATGACAATAGGAGTGATATCTTCAGTGTATGACTATCTTCACCACCTCTGGATTTCTTTGCTTCCTTTAGAGATAAGTACAAATTGCATCTTCTATTAGGTATCTATCTATATTCTTTTCTACTCCTGTACAAATGTTTCATTCTTTTCTGCTTAAGAATAACTCCCATTTATAATCTACATGTCTTGTATATTCAAATATCCTTGCAGGTTTTCTTATGTATGATGTGAGTTCTTTGTATACAGAAACCTTAATTTTACCTTTTTAAGTTTCCCTATCACTTAAGACAGAGTCTAGGGGCAAATTAAATAAGCTTGGTATTTTGGAAAGATGCCTGAATAAATATTAGTAAATACTTTATAAATATTTGTTGAATAATTTTCAAATAATGTTTTAATTAAAATGAGAGTAGCTATCTTAGAGATGCAAAAATCTTGACTTTTTAAGTTATTATGGTGTAAACTAAAAGGTTAATGTATACTCCATCAAGGATGAGAAATCAATGTTTTATAATTTTGAAGATAAATTTTTCATTCATTATCATAATCTAAAATTGTTCTAATTAATATTGATTTGTATATATGTTACAAATTTAAATAATACTTATTATGCATTTCCTCTTTATTCATATAAATTGTCTTTTATTCCCTGGGAATCCTGAGGAATATTTCAAATGTTATGGAATTTGAAATAAGCTATTATATAGCATTATGTCCCATGGCCATTTCACCTTCTGAGAGTCAACAAATTTCCCCTCAGCACCAAACTTTTTTCATTCCATTAAAACTTGCTTTTTTATGATTGAAAGAAATTTTTATTTACCCAAGTTCAATTCATCCTCTTTTCATATGCATTCTTAAGATAATCAACTGTGAACTTCTTGGAGGATGTCAAGATCAAAATTTGGTCCCATTTCTTAACCTCCAATGGCACAGTACAAATAGAGTAAAACAATGTTAATAATTTAGCATAATTGTCCAGAGTGGATTTCCTAGTCATTTGATATGGTCCAGAACTTCCTTTCATCAGTGTATTAAACTTACACAAAATGCAATAGAACTGTCCAGAAGGCCAAAAGAATATTGCCTCATAGCTGGATTGTGGAAAGATACATGAATAAATATTCTAGTACCATCAAATTAGACCCTAGGAATGTCTCATTTTGATTTCCCAAAGAGAAGGAGAAATGAAGGAGAGGAAAAAGTGGGAGAAAGAAAGAGGGAGAGGGAGAGAAAGAGGGAGAGAAGAAGAAACAGAGAGAGAGAGAGAGAGAGAGAGAGAGAGAGAGAGAAAGAAAGAGAGAGAAGAGGAAGGGAGAGACAGAAAGAGAGGCACAGAGACACACAGAGAGATTAGTTTATTTCATTTTCTTCTTTGAGAGATTACTTTTTTCTTCATATCACTCTAAGATACTTTTGATTCTATACTTAAATCACTGATCTTTGACATTCAAGAAAGCTGAGTACTTCTTTTAAAGACAGTATTGGTTGACATGTACCTAATTTTTTGCTCTTCTTCTCCTTTCTCTTCCTCCTCTTCTTCTTCTTCCTATTCTTTTTCTTCTTCCTATCTTCTTCTTTTTCTTCTTCTTATCTTCTTCTTCTTCTTTCTCTTCCTCCTCTTCTTCTTTTTCTTCTTCTTATCTTCTTCTTGTTCTTCTTATTTTTGTTCTTCTTGTTCTTCTTATTTTTCTTGTTCTTGTTCATGTTCTTGTTCTTCTTTTTTTCTTCTTCTTTCTTTCTTTTTTGCCCTGCCAAGCTCAGAATCAAGAAAACATGCATGAATTATTGTGTGTAGGAGAGGTATAAGGCCACTGTGGATAAATTGAGATACACTTGGGATAATCTTGACAACCACATTAGCACCCAGGATACCTCAGAATCAGCCAGAGTCAGGATAAGCAAAAGTCCTTAGTCTTTATTTGTGGTCTTTAGGGATAGAAGTGAAGGGGATGGAAGTAGGATCTCCATAACCACCTTCTTCCCCATCCACAGCCAAAGTGCCTCTGGCTAGTCTTACTCCGCCCCCCCCCAGTCCCTCCTACAATCCTCTGTATACACCAATCATTGAGCCAGCATAGGATAGTGGGAAGGGCCATTTTCCAAGAATATGCCCATAGAGTATTGTCCAATCGGTAGTTAGCCTCAAGTACTTGGCTGTTGTGATCTCAGTGCATCAGCTCAAGAGTTTCAGCCCTCTACAATAATCCAACATTATGTATTTGCATAGTCTACTTTCTCCAGATAATTGCTTGTGTTTAAATCCATTTAATGCTGTGTAGTCATATTTAAGTGACTGAAACTTCAATTTCCTTTCTCAAATGTCTGCCATATGTCCTTTCCCAGTACTTTGTCACCCAGACAATTTATATTCATCTAACTGATTTGTTGTCATTAGTTATCCACTTTTATCACTAGTGTTACTGGCTATATTTGGCAATACTATATTCCTACAGAGCATTGGTAGTTAAATTCACATATTACTACCAGTCTGGCCTTTTTAATATAATGTGTTTATTTGCATTATCATTTCCCAATACAGTTGTTTATTTTCTAGTCCAGCTGTAGATTAATTATAATGCCTGCATTTATATTCTTTTGGGTACTGTTCTATAGTGATTTAAACCAGTTACTTAAAATACTTGATGAAATTTAAAATGACTTTTTTAAAATACAAACATTGATCCTTAAGTTTAAAACTACCAAGTTACAATTTAAAAAGCTAAATTTTATAACGTGATCTTCAGAAAATTTACAAGAATTTATCTAAGTACAATTTTTCTTTAAACAATATAGAAAATTTATATTCAAAGGACATGTAAAAGACATTTACGTTGGATATAAGAATAACTGGGTTCAATTCCAGTTCCAGTTCCTGTGTGATCTTAGACAATTCTCTTAATTTTTTTTAGTTGTCACAAGCCATAGTTCACTTTATACCCTGGTCATCCTCTTATCTTTTTCGCATATACCTACTCCTTATTTTCTCACTCTTGAACCAAAATCAAATCAGTATTGCCACTGCCACTAGAAAGGGTGCATCATTCTTCTCTCACCAGGTCTCTATTGATCAACACTTTGACTGTCTGAAGCCAAATACCATTTCCTAGGCAGAATTCCTATATAAATATTATTTTCCCTCAGAACTTATCAAGTTGCTTGACATACAAATTCATTCATCCGTGAATTCATTCATTCTTTTACTTATTACACTTTCCAATTTTGTAAAATGAGAGAGCTAGATTAGATGTTCATTAACATTCTTCTGAGCTCAAATCTAGGATTATGTGAATTAAAATTTCATAAAATGTTGAATTCTTTGATGATAACAGTTACCTGTAATGGGCCAGAACTCTGGATAAATATACTTGAAACAAGGATTCTTACATCCTTCCAGTATGTTTTCTGTCTGTATAGCCTCATAGAAGGGACCATATAGGTCAACTGCTTCAGGGAGAGGGTTTGCTTGAATCTCTACAGATAGAAAAGGAATCAGATGGGTGCCAATGAGCCGTATTAGTCTTGTCCATCAGAGAGAGACAGAAAAAGAGAAAAAAAAAAAAAAACCTCAAAAAAAAAAAAAAAAGAAAAAACCTAAGAAATAGCTGACTCTGAAAGAGTATGGTTGATAATGAGACAGTTGCAGGACTTTAAAACCCACAGGAATCAGTGGATTCCCTAACATGAAAAATTGTTGATAAAACTGTTGTAGAATTTCAATACCAGCAGGAATCATTGAATTCCCTGAGACATGATAAGACTGATATAAGACTTCAAAACTTGTAGGAATCACTGGATTCCCTGACACATGATTAGACTATTGCAGAACTTCAAAACTTTCAGGAATTATTGGATTCCCTGACACATGAAGTAATGGACAATAGATTGGTTTTGGAATATTTCTAGGACTTATGGACATGTATAATCCTCATGTTGATTCATGTTGTTTGTTATATCACTACTACCCTGTGTTACTATGTGCTTGTATAATACCTCTCATGTTGATGGATTTCTGTATACCTGTTTAAAGTGAGACCCTTCAGAAACGGGCTAATCTGGTTTGACTCTTCACTTCCCTTTGGTGTTTTCATATCCCTTCCTGGGACGTCAGGGAGGGAGTGATCACCTCCTTTTGTGATGTTTTCACCCCCTTTTCTGAGAAGTCAGTTGGACATGATTACCTCCTTTTTGGGGTTCTCGCCTCCCTGAGAAGTCAGGAAGGGTGTGACCATGTATGTTCTAAAATCAAAGAAAACAGGAGATGTAATGGGACAGAACTCTGGAGTAGTGTACTTGAAACAAGGATTCTTACAACAAGGTGTTAACTCAGTGGAATTGATAAGACAATGGTTTTCTAGTTTAGCATGGTGATTAATAGTTCTCTAGTTCAGTATGATTGAATTAATCTTACAACAAATAATGGTTCCTTAGTGATATAATGATTGGCTTATATTCAGTATGATGAATGGATTTAATTGCAATATATTTAAGAGGTCAAAGTCAGACCTAGAGATGGACTCAAGCAGACTTGGAGAAGACAGAAAACTAGAGACTGGAGCTTAAGCCCTCGGATTCAATGAGACACTCCATCTCCCACCACCATATTGGCTGACTTGTCTTTCTGCTTCCCCCCACTGAGACCAAGGCCCATCTGAAGGGCCACCAGAAAGGTAGCCAAGCCCCAGGAAAAGAGACATACTGTGAGGGAGACAATAAAGATATTTGGATTTTATCTCTGGCTATTTTCATGGTGATTATTCAGGAAAGGAAGACTGATCCAAAGACCTCCAGAAAGCTAACCAGAACACTACAGTTTCCTCCCCATTTTATTTTTTTTTTATTATTTTTTTTAATAGCCTTTTTTTACAAAGGTTTTAAACGGATAATTTAAAGTTTCAATTCCCCTTTGTTCCTTTTTTCCCTCTTACCCCCCACCCCGTCCCAGATGGCAGGATGACCAGGTTAAAAACATTTTAAAATTAGATCCTGCATGACCAAAAATTTATTTTTTATAAAAAGAATCAGACCTGAAAAACAAAGCCAAAGGGAAATCGCAGGGGCATAAAAAGGATTGAATTCAATGAAGGTTTTAGTTATCTCCCAAAGGTCTCTCTGGCAGGGCGTTCATTACGTCCATTGGAAATAGGTTTATCCGGCGAGGATGGAGGTCCATCGAACTGTCATCATATAATTTTGTTAAATATAATCACCTTGGCCCCACCTCAGCACAGCCTGTTTAGGCCTTTCTGAAATCATACTGTTGGTCATTTCACAGAACAGTAATATTCCATAATATTCATATACCACAATTTATTCAGCCATTCTCCAACGTTGACATCCATTCGTTTCAGTTTTAAAACTACAAAAGTGCTGCCACAAACATTCGTGCACATACACCCTTTCCTTCTTTATAATCTCTTTGGGATTAAAGCCCTAAAATGGGATCAAAGGATATGCACAGTTTGTCGGCATAGTTCCAAACTACTCCAAAATGGTTGGATTCGTTCACAACTCCACCAACAATCATCAATGTCCCAGTTTTCCTGCATCCCCTCCAACAATCATTTATTTTTTCCTGTCATCTTAGCCAATCTGACAGGTGGTGTGTATCTTAGAGTTGTCTTAATTTGCATTTCTTGTTTAATAATGACTTGGACATCCCTTTTATGACTAGAAATAGATTAATTTCTTCATCTGAAATTTCTGTTCATTCCTGATATATTTCAATTGGAGAATGGCTTGATTTTTATAAATTAGAGTTAATTCTTTATATATTTTAAATAGGCCTTTATCAAACCTTTGACTGTAAAAATATTTTCCCAGTTTATTGCTTCCCTTCAATTTTTTTCTGCTTAGTTTTGTTTGTCAAAAAACTTTTAGTTTGAAATCGAAATTTATTATTTTGTGATAAATGATCTCTAGTTCTCTTTGGTCATAAAAGTCCTTCCCTTCCACAGGTCTGAGGAGGTAAACTATCCTGTGTTCTCTAATTTTAAAATTTTATTCTTTATGCCTGGGTCATGAACCCATTTTGACCTTATCTTGGTATAGGTGGTTATGTGGACCAATGCCTAGTTTCTGCCATATTGTTTCCAATTTTTCCCAGCAATTTTTATCAAACAGTAAGTTCTTATCCCAAAAGCTGGGGTCTTTGGGTTTGTCAAAGACTAGGTTGCTATTTTGTTGACTGTTTTTCCTTGAACCTAACATTCCACTGATCAACTAATCTATTCCTTAGCCAATACCAAAGGGTTTTGGTAAGTGCTGCTCTATAATATAGTTTTAGATCTGGTACAGCTAAGCCACCTTCATTTATTTTTTTCATTAATTCCCTTGAAATTTTACCTTTTGTTTTCCAATGAATTTTTTTTATTTTACTAGGTCATTAAAATAGTTTTTTGATCATTATTGGCCCTAAATAAATAGATTAGTTTAGGTAATATTGTCATCTTTATTATATTTGCCCCTATCCAAGAGCATTTAATATTTTTCCAATTGGTTAGATCAGACTTAATTTGTGGAAAAGGGTCTGTAATTTTGCTCATAAAGTTTTATTTTCCCTTGGAATGATTCCAAATATTTTATATTATCGTAGTTACTTTAAATGGAATTTCTCTTTTAACTCTTTGAATTTTGTTAGTGATATATAAGAATGCTGATGACTTTTGTGGTTTATTTTATAACCAACTTTGCAAAGTTGTGGATTATTTCTAATAACTTTAGTAGAACTTGGGTTCTCTAAATATACCATCATGTCGTCCAAAGAGTAAAATTTGGTTTCCTCATTGCCTATTCTTTTTCTTTAATCTCTTTCCCGCTCTTATTGCCAAAGCTAGGTTTCTAATAAATATTAAATAGTAACGGTGATTGGGGAACCTTGTTTCACCAGATCTTATTGGGAATGGTTGCGTTTGTCTCCATTACATTGATGTTACGATGGTTTTTTAAGTAGATGCGCTGATTTTTTAAAGGGAAAGTCCATTTATTCCATACAAGTGTTTTTAATAGGAATGGATTTGGATTTTTCAAATGCTTTTCTGCATCTTTGAGATGATCATATGGTTTTTGTTAATTTGGTTGTTAATATGGCCAATTATATTGATAGTTTTCCTAATATTGAACCAGCCCTGCATTCCTGGTATAAATCCTACTTGATCATAGTGTATTATCCTGTTCACACAAATTAAGTCTGATCTAACCAATTGGAAAAATATTAAATGCTCTTGGATAGGGCGAGCAAATATAATAAAGATGACAATATTACCTAAACTAATCTATTTATTTAGCGCTATACCAATCAGACCCCAAAAACTATTTTAAGACCTAAAAAAATAACAACAAAGTTCATATGGAAAAACAAAAGGTCAAAATTTCAAAGGAATTGATGAAAAAAATCAAATCAGGGGCTTAGCTGTACCAGATCTAAAATTATATTATAGAGCAGCGTTACCAAAACTATTTGGGTAAGCTAAGAAAGATTAGTTGATCAGTGGAATAGATTAGGTTCAAGGGATAAAACAGTCAACAAATAGCAACTAGTCTTTGACAAACCCAAAGATCGCTTTTGGGATAAGAACTTACTGTTTGATAAAAATTGCTGGGAAATTGGAAACTAATAGGCAGAAACTAGGATTGATCCCAACACCTACACCAAGAAAAGGTCAAAATGGGTTCATGACCTAGGAAAAGAATGAAATTATTAATAAATTAGAGGAACATAGGATGTTTACCTCTCAGACCTGTGGAAGGGGAAGGTCTTTATGACAAAAGCAGAACAGAGATCATTACTGATCACAAAATGAAAATTTTGATTATCCAAACTGAAAGTTTTTGTACAAACAAAATAATGCAGACAAGATTAGAAAGGGAAGCAATAAACTGGGAAAATATTTTTACATGGTTCTGATAAAGGCCTCATTTCAAAATATATGAAATTAACTCTAATTTATAAAAAATCGCCTTCTCCAATTGAAAAATGGTCAAAGGATATGAACAGACAATTTCGATGAAGAAATTGAAACTATTTCTAGTCATATGAAAAAGATGCTCCAAGTCATTATTAATAGAGAAATAAAATTAAGACAACTTAAGATACCACTCACACCTGTCAGATTGGCTAAGATGACAGGAAAAATAATAATTGTTGGAGGATGTGGGAAAACTGGGACATTGATTCATTTTTGGAGGGAACGAATCCAACCATTTTGAAGGATTTGGATCATGCTCAAAAGTTATCAAACTGTGCATACCCTTTGATCCACAGGTTTACTACTGGGATTATATCCCGAGATTTAAAAAGAAGGGAAAGGGACCGTATTGCACGGGTTTTTGGCAGCCCCTTTGTAGTGGCTAGAAACTGGAAACAGTGGATGCCCATCAGTTGGAGAATGGCTGAATAAATTTGGTATATAAAATTATGGAATATTACTGTTCTTAAGAAATGACCAACAGGATGATTTCAAAAGGCCTGGAGAATTACGAACGTGCTGGTGAAATGAGCAGGACCAGGAGATCATTTATACTTCTAAACAATACAGATGATGACCAGTTCTGATGGATCAGGCCATCCCTACAACGAGATCAACCAAATCATTTCTAATGGAGCAGTAATGAACTGAACTAGTATACCCGAAAAAGAACTTGGGAGATGACTAAAAACCATTACATTGTTCCCAACCCATAGTTATCACACCGCATTTTTTGATTTCCTTCAAGTAATTGTACAATAATTCAAATTATTCTTTTGTACACAAAATAATGTTTAAAGTATTATACTTTTGTGTATCTAAGTTATATTTTAATATATTTTAACATCTACTGATCATCCTGACATTTAGGGGGGGGGGGGTAAGAGGTGAAAAAATTGGAACAAGAGGTTTGGCAATTTTAATGCTTAAAATTACCATTATATATCCTGTTAATAAAAGGCTATTAAATAAAAAAAATTTTAAAAAAAAAATAGTGTATTATCCTGGAGATGATTTTCTGTAGTCTTTTTGCTAATTTCTTATTTTAAGATTTTAGCATCAATATTCATTAAGAAGATTGGTCTATAAATTTCTTTTCTGTTTTCAACCACCGGTTTGGGTATCAGACCAGTCTGTGTCTAGAAGGAATTTATAGGACTCCTTCATTCCCTATTTTATCAAATAATTTATATACATTGGGAATTGTTCTTTAAATTTTGGACAATTCACATTAAACCATCTGGTCCCTGGGGTTTTTTTAGGGAGTTGTTTTTGCCTGTTCTTTTTTTTTTCTGAAATGGGACTATTCAAACAATTACTTCCTCCTCTTTGTCTGGGAATTTATTTTTTGGAGGTAGTCATCCATTTCCTTGGTTATCAAATTTAGGCGTAAAAGTTGACAAAATAACTCCTTATTATTTCTCTAATTTCCCCTTTCATTGGTGGAAAGTTCTCCCTTTTCATTTTTAAGACTTTAATTTATTTTTCCTCCCTCCTTTTTAATAAATTTACAAAGGCTTATCTATTTAGGCTTTTTCATAAACCAACTCTTAGTTTTATTAATTAGTTCAATAGTTTTTTTCTTTCAATATTTTTAATTTCTCCTTTTAATTTTAAATTTCAAATTTAGTATTTGATTGGGGGTTTTTTAATTTGGTCAGTTTTTATTAAGCCCAATTTTAATTTTCTTTTTTTTTATTCAAGTAAGCCTCTAAGGATATAAAATTCCCTCTTATTACCACTTTGGATGCATCCCATAAATTTTGGGTTAATCTCATCTTGTCATTATCGGGTGAAATTATTTTGTATCTCTAATTTATCTTCACCAATCATTCTTTAAGATAGTTTTTAGTTTCCAATTCTTTTTTTCTATTTCCCCAACTTTTGTTGAATGTAGTTTTATTGCATCTGATCGAAAGCATTTACTATTTGTGCTTTCTTGCATTTAATTAGGTCTTTATGTCTAATATATGGTCAATTTTTTTTCCATGAACGCTGGAAAAAGTATATTCCTTTCATCTCCATTCAGTTTTCTCCAAAGATCTAACATACCTAATTTTTTAATATTCTATTTACTTCTTTAATTTCTTTCTTATTTGTTTTGTGTTTTGATTTGTTTAATTTTTGAGGTCAAGGTTGAGATCTCCCACTATTACAGTTTTTTGTCTATTTCTTCTTGCAACCTTTAACTTCTTTTAGGAAGTTGGATGCCCCACCGGTGCATATATTTTTAAATTTGCTTCTTGTTTATTCCCTTTAGCGGATGTAGTTTCCTTATCTCTTTTAATTAGATCAATTTTTTTTTTGCTTGATCTGAGATAAGGATGGCTACCCCTCTTTTTAACACCTGAAGCATAATAGATTTTCTCCACCTTTTACCTTTACTCTATATGTATCTCCCTGTTTAAATGTTTTTCTTAAACAACATATTGATCCAGTCTCTATCTGCCTCCCTTTATGGGGAATTTCCCATTCCATTTACGTTAAAATTACTAAATCTGTATTTCCTGCCATCCTAATAACCCCAGATTATGCTTTACTTTTTCTTGCCTCCCCAAACCTCTTTTCCCCTTTTTGAACTTATTCCCCACTTACCCGATGTTACCCTCTTTAGAATCCCTCCCTTTTGAATTTTTCCCTTCCTTCCCCTTATTACCTTTTTTTTTCCTTTTCTCTCCCCCTTTTTTAATGAGGTGAGGAGAATTTTTCTCAATAAAATGTCAATTTTTTTTCTTTGAGCCAACTCTGATGATGTAAAATTCACACAATTCCTCACCCTCTCTAAATTTCCTCAGATATTTAATTACCTTTGCCTCTTTGTGGATGTGGTTTCCCTTTTTATCCCTCCTTCCCCCTTATTCTGCCATCATCCTTTCCCCTTCTACCCTTTTTTTTTTATATCATACAGTCAAAATTTCTTGTATTCTTTTGTATATCCCAAACAAAATACAATTTCAAAGTTATTTTTACCTTTTTCTGCATCTCTTGAGTTCTGTGGTTGGAGATCAAATTTTTTTTTAGTTCTGGTTTTTCTTCAGAAACAAATGGAATTCCTTTGCTTCATTAAATGTCCACTTCTTCCTGGAAGAAAATTTTAGCTTATTTAGTTTATTCTTGGCTGATCCCACATTCGTTTTCGGAATATCATATTTCAGGCCCTTTGTTCCTTCAATGTGGGGAGCCAGATCTTGGGTGATCCTTATTGTGGCACCTTGGTATTTAAATGTTTTTTTTTGCTTGTAAAATTTTTTTCCTTAATCTTATAGTTCTGAAATTTTACAATATTCCTTAGGGGTTTTTATTTTAGGTTTCTTTCAAAGTTGTTCAATGAATTTTTCAATGCCTATTTTACCTTCCAATTCTATTAATCTTGGCAGTTCTCTTTGATGATTTTTGAAAATAGTATTACTTTTTTTTTCATCTAGTTTTTGGAAATCCAATAATCCTCAGATTATCTCCAATCTTTTTCCAAGTCTTCGTTTTTTGCAATACATAATTCTGGTTTTTTCCAGTTTTTAATTTTTGTTTTTGCTTGACTGATTCTTGCTGTCTCAATGAATCATTAGTTTCTATTTGTTCAGTTCTAATTTTTAAAAAATTTTTCTTCATTAGCTTTTTTACTTTTTCTGTATATGTCCCATTGGTTTTTGAATGTATTGTTTTGGTCTGTGGAATTTTTTCCATTTCCTTTTTAGGAATTTTTTCCTTCAAACCTTTTTGTAGTTCTTTTCTTTTTCAATTCCAAATCCTACTTTCCTAGAATTTTTATATTTTCCAATTGAATTTTTTTACTGCTTCCTGGGAATTTTTTGACTTTTATCAGTATTTCAGGAAGATTGCTCTCATGTAAGGCTTTCTTTCCTTTCCCCATTTATTTCTAACCCTTTTGGGTTTTAAATTTCCTTTCTATGAGAGCATCAAAAAGGAGGACAATCATCATTTTTTGTTGTTTGAGGGGTCCTTCAGCTTTGCTACCTGCTTTTTTCTGCATAGAAGCTGTTGATCTTCTTTTTCATCTTTTTATTCATGTTTTAAACCCTTTTGGGGTTCCCCAGGCAAGGGGTTCCACTTCCTCTGCAGAAGGAGAGATGAAAGATTTCCGGCTCCGGGGTTGGGAGTGCTCTGGTGAGGGTTTTCCCTTCTCCCAACAGGAGTGGATTCAGCAGTGGCCCCTTATCAAGTGCCCAAGGGCTGTGGGTTTAACTGCCCCTAGGCTGGAACTAAGGGGGGAAAGGCACTGCCCCAAGGAGCCTCTTGTGGGACTGTGAGTATTAAGCTGACGCAGACTACCGATTCCAAAATTCCCCCAGTGTCTCTGTCAAATTGGCCCTGGGAGCCTATGGCCCCAAAGCCCCCATTGAGCAGTTGGACAACCTGGGCTGTATCCTCCTCGGTGCAGGATCACACTGCCCGGAAAGCCCGTCTGGGGGTTGGGGCTGCAGGCTTTGCTGAGATCTTGCCCTTTTTCGGTTTGAGACCCTCCTCCAATTTCTCTCCCGTTTTGCGATCTCCCCTGGGGAACCAACCTTTTTTAGACTGCAGATTTTTCTTCGGCCGGGGATTGTTCATTTTATCTTTAAATTGTGCATCAAGGCTATTTTTGAGGCTCGATATAATATTGATAAAGAGGGTAAGAGAAGAGCTTAGAAAGTAGCATGTGCCTTCTCTGCCATCTTGGCTCCGCCCCCCCTTCCCATTTTATCATGGTAACATAAAGATCTTGTATTTATTAGCTGAAATTTTCTCTATACTTTAAATTATTTTGTCCATAATCTATGCTTAAAATATTTCAAGTGATTCTGGTTACAGTCACCCCACACCACTCCAGATTACTAATCCTTTATCTTTTTGTAAATAGTCTTCATGAATTACTATAGCCACATTTCAAATTTTTGTGATAGACAAATTTATGGTGATGAACTAGTCTTACTCAACTTTCTTTTTCATAATGGGGCACATGGTTAAAACTGTTTTAACTTTGTAGTACCTAATATCATGAACTCTTTTATTTGAGTTTTTAACAGCAGTGAATCTAGGATAATCTCCAGGTGTTTTGATCTGTATCTTGCTTTTGGATCCCAAAGGCTCTGGAGAAGAAAGTGAAGGTGATAACTGAAAAGACCTCCCTCATTAAAGTCCAATTCACTTGCACATCATGGTATTACTTCCCTGATGTCATGATTCCCTTCCAGAACAAAGGATAAACAAGTAGTAGAGTAGAAGTACAATTAGTAGCAGTAGTAGCAATACTATTCCTAAAACCCATAGCAACAACGGTGGTAGCAAAGAGATTGCCATGTGTTATCACATTAATTCCAATATCATTTCCATGTCTTCATAAAGAGGAATAAAAGAAATTAATTGAAGATTTCATGATAAATAACCCCATTCAAAACAGTTGAGATTTTCAAAAGTTAATATATTAAGAATAGGATTAATCACTAATTTTGGGTAAGAATGTTCTCATTTTGATCAGTTTATTACATAAAAATTATGTTTCTTATAGAATGCTCTGAAGAATAAAATCCTATTTTATATATTCAAACTATTTTTTCTTTTTTAAAATTTGTATTCATTTGAACTTAAATGAAAGAAGATAAAAATAAAGAATATTTCCATATTAATAGCACAACATAAAAAGAGAATTGAATACAAAAAAACATAAATTTCTATTTCACACTGTATATTTATTATTTTTAATTATGTAAGAAGGGAACCAGAAAGTTGGGGAAAATTTTCTTTATATTCAGTGTTTCTGATAAAGGCCTTATTTCTAAAATATACAGAGAACTGAGTCAAATTTATAAGAATACAAGTCATTTTCTGTTTGACAAATGTTCAAGATGTATGAACAAGCAGCTTTCAGATAAAGAAATCAATGCCATCTATAGTCATATGAAAAATGTTCTAAACCACTCTTGATTAGAAAAATGAAAATTAAAAAAAAATCTGAGATACCACTTCATATATTAATTGACTAAGATGAAAGAAGAAAAAAAAAACATAAATAGGTCACTAATGCAATGTTGGTGGAGTTGTGAGTTAATCTGACCATTCTGAAGAGCAATTTGAAACTATACCCAAATAACTATTTAAATTATATGCATGCTTTTTGATCTAGTACTGCCACTACAGAGTCTCTTTCACAAAGATGTCATAAAAAGGGGGGAAAGGATACATTTGCAAAAATGTTTCTAGCAGTTTTTTTTTGAGGGGATGAGGAATTAGAAATTGAGGGGATACCCATTGATTAGGGGATGCCTTAATAGGTGGTGTATATGAATATAATGGAATGCCATTTTTCTATAAGATATAATGAACAGGTATATTTCCAAAAATCCTGGAAAAACGTACATGAACTGATGCTAAGTAAAGTGAACAGAAAAATATTTTACAAAGTAACAGCAATATTGTGAAATGGTCAACTATGAGACTCTTAGCTCTTTTTAGCAATTCCATGATGCAATTCAGTTCCAATAGAGTTGCAATGGAAAATGGCATCCACAACCAGAGAAAGAGCCATAGAAATTGAATTCAAATCAAAGTATGTTTTGACTTATTTTTTTTCTTTATTGTAGCTTCCCGCTGTGTTCTGATTTTTCATAACCGTGATTCATGCAAATATGTTTAAAATGATTGTGCATGTATAACTTATACCAGATTGCTTTTTGTCTTGGGGAGGAAGAGTAAAGGAAGGGAGAAGAAAAAAAAATTGGAACTCAAAATTTTCAGAAATAAACATGTAACTGAAAAATTATATTAAGTGGGATAAAACTATGTAATAAACTTTACAAAATTTTTTTTTTCATAGCTGTCCTATTTTTTCAGTGTTTCCTTCTGTTTCTTTTTGTTTTCTGTTCTCTGTTGAGTACTTTTAATTTTTTTTCCTTCCCTTCCCATCTTATCCTTGAAAAGTCTATGTGTATAGAACTATATCATATATTTTTCTGTTTAAGAGCTGTTTCTCATTCATGTATCCATTTTACTTTAGCTTGGTAAATAGGGTAAGATGTTGATCTATGGTCAATTTCTGCCAGACTGCTTTCTAGCTTTCCCCAAAATGGTGGAATTTTGTTGTTGTTGTTGTTTGTTTTGTTTCTAATAAATAATGATCCCTAGAGTTTTCATCTTCATATTTGTCAAGCACAAGGTTACTATAATTATTTGTTACTGTGTATTTCATATCAGCTCTGTTCCATTGATCTATCTTTTTATTTCTTAATGAGTATCAACTTACATTGATAATTGTTATAATATAGTTTAAAGTCTGGTACAGCTAAGGTGACTTTCTTTACATTTTTTCCATTAATTCTTTTGATAACTTTGATCTTTTGTTCTTATTAAATTTTGTTTTATTTTGTTTTATCTTGTTTTAGCTCAGCATTTTGTAACTTTTTTGTAACTTTTGTAACTTTATTTGGATGATATTGAATAAATAGATTAGTTAATATTGTCATTTGTATTATATTGACCTTTCAATGAACAATTAATATTTCTGTATTTATTTAAATCTAACTTTGTAAATAAACTCAAATATTTGTTTTAATTGGAGTATCATATGGTGGAGAGAACAAGATTTAGTGTCATCTTAGTGATATCTTAATTTCTCACCAAAAATAGAAACTGCCAGAATTTCATGCAGTTGTGTCATATTACATGAGGTTTTATTTATTATTTCAAATTCTGAGGAGCAATCAACCATCATGTAAGAGCTAACTGAAAAAACTTGAGCCCAAAAGACCAAATGTCTTATCCCAAGTCATTAACCCTCCCCACCCTCAACCTTTTTGTCTCAGTCTCCTCAAATATATAATAGGGGTAATTAAGCTGCTTAACTTCTTGGGCTACTGTATGGATTAAATGAGTTATTTATGAGGTGATTAGCACAGTGCCTGGCATACAGAAGGTATTCAAAAAACTCTTATTCCCTTCTACTTTATTTCCCTTTTAGTTTCCATGTTTAGCACTCTCATTATATGCAATATATTGCAAAGCAATATAGTTCAGTACAGTAAAATACAATACTATAGAACAAGTCATCTTGAATTCTTTACTGTTTCTTATTTCCTATATTATTTCCTATATCTGACCTGTTGCCAAGGTTTGTCAATTCCATTTTTAGAAAATTTCTCAAATATAGCTTGTCTTTTCTTATACTACCACCAACCTGGTTTCAGCCATCATTACTTCATATCTTGATTATTGATCATAATAGCAGGGTTATGGGTCTATTTACTTCAATTTTTTTCTTCATGATATTCCATCCACCCTTCCATTATTAAAATAAGTTTACTAAAATACAGTTCTGTACTTCTAGGAACTAATATGGTGGAGGAAGCAATAAATCTTTATAAGCACCCCATATTCACATCTGAACAACCAAAAAAATAGTGCCCCCAATCAAATAGTTTAAAAAAAAACCAGAACTTGAAAAAAAATAGGGTTAAAAAAGCCAACTCTCAGCTCAAGCAACTTGGAAGGTTGGCAAGAAAGCTGTCTCTTATTCAGTTAAAAGAGTAATCCAAAGTAGCATCTCAGCAAACCAGCAGAAGCCTTACCTCAGTAACCAGCACAAGAATCTGAGACTCAGTGTCAATAGAGCAGCAAAAATCCAATGCCAGGACCCCAAACATACTTCAGCATAGCCACAGAAATGGGCAGACTTTAGATCCAAGAACCACTATGTGAATCAGCATAACCTTGGGCAAACAGACAGTGTTCAGGGTTGGATTTCCATGTGCTTAAGGATTACTCTGGACAGTCAGCCTTCAATGTCCATGCGATTCAGCATACACTAAACAGACAGGCAACTAGAAGACAGACATCGACATGCTTCAGTGCTATCCTGGGGTATGAAAGACCCACTCAGTCTCAGACCACAGCAGATACCAGCACTAGACATTCAGTACTACAATTCAGCACCAGGTTAACTGCCAGATTCAAACAACATCCAGGAGAGCCAGCCACCATCCACAAAACTCTTAGCACAGCATCAGACATGAAGATGCTCTCTGATTCTCATTACAACACCAGTGCAGCACCAGGTAAATAGTCAGGACCTGCAGCACTTGGCAAAAGTAGCCTGAAACAGTGTCTCCTGGGGTGGAAAAAAATGATTATGACAGGAGCAAAAACAAACAGGAATCCAACTCTTGGAAAGTTTTTGTGGTGATAAGGATGAACAAGATACAAATCCTGAGCAGCACAGCAATGTCAAAACAACTAAGGGCAAAACATGAAGTGATCTAAGAAAAATAGGAAGTGATCACAAGATCAGAAAGAATTCATGTAAGAACTTAAAAAGGACTTTTAAAATCATAAAAGAGATGCAGAAGAAAATTGGGAAAAGAAATGATAGAGTGATATAAGAAAATTATGAAAAAAGGCAACAGCTTGGAAAAAGAATAAAATTGCTTAAAAAGTAAAGTTGTTCAAATGGAAAAGAAGATACAAAAGTCCACTAAAAAAGTAACTCCTTAAAATAGACCAAATGGAAAAGGAAGTACAAAAGCTAACTGAGAAATATAGCTCCTTAAAAGTTAGAATTTGATAAGTGGAACCTAATGAATCTATTAGACAGCATGTATCCATCAAACAAATTTAAAGTAATGAAAAAAAATAGATTATTTAAAAGATCTCATTATAAAATCAACTGACATTGAAAAGCAGATCCAGGCCATATGTCACATTTATTGGACAACCTGAGAGTCATAATCAAAAGACATATCTAGACAGCATCTTTCAAGAAATTATCATGGAAAATTACCCTTATATCCTGAAACAAGATGGAAAATTGCCATTGAAAATATCCTCTCATCAGCCCAGGAAAGAGATCCCAAAATAATATTTCCAAGGAACCTTATAGCTGAATAACAACTATAAAGTCAAGGAAAAATACTGCATGCAGACATTAAAAAACAATTCAGATACTGGGAAGGCATAATCAAGATTATACAGGACCTAGCAGATGCAATATTGAAGGATTAGAGGTCATGGAACATAATTTTGAAGGCAAAGGATCTAGACTTACAACAAAAAATCACCTACCTGGCAACATTATGTATAATACTTCAAGAGAACAATAAAATAGAAAGATTTCTAGCTTTCATAAAACCAGAATTGAACAAAAAAAAAATTTTGACAAAAAAGGTAAAGAAATAAAAATGCCACAGAAACATAAAATTAAATGGAACTGAACTATTTACATCCCTACATCAGAAGATGCTATTTATCACTCTTAAAACTAGAAGAAATATACATAGACAGATACTATAGGTATAAGAGGAATGGGAATGAATGGCAAAAATAAATAAGGGATGAGAAAGAGAAGTACACTGGAAGCAGAAGGAAAGGATATGGAGAATGGTCTAATTTATTTCACATAAAGAGGCATGAAAATGTAAGACTGGGAGATGGGCATAACTTGAATGTTACTCTCATCAGTATTAGCTCAAAAATGAAATAATATACACAGTCAGTTAAATAAAGTTATCTATCTTATAGGGATGGGAGGACATTAAGTAAAGGGGAAGGGGAGACCAAGAAATAAGAGGAAAGATGGGGGTAAACAGCAAAACACTGTTGAAGAGGGAAAAGTTAAAAGGAAAAAGAGGACAAACCAGACTAAAAAAAATAGAATGGAGGGAAATTCACAGTTAGTAATCAAAACTGTGAATGTGAATAGGATGAGCTCTTCCATAAAACAGAATAGAATAGCAGAGTGGATCAGAGATAAGAATCATATCATTTGTTATTCACAAAAACATATCTGAAGCTGAGAGATGCACAGAATAAAGGTCAGGTGGAGAAAAATCTATTATGCTTCAGTTAAAGAAAAAAATAATCAAGGGTAGCAATATTGATCTTAGACAAAGGAAAAGACATGCAAACTAAAAGAGATAAGGGGGGAAAAACTACTTTTTGCTAAAAAGGTACTCATAGGAAATGAAGTAATATGAATAATAAATATATATTTGCCAAGTACTATATCATCCAAATTCTTAAAAGAGAAGTTAAGCAAGTTGCAGATTCATGACAATACAAGAGATAGAGAGTATTATAAAATATACAGTAGATAATTTGGATTACATTAAATTAAATAATTTTACACAAGATTAGAAGTAAAAAGCTAGGAAACAATTTACAGCACATGTCTCTTAACAAATGCTTCATACCTCAAATATATAGAGAATGATTTAAATTTATAAGAATACAATCCATTTCCCAATTGATAAATTGGGATAAATATCCCAATTCATATAAGCAAGAAGCTTTATTCGAGGAAATTAAAGCTATTTGTAGGCATATGAAGAAGAGCTCTAAAACATTTTGATTAGAGAAATACAAATTAAAACAACTCTGAGGAACAATTTTATTTCTATTGAATTGTCTAAAAGGAGAAACAAGGAAAATGGTAAATGTCAGAGAGGATGTGCAAAAATTGATACAGGAATGCACTGTTGGTGGCATTGTGAACTGATCTAACCATTGTGGAAAATAATTTGTAATTATGTTTAAAAGGAAGAAAAACTGTGCATATTCTTTGATCCAATAATACAGTAATTAGATTTATATCCCAAAGAGATCATAAAAAGAGGGAAAAAAAGGCACATGTGAAAAAATATTTGCAGCAGCCCTTTTTGTGCTGGCAAAATATTAGAAAATAAGGGAATGCCTATAATTTGGGGATGCTTGAACAAGCTGTGGTGTTTGAATATAATGTGGAAACTATTGTGCAATAAAAATGATGAACAGGCAGATTTCAGTAAAATCTGGAAAGACTTAAATTAATTGATGTAAGGTGAAATGAACAGTAGCAGCAAAACATATACAGTTTTAGCAACATTGTGTGAAGATCAAGAATGAATGATTTAGCTCTTCTCAACAACACAATTTTCTAAAAGAAGCCCATATAACTAAGGAAGTAAAATGCTATCCACATGCTATTAAGGAACTGATAGCCTCTGAATACATTTTGAAGCATATGTTTTTCTTCATCTTATTCTTTCTTAATTTTTTCTTCTTTTGATCTGCTTCTTTCAAAACCCTAATTTATGTGATGATGTTTTACATAATATCATATTATCAGCCATATCAAATTTGCTACCATTTTAAGAAAAGGGAAATAGAGATAGGAAGGAATACAGAAAAAAAAAAACTGAAACTCAAAACCTTATGAAAATGAATACTAAAAATTAACCTGACATAATTAATATTGCAAATAAAATAGTATTTTTTTGAAAATGCAGGTCTCATTATGTTACCTTTTACTCAATAATTTCCAATAACTTCTTATAGTTCCCAGGAATAAATATAACATCCACTGTTTAGCATTCTAATGCTTTCATAATGTAACACCTTTCTAACTTTTCAATTCCTTTTACATTTTATTCTTCAACTTGTACTATTCAATTCAAGCCTCTTTGGACTTACAACTGTAAATTTATTAATGTACATCCTTTGTCCTCCAGATTGTTTCAGTAAGAAGGCACTCCAAATATTAGTTTGACATATTTTCTCTGTCCCTCATGCCTGGAATGCTTTTCTTCTTCTACATGGACTTATGACCAGAGAACAGATTCTTTTAAGTCCCAACTAAAATTTTATTTTCTATAAGAGGCTTTAACTAACTCTTTTTATTTCCAGTATCTTGCTTTTTTAATATCCTATTTAACTTGGTTATAGTTTGTTTTGTGTATATTTGTTCATGTGTTTTTGCTCCAATTATACTGTTTTTGACCACTTTTTTTTTTATTGTTAGTACTTAGCACAGTACTTGGCAGATATTCACATAATAAATATCTGTTGTTTTATTGACACAAGATAAAACAATAAAATACCATTTCATATATTGTCATAACATCATACCACACCATATCATACAATATAAATATCATACTATTCTATATTATAGCATGCTATACAATAAACTGTGCATTTATTATGTTCCTACCATATGACAGGCACTGTACTGAATTTTGGCGATACAAATGGGATTGAGGGGACAACGGTGTATGTCCTCAGGGAGTTTATAATCTAATTCAGAAGGATAATGTGCAACACAAAAAGAAACTAAGAGGGGAAAGGGGAAATTAATGAGATCATGGTAGAGTGAAATCCGAGGGATGCAGCTGCTGAAAAATGAAGAATTAGCTAGGTTACTAGGCCTTCTTTAAATGGGGGATTTGGGAGCATTTCTTTTATTCTTTTACATTCAGTCTTCCAGACAGAGGAAGAGGACAATTAAGTATACTGATACCATGTGAGTACAAATCTGATTTAATGTCCATAATGAAAAATTGCATAGTGATGAAGTTGTATATGTACATATAATACATATATGTATGCATATGTTTGTGTGTATCTGTGTGTGTGTGTACATGTACACATTAATACCCACACAATCAGGGTGAACACTGATTCTTTGAAACTTTTTCTTTTTACTTGTTGTTTAGTCTTTTGGGGTTAAATTGGATTAGTCCACTTCCTCTTCCATATAATATGTTTTAAATATTTGAAACTAGTTGACACTTGTTTTTCAGTCTTTCATATTTAAAGTTATGGAGGCAGTATTAGGTGGTCTCTGGGGTTTCTTCAAACTCTGACATTGTATGATTCCATAGGAAACAATTTACTGACATTCGATGCTGCTCCATCACCAGTTCCTTTTCATGCCAGAGGTATTCATGTTACAGTTTTGGATGAAGTGGCCAATGGGGGAATAAGAAAATTGTCTGTCTCTACTTGGAATCCATCACTTAGATGAAAGAAATTCTAAATGAAAACCAATTTTTCTCTGGCCATGGGCTATCTCTCTGTCTTGACAACTTACTAAATTTTTCTTTCTCCTATTTTTTTTCCTTCTTGTTGACTTATGGTGGTGAATTAAAGATAAAATGACTGAGGAAATAGAGGTTTGAACTTCTAAGCATATGATTTATCAAATAATGGGGAAATAGGAGCCAAAATGGTAGAATAAAGGCAGTAATATGCTTTAAATAATGACTCTAAAAAATGGGAGAGTGACAACTCACAAAAAGATGGAGGAAAACAATTTTCCAGCACAAGAAAACTTAGAAAGTTTACAAGAAAGAACTGTTTCACCAGGGTGAGAGTAGGGTACAGTCAAGCACAGTACAGGCCAGAGGCCTCAGCACACCAGGAGTATAATTAGGAGATGGCAAATGAGCAGCAGCAGCTGCTGCTTTTTGAGCTCTCAGCCTACCAACATAAGGGGATCAAAGGTTAAAGAGAGAATATAGAGATCTCCTTGATAGCACTAAGACAGGACTCTGTTGCTTTGCCTATACTTGGATTTGGGTCACAGTTCTAAATGGCAGTTTTAGGACAAGGAAAAGCACTAACAGTTCCAGGGCAGAAAAGAGTGACTGTGGTTATTCACAGACTATAGCACAAGCCAGGAGAAGAATAAGCACCCCTCTTTAGATCAAACTACCTTGGAAGAACTGAAGATTTATCTCTAGAAGTATCTATGAAAAGAGCTTCACAAAACCCCTGAAGTTTGGGGCAATATGCTTTGTACCTTGGAAACAGAGTCCTACTTAAAAAAAGAGTTAAAAGTCAAATAATGGGCTGGGAAAATGAACAAACAATAGGGAGAAAAAATTCTGACTATAGGAAGTTACTATGGTATTAATAAAATCAAAACATATACTAAAAAGACAAAACAAGTCAAAGCTTCTATATCTAAAGTGTCCAAGAAAAATAAATTTATCTCAAGACATGGAAGAGCTCAAAAATGAAGGAAAAGGAAGAAAAAAAATGGGAAGAGAAAAAGGATAGATCAACATTGTGAAAAACAATAGCATGGTAAAGTAGCCCTCCCCAAAATACTGAAGAAAATATCACCTCAAAAAATACATTAGACCAAATGTCTAAAAAACAAAGACAAACAAAAAACAAACAAAAGAATGCCTTAAATAGAAGAAATGGCAAATGGAAAGGGAAACACAGAAATTTGCTGAAGAAAATTATTTCTTAAATAGTAGAATCAGTTAAGTGGAAAAGAGGGTCAAAATTTCAAGAAAGGCATAGTTATTGATAAAATAAATTAGGAGTAGATGTTCTTAGCTTGGGCACAGATTTTGAATACAAGGTGAAACAGACTTTTATACATCACAAATAATTTATCAAATAAGGCCAAATAATTTAAGAAAAAACAATAAAATATTAAGTAATATTATTTTTAATTTCCTGAAAGCTCAGGAAATTTCCAAATTGGGAGGCAGAGAGAAAACAGGTGAAATTGCCTCAATTTAGAAGAAAAAGATTCCCACTCCCCCTGATTTTCTGTAAATAAAACTTCTATTATTTATAAATTGAAAACACTAATTGATTATCAAAATGTGGTGATTTCTAAGGCATATGGATTTTTTGAGATACATAATTGTGTATATAACAAGGTCTTGTTCAACATAAACTACATTCTTAGTTAAGAGTCTCTAAGCAGAAGGTACAAAATGGTCCAGATTCTCAACCATGCAGAGCTAAATTGAAATAATGTGGCAGAGTTTTCTCTCTATTCCAACAACTGAGTAGAATTTTATTAAGAACAAAAATGGTTCTAAACTTATAATTCAATGAAAAGGGACCTTAGCTATCTCCAGAATTTAGTCAAAAAATGAAGTCAGTATATTTCATTCACTTTCTACAATGAACAAGTTGTCTTCATCCCCAAAACTTCCTCAGTTTTTAAAAGTTTCCTAACTTTCCCTTCTTTCTTTATAAGGGTGGGTTGTAGTTAACTCCTGCAATAACTATATCTATTATGGTTTTTATATATCCATAATAAAAATTTCATGTCAGGTTGCAGTTTAAACTATTGACCTCCCAATGTATCAGTTTTGAGAAGAATGATTTCTAAGTCTTCAAGATAATCAAGAAAATTATGTATAAACATCATGAAATTAAACAAACAAAATAAGATAGCAAGGTTGTTTCTTAAAACCTGAAACTTCAGAGAATTTTAGTTTAATTTTGTTGTTGTTTAGGTTTGTTTCACCATAAAAAAGAAAAATCTCCAAATAGCTCTGTTTTATTCCAGGAATGAATCATATATTTTAGTCAGTAATATAGTATCAAAAGCCAAGCTTTATATTGACCAAGTGGGAAGATTTTCACTCAGAATAGAAATAGCACAATGGGGAAAATGAGTAAAGAGGATCTTATCTTACACCACACCAAAGTCATACTCTCTACTTTTTCCCAGACACAGAATTGGACATCTTCTCTCTTTACATTCATCTGACAAAATTATATAATTTCATGGTTTCAATTAAATGATTGTGTCCTTTTGATTTTACTTCCACTTTATTTCTTATATCATTCCCTTATTTTATAATTTAATTTTAGTTACTGTATTTGAGATCTGATTATTTTTCCCCTAGAAGAATATGTCATTTAACTGAACTGTATTGCTCTACTTTCTTCCCCTCTAAATCTGTCCTTATCAATTACCTGCCTTAGTCAGTGAAATCATCATACAATTTCTTTACTCAAGAATCTGTATAGATTTCATATTGTCTATTGAATAAATTTTAAAAGAATCATCACATTATTCAATGATTTCATTTTAAAAATGATTTCAACCTATCTTTCCAACCTGTTAGATCAATTTCTTTAAAACATGGATACTTTTTTTTTCTTATGGAATACACAGTTTGAAATATTGTAATGATCTCAGCCTAAAGCTTTTCAATTTGTATAATAAAATTAAAGCATTAAAAAGAAAACCATTTATTTTGAAAGGCAATTATCACTTTTATAAAAGCACAAATCCCAGGTTATTAATCTGTGCATTAACAAAATAAATATTTCTTAGGAATTGGATACTCAATGTGCCCTTCCTTTAAAAGGCCAGATAAAGTTTTATAAGAGTGATGAAGCCTTCCTTGATGTTACCAGATTAAACCATTAAATGGGTCCTGAATTATAGGCAGTGTATTTTTTCCTTCCTCAAATTATAAAAAACACATTTTCTCAGTCTAATTGAAAACAGCTTCCTATTGCATATTTCCTACTATTCTAACTAAAAATTGTTAAGAAGAGAGTTTGTCTTTTTCCCAAGTGTAAGAAACAATTAATTACACATATATTCTTTTTTTTTTTTATTTAATAGCCTTTTATTTATAGGATATATACATGGGTAACTTTGCAGCATTAACAATTGCCAAACCTTTTGTTCCAATTTTTCACCTCTTAACCCTCCACCCCCTTCCCTAGATGGCAGGATGACCAGTAGATGTTAAATATATTAAAATATAAATTAGATACACAATAAGTATACATGACAAAAAGAATCAGACTCAAATATTGTACAATTATCTTGTGAAGGAAATCAAAAATGCAGGTGTGCATAAATATAGGGATTGGGAATTCAATGTAATGGTTTTTAGTCATCTCCCAGAGTTCTTTTTCTGGGCATAGCTAGTTCAGTTCATTGCTGCTCCATTAGAAATGATTTGGTTGATCTCGTTGCTGAGCATGGCCTGGTCCATCAGAACTGGTCATCATATAGTATTGTTGTTGAAGTGTATAATGATCTCCTGGTCCTGCTCATTTCACTCAGCATCAGTTCGTGTAAGTCTCTCCAGGCCTTTCTGAAATTATCCTTTTGGTCATTTCTTACAGAACAGTAATATTCCATAATATTCATATACCAAAGTTTATTCAGCCATTCTCCAACTGATGGATATCCATTCAGTTTCCAGTTTTTAGCCACTACAAAAAGGGCTGCCACAAATATTCCTGCACATACAGGTCCCTTTCCCTTCTTTATAATCTCTTTGGGATATAATCCCAGTAGTAATACTGCTGGATCAAAGGGAATGCACAGTTTGATAACTTTTTGAGCATAGTTCCAAACTACTCTCCAAAATGGTTGGATTCGTTCACAATTCCACCAACAATGCATCAATGTCCCAGTTTTCCGCATCCCCTCCAACAATCATCATAATTTTTCCTGTCATCTTAGCCAATCTGACAGGTGTGAGTGGTATCTTAGAGTTGTCTTAATTTGCATTTCTCTGATTAATAATGACTTGGAGCATCTTTTCATATGACTAGAAATAGTTTCAATTTCTTCATCTGGAATTGTCTGTTCATATCCTTTGACCATTTTTCAATTGGAGAATGGCTTGATTTTTTATAAATTAGAGTTAATTCTCTATATATTTTGGAAATGAGGGCCTTTATCAGAACCTTTGACAGTAAAAAATATTTTCCCAGTTTATTGCTTCCTTCTAATCTTGTCTGCATTAGTTTTGTTTGTACAAAAACTTTTCAGTTTGGTATAATCGAAATTTTCTATTTTGTGATCAGTAATGATCTCTAGTTCTGCTTTGGTCATAAAGACCTTACCCTTCCACAGGTCTGAGAGGTAAACTATCTTGTGTTCCTCTAATTTATTAATAATTTCATTCTTTATGCCTGGTCATGAACCCATTTTGACCTTATCTTGTGTATGGCGTTAGTATGGATCAATGCCTAGTTTCTGCCATATTAGTTTCCAATTTTCCCAGCAATTTTTATCAAACAGTATGTTCTTATCCCAAAAGCTGGGATCTTTGGGTTTGTCAAAGACTAGGTTGCTATATTTGTTGACTGTTTTATCCCTTGAACCTAATCTATTCCGCTGATCAACTAATCTATTCCTTAGCCAATACCAAATAGTTTTGGTAACTGCTGCTCTATAATATAATTTTAGATCTGTTACAGCTAAGCCACCTTCATTTGATTTTTTGTTCATTAATTCCTTAAATTCTTGACCTTTTTGTTTTCCATATGAACTTTGTTGTTATTTTTCTAGGTCATTAAAATAGTTTGTTGGAGTCTGATTGGTATAGCGCTAAATAAATAGATTAGTTTAGGTAATATTGTCATCTTTATTATATTTGCTCTCCCTATCCAAGAGCATTTAATATTTTCCAATTGGTTAGCATCAGACTTAATTTGTGTGAAAAGTGGTCTGTAATTTTGCTCATAAAGTTTCTGATTTTCCCTTGGCAGATAGATTCCTAAATATTTTATATTATCAGTAGTTACTTTAAATGGAATTTCTCTTTGTAACTCTGACTGTTGGATTTTGTTAGTGATATATAAGAATGCTGATGACTTATGTGGGTTTATTTTATAACCAGCAACTTTGCTAAAGTTGTGGGTTATTTCTAATAACGTTTTAGCAGAATCTCTGGGGTTCTCTAAATATACCATCATGTCATCGGCAAAGAGTGATAATTTGGTTTCCTCATTGCCTATTCTTATTCCTTTAATCTCTTTCTCAGCTCTTATTGCTAAAGCTAGCGTTTCTAATACAATATTAAATAGTAACGGTGATAGTGGGCAACCTTGTTTCACTCCAGATCTTATTGGGAATGGTTGCAGTTTGTCTCCATTACATATGATGCTTACTGATGGTTGTAAATACATGCTGCTGATTATTTTAAGGAAAAGTCCATTTATTCCTATACTCTCAAGTGTTTTTAATAGGAATGGATGTTGGATTTTATCAAATGCGTTTTCTGCATCTATTGAGATGATCATATGGTTTTTGTTAATTTGGTTATTAAAATGGCCAATTATATTGATAGTTTTCCTAATATTGAACCAGCCCTGCATTCCTGGTATAAATCCTACTTGATCATAGTATATTATCTTGGAGATGATTTTCTGTAGTCTTTTTGCTAATATCTTATTTAAGATTTTAGCATCAATATTCATTAGGAGATTGGTCTATAATTTTCTTTCTCTGTTTCAGCCTACCTGGTTTAGGTATCAGTACCATGTCTGTGTCATAGAAGGAATTTGGTAGGACTCCTTCATTCCCTATTTTATCAAATAATTTATATAGCATTAGGGGCCAATTGTTCCTTAAATGTTTGGTAAAATTACATGTAAATCCATCTGGTCATGGGATTTTTCTTAGGAGTTGTTTAATTGCCTGTTCTATTTCTTTTTCTGAAATGGGACTATTCAACAATTACTTCCTCCTCTGTTAAGTCTGGAAGTCTATATTTTTGGAGTAGTCATCCATTTCACTTAGGTTATCAAATTTATTGGCATAAAGTTGAGCAAAATAACTCTTATTATTCTCTAATTTCCTCTTCATTGGCGGAAAGTTCTCCCTTTTCATTTTAAGACTACTAATTTCATTTTCCTCCCTCCTTTTTCTAATCAGATTTATCAAGAGTTATCTATTTTATTGGCTTTTCATAGAACCAACTCTTAGTTTTATTAATTAGTTCAATAGATTTTTACTTTCAATATTTTTAATTTCTCCTTTTAATTTTAAATTTCCAATTTAGTATTTGATTGGGGTTTTTAATTTGGTCTTTTTAGTTTTTTATTTAAGCCAATTCATTAATCTTTTCTTTCTCTGTTTTATTCAAGTAAGCCTCTAAGGATATAAAATTCCTCTTATTACCGCTTTGGCTGCATCCCACAAATTTTGGTATGATGTCTCATCATTGTCATTATCTTGAGTGAAATTATTAATTGTATCTATAATTTGCTGCTTCACCCAATCATTCTTTAAGATGAGATTGTTTAGTTTCCAATTACTTTTTGGTCTATTTCCCCCTACCTTTTTGTTGAATGTAGTTTTTATTGCATCATGATCTGAATAGAAAGCATTTACTATTTCTGCTTTCTTGCATTTAATTTTGAGGTTTTTATGTCCTAATATATGGTCAATTTTTGAATAGGTTCCATGAACTGCTGAGAAGAAATAATATTCCTTTCTATCTCCATTCAATTTTCTCCAAAGATCCAACATACCTAATTTTTCTAATATTCTATTTACTTCTTTAATTTCTTTCTTATTTGTTTTGTGGTTTGATTTGTCTAATTCTGAGGTGCAAGGTTAGATCTCCTACTATTACAGTTTGTTGTCTATTTCTTTTGCAACTCTCTTAACTTCTCCTTTAGGAAGTTGGATGCCATACCACTTGGTGCATATATGTTTAATTTGATATTGCTTCGTTTTTTATGTTCCTTTAGCAGGATGTAGTTTCCTGCCTTATCTCTTTAATTAGATCCAATTTTACTTTTGCTTGATCTGAGGATAAGGATGGCTACACCTGCTTTTTGACTTCACCTGAAGCATAATAGATTTTGCTCCAGCCTTTTACCTTTATCTATATGTATCTCCCTGCTTTAAATGTGTTTCTTGTAAACAACATATTGTAGGATTCTGACTTTTGATCCAGTCTGCTATCTGCCTCCTCTTTATGGGTTAGTTCATCCATTCACATTTACAGTTAAATTACTAAATCGTATTTCCTCCATCCTAATAACCCCAGATTGTGCTTTACTTATTCTTGCCTCTCCCAACCCTCTTTCCCTCTTTTAAACTTATGTACCCCTCTTGTATCACTGCTACCCTCTTTTATAATCCTTCCCTCCCCCTTTGGTCTTTTTCCTTCCCTATTACTTTTCTTTCCTTTTCCTCTCCCCGTTTAATGAGGCGGGAAATTTTCTCCAAATGTCAATTATTTTTCTTTGAGCCAACTCTGATGAGAGTAAGATTCACACAATGTTCCTCCCCCTCTCTAAATTCCCTCAGATATGATAAGTTTCCTTAGCCTCTTTGTGGGATGTGGTTTACCTCTTTTTATCCCTCCTTCCCACCTTATTCTGCCATCATCGCTTTTCCATATCTACTTCCCTTTTTTATGTTAGATCAGTACAATCAAATTATACATGTATTCTTTTTGTATATCCACAACTGAAATACAATTCTCAAGTATATTTTACCTTTTCTGCATCTCTTGAGTTCCTATGGTTGAGATCAAATTTTTTGTTTGATTCTGGTTTCTTCAGAAACAAATGGAATTCATTTGTTTCTTTAAATGTCCATCTTCTTCCCTGGAAGAAAATGCTCAGCTTAGCTGGGTAGTTTATTCTCGGAATATCATATTCCATGCCCTTCTTTCCTTTAATGTAGAGGCAGCCAGATCTTGGGTGATCCTTATTGTGGCACCTCGGTATTTAAATGGTTTTTGGCTGCTTGTAAAATTTTTTCCTTAATCTGATGAGTTCTGAAATTTTGCCACAATATTCCTTGGGGTTTTATTTTAGGGTTTCTTTCAGAAGGTGTTCAATGAATTCTTTCAATGCCTATTTTACCTCGATTCTATTACATCTGGGCGTTCTCTTTGATGATTTCTTGTAAAATAGTATCTAGGCTCTTTTTTAATCTAGTTTTCGAAGTCAATAATCCTCAGATTATCTCTCCTAGATCTATTTTCCAAGTCTGTCATTTTGCAAGTAGATAATTCATGGTTTTTCCAGTTTGTCATTTTTGTTTTCTTGACTGATTCTTGCTGTCTCAATGAATCATTAGTTTCTATTTGTTCAGTTCTAATTTTTAAAGAATTATTTTCTTCATTAGCTTTTTATTCTTTCTGTATATGTCCAATTGAGTTTTTGATGTATTGTTTTGGTCTGTGGATTTTTCCATTTCACTAATTTTTTTTTAGTGAATTATTTCTTTCAATTCCATCAGATCCTACTTTCTTGCTTGTTCTTTGTCTTTCAATTCCAAATCCTACTTTCTAGTGAATTCTTTCTTTTTCCAATTCACAATTCTTACTTTCCTGAGACTTTTTACTTTTCCAATTCGTATTTAGGAAGTTGTTGCTCTCTTTAAAGCTCTCTTTCTTTCCCCATTTATCTTCTAACTCTCTTTTGAGACTTTTAATGGTCTCTTCTATGAGAGCATCATGTAAAGGATGACAGTCTGATACATGTTTGCTGTTTGAGGTCTCTTCAGGTTTGCTGACCTGCTCTTTTTCTGAATAGAAGCTGTTGATCGTTCTTTTCATCTTTTTATTCATGTTTTAAAGCCTTTAGGGTAGGTCTCCTAGAGCAGAGGGGTTACCAGCTTCCTCGCAGAGCAGGGAAAGATGTAAACCAGGTTTCCGGCTCGAGGGTATGGGAGTGCTCTGGTGAGTTTTCCCTTCCCCAACAGGGAAGTTGGATTCACCACTGGCCCAGCTATCAAAGTGCCCAGTTGGGCTGGAGTGGTTAGGATGCCCTTGGCTAGGACTCAAGAGTGAAAGTGTCATGCCCCAGGCCGAGCTCTTGTGGGACTGTGAGTATTGCAGCTGACTGCAGACTGCAGACCATCCTGAAACTCTGCCCCAGTGTCTCTGCCTGATGCAATCACCCTGGAAAAGCTCTATGGCCAAGCCAGGCTCCCACTGTGCAGATTGGAGGCTAACCCGGCTGAGTCCTCCTGCGGTGCAGGATCTCAACTGACCCAAGGGAAAAGCCCCGTACTGTGGGTTGGGGCTGCGCGCTTGTGCTGAAATCTGTGCTTTCACTTTCGGTTTGAGGCTCTCCTCAGAACCCAATTTCTCTCCCAGTTTGAGCTGATCTCCCCCCTGGCCCCGGAACCAACCTTTTTTTGGCGAGACTGCAGATTTTCTTTGGCCAGTGAGTTGTTCTACTTCTTATCTTTACGAATTGTAGCAGTCAAGACTATTTTTGAGGCTCAATATAATATTGATATAGAGGGTAAGAGAAGAGCTTAGAAAGTCGCGTGTGTCTTCTCCGCCATCTTGCCTCCACCCCCACACATATATTCTTAATAAAAGTTTCTTGAATCTGAATTAGCCTAAATATTGTCCATGTGAAAATATTTTTATATGATGAGAATAGTTTTCACCACAAAACAAATTTCAATAATATTGAATATTACCTCTGTCCAAAGCCATTACATTACCTCTTTTCTCTGGTCTAGATATATACCAGTGTTGACATATGTATCTGAGATAGCAAAGGAAAAAATATAATAATGATATTTAGGTATAAAATAGTTATAGCAACTTTTTTATTTTTATTTTTTATTAAAGCTTTTTATTTTTCAAAACAGATACATGGACAATTCTTCAACATTAGCCCTTGCAAAACTTTGTGTTCCAATTTTTCCTACTTGCTCTAGATGGCAAGTAATCCAATATATGTTAAACATGGTAGAAATAAATGGTAACTAATATATACATACATATTTATATTTCTTGCGCTGCACAAGAAAAATCAAATCAAACCACTAAAAACAAGAAAGAAACAAAATAAAATGCAAGCAAGAAACAACAAAAAAGTGAAAATACTATATTGTGAACCACATTCAGTTCCCACAATCCTCTCTCTAGATGAACATGGTTCTCTTCATCACTCAACAATTGGAACTAGCTTGAATCATCTCAATGTTGAAGAGAGCCATGTCCATCAGAATTGATCATCATATAATCTTGTTGTTTCTGTGTATAATAATCTCCCGGTTCTGCTCACTTCACTTAGCATCAGTTCATGTAGGCCCCTCCAGGCATCTCTGAAATCATTCTGCTGGTAATTTCTTTCAGAACAATAATATACCATAATAGTCATATACCATAGGGCCGTAGGATCAGTTAGAGTCAAGATCAATTAAAATCCTTGTTCTTTAGGAGGAAAAGTGAAGAAGATAGGCAAGCTGCCACAGGGCTCATAAAAAATAAATCCTGGAGTCTGGGCACTGTAACCTGGTCTTCCCTCCTCAACATGCTGCAGCAGAGAGCCTCTGATCTCTTTCCCTCCGTCCACCAATACTTGCCTCTGATTACCTCATTACACTACATTCAGAAAGTGCCAATCATGAGGAGAGCCATCCCATCACCATATGTTTATAGAATCATTTATCTCACCTTGAGTAGCAATTAGCCTGAAGTGCTCTGCTGTCTTAGATTCAAATGTACCTTTTCAGAGTTTCAGCCATCTATATCTTCGGGTTTCTTTTGTTTTAGAACACAGGTGGTCACGCCCTACCTGACTTCTCAGGGAGATGAGAACCCCAAAAAAGAGGTGATCATGCCCTCCCTGACTTCTCAGGAAAAGAGATGAAAAACACCAAATGGAAATGGGGAGTCAAACCAGACATTGTTAGCAGGTTTCTGGGCTGAAGGGTCTTACTAGAAACATGTATGCACAAACCCATTAGCATAGCAGGCATTATACAAACACATAGCAATAACGCACAGACTATTAGTGATGACTCTCCCCACAGCCAGTGCAGGCTCAATGTCGTGTAACAAACATGAATTGTATATGCAAGTAATGAAATAACAAACAATATGAGTCAACATGGTGTTGTAAAAGATTTCCAGAAGTCCTAGAAGGAGGATATGTAAACAACAGTCACACGCCTTCTTCAGCAGCCAAGAAATAGTCCAAAACCAATCTATTGTCCATTGCTTCATATGTCAGGGAATCCAATGATCCCCGCAAGTTTTTGAAGTCTTTCAACAGTCTTATCATGTCTCAGAGAATCCAATGATTCCTGAGGGTTTTCAAGACCTGTATCAGTCTCATTAACAATTTTTGATATCCATGAGTCAATCGTCATAACTGCCAAGCTCTTTCAGTGGTGGGCGCAGTCAGCAACAGAACCACCCGATGTTTCTTGGGTCTTCTCCTTCATTTCAAGGATCTTCTCCATCTTTCTCTGAAGGACAAGGCGAATATGGCTCATCTAATTCCTTCTCCATTTGTAGAGATGCAAACAAACCCTTGCCTCCAAGCAGTTAACTCATCTGGTCCCTTCCATTCACCACTTTCTGGATCTCTCCACATCACCTGTCGATTATCTAAAGATAGTGGAACTGCTCGCACTGGACACTGCCCTTCCGGTGGGTTATAAAACCTATCTGCTGGAGCCAGTGCATCTTTGTCAAAAATCAAGAAGTTAATAGTATAAAGAGCTAGATTAAGAAGTTCTCTAGGATTACCTGTGGCTCCCCCTTTCTTTTGTTTTTGGAGAAGTGTCTTGATTTCTCTGTTTCTCTTTTCTACTATTCCCTGTCCTTGAGGATTAAAGGGTATGGCAGTGGTGTGAAAATCTTATACTGTTCACAAAAGTGTGCAAAATATTTAGAAGTTTATGCAGGACCATTATCTGTTTTATTGCTTGTGGCACACCCATAATTGGAAATGGTTGTATAAGGAATTCAGTGACCACTTGGGCTGTCTCTTTTGCTGCTGGTATTGCAAAAGTGAATCCTGAAAAGGTGTCTACCACAACAGGGATAAAAGACAGATGACCAAAAGATTTATAATGGGTCACATCCATCTGCCAAATTTCATTAGGTTTCAAACCACCAGGGTTATTCCCTGGAGGGAGCGTAGGAGCATGGAAAGGAAGGCAAGCTTTACAGGCTTTTACTATGCTCCTAGCTTTCTCTTTTGTTATCCCAAATTGCAAACATAAAGCTCAAGCAGTCTGATGATATTTAGAATGAGATTCTTGGGCTTCCTGAAATAAAGGAGTATTGGCTAACATTGTTAGAAGGCTATCTACCTTTGAATTACCATAAAAATAATAGCACCTGGAAGTCCACTATATGAGTGGACATGCAAGATATAAATCTTACCTGGCTGTTTTCTCACTTGCTCTTGAAGTTCCTTAGAGTGCTGGTATACATTGGAAGCTACAAATTTTATTTGGATTGTGGCAATTTTTTGTACCACATCTACTGAATAGGGCAAATAAGATATTATATTTATATCTCCTGAATTATAAGTAAGAGTTAGAATGATTGCATACAATTCATTCTGCTGAGTGGATTGTAAAGGAGTTCTGACTACTCTCTTTATACTTAAGTCAGGTGAGTATACAGCGCAAATATTATGTTTGAATGCATCTGTAAATGTTATGGGCCAGATCTCTGAAACAACGATTCTTACAAGGTGTTAAGTCAATAGAGTTGATAAAGAAAATGGTTATCTAGTTTAGCATGGTGCTTAATAGTTCTCTAGTTCAGTACATGACCTTAGTACTTAATATAGTTTTACAAGATTCATACCTATGATAATGTAATTATAAGAAAGCATATAAGCTGGGAACCTCAGCCAGAGTCAGGCCCAGAGAAGACAAGCAGACTGGAAGTGGGAGCTCAAGCTCTCTGAGTCAAGGAGAGACATCCATTCCATCTTCATCAGCCTTGTGGTGGCTGACTGGCCTCCTGTATTTCATGCACTGAGACCAAGGCCCGTCTGAAAGGCTCTCCAGAAAGCTGCCCAGCATCAGGCAGGGAGTTAATAAAGGATTTGGACTTTAAAACCTGGCTATTCTTGTGGTGATTAATCTGCTGAAAGGAAGGCTGCCCAGAGACCTCCAGAAAACCACAAAAGGACATTATATGTAAAGATAGTTGGAACTTTAGAAAATTTTTCTTCAAGAATCCATCACCAATTATATAATAGTCAGGTTATCTTTAATGGAGATCCGTGTGTAAAATTTGGAGCTGTGGCCAATAAAATTTGCCACTTTGGGATGGTTTCACAGCATACATTAAATTGTGCATTGGTATAAAAGATGTATATCTTGTCAGATCTTATTCCAGATAATTGTACTACTCACTTCTTGGCCTTTAATAAAATTCTAGCCACAATCACTGGGTAAGGAGTAAGGCTTTTTTCTGGTTATGCTGGGAGGTCTCCTTGATGAAGGACTACTGTGAATGCCTCTTGTGAAGCAAAAACTGATTATTTCCAAGGTTTTTTGAGTGACTATTTCAACTGGCTTGGTTAAAGCTAATTAAATCCCTCACAAAGCCGCTTGAGTTTCTTTTGTGAGCTGGTGAGTTTAAAGCACTGTCTCCCCTTAAAATGTCATATAATGGTTGTAATTCATAGACAGTTAAGCCTAACATTGGATGCATCCATTGGATATCTTCTATCAGTTTCTAAAAGTCTTTTAAGGTATTTAACTTCTCTGTTCTTGAGGAAAGTTTTTGTATTGTAAGCACCTTAGAGTATACTTCATATCCTAAATATTGAAAAGGAGCATGTCATTGATTTTTTTTTCCTGGAGTGATATGCAATTTGTAGTTCCTTAGTGTTTCTATGGTCTGCTGCAGACATACTTCTAACATTTGTTCCTCAGGTGCACATCCCAATATATCATCCATGCAATGTAATAACATTCCTTTTGGAAATGCTTTTCTTACTGGAGTAAGAGCAGCAGCAACATACATTTGACACATAGTAGGACTATTTTTCATTCCCTGTGGCAAAACTGTCCATTCATATCTTTTATTAGGCTCAGCTAAGTTAATGCCGGGCACTGAAAAGGCAAATCTTTTCATATCCTCCTTATCTAGAGGGATAGAATAGAAACAATCCTTGACGTCTATAACCCAAAGAGGCCATTCTCTAGGCAATTGAGTAGGAGATGGAAGTCCAGGCTGAAGAGTTCCCATAGTTTCCATCTGTTCCTTTACTTTTCTTAAATTACTCAACATCCTCCATTTTCCAGATTTCTTTTTTAAAACAAATACTGGGGAATTCCAAGGACTTTGAGAAGTTTGTAAGTATACTTAGTCAAGTTGCTCTTGTACTATATCTAATAAAGCCTGAATTTTATCACTACCTATCCTATCCACACTAGTGAATCAGTTTTCCATTGAATAGGAACAGGTGAAAGTATTGGCAGGCCTTCATCTGCAGCCCTACTTAAAAAAACCAAAGTACTCATTTGTAATCCTAACTGTTATGAGATGTCTCTTCCCCACAGATTGATGGGGATCTTTTCAACTACAAAAGGAGTAAAAACTCCTGTTTTGCCTTGAAATGTCCATCTTAAAGGGGCAGCAGTAACTTCAGCTGCTTTTGATCCTCCTACAACAGACATATAGGTATTTTCCTTAATCTTTTGGCACCTCTAGTGTCTGTATGATCTGCACCTGTATCTACCAACCCTTCCATTGGTATAGATAGTGAGCATAAGTCGGTCAGCTTTAACTGCTGCTGTCTAGAATATTCCTGGATTTTGTTGCTTGGAGTAAGAATCTGGGCAACTATCACCAGATTGCCCATTAGGAGTCTGTATCATTAAACCTGATGCTACTACTTCTCCTGCTTTATAAGTCACATATTGTCTACTCATATTAATGAGTGGGATATTATCTACACATTCCCCAGTGTATGGATAAGCACTGTTTTGTAAGCACTCTCAAGAGGTGAAATGGTCAAGCCTACTGGGTGTGGAAGCAACAGATTCATTGGCCAGACAGGGACAGATTTCCCCTCTCCAGATTATATCTCAGTAGTCCCAGCTGCATGTAACTCTATTCTCCCCAATTGTAATCCCTTTCTTCCATCAGATTGCTTCTTTGCTCATTGCTCATGTCTGAGTACTGAACTTCTAAAGGTTCTCTGGGTGTAGCATCGGCTGCCATCATGCCCCAGGTATTTTTTGCCTGGGACTGGGCCCCCCATCCTGTTTTCCTGAATCAGTCTACATTCTGATGCCCACTGGAAACCTCTGTTTCATTTTGGACATGGGGTATTGGGTCTTGTTCTCCCAACCTAGTTTCTTACTCTGTCTCTATTTCAACATTGAGCTTTCAGGTGCCCTATTTTACCACATTGAAAGCATTGACACGAGTATCTCTGGAAGTCCTTTGCCAAAAGGGACCCTATCTTCCCATGTTTGGATCTTGGGAAGTCTGCATCATATCCTGACTATAAAAGGTATTTGTGCCGCCTGTGGCACAGCGTCTTATGATCTCCTCTAAAGGAGCATCCTTGTGTAGTCCTAGTATAATTCCTCTACAAATCTCATTAGCATTTTCTTTAGTAAGTTGTCTCATCAAAATTTCTGTTGCTGCATTTTCACCAATAGTTCTTATGACAGCTGTCTGCAGACGTCCCACAAAATCAGCAAAGGGTTCATTTGGACCTTGTTCTATTTTCATGAAGTCTTCTCCTCTATCTTGCCTTCTTGGGAGGATGCTCCATTCTTTGATAACAACAGCAGCAATTTGCTCATAAGCTGCTATTGGGTAATTAATCTGTGCTAAAGTGTCTGCATAAGGACCTACAAATGTTAGTTGGTCACAGGTGATTGGAGTATTAACTCCAGTTTGCCTGTTTCATTGGGCTGGTATCCTACAGAGTTCACCATACTCAGAAAGCCACAACAATTCTTTGTCCAGGTTCTAAACCTGTCCTTGCTATAGATTTCCAATCAATAAAGGTTAAAACTTCAAAAGCGAAATTCTCTAATAATACCTTAACATAACATGATGTAGACCCCTAAAAAATGCAATCCTTTTTCAGATCTTACAATTTCTAGATTAAAAGGAGTGTATCTTCGTTTTTCTTGATCTGAAGGATAAAGCTCTTCAATCACAGGGTGTAATGGGCTGAGGTTGAGTTGATGCACTGAGGTCCCAAGTACGTGGGGCTAAATAGTAATTGGGCTATACTCTATTAATATACATGATTGGATAAAGAATGGTCCCTGCCCACTCTCTTGTGCAAGTCCTGATGTGTTGTATAGGAAATGACGATTTTGGTGGGTGGAGGCAGAGAGAGAGACAGGAAGAGAAGCTGGGAGAGATTGGGCCTGGGTTCGAGACTCCAAGCTGCTGGTTGTGTGGCTGCTGGTCGAGCTAGCTTCTTGACTCAGCTGTACACATTGCTATCGCCGATTCTCTTCCACCTCCGATCCTTCTTCACTGAGAATAAAGACTGACGATTTTCCCCTAACCTGAATTCCTGACTCCTGCTGATTTAAAAATACACGATCTTCACAACAGGGTATGCTTCTATTTTAAAATCAGATATATTATGTCCTCTTCTCAGGCTTTAAGTAGTGCCATTTGTAATTGAGTCATAGAGGGGGTGGTTGCTGGGAGGGAAGAAGGAGGGAAGGGGCAGTGCTGCTGATATCACTGTCCTTCCTACTGTTCCTCCTCCCTCCAACCAGGAAGGTGAAATTGATGGGGGAGGGCCAAGGGCAAGCTCTGGTGTAGGCGGAGATGAAATTGAGTTGTGAGAGTCAGAATCACCACATCCATTAAGTTCACTCAATTCTCTATGCCTTTCAGAGATTTTGTCAGTACTCTCCTTCTATTCTTTTTCCTCACACTTTCTTGTTTGGCTGCTCTCCTTAAAACTTTTCTTTTTCTTTCTTTCTTTTTTTTGAACTTGTGGGATTCTTTAAGGCTAGATGTATTAAGTTGTACATATAGAATGTTTCCTTAGAAATTGAATCAGGATCATTATCATTTTAATATTCACATAGTTGATCTCCTACTAATTTCCACTTATCTGCCTCTAATTCATCTTCCTTGGAGAATGGGTGGGGGGTGGGGGTGGGGGAAGAATCTTTTCCTAATATCTGCTCCATTTTAGTTAGAAATTGAAAGTTACTAGTTTACCCCTTAAAAAAAGTTTCCTGCTTGTCTGTTTCAATACTCACCCTATTTCTGCATCACAAAGACTTCACTGAAATTATGATTGAGCTTTGTACAGGTCCTTAGCCCCATGTTGGGTGTAATGTATAATGTCTAGGTTAGCTCTCTGGAGAGCCGTAGGATCAGAGTCGGGATCAGTTAAAGTCCTTGGTCTTTAGGAGGTGAAAGAGACAGACAAGCTGCCACTGGGCTTGCCAAAGATGAATCTTGGACTCTGGTGTCTGGAGACCAAAGTCCTCTCTCCTAAACATGCTGCAGCAGAGAGGTTATGACCCCCTCCCTCAGTCCTCCAATCTTTGCCTCTGATTACCTCATTAAAACACATTCAGCAAGCATCAATTATGAGGAAAGCCATCACATTACCAGATATTTATAGAACCATTATCATACCATCAGTAGTAATTAGCCTTAAGTGCTCTGCTGTCTTAGATTCAGATACATCTTTTCAGAGTTCCAGCCCTCTAGTTCCTTGCCATTAGAAAAAGGGTTGCCAAAAACATTTTTGCACATATGGGTCCCTTTCACTCCTTTAAGATCTCTTTGGGCATATAAGCCTAGTAAAAGCACTGCTGGGTCAAAGGGTATGCACAGTTTGATACATTTTGAGGATAGTTCCAAACTGCTCTCTGGAATGGTTGGATTAATTCACAACTCCACCAGCAATGTATTAGTGTCCCAGTTTTCCCACATCCCTTCCAATATTCATCATTATCTTTTTCTGTCATTTTAGCCAATCTGAAAATTGTGTAGTGGTATCTCATAGTTGTCGTAATTTGCATTTCTCTAATCAATAATGATTTGAATTACCTATTCATATGACTGAAAATAGTTTCAATTTCATCATCTGAAAATTGTCTTTTCATATCCTTTGCCCATTTGTTAATTGGAGAATGGCTTAATTTTTTGTTTGTTTGTTTAGATTTTTTTTATTATAGCTTTTTATTGACAAAATATATGCATGGGGAATATTTGCAACATTGTCCCTTGCACTCATTTCTGTTCCAACTTTTCCCTTCCCTCCTTCCACCCACTCCCCTAAATTTCAGGCAGTCTCATACATGTTAAACATGTTAAAGTATGTCTTAGATACAATATATGTGTATAGATCCATACAGTTCTCTTGTTGCACAAGAAAAATTGGATTCAGAAGGTAAAAATAATCTGGGAAAAAAAAACAAAAATGAAAGTAGTCCACATTTATTTCCCAGTGTTTCTTCTCTGGATGTAGCTGAATCTGTCCATTATTGATCAATTGGAACTGAATTGGATCTTCTCTTTGTTGAAAATATCCACTTCCATCAGAATTGATCTTCATATAGTATTGTTGTTGAAGTGTACAATTGTTGGAATCTTTACTGTTAAGTCATTAGAGTTGATAGAGATAATAATTATCTAATTTAGCATAGTTCAATATGATTGATTTGATCTTAGAAGGAGATATTTTGGGCCAGAACTTGAAACAAGGTACTTAAGTATAATTGATAGAAACTATGCTTGTGTTCACACCTTTAGAGAGCTCTTATAAGCAAGAAGTATTTAAGTACTCATTGGAGTTCACACATTTGGGAGATTTCAGGGTTTAGTATGAGATATCTGAATTCACACCTCCCTTGAAGCTCTTAGGGCCAGAGAGCATGCTGGGAGATATCCCGCAATCCCACTCTCAGAGAAGCAGCATAAATAAAGCTTCAGTGAGCCACTCGAGAGTTTTTACTTCAAAACATTGACTGGGGTCGGAGAGGAGCACTCTGGGAGACTGAGAACCAGAAGCCCTCTCTCCAAGGCAAGAGAGATTCAATTTTATTTTCCATCTTGGTGCTGGCTAGAGGCTGAAGAAAGCAGAGGCAGAAGCAAAGGACAAAGGTGCAAGAGCTCTTAGAACCAAGCAGAGAGCTAGGCCTCAACTAACCAGGCTGTTTTGGAAGGATAAAATAAACGTTTGCGTTTTTATCAGCTGGTTGCATTTTGGGTGATTATTTACTTTCAACTGAAACTAAAGCTGCCTCCAGAAAACCTCTCCAAGAAATCTGCTCTCTCCCAGAGAGAACTCTTATATTTTAAAAGAAAAAAAAAACATACAATGATCTCCTGGTTCTGCTCATTTAACTCATCATCAGTTTATGTAAGTATCTCCAAGTCTCTCTGTATTCATCCTGCTGGTCATTTCTTAAAGAACAATAATATTCCATAACGTTCATATAACACAATTTACCCAACCATTCTCCAAATGATGGATATCCATTCAATTTCCAGTATCTAATGGCTTAAATTCTTATAAATTTGAGTCAATTCTCTCTATATTTTAGAAATGAGGCCTTTATAAGATCCTTTGGATATAAAAGTGTTTTCCCAATTTATAGCTTCCCTTCTAATATTGTTTGCCTTAGTTTTGCTTGTACAACAACCTTTTAATTTAATTTAATCAAAATGATCTATTTTGTGATCAATAATAATCTCTAGCTTTCTTATCACAAATTCCTTCCTCCTCCACAGGTCTGAGAGGTAAACTATCCTATGTTGTTCTAATTTGTTTATAATATCATTCTTTATGTTTAGATCATGAACCCATTTTGATCTTATCTTGATATATAGTGTTAGGTGTGAGATATGCAAAGTTTCTGTCACACTAGTTTATAATTTTCTCAGCAGTTTTTGTCCAATAATGAATTATTATCCCAATAGCTGGGGTTTGTCAAACACTAGATTATTATAGTCATTGACTGTTTTGTACTGTGAACCTAACCTATTCCAGTGATAAACTAATCAATTTTTAGCCAGTACTAAATGTTTTTTTTGATGAGTGATGTTTTATATATATATATATATATATATAATATATATATATATATATATATATATATAGTTTTGCAATCTATTTCTTTTTGCAGCACTCTTAATTTCTCCTTAGGAATTTCCAAGCTATATCACTTAGAGCATATATGTTTAGTAATGACATTTCTTCATTATCTATGATATCTTTAGCAAGATATAGTTTTCTTCCTTATCTCTTTTAATTAGAATAATTAGAATAATTTTTGTTTTTGCTTGATCTGAGATGAGGATGGCCACCCCGCTTTTTTTTTACTTCACCTGAAGCATAGTAGATTCTGGCCCAGCCTTTTATCTTAACTCTGTATCACTCTGCTTTAAATGTATTTCTTATAAACAACATATTGTAGGATCCTGGATTTTAATTCAATCTGCTATCTGGTTCCTCTTTTTGGAGAGTTCAGCTCATTCACATTTATGGTTAAAACTACTAGTTCTGTATTTCCTGCCATCTTATTTATCTCAAATTATGCTTTTCTGTTTCCTTTTCTCTTCTCCCCCTCTACAGAATTTTACTTATGAGCATCACTTGTCACAAACAGCCCTCCCCCTTTAGAGTCCCTCTCCCTTACTTTACCTTTCTCCTACTATTTCTGATTTCCCTTCTATTTAGCTTATTCCTTCCCGTTTCCCCTTTCCCCTCCCACTTTTCTATAAGTTAAGAGAAGTTTCTCTGTGAAATCAAATATATCTAATATTCTTTCTTTAGCCAAATCTAATGAGAGTAAGATTCACACAATGTTCATCACCCTCCTTTCTTTCCCTCAATTCAAAACTTTCAAATAATGGATTTTCTTTGCCTCTTTCTGAGATGTAATTGTCCTAATTGTTCTTCCCCTTTCCCCTTTTTTTCAGTACAATCTCCTTTCCACCTTTATTTTTTATATTATAAATGTAAAATCAAATAATATATGTACTCTCTATGTATACCCATAATAGAAACATAATTCTCAAAAGTTCTTTTCTTTTTGCCTTTCTATGCTTCTCTTGAATTTTATATTTGGAGGTCAGATTTTTTATTTAACTCTAGTCTTTTCATCAGAAATAAATGGCATTCATCTGTTTCACTGAATGTCCATCTTCTTCCCTGGAAGAAAATGCTGAATTTTACAGGGTAGTTTATTTTTGGTTGCATTCCAAGTTCCTCTGCCTTTTGGAATATCAGATTCCAGGTTCTTTGATCCTTTAAGTTGGAAGCTGCTCCTTGGTATTTGATTTCTTTTTTCCTGGCTGCTTATAATTTTTCCCTTGGTTTGATAGTTCTGAAATTTAGCTGTGATAGTCCTTGGAATTTTAATTTTGGGGTGTCTTTCAGGAGGTATTTGGTGAATTCTTTCAATAGCTATTTTACCTTCTGATTCAATGACATCAAGGCAGTTCTCTTTGATGATTTCTTGAAAAACAGTGTCTAGGCTGTCTTTTTCATCACCGATTTTAAGGAAGTCTAATAATCCTTAGATTGTCTCTCCTAGATCTATTTTCCAAGTCAATTTCAGGTACCATTTCCCAAGTAGATATTTTATATTTTCTTCTATTTTCTTCTTCTCCTTTTTTTTTTTTTTTTGTTTTGCTTGACTGCTTCTTGATGTCTCATTGAGTCATTCATTTCCATTTGTTCAGTTCTGATTTTTAGTGAATTATTTTCTTCATTTACTTTTTTCCTTTTCGTAATTTTTAATTGAATTTTTTAATGAGTTGTATTTTCTATGGATTTTTTTCCCCATTTCACAAATTCTGTTTTTCAGGGAGTTGTTTTCTTTGTTCATTTTGTAAAATCTATCTTTTAATGAGTTATGTGCTTTTTTTTCTATTTCATTAAATCTATTTTGTAGTGAATTTTCTTCAAATAATTTCAGTGTTGCCTTTACAAACCCTCTAGCAAAGTTTTCATTTCCTTTCCCATTTTTCTTCTAGATCTATTTTAAGATCCTTTTTTAATTTCTTCTATGAAAGCCTTTTGTGAGGGGCACCACTTTTTATCAAACTATGGGGCTTCATCTTGAGATGATCTGCTTTTAGTCTTCTGGTTTGAAATCTGTTCCTTTCTTTCACTATGAAAACTATTTATGGTCAGGACTCTTTTTGCTTTTTTGCTTTTACTTTTTGCTTTAAAAAAAAAAGTTGAGTTCTGCTTTTAGGGCAAGGGGGATTGTCATAGCTATCTCTATAACTGGCAGTGACTGTGCTGGGTCAGTGCTTATTGACTTCTGGTGTTGAGTGGGCATGGCCAGGTTGAAATTCTGGCATTTCAAGGTTCTCTATTTACCTTTTGTGTTTGTGTTGGATGTTTTATAACTTCTCTACTGATCTACTAGATTTCATTCAGGTCAGAGTATCCAACATTGCTGTAGACCTTTTCTGGAGAACTTCAAAATTATCTTCTGCTAATAATTTGTTGCACTTCCAATATTTGTGGGTTCTGCCAGTACAGAACTAATTCATATCATGGATTTGCTAATTTGTTTGAGGGATGTAGAACAAGGTCAGAAAAAAAGTGTGTCTTCACCATCTTGGCTCCTGCAACTTTTTTAGAGATGCCTTTAAACTAAGTGAATGCTTATCAACAGGGAAATGGTTAAAATTATAAGTCTGTATAAGAATAACATATAATTCTATATTATATAATTATATTTTAAAAATTATACATTTTATATTTACTTTATTTTAATTATAATTGTATAATTATATATCATATATTATATAATACACACATATATGTAAATGTAATGAGATATTATTATCCACAACATATAACAAAATTATTATCCATAACATATAACTTGGAAATACCTTTTTGATCATAATAAGTTGAGCAAAATAAGGAGATAATTTTATGATGTAACTGAAAAGAAAAAATAAATTGAAAGACATTAGAAAGTTGATCAGTGATATGACAAAATAAAAGTCAAGAAGTCTGAATATGATTTGCATAGAAACATTTACCTGATATTTGATAGACTTAAATTTCTATATAAACAGGCATTTTCAGACTTGGCAATGTGGTTATTTGATTTGATGGAAGATGAATATTTGTAATAATTTTATTTTTTGTTTTGTTTAATTGAGGAAGATAAATAATAACACTTGAATGTAAATACATTGGATGTTAGAGAATTGTGTCTGAAATCAGACAGATCCAGTTTCAAAATTCATCTTTTGATCCTTATAGATTTTGGGCAAATAACTTAGTAATAGTTTCTCAGTTTTTCCATGTATAATTTGAAGATAATAAGAGCACCTATCTACTAGAAATTTTTAATATTTATAAATTGTAAAGTGTCTGTCACATAATAATTATTATGAAATGCTAGATTTATGTATAAATATATTAATTAGATAAATGTATGTATGCTCATATACATACATACATATACACATATCTATATCTATATATGTTTATATATTTATATATAGATATAGTCCCTCTAGTTAAGTATGTATATGCATATATGTCTATAACCACACATATATAGGTGCATATGTATTGTGTATGTAAATATTGAATCACAGTGTGTGTGTGTGTGTGTGTGTGTGTGTATACATTATACCAAGAGTAAGAAAACATATCTTAGTATAAATGTCTTAGTCCTTTCTCTGGGTCTCAGTTTCCTTTTATTTAAAAATGGAAATGTGGATAAGATGTGGCCTTATAACTCTATAATTTTATGACCATTTATTCCTTTTTTATTACTCAAAACTACTGTTGGCATTTTATTTCTAATAGTCTTATTTTGTCTATGGTATATTTCTTTCTCTCTATGTAGACAATTCCCTTTAAGATTTTTAGTTACTTGGCTCTTCATATCCTTTCTCCTTTCCAAATCAGATTTTAAAGGGCAGCTATTTAATGGCCCATAAACCTTAAAATTTGGTCTCATTTCAGAAATTCTCAGTCCTAGATGTCAGAGGGATTGGTAATGGATGTCTCCATCTGTGACCAATGTCCATCTTATCCATCTATATATCAGGATATTAACAGTTTTGTCGTATCCAAGTTTCCACCATTACCAGGCTCTAAATGTTGCACTTCAAACCTAAATGAATATTGTCAGAGGTGATTAACTGTTTCACCATCATAGATTAGGCTGCTTTCTTCTGTGATGGGAACTTTCTATACCTAGGAAGAATGTGTCATGATAAAAGCTGAAGGAGAAAGAAGAAATATGCTAAGAGCAAAGAGCCAAAGGGAGTATTAGCCTATTCTATGTGTAAATCATTGATTTTAGATTAAGTGGAAGTTCAGCAGCTTGGCATTTATAAAATATATTAATGATCTAAAAATAGAATTAGAATCAAGTGTACCATCTCTAATGACCCAGGTAGATTTTAAAATGAATAAAACACATTTTATTTAGTTATAATGTATTTATATTTTTAAAAACAAAAAATAAACTCTGAGGTTATTGCTATAAAAATAAAGTATCTTGGAGTGAAAGAAAACTCGTTTAAGAAACAAAGCCAAATGTCAGAAACTACTTGGTACATAAACAAGATGCATATCAGGTAAACATAGATTCAAATGCTAATATTGACCAGATGTGAAAACATGAGCAAGTCATTTGACCTACCTGAAGCTCAGTCCACTTAATCAAAATTTAAAACCATACTTTCCTTCCAAAATATTTTATTTATTCTTTCCAATATATTTCTATTTCTATTTAGACAAGAAAACATTATCACTCCAATAACAAAAATTTAAAGGGCTTGAATAAATCTCCATTCTTTTTTCTCCCTTTGCTTCACTACAAATTATTTTCCAAGTCTTGTGATTCTATCTCCGTGCCATTTTTTTCAATCCATTGCATTTTCTCTGCTCACCATTCTAGTTCAGACCCTCAAAAATTCTCTCCTTTATTATGAACATTACTACTGAATTTGCTTCAAGAGCAAAGCTCTTGTACACACACACACACACACACACACACAAGCACATACACAGATATGCATAAACACATATGAATTCATAGATACATATACATATATGAAATACAAAAATACAAAAGAAAACAAGAAAATAATTTAGTGACTATTTTTTAATTTATTCATTTAAAACAAATACAAAATAAAGAAAAAAAATTAAAACTATTGCTGAGTACTTAGCATAATATGAGAGGATTCAAAATATAAAATAATAGATTTCCATTCCAAGAATGTTTATATAATAGTGTACGTTGTTTTCAAAGCTCTCTCTTTGCTTTCTTTTAGGCTTTTTTTTTGTTCTCCATTATGTACTTTTTGCTTTATTCTTTTATCACCTTTCCTCGTCTACCTACCTCTCCCAAGAAGGCAACAATTAAGTATAAATTTATTTATATACATATATGTTTATACAAACACACATATACATACATAAGCACAGACACAGACACAGTCACACATATATGTATACATAAATACACATAAATATACATAGATAACTAAAAGGGAGCATATGTATTTATGTCTGTAAATATGTGTAAGTGGGTTAGCATGTTAATCACATATATGAAATACTGATGTATAGCTAGATAAAAATTTGTGCATACCAGTAAAGAGTCATAAGCAAATGAGGATATACTTGCATTTATATAAATACATAGATAGATATATAGATAGATAGATAAAGATATAGATATAAACACATATATATAATGCACACACACACACACACACACATATACATATATAATATATGCACACACATATGCACCCCTTAAGGCATATTTTCCTTTAGCTATATTTACTTCTTATGAAATCTTTGGATTTATTTTTCTAAAACCTAGTTGAAGGTTTTTTGTTTGTTTTTTTTTACCCCCCAGCACATTTTACTCATTATTTTCACTCCCATTTGTGGGAACTAATAAAATAAATAGGATTATTATTCAACATTAGAATTCTTCAAATAGTTGTATATAGAAGGGATATTATGAACTTGCAGAAAAATCTAAACTTTTCTTTTCACCACTTGGACTATGCCATGGCAAAAAAATAAAAAAATCTCAAATTCATTCTTTTCATGCCTAATCAGCTCTTAAGGCACCTCAGTATATCTTTCTTAATACATAAAAATCTAAATTTAGGATAATCTTCATTTCCTGATGAGACTTGTCTAGGACAGAAAATAGCCTGTGAATTAAATCAAGGAATTTTACAAACACACACATGTGCATATGGAAATATATATATGCACATAAATATTCTGTGTTTAACACAATACATTTATAAATTATCCCTATTCTGTCAGTGTACTCTTGTAACATAGTAAATCTATTAGGTAAAATTGAGAATTTAGTAACTATATTTGAAAAGTTGTGCAATGTTTCACAACCTGTTTAATTTTGTACCCTTTTTAAAAATTTTAATTTAACAGAATTTAAATTTAATTTTCTCTTTCTCATTCCCATGACATTTGAAAAGAGAGAAGGGGAGAGAGAGAGAGAGAGAGAGAGAGAAAGAGAGAGAGAGAGAGAGAGAGAAAGGAGGAGGAGGAGGAGGAGGAGGAGGAGGAGGAGGAGGAGAAGGGAGATAGAGAGGGAAGGAGAAAGAGATAGCATTTTAAAAAGGATTTAAAGGCCTATTTTCAGTAGAATTGTGTCAAATTTACTACTTAATAACTTTTATGTAATTTAAATTGCTATCCAGAATTGTTGTATTTATTCACAGTTGCAGGAACAATTCATCAATGTATTTTTGCCACACTAATATACTTAAGGTAGAAACTCAATTTCTTTAATTTGGGTTTGGAGTATTTTTTTTTCACATGGCTGTAGATAGTTGGGATTCCTTCCCTTGAGAAATGTCTGTTTAATATTCTTAAGTCATTTATCCATTGCAGAAGGGATCTAATTCTTCAAAATATTAACTTTTTCCTTATATATTTTGGAAATGAGACCTTTATCTAAAAAATCTGCTTCAAATACCCCCTCAACTAATTGTTTACTATTTAATCTTATATTTACTATATTTTGTGTCATTATAAAATTTCTTTATAGATGTTCAGATGTTTGATATTTTTCTACACATAGAAGGTAGTGTAATTTGTTATGGCATAAGCATAAATAAAAATTAAAGATGGGGAATTAACCTGGAAAGTTGTCTTCTTATATGATTAAAGAAAACTAAAAAACTTAAAATTTTATAATCTGAAGGAATTTTTAAAGTTATCAGTCTAATTATAATGCAAATAGTGCTTCAGACAATTTTTTTTTTATCCCACAAAGGGAAAAGCATTGATCTTTCATATCAGATCACATCAAAGCACTTGAATACAGAATACTTTCACCACTGCAGCAGCTAAATGGCAGAGTAGAATATTCAGAATAGAGTTGATAACGTGAGTTCAAATCTAGACAGACAATTGTTACCTTGTGAATTTGGGCAAGTCATAGAACTTCTATTTGTCTCATTTCCTTATCTGTAAAATGAAAATAATTATATCACCAAAATCCTAGGGTAATTATGAGAATAAAATGTTAATAATTTTAAAGTGCTTAGCACAGTATCTAGTGCATAATAAAAACTCTATAAATGTTAGATATTATTTTATCATATAACTTAGAATTAAAAATATCCTTAGATTCTAATTAATCTGATCTCTTCTTTTACAGATAGAGATATACCCATGAGTACATTAATTGACTGAGACAAAACTAGAAACTAGGTCTTGATTCTCAATCTGGTACTCTTTCCACTATGAAAGCTTATCTCTTATAATGAAGCAATCAATAATGAGCTCATTATTGAATTTGGCTTAGTCATGCTATTGATTTACTGTGCACTTTGAGACTAAAAATCAAGGAGTCAGGATTATCCATTTGAGTACAAACATATCATACATACCTTGCTGGCTATAATATACACAAACTGAGAATAGGATCACCATCTATCTTGTTAAAAAAAAAAAAAGGTGGGGGGAAGAAAATCAGCTTCAAATATCAGAATGGTAGATTTCAAAATTATAATACATTTGGAAAAATGCATAAGCTTCATCCTATGATAACTAAATCTATCCCTCTTTATTGATTTATGGACTTCACATCTCAAAATCCCATACAGTCTCTAAAGGAGATTAAGAAAACAGTACTAGTGTCTTATCTACAAAAACAAATGGGGCTTCAAATTCCTGATTCTTTAAGACAAAATCAAAAGCTTCAAAAGCAGAGATCTTAACAGTGGCTCACATAAATAAAAGACTTTTGAGTTTTAGTGAGCTGCAGGCTCAATGGTCAACAGTTAGACAAGGTAGCCAAAAATACTGTGATATGCTTAAGCTGCATTAAGAGACATATAGTATCTAGGATGGAAAAAAAATAGGATAACTTCACTGTACTCAATTCTGGTTAAACCACATTTAAAATTCAGTGTGTAATTTGCAATGCCATATTTTAGAAACAACATTGAATACAGTATTTTGTTCTTGGTATCAGAGAGACCTGGTTTAAAAATCTGGGTGTGACATTTAATAGCTCAGTAACTTTGAGAAAGTCTCTTGATTTCAGTATACCTCCAACAACTCCCTTGGAAAGAGTTAAAATGTATTTATGTAAGAAATATTGTGGAGACAGAAATAAAAAGAGATATAAATTTATTGATATATTGGGAGAACAAGTGAGAGGGGACTTGAGGAAACTGAAGCTGAAAACTTAGATAAATGGAAGGCTGGTGGTTCTATCTACAGTAATAAGGGATTTTATTTTAAAAAGGGGTAGAAAGTTGACCAACCATCTTCCATTTCCAAATATCAGATTATGGAATAACATATTATTTCATATAAAATCATACATATTATTCCATAATCTGATATTTAGAAATGGAAGATGGTTAAGTATATGTCAAGTCTTCACTTTCTTTTTTGTAATTCAATTGAAAAACAATGATTTGAGGCAATAATATGTCAGATACTATACTAAGGATGAGAGATAAAAGGTAAAATAGTTCCTGCCATAAAGTAGTTTAAAACTTATTGAAAAAAATTACATTTACACAAATCTTTATTCTTTTAACAAAATGCATGTAAACAATGAAAAAGTTTTTTTTTAGGGGGCAGGGGAAGAGATCATATGTTTGTTGGAATAGAATACTATTAAAAGATTAAGTAAAGATCTCCTGTAGGAGATGGCACCTGGATCAAAAGATCTCTAAGATGAAATGGTCACAGTTACCAAAAATTATATGAACAATGTTTCAATATAATATTTAGGTAGTTATTTTATTTTTTTTATTTTCTTTTTAATTAACAAAAATATATCTCTCTCCTAGCATCTTCTTGCTTTTGAAAAAAATGAAAGGAAGGAAAGAAGAAAAGAAAAAAAATACTTTTTAAAATATAGATTGTCAAAAGAGAAATTTTTGTCATAGTATGTCTACAAATACATATATTTGTCAGTCTGCAAATCATGCTTGATCACTTAATTGCTAAAACTCCTTAAATCTTTCAAAATTGTTTGGAATTATAATGTTATTATATAATTTATTATACTGTACCTCTTTACTTCACTCCACATCAGTTCATACAAATCTTCTTCTGATTCTATATTTATCTTTCATCATTTATTTCTACAAAATCATATCACATCATATTTAGAGATCATAATTTCATAACCACTCCCAAACTGATAAACATTCTTTCAGTTTTCAATTTTTGTTAAGACAGAAAAGATAGAGAGATGGATAGATACATAGGTGATAGAAATATACATATATAGACACTTTTAAACTGATGGTTTTTCTTTGATCTTTTGAGAGCATGCCATAGTCTCAGTATTGCTGGGTTGAAGAATGTGCACATTTTGTCCACATGTGATACCAAATTGTTTTCATGATGACTAGACCTTTTAAGGGCTTCACCCTCAGGACATATAATACTTTAACGTTTACTAAGCATTTTCCTCATAATAGTCTTGTGAACTAGCATACTTATTATTGACATTTTTTTTTCATATAAGGAAATTGAAGACCAGATATTTTAGTTAAAAATGGTCTCAAAATTAGTAACTTGGAATAAAGTCTCCTAATGACTCAAATTTTAGTATTCTTTCAAGTATAAACTGTTCCATTCTGTTACTAACCAATTGTCTATCAAAGTATGTTGTTCATCAATACTAGTCAAAAACATGTTTGAAAATCCTACTTTCCTTTGTCATTTCTTCTTTGTTCTGACAAATGACATTGTTGGCAGTAGTTCTGTTCTTTACAACTCATAAATGCAACCAAGGAACTCTAAATTCCTTAGATCAGGAAATTCCACTCATACAAACAATCATTTATAAATATTACAATGTTTCCTAAAGGTATCCCTGGTTTTAAAAAAAATAGTCCTAGCTCAGTTTCTATTTGAAAAAAAAAAGTTTTTACAAAAGTATTTTTTCTCTTGAGTTTATGTTGAGATGATTTTAAGGAACCTAACAATTTTTCAGTCCTTTCTCTTCTTTATTTGTGTACTTTCTAAACAACATTTTTTCTGAGAAGAATTGGGAGGACTCAGAAAAACATTCTTCTACCCTTTATGTCTAAAGATGTAGGGATGTCCGACACTTGACTGTAAGACGATTCTTCTCACTTAAAGAGGTAGTGACTGACAAGATAATATTGCATGTTGGCTTGATATCATGTCAGGGTTTAACATTTTAGCTGTTCAGATTGTGCTGAATCATTCACACTCACCTTTTGTCAAATTACTCTGACTAGATAGTTTATTCAGCAATGATGTGTATTTGTCCCTGAGACAAGTTTCTTGGAGAATAACCTGGCTAGAATGAAATCAGATGTGGAAGCAAAAGAGCTACCTTCCTTCAGGGAAATCATCTCATGCAATTGATTTTCAGACAATCTGGTCAATGACACTCAGGCATATTAGAAGATATCTCCTTAAGGAGGTGGCACATAATAAAGTAGATTGAGATGAAACATTCTGTCAGGTCTTATATACTGTCATCAGACAATTCATGTGGATAAAATTAGCTGGAGTTTTCATGGGGGATTGGAAGTGGGGAGTGGTCAATGATGCTAACTTAGCTATATGCCAGTTATACCACTTGTGAAGATTCTATACCCTTAGTCTTTTTTTTTTTTTTATTTAATAGCCTTTTATTTACAGGATATATACATGGGTAACTTTACAGCATCAACAATTGCCAAACCTCTTGTTCCAATTTTCCACCTCTTACCCCCCCCCCTCCCCTAAATAGCAGGATGACCAGTAGATGTTAAATATATTAAAATATAACTTAGATACATAATAAGTATACATGACCAAAACATTATTTTGCTGTACAAAAAGAATCAGACTCTAAATTATTGTACAATTAGCTTGTGAAGGAAATCAAAAATGCAGGTGTGCATAAATATAGGGATTGGGAATTCAATGTAATGGTTTTTAGTCATCTCCCAGAGTTCTTTTTCTGGGTATAGCTAGTTCAGTTCATTACTGCTCCATTAGAAATGATTTGGTTGATCTCGTTGCTGAGGATGGCCTGATCCATCAGAACTGGTCATCATCTAGTATTGTTGTTGAAGTATATAATGATCTCCTGGTCCTGCTCATTTCACTCAGCATCAGTTCGTGTAAGTCTCTCCAGGCCTTTCTGAAATCATCCTGTTGGTCATTTCTTACAGAACAGTAATATTCCATAATTTTCATATACCACAATTTATTCAGCCATTCTCCAACTGATGGACATCCATTCAGTTTCCAGTTTCTAGCCACTACAAAAAGGGCTGCCACAAACATTCGTGCACATACAGGTCCCTTTCCCTTCTTTATAATCTCTTTGGGATATAATCCCAGTAGTAACACTGCTGGATCAAAGGGTATGCACAGTTTGATAACTTTTTGAGCATAGTCCAAATATACCCTTAGTCTTGAAAGATTATTTCTTAAAGTATAATTTTTTAAAAGAGTAAATACTAATTGTGTTGCTTGACTCTTATGTTTTAATGCTTTGATACTTCTAGTTACTTTGGGTAGTCAATTTAGAGTGGATCACAGCCTTCATTTTGTAAGATTTTTGTTTTGGTTCTTCACAGAGTATCTATCTAACAAATTGGGTATAGTAATCCAAGTCTTTTAAGACTGTTTGGACAGCAGTCAGAATTTCAGCAGTTATAGGGTTCATAGCATTATGTTTTTGAAAGTGGAAAGAAAATTTGTAATAACCTAGTTCAAAATTCTCATTTTACCAACAAGAAAAGTCTCATAAAGAGACTTTCTCAAGGTCACAGAAAAGGAAATGGAATGTAAACCCAAATTCTCTACAAGTAAATGCAGCAACATTTTTTTAGGGAAGTAAAAATATACATAAGTTTGTATACATATATGTGTGTGAGATGTACAAACAACACATATAGAGACACTATACAAATATATACACATATATCGACTATATGTATAGAAATTTTATACAAAAAGTAATTATATATAATAGACACACATATTTCATTTGTTTTCAATCATATAGTTGACATTGTGTACTTTTGTGAATGTGTATATGTATATGTATTTGAAATGAACACAGCACTACATATGATATCAATATACATATACCTCCTCATGGTATACACACATACATACGTGTGTGTGTGTGTGTGTGTGTGTGTGTGTGCATGTAGAGACAGAGAATGGGAGAGAGAGATAGAGGTGCTATAATGACAGATATAGATGATACATTTCTCTCAATTGTGAGAACATCATCTATTTGGAAAGAAGTAGACAACTGAAGCATATGGCCCACATGTGCTAAATATAGGAAGTCAAACTGGAATTGAAGAGCATGATTAATAGACCAAGAAAAACAGCTTTCTCTATTAGACCAAAAGGTAACTGGGGGGATTTTTACATTATTATTCATCATTCCATCAAGATGTCATAAAATAATAATAGGTCCTCTTTTCCATATATGCACACATATACACTTATATGTGAGTTCATATTTGCATAAACACTTCATGTTCACTATATCATATAAATAAGTGTATCTAAAATACATTTCTGCACATAATTTTCTTTTTTAGAAAGCATTGTTCAGAAATAATACACAAAGCAATAACATACCCATCTTTCTATTCCCCAGTGTCATTTTTGACCAGGATTCTTCAATTTTAAGAATTATCATGTGGGCTTTAAAACAAAATTTTCTTTCTGTTATGTAGTAATTACATGCTATTTAATAGAAAGAAGGCATGTTTTCACAAATCCATATTAATGGCTCCTTGAAAACATTTAAGTTCTTCACATTGAAGATTGCTTATGAGACAGATTATCCATGGGGTTAAAAGGTTTTGACTGATATGTTATACAAAATCATGTCATACCTAGTAATATCTGGTGCACAATAGTTTGTTCTGGCACATGTGGAAAAAAACCCATTGTCCTATAACTTTACATTTACTCATCCTGTGACTATGACTAAGATCAATATACATTTGGTAATAATATACTTAGGTATATTTTGTACATAGAGAAAATGATCAAAACTAAAGATTTGGATGCTTTACCAATGTCAAATAGAGGTAAAGGGCAAAATTGTGTGTTTAATTGCTCCCTGGGGAAAAAAAAAACACAGGACACATTTAAAAGTTTGAGTGAATTTTCTAATATTTCCTCCATTATTTTCTTAGATCTAAACAATCAATAAGTCAATAAGTCAAAATTTAATCAGTAGAGTTGACTGATTTCCAACATATAATGATCAGACTGAAAATTAAAATTTTTGCCTCTCAATACTTAGATCAAATTGGATCCAAAGTAAATCTGGAAGGGAAAATGACATTAGTCCAAGTGTCTCATGGATCTATATTTGATTTTATTTGCTTGATTCTATAAAGTTACTTTTCATTTTGCTATCATTAAATTGACTGAGGTCATTTTTTGAAATACACAATTTAAAAAGAAACATAGATAGATGATAAATATATTGGATAAGAGTTTAGGTCCAAAAAGTTATTACCAGAGCATCAGGTCTTCTGATACAAGATAAAATTTAGTAGCTCAGTGTACCTCATTTCACGCTTAACTCTCTTCTCCTAAAAAAGGGGGAATAAGGTTTGTCCAGATAATGACTGTCATGAGAAGAAAGATTAAACAAGTATAACAATCAATCAGCAGGGGCGGAGCCAAGATAACTGAAGGACCCATTCTTCTTTCTGATCTTCTCCCATGGTCGTCAGCTAATTATCAAATCCAGCCTCTGAATTAGTTCTGGACTGGCAAAATCCATGAATATTCGGAGTGCAACAAATTACCAGCAGAAGATAATTTTGAAGATCACCAGAAAAGGTCTGTTTTGGTCAGGCACAGAGGGAGGTGGCCAGGCACAAGAAGGCTGTACATGGACACCAATACATACTGTGCTAGACCCCAGTGAGATGCAGACTCCATAGGGCAGTACAGACTCCAAGCAGAGGAGAATAAAGGAGGAGTATTCTACAGCAGTGTTGAGTAGTCTGCCCAGGTTACAAGCCAGTAGATCAGCAGACAAATTATAAAGCATACAACACAAACACAAAAGATAAATAGTGAACCCAAAGTACCTGAGTCTCACTGGACCAGGCCACGCCCACCCAGCACCAGGAATGAGTCAGCATGAACCCAGTGCAGCTGTTGCCACTTCCCTGCTGCTTATAGAGGAAGCTTGGACACTTTCCCTTGCCCTAAAAGCAGATTTCTCATTTTTTTTTAATGAGTAAAAAGGCAAAGATAATTCTGACCATAGATGATTTTTATGGTGAAAGAGAAGAACAGATTTCAAACCCTCAGGAAATTAAAAGCAGACTGTCTCCAGGTGTAGCCCCAAAGGGTTACATATTACACAAGGCTCTCCTACAAGAAATTATAAAAAATCTAAAAGGAGAACTGGAAGAAAAATAAGGATAGAAAATTAGAACTTTACAAGCGATTTGGAAGAGGCAACACAAAATAGACTTGGTGAAATGGAAAAAGCATATAACTCATTAAAAGTGATGACAAAATGGAAAAAGAAAACAACTGCCAGAAAAAAAAAATCAAAATTTGTGAAGTGGAAAAAGAAAATAACTTCTTAAGAAACAGAATTTGTGAAATGGAAAAATATTCCATAGAACAAAATTACTCATTTAAAAACTCAATTGGACAAATACAAAAAGAAGTAGAAAACAGTACTTGAAGAAAATAATTTACTAAAAATCAGAATTGAACAAATGGAAAAGAATGACTCAATGAAACATCAAGAATTAGTCAAGCAAAACCAAAAAGAAAGAAAAAATAGAAAAAATATAAAATACTTAATTGGGAAAACAACTGACCTGGAAAATAGATCTAGGAAAGACAATCTAAAGATATTGGACTCCCTAAAAAACATGATCGAAAAAGGAGCCTGGACACTATTTTTCAAGAAATCATTAAAGAGAACTGTCCTGATGTCATAGACTAAGAAGTTAAAATAGTCATTGAAAGAATTCACCAAACATCTTCTGAAGAGACCCCAAAATTAAAAATCCAAGAAATATCACAGCTAAATTTCAGAACTATCAGACCAAGGAAAAATATTACAAGCAGGCAGAAAAAAACCCAAATATTGAGGAGCCCTAATAAGAATTACCCAGGATGTAGCAGCTTCCACCTTGAAGAACTGAAGGCCCTGGAGTCTAATATTCCAAAAGGCAAAGGAACTTGGAATATAGCCAAGAATAAAATACCCTTTTAAACTGAACATTTTCTTTCAGGGAAGAAGATGGGCATTCAATGAAACAGGCCACTTCCATGTATTTCTGATGAAAAGACCAGAGCTAAACAAAAAAATTTCATCTCCAAATATAGGACTTAAGAGAAAAGAACCCTTGAGAATTGTATTTCTGTTATGCATATACATAGAGAGTGCATGTGTAATTTGCTTTTACCATTATAAAACAAAAAAGGAACTAGAAGTAGAAAGGTGATTGTACCAGAAAAAGAGGAAAAGTGGAGATAAAATGAGAGAAATTAAATCTCACAAAAAAGGCAAAGGAAACCTATTACATTTGAGGGAAAGAAGGGAGGGGGGGAACATTGTGTGAATCTTACTTTCATCAGATTTAGCTCAAAGAGAATATATTAAACATATTTGTGTTACAGAGAAACTTCTCTCACCTTATTGAAAAGTGGGAGGGGAAAGGGAAAAAGGGAAGGGGTAGGCTAAATAGAAGGGGAAACAGAAATTGTAGTGGAAAGATATAAGAAACAAATAGAGGGAGTCTGAAGGGGAGGGATTCATGAGACAAGTGGTGGTCATAGGTAAAATATTGGGAAGGAGGGAAAAGCAAAAAGGAAACAGAAAAGTATAATTTGGGGTAAATAAGATGGGAGGAAATACAGAATTAGTACTTTTCACCATAAATGTGAATGGGGTAAACTCTCCCATAAAGCAGAAATTGATAGAAGACTGGATTAGAAGCCAGAATCCTACAGTATGTTGTTTACATTTAAAGCAAAATGACACAGAGTTAAGGTAAAAGGCTGGACCAGAATCTATTATGCTTCAGGTGAAGTAAAAAATCAGGGTTGCCATCCTGATCTCACATCAAGCAAAAGCAAAGATTGATCTAATTAAAAGATATAAGGAAGGAAACTATATCTTACTAAAGGGTACCATAAATAAAGGACCCATATAAATACTAAATATATATGCACCAAGTGGTGTACCATCTAAATTCCTAAAGGAGAAGTTAAGAGAGCTACATAAAGAAACAGACAGCAAAATTCTAATAATGGGAGATCTCAACCTTGCTCTCTCAGAACTAGATAAAGCAAACCACAAAATAAATAAGAAAGAAGTTAAAGAATGCTAGAAAAGTTAGTATGATAAATCTTTGGAGAAAATTGAATGGAGCTGGAAAGGATTACATTTTCTTCTCAGAAGTTCATGGAACCTATACAAAAACTGATAACATATTAGGACATAAAGACCTCAACATCAAATGCAGAAAGGTAAAAATAGTAAATGCATTTTTTTCAAATCACAATGCAATAAAAATTACATTTAATAAAAAGCCAGGGGAAAATAGACCAAAAAGGGATTGGAAACTAAATAATCTTCTCCTGAAGAATGAATGGGTAAAACAGCAAATTATAGACACAATAATTTCACCCAAGAAAATGACAATAATGAGACAACTTACCAACATTTGTGGGATGGAGCCAAAGTAGTAATAAAGGGAAATTTTATATCTCTAGATGCTTACTAGCTTTAAAAAATAAAGAGAAGATCAATGAATTGGACTTGCAACTAAAAAAGCTAGAAAAAGAGCAAATTTTAAAACCCCAATCAAACATTAAATTTGAAATTCTAAAAATAAAAGGAGAGATTAATAAAATTGAAAGTAAAAAATAAATTATTGAATTTATAAATAAAACTAAGTCTTGGTTTTATGAAAAAAAACAACAAAATAAACAAATCTTTAGTAAATTTGATTAGAAAAAAGGAAAAGGGAAAAACAATTTGTTATTCTTAAAAATGAAAAGGGAGAACATTCCACCAATGGAGAGGAAATTAGAGCAATAATAAGGTGTTTCTTTGTCCAACTTTATGCCAATAAGTGAAATGGAGGAATACCTACAAAAAAATACAGATTGTGCAGATAAACTGAGGAGGAAACAAATTACTTAAATAGTCACATTTTAGAAAAATAAATTGAACAAGCTATTAATCAGCTCCTAAGAAAAAATCCCCAGAACCAGGTGGATTCACATGTCAATTCTACAAAACAATTAAAGAACAATTACTCCAATATTTTATAAACTATTTGAAGCAATAAGGAATGAAGTTCTCCTACTGAATACCTTTTTATGACAATCATGGTATTGATATGTAAACCAAGTAGTGCAAAAACAGAGAAAGAAAATTATAGACCAATCTCCCTATGAATATTGATGCAAAAATCTTAAATAAAATATTAGCAGAGAGATAATAGAATGTTCTCCCCAAGATAATACACCATGACCAAATTGGTTTTATACCAGGAATGCAGACCTGGTTCAATATTAGGAAAACTATTTGCATAATTGACTATATCAATAACCAAATTAAGAAAAAACATATGATTATCTCAATAGATGCAGAAAAAGCATTTGATAAAGTCCAGCACCCATTTCTATTAAAAACACTAGAGACTATATAAATAAATACACTTTTCCTTACAATAGTCAGTAGCATCTATTTAAAACCATCAGTAAGCATTATATGTAATGGAGATAAATTGGAACCATTCCCCAAAAGATCAAGTGTGAAACAAGGTTGCCTACTATCACCATTTCTATTCAATATTATATTAGAAATGCTAGCTTTGGCAATAAGGAAAGAAAAAGAGATTAAAGGAATTAAAGTGGTAATGAGGAAATCAAATTATCATTCTTTGCAGATGATATGATGGTATACTTAAAGGACACAGAGAATAAACTAAAAAGCTATTGGAAATAATTCACTACTTTAGCAAAGTTGCAGGACTCAACATAAATCCACATGTCATCAGAATTTTTATACATAACTAACAAAACTCACCAGCAAGAGATACAAAGAGAAATTCCATTTAAAATAACTATTGATATCATAAAATATTTGGGAATCTATCTGCCAAGGAAAAGCCAGGAGCTATATGAAGAAAACTACAAAACAGTTTCCAGAGAAATAAAGTCAAATCTATAAACAATTGAAAAAAATATCAAGTACTCTTGAATATTTTGAATGAATATAATAAAGATGGCAATAGTACCTAAACTAATCTATTTATTTAGTGCTATACCAATCAAACTCCCAAGAAACTGTTTTACTGACCTAGAAAAAATAACAATATTCATCTGGAAGAAGAAAAGATCAAGAAATTCAAGGGAATTAATGAGAAAAAAAAAGATAAGAAATGAAGGTGGCCTAACTATACTTGATCTAAAACTATATTATAAACAGTAGTCATCAAAACCATTTGGTACTAACTAAAAAATAGACTAGTTGATCAATTAATAGGTTAGTTTCACAGGACAAAATAGTCAATAACTATAACAATCTAGTGTTTGACAAACCCTAAGACCCCAGCTTTTGGGATAAGAATTCACTATTTGACAAAAACTTCTGGGAAAAATTATACACTAGTGTGGCATAAAGTAGTCATTGATCCACATCTAACACCATATACCAAGCCAAGTTGAAAATGGATTCATAAGCTAGACATAAAGAATGGGATTATAAATAAATTGGAAGAATACAGGATAGTTTCCCTCTCAGACCTGTGCAGGAGGAAGGAATTTGTGACCAAAAAAGAACTAAAAATCATTATTGACCAGAAATTAACAATTTGGATTATATTAAATTAAAAAAGGTTTTGCACAAACAAAATTAATGCAAACAAGATTAGAAGAGAAGAAATAAACTGGGAAAACATTTTTACATTCAAAGGATCTGATAAAGGCCTCATATCTAAAATGCATAGAAAATTGACTCAAATTTATAAGAAATCAAGCCATTCTCCATTTGATAAATGCTAGAAGGATATGAACAGATAATTTTCAGAGGAAGAAAATGAAACTATTTCTAGTCATATGAAAAGGTGTTCCAAATCACTATTGATCAGAGAAATGCAAATTAAGACAACTCTGTGATACCAATACACACTTCTCAGACTGGCTAAGATCACAAAAAAAAGATAATGACGAATGTTGGAGGGGATGTGGGAAAACTGGGACACTGATACATTGTTGGTGGAACTGTGAACAGATGCCACCACTCTGGAGAACAATTTAGAACAATGATCAAAAAGTTATCAAACTGTGCATATTCTTTGACCCAGCAGTATTACTACTGGGTTTATATCCCAAAGAGATCTTAAAGGAGAAAAAAGGGACCCAAATATGCAAAAATGTTTGTGGCAGCTATTTTTTTAGTGGCTAACAACTGGAAATTGAGTGGATGTCCATCAACTGGAGAATGACTGAACAAATTTTGGTATATGAATGTTATGTGATACTATTTTTCTGTAAGAAATGCCCAGTAGGATAATTTCAGAGGGGTCTGGAGAGGCTTACATGAACTGATGCTAAGTGAAATGAGCAGAACCAGGAGATCATTATACAGGCCAACAACAAGACTATATGATGATCAATTCTGATGGACATGGTTCTCTTCAACAATGAAATGATTCAAACCTGTTCCAATTGTTCATTAATGAAGAGAGAGGACTATGGGAAATGAGTGTGAACCACAACAAAGCATTTTTACTTTTCTGTTATTGTTTGCTTATTTTTTTCTGTTTTTTTTTCTTTCTAGATCCGATTTTCTTGTGCAGCAAGATAACTGTATAATGTCTATACATATGTTGGATTTAACATATATTTTAACATATTTAACATGTATTGGACTATCTGCCATCTAAGAGAGGGGATGTGGCCAAGGAGGGAAAAATTTGGACCAGAAGGTTTTGCAAGGGTCAGGGTTGAAAAATTACCCATACATATGTTTTTTTAAAATAAAAAGGCATAATAAAAAAAAATCAATCATCAATTTTTAAGTGCCTATTCTATTAAGGCACTTTTCTAGGTATTGTAGATACAAGTGCAGAAATTAAAATGTAGGTGTAAATTTCAGGACTGGAGACATCAAATAAACAATGTGAATTACAAAATAAATGCAAGGTAACATTTTGTGAGGACCATGAGAAAAAACAAAAAAAGTCTTTATGAAAATAGCATTGATTAAAATGAATTTTCAAAGAAAATAAGGTACTGAAAGCTTAGGTGATAGTATATTTGGGTGTAGATATACGTCACAGACTGTTGTGTGTGGTTAACAGCAAGATTAGTGTGATTTAACTTTTAAGTATGAGTTGGAAGAGGATGAACATATAATATGATTTATAATAAGGAGAGCATGAGTCAATCATCATTTCTGTACTGTTTCAGGTATACTTTTAAATACTGAACATACAAAGGAGTGCAAAAACATCCCTTGTGCTTGAGAAATACTTAGATAAATGGGATGGTAATAGAGAAACAATTATCTACAAACTATTTATGAAGTATATATTTTAGATAATCTCAGAAAGAATACATTTGCATTAAAGATGGGATATGAAAGTCTTCTTGTTGAACATAGAATTTTAGCTGAAGTTAGAAGAAAGCCAATATATTTAGGAGACAGATAGGGAGAGGAATACATTAAGGAAGGAGAAACTCAAAAAAATACATGGACTGATTACCTGGAATATATAATAAGAAGAACAATAAAGAACCCACTTTTCCTAGACTATGACAAACTATGTGGATTAAATAAAGTCCAAGAAAAGTAAAAAGATAGTTAGGAGACAGATTATGAAAAGTTTTGAAAGATATGATTTTATATTTCAATCTGAAAGTCATATGGAACAAATGTATTTTCTTGTAGTGTTATTGTTGGTTTTCTGGAGGTCTTTGGAGTAGCCTTCATTTCAGTAGGGTAATCACCACAAGAATAGTCAAGTGTTAAAGTCCAAGGTCCAAATTCTTTATTGTCTTCTTGGCTGGGGCTCAGTTAGTTTCTCTTTCTTTCTGTTTTTTTTTTTTTTAATTAATTAATTAATTCATTCATTTATTATAGCTTTTTAATTTACAAGATAGATGCATAGGTAAATTGTTAACATTGACAGTTGCAAATCCTTTTGTTCTAACTTTTTCCCTCCTTCCCCCCACCCCTTCCCCTGGATGGCAAACTGACCAATACATGTTAAATAAGTTAAAGTATAAATTAAATACAATATATGTATACATGTCCAAACAGTTATTTTGCTGTATAAAAAGAGTTGGTCTTTGAAGTAGTGTACAATTAGTCTGTGAAAGAAATAAAACATATAGGTGGATAAAAATAGAGGGATTGGGAATTCTATGTAGTGGGTAACAGTCATCTCCCAGAGTTCTTTCCCTGGGTGTAGCTGGTTCAGTTAATTACTGCTCTATTGGAACTGATTTGGTTCATCTCGTTGAAGAAGGCCACATCCATCAGAATTGATCATCATATAGTATTGTTGTTGAAATATATAATGATCTTCTGGTCCTGCTCATTTCACTCAGCATCAGTTCATGTAAGTCTCTCCAGGCCTTTCTGAAATCAATCTGCTGGTCATTTCTTACAGAACGATAATATTCCATAATATTCATATACCACAATTTATTTAGCCATTCTCCAATTGATGAGCATCCACTCAGTTACCAATTTCTGGCCACTACAAAGAGGGTTGCCACAAACATTCTTGCACATACAGGTCCCTTTCCATTCTTTAGTACCTCTTTGGGATATAAACCCAGTAGTAATACTGATAGATCAACGGGTATGCACAGTTTGATAACTTTTTGAGCATAATTCCAAGTTGTTCTCCAGAATGGCTGGATCCATTCACAACTCCACCCACAATGCATCAATGTCATAGTTTTCCCACATCCCCTCAAACATTCATCATTATTTTTTCCTGTCATCTTAGCCAATCTGACAGGTGCGTAGTGGTATCTCAGAGTTGTCTTAATTTGCATTTCTCTGATCAGTAGTGATTTGGAACACCCTTTCATATGGGTAGAAATAGTTTCAATTTCATCATCTGAAAATGATCTGTTTATATCCTTTGACCATTTATAAATTAGATAATTAGCCTAGAATTTCTGAAGCATTTTCTATCTTGATTTTGACTGCTCTATTTGTTGGTCAACTGGTTCCTACATTGCTTTTTGCTCCCTTCCTACTCTATTGGCTTTACTATATCCTTGTTTCTACTACGGAAGCAGTTCAGACTGGCCCTGCCTTTCCACCAGAGATTTTTTTTGTATCCACCATATTTGATCCTGATTGAAATAATAGGATTATAATCCTGTATTCTCACATAGTACTGAAGCTTCACAGCCAATGGAGAGATATACAATATGCTGAATATAAGGAAATTGTTAACCACTCTTTAGGCACAAAAGCCAGACAGGGCAAAACTTTGGTCAGCTCTTTCTTCCTTCCCATTACTTACCCTAGGGACTCTTAATAATCACTCCTCCAGTGAATTACAAGTAAATAGACATAAGGATATAGAACAAGTATGTAAAAATGAACTATTAAAATTAGACATGAAGATAGTAAAATAAACACTGCTCCCTTTATGTACTCAACCAGCCAGCCACCCCTCCTAACTACACAAGCCACTGCAGTTCTTGCCAATAAGTTAGCTAAGTGTCAGATCTAAGGACTATTGCTTCCCACCCTACCAGCCGGTTCATCTGCCAGCAAGACAGATGGTGCAGCTTGTAAAATATCTTCAGATGTTTCTGATGGTTTACTGCATGCATTTTATGATAGGGATAAATGAAAAAGTGTTCTTTTGCTTTTTAAGTTTTTATTGACTTCAAGCATCTCATTATGTCCTTTAAAAAAATCTGCATACAGAAGGAGCTAAACTTAATTAAACTCTTTCAATAATGAGTAGAATTTAACTTTCTGATGCCGAACTGATCTCATCCTTATAGTTTACAGTAATCTTACTAACAATTTCATTTGGGGGAGACACTGATGTTATTGTTTTTAAATGCTACTTTTACAGAAAAGTACAATTCTTCATAGAAAGTGCTCCTACTATATCTTCATCACAGAAGAAAACTCAGAGAGGGGCAAACTATATGGTTTGTTATCTTTCTAGGTCTGCTGCTTCTTGAAGCAGTTGAAATGAATAAAATAAAAGACCTTATCACAGTTTTCCACAGCAATGGCACTGGACATGACTTCAGTCTTAGGAGCAGGTTATCCAGCATGATATAGAAATTCAAAAGCTTTGCTTGAAGTCAGAAAAAAACTTGAGTTCACATACTGCCTAAATCACTAACCAGCTATGTGACCACATGAAATTTATTTAACTTGATGATACAATAATTTCTTTTTCTGCAAAACAGGAAGAGACAAACAAAACAGTAACCTCAACATGTACTGAGAGAATCAACTGAAAACACATTTTCTAGGTCCTTTGCAACAATTCAGATGACATATATAATATATATATATACACACACACACACACAAAACACACACAACACACACACACATACACACACATATATATATACATATATGTATATATACTCTATTAGCTTCTCCTCAGTTATAGAAAACATGGTAACATATGGATGAAAGACAACTCCTGTTCTATATGTGTTTATGTATTGTCTATGTTTTCATAAATAAACCATCACTTCACAAGTGAATTAATTTAGTTTTGCATAGAATATCAGGGAGTACATCCTTCAATAATGTAGACCCTGCTCTAGAAAAATTCTATCCTGCCCATCTTGTCTAGCCTGTCATAGAATGGATTAAATTGATTTTACAAAAGTTACAAACTAACAAAATACATAGTTATATTTAGAGCAACCTGAATTTCTGGGAAATTATCATATTGTCACTATACCAACCTTGATTTTTTCTTTGAAAATGATATGTATTGTTGTGAACATCTGGATGCCTCTTTTAAATGATAAATGTTATCCCTCTTCTTTTACCTTTTTGAAGGATTTATGACCAGAAGAACAGGATTTTTATCAAAAGGTTCATAAATATTGGCTATTTGCATATGTTGAAAGTTATTCAACTAGAAATTCAGTAACTTTTCTGTCATACCTGTTATTTGATTTTTCTATACCAACACTGTTATTACATTAAAAAAGCCTTCTTTAATGTGTGCTTGAGCTCTAAACAGATTGTTCCCTTGTTCATAGTTCCAGATTAAGTCATTTCCCCCCAGAAAAGTCATCTTATTGTTAAGTTTTTCTTTGCATTTTTGCTGAATCTTTCATTTGCATTTATACATTATGTCTTATGGTATAGTAATGTGTATACTTTGTGTCTCCATATTTTTTAGATTGTAAGAATTTTCTGGTAAAGATAATCACAAATTTCCTTAGAAATTAGCATATTATCCTTGAATTGTTAGGCATCTAATAAATGTATAGCCATATTATCAAAATTCACAATATTTTTATTTATTAAATATTTGTTGTGTAACAACTATGAACAAGAGAATACATTGGATTCTTTTTTAGGAGAATCACTCGATAAAACCCATTCTTGACCCACAAATGGGTTATATTCTAGCTTGGAATATAAGAGAGACATATTTTAAATCATAGGGTTGGAGTATGATAAATTCAGTGCTAAAAAGGAACTTAGAAAATATCTGACATAAACTTTGTGTTTTCATTTTTTCAAGTTAAATGACATTGTGATATTATAGGAGAAGAATTCCCATGAGATGAAGACGTTATTTTCTTGTTTCTATTGAGCTGTTTACCTTGTATATCAAGTGATTAGTAAAATGTTTTGATTTGCCTGCCTATCAAACTTAAAAATATCTCATTCTATCATTTTTTATTATTCTCATCTTTAACTTGCTCAAAGATAGGCATGAATCTAGAAAAATTAAATATATTGCTATTATTATGTTTTGTTTAATATGTCATGGACTACATCACAATTGGGCATATTAGCTACCTTTATCAAATTACAACACTGTTTTTGGTTTTGATAAGTTTTTTAAAAATATATGCAAAATAGTTTTCAACATTCATCCTTGCAAAGCCTTGTATTCATTTTTTTTCTGCCTCCCTTCCCTCACTCTTACCCCTACACAGAACCTAATCCAATAGATGTTAAACATATACAATTTGTCTATATGTATTTCCACATTTATCATGCTGCACATGAAAAATCATATAGAAATGAGTAAAAATAAGAAAAAAAAGCAAATAAACAACAAAAAGGTAGAAAAACTATGTTATGATCCACATTCAGTTGCTATAGTCCTATCTCTGGGTGCAGTTCACTTTCTCCATCACATATCTATTGGAATTGGCTGGAATTACCTCATTATTTAAAAGATCAATTGTCCATCAGAACTGGTCATCTCATACTGTTGTTGTTGCTGCTTACAATATTCTTTTGGTTCTAGGCACTCAACTTAGCATCAGTTCATTTAGGTCTTTCTAGACCTTTCTGAAATCATCCTGTTGATAAGTTCTTATAATACAATAATATTTCATAATATTCATGTACCATAACTAATTCAGTCATTCCCCAACTGTTAGGTGTACATTCAGTTTCCAGTTCCTTGCGACTACAAAAAGGGTTGTGATAAACATTTTTGTGCATATGGGTCCTTTTCCCTTTTTTTATCATCTCTTCAAGATACAGGCCCAGTAGATACAAAACTTTGTATCAAAGGGATCAAAGAGAATGCACAGTTTGATAGTCCTTTGGGCATAGTTCAAAATTCCTTTTCAGAACAGTTGAATCAGTTCACAACTTCAGCAACAATATATTCATATCCCAGTTTTCCCACATTCTCTCCAATATTCATCATCATATTTTCCTATCATTTTAGTCATACTGAAAGGTATATAGTAGTGCCTCAGAGTTGCCTTAATTTACATTTCTCTGATCAATAGTGATTTAGAGCTTTTTTATATGACTAGAAATTATTTCAATATCTTCATCTGAGAATTGTTTATTCATATACTTTGACCATTTATCAATTGAAGAATGGCTTGTATTCTTATAATTTTGTGTCAGTTCTCTATTTTAGAAATGAGTTGTTTGTCAGAACCCTTGGATATAAAGGATTTTTTTTTTCAGTTTTCTGCTTCTCTTTTAATCTTGTCTGCATTAATATAATCAAAAGTATCCATTTTGAATTTACTTACTTTCTTATTGTACTCTTAATTCTTCTTTGGCTATAAATTCCTTCTTTCTCCACCAATCTGAGAAGTACATTATCCTTTCTTCTTCTAATTTGTGAACCACACTCAGATCCCACAGTCCTCTCTCTGGGTGTAGATGGCTCTCTTCATCACAAGATCATTGGAATTGGTCAGAATCTCTCACTGTTGAGGAGAGCCACATCCATCAGAATTGATCACCGTATAATCTTTTTGTTGCTGTGTACAATTATATTCTGGTACTGCTCATTTCATTTAGTATCAGTTCCTGTAGGTCTCTCTAGGCCTCTCTGAAATCATTCTGCTGGCAGTTGTTTTTTTTTTTAATAGAACAATAATATTCCATAACATTCATATACCATAATTTATTCAGCAATTCTTCAACTGATGAATACCCACTCAGTTTCCAGTTCCTTGCCATTACAAAAAGGTTTGGCACAAACATTTTTGCACATGAGGGACCCAGCCATGGTTCCAGCACTGGCAAAGCAAGATCTCCAAATCAACAGCAATACTGATGATTTCTAGACTTTGAAGTCCAGAGACACACAGGACAATTTGCAAGGTCAGCAGCAAAGATTTGTCAGTAGGGTGAAAGGACCTTGGGAAATCAGAAAACAAAGATAGACATAGACAATGATAGCAATGTAAGCTTTCCTGAGACCTCAGGTCACAAAAAGTCTCTTTCATAACATTGAGAAAGAACTCTGTTGCTTTAACACACTAGATTTTACAGCTACAATGGAGCAATGGAGCAGGGATACTCCTAACAATTCCAGGGCAAAAAAAAAAAAAAAAAAAAAAAAAAAAAACACTAAGGGTGCTTGTGGTCAAGAACCAGAAACTATCTCTGAAAACAATTACACAAAACTCTTGAAGTTTGGAATAATGAATCCTCCACTCTGGAAACAGAGTCCTACTTTAACAAACTCTTAAAAGTCAAGTAATAGACTAGAAAAATGAGCAGACAACAGAAAATTTTGTGACCACAGAAAGTTATTCTAGTGACAAGTAAAAACAAAATACACTAGAAGAAGATAACAAAGTCAAAGCTCTTACACTGAAAGCTTCTAAAAATAAGAATTAGTGTCAGATCATGTAAGATCTCAAAAGAGATTTTGAAAAACAAATAAGAAAATAGAGGAAAAATTAATAAAAGAATTGAGTGGTGCAAAAGGAAATACAAAAAGCTAATGAGGAGAATGCTTTAAAAAACAAAATTGGCCAAATGGAAAAGGAGATATAAAAGTTCATAGAAGAAAACAATTCCTTAAAAATTAGAATTGAACAAATGGAAATTAATGACTTTATGTGAAATCAAGAAAAATAAAGCTAATACAAAAATGAGAAAACAGAAAAAAATGTTAAATAACTCATTGGGGGAAAAAAACGGACCAAGAAAATAGATGCAGGAGAGAGTATTTAAATTTTATTGTTCAACCTGAAAGTCATGATCAAGAAATGAAGCTTGACATCATCTTTCAAGAAAGTTTAAAGGAAATGTGTATTGATATTCTAGAGCTGGAGAGTAAAGTAGGATGTGAACGCATCCACCAAACACTGCCTGAAAGACAGTGAAAAATCCCAGAATTATTTTTCCACATCTCCCAGATTAAGGAGAATATATTGCAGGCATCCAGAAGGAAACAGTCCAAGCATAGTGGAATCACAATGAGCATAACACAAGATTTAACAACTTCTATATTTAAGGACCAAAGGGCTTGGAATATGAAATTCTGCAGAGTAATGGAGTTAGGATTACAAAGAAGAATCACCTACACAGCAAAATTAAGTAAAATACTTCAGGGGAAAAGGTGAAAATTCAATGAAATGGTGGATTTTCAATCATTTGTGATAAAAAGACCAGAGCTAAAAAGAAAATCTGATTTTGAAAAATAGAACTCAGTAGAAGCATAAGGGGGTAATCAGAAAAGTAATATCACAAAGGACTTAACAAGGTTTGTTTATATTCCTACATGAGAGGATTGTACTAGTAATTTATGAGAACTTGATGTGAGTTCCAGGAATAGAGGGGTGTTTAGCCCAACTCAGAAGTAGTCCCAGAAAGCCAGTAAGAGAGTCTTAAACATAGAAGATCAGCAACTGAAATCCTTGGTCCTGACTTAGTAAAGAAGCAGACCAGTGGGGCAGCCTTCAGTCCTCGCTCTAAAGACAATTTATGAGAAAACAGGAGATTTGCTGGAAAGAACAATTAAAATTACCCCTGCTGGGGGCAATACACCAAACACAATGGGCCACTGTGCTCAAATCCAACAGTTGGAACAGCACAGAAAGCTTGGGACAGTACTTCCTATATTCCTGGAGCAAAACTTGACTTTAAAAGTCACAAAAGCAGGAAAAACAAAAAGAAAAGGAAAGAAAATGAGTAAGAAAAAAAAAAGAACCATGACTATAGAAAGATATTATGGTGACAAGGAAAACAAAAACACCAATTCAGATAAGGACAAAATCTCAGAAGAAATCTCAAGGAACATGAATTGGTCTCAAGGCCAAAGAGGCTCCTCCAAAGTGCTCATAAAAAATTTTAAAAGGAAATAAGGGAGGTAGAAGAAAAAAATGAGAAAGGAAACAAGAGGTGTGCAAGAGAGAGACAAGAGCTTGGAAAAAGAAGGAAATTCCTTAAAAAATACAATGGGCCAAATTAAAAAAAAATCCACTGAAGAAATCAATTCCCTAAAAAGTGCAATAGGCTAAATGCAAATAAACAAACACAACAAAGCAAAAAAAAAAAAAAAAAACTACTGAAGAAAACACTGAGAAAGTAGAATTAATCAAATGGAAAAATATTGAAAAGCTATCTGAGGAAAATGATAAATTAAAAAGTAGAATGGGGCAAATGGAAGCTAATAATTTTATGAGACCTCAAGAATCAATCAAACAAAAAAAAAAGAATGAAAAAAATGTAAAATATCTTACTTGAAAAATAATCAAGCTGAAAAATAGATCCAGGAGAGACAATTTAACAGTTATGGGTCTACCTGAAGGCAATGTCTCACCCTTTCTCCCTCCCCCCCCCAAAAAAAAAAAAAAAGAATCTTGAATAGCATTCTTTAAGAGTTCATCAAGGAAAACTGCCCTGAAATACTAGAGCAGGAGATAAAAGTAGTCATTGAAAGAATCCATCAATAACTTTCAGAAAGAGATATTAGAAGGAAAATCCTAAAAAAAAATTGTTGGGAATTTCCAGAACTGTAATCTCAAGGGAAAAAAATACAGCAAGCTGACAAATGAAAGCAATTCAAATATCAAGGAGCCACAGTCAAAATTACCCAGGATCTGTCAGGGTCTCAAATAAAGAATCGGTGAACCTGGAATATCATATTCCATAAAACAAAATGCCTAGGGTTTGCTATCCAGCGTGATTGGAATTTTCTTTCAGGGGAGCAGATGTATCTTTAATGAAGTAAGAGACTTTCAATTATTTCTATTGAAAAAAGCAGAAATAAACAGAAAAGTTAATCTTTAAACACAGGACTCAGAAGAAGCATATAAAGGTAAATAGGAGAAAATATAAATTATTTAAAGGTTAAATGGTTAACATCCCTAGATGGAAAAAATATATCTCTAACTTTTGTGAACTGCATCTGATACTGAGGCAGAAAAGATGGGTGCATTATATAGATGGAGAATCTGATTGTGAATGGACTCTGATGTGAGGATATTAAAGAAAACTACATTAAGTGGTGAAAATGCATTGCATTGTGAGAAAAGGAAAGGGGAGGTAAAATGGGACCAATAAGATTATATGAGCAAGCAGAAAGGCCTCTTACAATACAGGGAGAAAAAGAAGGAGGATGAATATCATCTGAAGTTTGAACCTATCATTTTTGACTCAAAGAGGGAATAATTCAGTTGGATATTGATATTTTTCTTAACCTATAATGAAGTAGGAGGGAAAAAAAAGAAAGAAAGGGGAGGGACTGGATAGAAGAGATGGCAGAAACAGTAGGAGAAAGAAGCAACAGATGGGAGGAGGAGTGATTGAAGATAGAACAGGTAAAAGGCACAGCGAGTTAAAATCAAAGCAACACTGAGGAAGGACAAGGTGGAAAGGAAAAAGAAAAATATATACAGTGGAATAAATAATATAATCTTATAAAACTTCTATAGAATAAATCTTAGGGGAGAGATTAATAAAACCGAAACTAGGAACATTATTGAACAATTAATAAAAAGATTTTGCTTTATTTAAAAAAAATAGAAAAAAATTCTGGTTAATTTGATTAGAAAAAGGAAAGAAAAAACAATTACCAGCACCAAAAATGGAAAAGTAATTAAAGAAATAATTTAATAATTTAAAGAAATAAAGGTATTTTTCCCAAATGTATGACAGACAGCAAGTTGTCAATCTAATAGAAATAGTTTAATATTAACAAAAATATAAATTGTCCAGCTTAACAGAAGAATAAATAAATTACTTAAATAATCCCCTTTTAGAAAAAAAAAATGAACAAACCATCAATGAACTTTCTAAGAGAAAATCTCTAGGCAGATAGATGTAACAAACATCTAAAGACCAATTAATCCCAATACTATATTAACTATTTGCAAAAATAGGTTTTTCCTATTAATTCCTTCTATGAAATAAATTGTTTTCTATGAAATAATATTGATACCTAAACCAGGAAGAGCCAAAACATAGAAAGAAAATTACAAAACAATTTCCTTAATGAATATTGATTCATAAATTTTAAATAAAATATTAGCAGAGTTTACAGCAATTTATTGGCAGGATATCACACTTACAGGGATGGTTCAATATCAAGAAAACTATTATAATAATCGATCACATAAATGACAAAATGAACAGAAATCATATGACAATCCCAATAGCACTGGGTGGAAGGGTAGCACAGTTTAATAGCATACCACCCAGCAAGTGCTATTACTTTGTCTGTATAACAAGGAAATCATAAAAGAGGGTAAAGCACTCACATTTGCAAAGTGGTTTGTAGTAGCTCTTTTTGTGATAACAAAGAATTGGAAAATGAGTAGATGCCCATCTATTGGGGAATGGGTGAATTAATTATGGTATATGAAAACAATGGGTTATTATTGTTCTACAAAAAATGATGAACAAGCTGATTTTAGAAAGACCTGGTAAGGTTTACATGAACTTATTCTGATAAAAACAAGAAGAATCAGGAATATATTATACACAATAACACCAAGATTGTGGGATAATCAACTATGCAGATTTGGTTTTTCTCAGTGGTTAAGTGATCCAAAAGTAACCAAAAAACAGAAACAAAAAATCCCCCCAAAATTGCATAGAAAATTCCATTTGCTTCCAGTAAGAGAAACATGGAAATTGAATGTAAATCAACATGTGACATTCACTTTCTTTCTCTCTCTTTCTTGGTTTTTCCCTTTTGTTCTGATTTTTCTCTCCAAACATGATTCATTACAAAATGTGTATTTAAAACTTTAATATTCTTGTATAGCAAGAAAAAAACCATTAAATAAAAAACTTCACAGATCTGTTAAAATTTTAAAAGCTAATATTTTTGAAAAAATGAAATTAATGGGTGAGAGAGTAATATACCAGGGAAAGGGGAAAAAACAAATGGAATGGTACAAATTATCCACCATAAAAAGGAAGCAAAAAAAGCTTTTATAATGGAGAAAAAGAGGGAGAAGAGAGAGTAAGTGAGTGAACCTCACTTTTGATTCAAAAAGGGAATAATAAACACATTCAAGAAGGGAATAGAAATCTATCTTACCCTGCAGGAAAGTAGGAGGGAATGGAATATGGGAAGCGGGAAGTGTGATAAAAATGATGGATCAATAACAAAACACTTCTGAGGATAGATAATAGTAGAAAGTAGAGGGAGAATATAATAAATAGGGATAAATACAATTAACAATAGTAATTGCAAGAAAGAATTTTCAAGCAAGTATCGTTGATGAGGCATCATTTCTCAAAAATAGAGGGAACTATAGTCAAATTTATAACAAATAAGATTCATGCCCCAATTGATAAATTATCAAAAGATATCTATGCTCAAGGGGATAAAAATTCATATATATCTTTTAACCAAACAATATAACTACTTGGCATGAATCGCAAAATATATATTTTTTAAAAGGAAAAAAGATATACATGTACAAAAATATTTATAACAGCTCTCAGGGAAAAAAATATGTAAACTGAGGGGATGTCCATCAAAGCAGGAATAGCTGAATAGATTGTGGTAAGTTTTTGTTATGGGATATTATTGTTTTGTGCTAAATGATGTTCTCAGAAAAAAAAAAGAGGAAAGTCTTTCATAACTGAAATAAAGTGAAATGTTCTATATACCAAATAAGAGAAATGTTCTGGGATCGTCAACTGTAAATGACTTTGCTCCTCTCAGCAGTACAATGAACCATGACTACCCCAAAGAACTTATTTTAAAAATCCTATCCATGCCTAGAAATGGAACTGATAATGTCTGAGTACAAATTTAAGCATATTCTTTCTGAGTGTCTTTCTCTCTGTCTGCATCTATCTCTGTCTTTGTCTCTAACTTTAATTTTCTTGAGTTTTTCTTCTTTTTGAGGGTGGGAGATCTGTTTTTTTTTTCTCCCACAACATAACTTTTATGGAAATGCTTTGCATAACTTCACATTTGGTTTTTAATGGTGGCTGGAGGTAGGAATAAGGGAGATAATCTGGAGCTCAAAAGTTTTAAAAGGATATGTTAAACATTATTTTAAATGTAATTGTAAAACTTTAAATAAATGAATGAATGAATAAAATATAAATAAAAATAAAGTCAGAACTAGAGGATGGGATTAGGGAGAGGGATGGCAGGTTTATATAACCTCTGTAGGTCACTTCCTTTTTTTTTTTTTTAAGACAAAGTGAAGACACCATCTTCAGTTCTTTATTATTTGGGCTATTAGGTAGCACAATAGTTAGGACATGAGACCTGGAAACAGGAAGAAATGAGTTTGGAGCCCTGCATCAAACATTTACTAATTTGTGATTCTGAGCAAGTTACAACCTTTGTGTGCCTCATTTTCCTCATGTATAAAATGAGGATGATAAAACAACAACCCCCCAAGAATGTTTGTCATTATTTCAATAAAATATTATTTATAAAGTGCTCAGTAAACCTTAAAGAATATATATATATATATATATATATATATATATATAATGTTAGCTATTAGTTATTAATAATGGTCATGGGTAAAGCATACTGAAATGTTTTCTTCACCATAGATATTATGGCTTCCTTTCCCTTAGGTTTCTTACCCCATTCTTACCCAAAGTTACTGTGACATCTATAATTTTTCATGGCTTCATAGGTACACAATTTTTATCAATCACACCAATGGAAAAAGTAGACAGGAATGTGCTGATAAGTATTAAGTAATTACATATATTTTAAAAAAGGTAAACTAAACATGGCAAACTTTTAAATTTAATATTTATTATTAACATTACTAGTAAGTAGAACAAAATATGTTTTTGAAATATTTAGTCTCTAAATTCAGATTCATGAAGAACTCTGAAAGAAAAATTGCAGTTTTCATATCAATCACCTCAAACTTGATGTGTCCTAGAAATCTCTAAGACTACATTGTCTTAATAGTCTATATATAGGCCCAAAGAAAGTCCCTATTCTCTAGTAGAAAACTCAAGATAAAGAAATGCAAATCCTTCTCTTTTAAGCAAGTCTTCTCAGTTCCTTTCACTAACCCTATATTCTTTTCTCCCCTCCTCAGGCAATCATTCTTTTAAGCAACTTTATTTTGGATATATTTAGATAAAGATACATATTATAATTATGTAAATGAGTTTGTACATCAACTTTAATCAGACTGAAAAAGCTTGTCTTTTTCAGAAAGAAAAGTAGAATAAATACTCATTAACACAGATGAGCTCAGAAACTTAAATTAAATTTTACTTTGAGATAGAAAATTACTTTAAAAAAAGATTGTACTAGTAATCTTGCTTATCCAGTTCTCCAACTCCTCCATCTTAAAAAAAAATAATCTGATAAGTAGAACATTAGGAACCAAATGTGACTTTAGGGAAAATATCTACCATTTTGTCTTTAGAATTGTTGCCTATTACAAATTCATAATATGAAGAAGAGATGAAAAATATTTTTTCTTTTCCATTGTCCAAATAAAGTTCAGGATTATGATTTTGAAATATTACTAAAGTTTTCTGGTTGTCAGTTTTAAAATTTTAAAGTAATCCCTCACTCCAATTCAAGATATTCAATAGGTAGTTGGAGAGTCATGACTATGGATCTATAGACAGGTTAGGTTTGAGCAAATCAATAAAAAATTATCTTCATAGAGATGTTAGTTGAATCAATGCAAATTGATGAGCCAACCAGTTAAAATAAAATATAGGAAGAAGAGAAAATGGCCCAATAAATAAACATGGGGCAGACCACTTATGTTTTATGGAGATGAATAAAGATTCAGCAAAGAGACAGAGAAAGATCCTACAAAAAGGTATGAAGAGAAACAGAAGAAAAGAGTGTCATAAAACCTTGGGAAGGAAAAAAAATATGAAAAAGAAGAGTCTTGAAATGTAAAATATTGCAGAGGTCAGAAAAACATAGATTACTCTACTGATTGGATATAGTTAATAATGGAATGATTAGAGAAGAAAGGGAATTACTAACTCTTGGTAACCTTGAGCATTTTAGCCACAAAAGTGAGGAAAATTATGGAATGATAGCTAGTGAGGTCATCATCCCTTACCTGGTCACACTCTCCTACCTTGTCTATCTTCTATTATACAATGCCTTTATTCTTATTATTTTTCTAATGAACTTAATTGGGAAAATATGTCCACTTTACCCCTTCAATCCTTTACTCTATAAACACCAAAAGGCTCCTTACTATCTACAAAATCAAGCACAAAATCATTTGTTTAATATTCAAATTCTTTATAGACTAATATCCTCTAACCATTCCATCTGTCTTACATCTGCCTTTTTTCTCCATGGATTTGGTAATATAGGACCACTGGCCTCATTGGTATTCTGACAGGACACTCTCTACCTATTTTTCTTTCTGTCTCTCTGTCTGTCTCTCATACACAAACATCATCATCATAGTTTATTGGTTTCTCTGGCTTCCTTCAGGTCCTAGTTAAAATTCCAGTTTCAATTAACAGCCTTGTCCAAAATCTATTAATTCTATTCTTTTTCCTCATGGTTTGTTTCAAATTTATTTTATTTTTATCTTGTTTGTCCATAGTTGTTGTCATCTTGTCTCTGCATCATTTGATTTTGAGCTTCTTGAAAGCAGGGACTTTCTTTTTTATTTCTTTTCATTCTCAGTGTTTAGCAGAGTCTGGCACATAATGTGAGCTAAATAAATATTTAGTGATTAATTAAATAGAAAAAAACTGAGGAACTGGATATGACAAAGTTTGAAGTTCAATGCAGAGAGAAAAATGACATGACAAAAGTTTGTTACCAAATAGACAACTCTAAAAAATCATAAACTTGGAAATGGTCCGTTTTTGTTAAAATCAAGGTTTTGATAATTATATGTAAATAGTTCAAGTAAGGTGGAAGAGTAATTTTTTTAAAAAAATTAACAATTTGTGGAATTTGGTAGGTAGGGTATTTGATGAAATATCAAAGTTTCTTGAGATCCTCTACTATTTTGGTAGAGTTGGGGAGAATAAAGACTGTAAAACAAGTGCAATACTCATTAAGGGAAGGAGAACATACTAGTGGTTAGTGGAAACAGCCTCTAGAATTTTGATTGGGTATTAAATATTAATAGAAGGAATTTCAAAAGAAGAGTGGTTATGGAATGGAAATTGTAGGGGAGGACTTAAAACTGGCATTCAGGAATAAGGAGCCTTCTAACTTCTGAACTCCAACCACTGACTTGGTGATTTGGGAGATGAATGAAATTGATAAAAATTCTAGAAAGGCCAGTAAGGGATAGTGTTTCATTAGGAGAATTAGAAGAGACGTTTCAGTGAGTATAACTCAAGATGAATGGAATAGGAAAGGAATAGGTTTAAGCTGAAAGGAGGTGCACTGCTTATATAGCATGAATTCCATAGAGCATAGTGGAAGAATTGAAAGGGTTTTGAATAAATGAGCAATCAGTGGGGGATGAGAATGAGTTTCGAACAAGGGAAGCTAGAGGACAAATTCACTAGGATTGATGTGGAACTCTATAGAAGTATGCTAATAATTGAGGAATGAACTCAAATAATCCACTGTTATCCTTAAAGCTTCAACTTGAGAATAGAGTTGACCTGTGTACAGTTGAAAATTGAGAGAGGACAATTCACATCCAATGAAACTCTAAACCAACTGGTATTAATTTTAGGAATGCAAAGATGCTTACGAAAATATTTTAGCTATGATCATACACATCCTGTTAGCAGAAGTCAGGTAAGTGGATAGAGTATTAACTCTGCATTCAGGAAGATCTGAATTCAAATGTGATCCCAAATACTTGACACTAAGTAGCTATGTGACCCTAGGCAAGCTACTTAACTCTGATTGCTTAGTCCAATAAAACTCAAACAATTACAGAGGCAATAGGAGATGAGCTTGTAGTTTTAGGTACCTTTTGTAGACAGCTGTTCTTTTTACTACATGCCTATATCTCTCCTCTCTGCTATGCTTGCCAACATAATTGACTATTATTTTCTAGTCTGTGTGTTTGTAATCAAGCAAATGGGAACTTGTTTGACTGTGATGAGGAACCCTCCTGCTACCTACAAGAATTTTACTTTTGTCAGCATTGATTTCAAGCCCCTAACACATGGCTGACTCTGGAAATAATAGTCTAACTTCTAAGAACCCACAAGTGAAGACAGTCCTCTCCTGAATTAATGATTTTCTCCTATTAATAATAATAGTCAGATCTCATTCTTTTGAAAGACATAAAAGAAATATTTATTATGGAGCTTTCAGCATGATTTGGCTTGTTATTAAAATAGTTATTACATGTATAGTGAAAGATTTTATTTTGGAAAAATGTACCAAACCCCCAAAACCAAAGTGTCTTCAGGTCAATGTTAGCAAAATGAGAGATTAAGACAGTGAGGAGAATTGAAAATTTTTATTATGTTCCCAATTTTTTAATGCTAGACTCTTTTCTGATAAATAAAAAATAAAATCTTTCAAAAGAAAATTATTTTACATTGTTCTATAAAAAAAAGTAAGCTATGGTTTAGGAATGCTTTGATCTCATATTTATTAAAAGTATGATCATGTAGTTCACATCTCTCCCTGGAAAAATCCAACAATATGCAATTTTAATAGTTAAGTTTTATTTCTAAATATCCATGGAAAAAAAGACCCTGGGCATTTTTGGTACTCCATTTAAAAAAGTTATTTTTTGTAGGAAATTATATCTCTTTAAGAATAATGTTTCTGGGTGCAGAACCAAGATGGTTGTGTCCTCCTCTGACCTTTTGTCAAACCAGCAGCATATTAAGCCTCTGAACTGGTTTTAGAATGACAGAAGCCACACAGTTTTGGAGTACAACACATTTCTAGAAGAAGATACTTTGGAATATTCAGATCAGTTTTTTTCAATCATGCAGAGGGACAGTATGTGAATAAAGCCTTACAAAATATATATGAAAAAGATAGCAATCATTAAAAAGCAGAACATATGAAATGGAAAAAATGCAATTTATAAAACAATTCAATTGGGCAAATGCAAAAGTAGCTAAAAAATGTAACTGAAGAAAATAATTCACTAAAAATTAGAATTAAACAAATGGAAGTGAATGAAACAATAAGACTTCAAAAATCAGTCAACCCCCCCATCCCCCCCAAAAAAAGAAAGAAAAAGAAAAAGAAAAAAAAATATGAAATACCTTCCAGGAAAAACAACTGATCTTGAAAATAGATCTGGCAGAGACAATCTAAGGATTATTGGACTTCCTGAAAGCCATGATGAAAAAAGTAACCTAGACAACTTCTTTCAGGAAATAGATAATCATCAAGTAAAACTGCCTTAATATCCTAGAACCTTCAGAAGGTTAAGTCGCCATTGAAAGAATTCACTGATCACCTCTTGAAAAAGACCTTAAAGGGGAAAAAGGAAGAGAAAAGCATAATTAGGGGTAAATAAGATGGCAGGAAATAGAGAATTAATCATTTCAACTATGAATGTGAATGTGATGAACTCATAAAATGAAAGCTGATAGCAGACTGGATTAAAATGTAGAATCCTACAATATGTTATTTGCATTTTAGGATTCTACAATATGCTATTTACAAGAAACACATTTAAATCAGAGTAAAGGCAAAAGGCTGAAGCAGAATTTATTATACTACAAGTGAAGTTAAAATAAAAAAACAGGGTAACAATCCTAATCTCACATTGAGCAAAAGCAAAAATAGATCTAATTAAAATATAAGGAAGGAAACTATATCTTGCTAAAGGGTACCATAGATAATGAAGTAATATCAATATTAAACATATATGCATCAAGTGATACAGCATCCAATTTCTAGAGGAAAAGTTGGGAGATGTAAGAAGAAATAGAAAAACTCTACTAGTGGGGGATCTCAAACTTGGTCTCTCAAACTAGATAAATTGAACCACAAAATAAATAAAAAAGAAATTAAGGAGGTAAACAAAACTTTAGAGAAGATATATATGATAGATCTTTGGAGAAATTTTAATGGAGACAAAAAAAGAGTACATTTTTTTCTCTGTGGTTCATAAAAACTATACAAAAATTGACCATGTATTAGGGCATAAATACCTCAAATCAAATGCAGAAAGGCAGAAATAGTAAATGCATTTTCTCAGTTCATAATGCAATAAAAATCATGTGCAATAAAAGGCCAAAGGAAAATAAATCAAAAATTAATTTGAATCCTTTTTTTTTCTTTCTTTTTTTTTTTTTTTTAAATAACCTTTTATTTACAGGTTATATATACAGGTAACTTTACAGCATTGACAATTGCCAAACCTGTTGTTCCATTTTTTCCCCTCCTTCCCCCCACCCCCTCCTCCAGATGGCAGGATGACCAGTAGAGGTTAAATTTATTAAAGTATAAATTAGATACACAATAAGTATACATGACCAAACCATTATTTTGCTGTACAAAAAGAATCGGACTCAGAAATATTGTACAATTAGCCTGTGAAGGAAATCAAAAATGCAGGTGGGCAAAAATATATGGATTGGGAATTCAATGTAATGGTTCTTAGTCATTTCCCAGAGTTCTTTTGCTGGGCATAGCTAGTTCAGTGCATTACTGCTCCATTGGAACTGATTTGGTTCATCTCATTGCTGAGGATGGCCAGATCCATCAGAATTGGTCATCATATAGTATTGTTGTTGAAGTATATAATGATCTCCTGGCCCTGCTCGTTTCACTCAGCATCAGTTCGTGTCTCTCCAGGCCTTTCTGAAATCATCCTGTTGGTCATTTCTTACAGAAAAATAATATTCCATAATATTCATATGCCACAATTTATTCAACCATTTTCCTGTTGATGGGCATCCACTCAGTTTCCAGCTTCTGAACACTACAAAGAGGACTGCCACAAACATTCTTGCACATACAGGTCCCTTTCCCTTCTTTATGATCTCTTTGGAATATAAGCCCAGTAGTGACACTGCTGGATCAAAGGGTATGCACAGTTTGATAACTTTTTGAGCATAGTTCCAAATTGCTCTCCAGAATGGTTGGATGTATTCACAATTCACCAACAATGTATGTGTCCCTGTTTTCCCACATCCCATCCAACATGCCGCATTATCTTTCCCTGTCATTCTAGCCAGTCTGACAGGTGTGTAGTAGTATCTCAGAATTGTCTTAATTTGCATTTCTCTGATTAATAATTACTTGGAGCATCTTTTCATATGGCTAGAAATAGTTTCATAAATTCCTTCCTCTTCCACAGGTCTGGGAGGTAAACTATCCTATGTTCCTCTAATTTATTTATAATCTCATTCTTTATGGCTAGATCATGAACCTATTTTGATCTTATTTTGGTGTACGGTGTTAAATGTGGGTCAATGCCTAGTTTCTGCCATACTAGTTTCCAATTTTCCCAGGAATTTTTGTCAAACAGTAAGTTCTTATCCCAAAAGCTGGGGTCTTTGGGTTTGTCAAACACTAGGTTGCTATAGTTATTGACTGTTTTGTCCTTTGAACCTAACCTATTCCACTGAGCAACTAATCTATTCCTTAGCCAATACCAAACAGTTTTGGTAACTGCTGCTCTATAATATAATTTTAGATCTGGTACAGCTAAGCCACCTTCATTTGAATTTTTTTCATCAATTCCCTTGAAATTCTTGACCTTTTCTTTTTCTATATGAATTTTGTTGTTATTTTTTCTAGGTCATTAAAATAGTTTTTTGGGAGTCTGATTGGTATAGCGCTAAACAAATAGATTAGTTTAGGTAGTATTGTCATCTTTATTATATTTGCTCACCCTATCCAAGAGCATTTAATAGTTCTCCAATTGGTTATATCAGACTTAATTTGTGTGAAAAGTGTTTTGTAGTTTTGCTCAGAAAGTTTCTGATTTTCCCTTGGCAGATACATTCCTAAGTATTTTATACTATCAGTAGTTACTTTAAATGGAATTTCTCTTTGTAACTCTGATTGTTGGATTTTGCTAGTGATATATAAGAATGCTGATGATTTATGTGGGTTTATTTTGTATCCTGCAACTTTATTAAAGTTGTGGATTATTTCCAATAATTTTTTAGTTGAATTTCTGGAGTTCTCTAAGTATACCATCATATCATCAACAAAGAGTGATAATTTGGTTTCCTCATTACCTACTCTAATTCCTTTAATCTCTTTCTCAACTCTTATTGCCAAAGTTAGCATTTCTAATACAATACTGAATAATAACAGTGATAGTTGCAGTCTTTCCCCACTACATATGATGCTTACTCATGGTTTTAAATAGATGCTGCTGATTATTTTAAGGAAAAGTCCATTTATTCTTATACTCTCTCTCCTTGGCTCTGAGAGCTTGAACTCCTGCCTCCAGTCTGCTTGTCTTCTGTGCCTCTCAGTCCCTGCTCATATACTCCACACTGAGTATATAACAATCATTATATCAATAGGAAACCATTATTTGTTGTAAGATTAAATAAATCATATTGAACTTAGAGAACTATTAATCACCCTGCTAAACTAGGCAACCATTTTATCATCAATTCCACTGACTTAAGACCTTGTAAGAATCCTTGTTTTAAGTTCAGAGTTCTGGCCCATAACAGGAAGCTAGTATGGTGGAAAGTAGGCATTGAAGGGCAACTAGATGGTCCAATGAAGCACCAGCCCTGAAGTCAGCAGAACCTGAATTCAAATTTGGGCTCAGATACTTAATACTTCCCAGCTGTGTGACCCTGGGTAAGTCATTTGACCCCAATGCCTCAGCAAAAAAAAAAAAAAAAAAAAAAAAAAAAAAAAAAAAAAAAAAAAAAAAAAAAAAAGAAATGAAAAAAAAAAAAAAAAGAAACTGCATTGGCCCATACCTTACACTATATACTGAGATAAGATTGAAATGGGTTCATGATTTAGATGTAAAAAGTGACATTATAAGCAAATTAGAAGAACATAGATAATGTACTCTTCAGATTTGTGGAGAAGAAAGGAATTTGTGACTAAAGAAGAACTGGAACTCATTACTGAACATCAAATAGATATTTTTTATATTAAGTTAAAATTTTTTTTGTATAAAGAACGCTAATAAAAACAATATTAGGAAAGAAGAATTTTTTTGTATTTTTATATTTAAGGGTTCTGATAAAGGCCTCATTTCTAAAATATATAGAGAATTGATTCAAATATGTAAGAATTCAAGCCATTCTTCAGTTGATAAATGGTCAAAGGATATGAACAGATAATTTTCAGGTGAAATTAAAACCATTTCTAGTCATATGAAAAAATGCTCTAAATCACTACAGATCAAAGAAATGCATTAAGACCACTCTGAGCTACCACTACACATCTCTCAGACTGGCTAAAATGACTGAAACAGAGAATTATGAATGTTAGAATGTATGTGGGAAAACTGAGATATTAATACATTGTTGGTGGAATTGTGAATGAATCCAGCCATTCTGGAGAGCAATTTGGAACTATGCACAAAAAGTTATCAAACTGTGCATACCTTTTGATCCAAGAATATTTCTACTGGGCTTATATCCCAAAGAGATATAAGGAAAAAGCAGGATCCACAAATGAAAAATGTTTGTTGCAGCCCTCTTTGTAGTCAGAAACTAGAGTAGTAAGTAGTAAGAAACTAGAAACTTAGTGGATGTACATCAGTTGAAGAAGTTGTGGTACATGAATGGCATGAAATTATTATTGTTCTATAAGAAATGATCAGCAAAATGACTTTCAAGAGGCATTACATGAACTGATGCTAAGTGAAAAAATAAGTTAGCAAAACCAGGAGATCATTGCATATGGCAACAAGATTATATAATGATCAATTCTGATGGATGTGACTTTCCAATAATGAGATGATTGAGGCCAGTTCCAATGATCTTGTGATAAAGAAAGCACCTACACCTAGAGAGAGAGTCCTGTGGGAATTAAATGTGGATCACAACATAACAATTTCACTCTTTTTGTTGTTGTTTGGTTGCATTTTGTTTTCTTTTTCATTTTTTTTCCTTTTTGATCTGATTTTTCTTGTACAGCAAGATAATTGTATAAATATGTATACATATATTGGATTTAACATATATTTTAATGTATTTAACATATATTGGATTACTTGCCATATAGGGGAGGTGATGGAGAAAAGAAGGGGGAAATATGAAACACAAGGTTTTGCAAGAGTTAATGTTGAAAATTATTCATGCATATGTTTTAAAAATAAAATGATTTGATAAAAAAATTTAAAAATATTTCTACCCATTCTGTTCTTTATCATGGTCTCTTTCTCATGGACTCTGCAACCAAAAATCTTTGAAAGCTTAGGTAATCATATTTCATTTCTATCTCTTCAGTTTAATTTAATTTAAATCCATAAATAAATATTAAGGACACCAAATATTCAAGTCACATTATCAAAGATAAAAAAAGACAGAAAAATCATAACTTTTGTCTTCAAAGAATTCACAAACAATTTGAGGGAATATGTGCATAAATAAATATTATACAAATTAACAAATCTTTAGTGTATAGAAAAGAGCAAATAGAGTGAAATGAGAGATTCAAGGTTTAAGTCATTTTCTCTAATCAAAAGAATTATAAAGAAGATGATACTTAAATTGAGCTTTGAAGAATAAAACATTTTCAATTGTTGTATATGTGTCAAAGACTAACAATTCCAGAAATAACAGATAAAATGATCAACATTGCACAGGAAATAGAACTAGTGACTTTGAAAATGAATTCTAGTTAAGTTTAGTTAAGAATTATAGTAAATGAAAGAAATAGTAATATGAATAAAGCTAGTAAGCTAGGTAATAAAGATCCTTAAATATAATGTTAAAAATTGTGTCTTTTGTAGGCGAGAGAAAGCCAGTTGAGGTGTGTGAGCCTGAGGGCAAAAATACATTTTGTCACCTAGGCAAGATATAACTATATATCTGTATCTATCTAGAGAGGGGAGATGAGAAATTGTGTGTGTGTGTGTGTGTGTGTGTGTGTGTGTGTGTGTGTGTGTTTCTAACTTCTAAATTTGTGGAGAGATTTAGCCTACAAGAATTTTACAATTTCTTCTTGCCTGGTTTTAAAAAAAAACGATAGGAAATAACTATCTTCTATAAGGTGGAGATTAGCTCATGCTCTATATAATAAACCCTAAAGACAGTTGTTAAATAGTCTCTAACTCTTCTTTTCTTCAAATTTTAATCAATAATTGAAACTCCTTTCATCACCTCTCCCCCTTCTGGAACTATTTATCTCTTGCCCCCTTTGGACCTTTTTCCAATTTCCTCATCTACCCTGACTGTGCAAAGACTTTAATAGAAAAAAGGGAAAAAAAACTTCTAATATAGACATCAATAGCATCATATGATGAGTGATTGTCTCCAGGTAATTATTTAAAATCCTACCTGTATGCTTAGCAAAATTCCAGGCACTATGCTACTTCTTTGACAGGTATTATAAAATATTAGATTTATTTTTTTAAATTTCCTGAATAGTTGTAATGTTTGATCATAATTCTTTGAAAACCAGAGGTAAGAAGAAAACACCTATTAGCTAATTCTTTTAAGCTTGGTTCATTTTATTCTATAAAAACAAACCTAAATGACATCTAATACCCAACAAACGGCTGGTATTCTTTAGTTAAGGAAAGCACTGAGGAAGTAATCAGAACTACCTGGCTAGACAAAAAAGGGACCTGTATGATGAAGAAAAATTATATAGAAACTTTTTGAGAATGGATTGCAGGGATAATAAAGCAATGATGAGTGTTTTCACAAATAGATCTTATGCATTCAAATAAGAATTATCCTCCCAAATAACCACCTCCCTTGGGAGGAGCTGAATTGAGTCTAATGAAATTGCTATTTCTGAGACATTTGTTTAGAATTGCCATAGAATCTTTTCACTTGCTTTAAAGATTAAGCTTATGAAAATTTCATTTTTTAAAAAAATTGTCTTCTATATCTGAGTTATTTTAGAAAGACAATATTTTAGTTCAACACTTTTACCTGAAAAAGAGTAGAGAGAATAAGTAGAAAGTAACAACTGACATGCTGATGAATAAGGGATGCAGCTTTTAGAAAAATAAGGAATTTATCACTCTTGTGTATATCCTTTCGTAATATAATTATAATTATAACAGTTATAACAAATTCATTTCAAGAGCACAGAAACACTTATTAAGGGCCCACTATTTGTCATTATTTAGGTTAGGAAATGATAATTTAAAAAAATAACTACTTTCCATTCTCAACAAACATCCTTTATTTGTGAAAAAATATACATAAGAAAATCAAATAAATGAAAAAATATATTTTGGGTGCCTGAGGTGGGAGACAAGAATTGGAAAATGGAAAGATCAAGATAATCTTCCTATAGCACAATGCCTGAAATATGAGGTACTTTATAAATTGTCTTTGATAAAATATTTTAATATACCTCTATCTGGACACAATTTATGATCATTTTATTTTTCCTCCAAAATTCATTGTTTTATCTCTTTATTATGTTCAATATATCTGTCCCTTAGTACTTTCTTAGTCCCCTAATTTTTCTGGCCACAGCTCATGCTCTTTAAATTTATTTTCCTTCCAATCTCAGATCAATAATCAGTTGATTGAACCACATACTGTTATTAGTTTTAAATTCCTCAAATCCCTGTTTTGTTACTGCTTAATGCTGGACAAAGCCTAGACTAGATTATGCCCACCATCTTTCTTCTCCTTTGAATAGTCAAAAGAAATCATACAACTGTGCTTAATGTGCTTATTGAAAATCTTATAAATTCCTGGTAACTAACAACATTTAATCAATTACTCAATCAAAAAAAATTTCATTCCTTCCTAATTGATGCCTATCTTAATCTCCACAAAAATTATCCCAAGCTTGATATTCTCAACCTCACCACATCTCTACATTCCTAGAACCTTTCATTACAACATTTTAAACACACTTCAAAGCAAAATAAAGAAAACATAATATGATTGTACTTAAGATTCATTTTCTTACAACTTCTTTATCTCAAAAACCACTCACATTTTCTTATATTATCACTTACTTCCCCTCAGCCTCTAATTAATTCAGTATTCCTTCACCTTGCCAAGGTCAAGGCCAACTCCTCTAAACATAAGCTTTATCCCATCTCTCTCAATTTTTTTTGCAGATTGTCCATTCAATTATTCCCACCATTTCTTCTTTTAAATTTAATCTTTTTTTTAAATTCAATCCTTACTGATTTTAATCATTCTCTAATAATCTCTTTTCCCAAAAAACCCAAACAAATAACAAAGAAGCAAATCTATTACTAGGCCCTATTCAACCCTCAAGCTATCATTTTATATGTTTCTTCCATCCACCAAAAAATATCTTTCTCTAATGTTTATATCTGCTGCTCTTGTTTCCCATCATTTTTATTATTTGTCATGTAGCTTCTAACCTTATCACTTGGATTTATTTTCTTTGAGAGTTAACATTAATCTCTTAATTGCCAAGAATATTTTATTTTCTCAGTTTTTATCTATGTTTTATTGCTTTTGCCACTGTTTTTCACTCTCTCTTCTTGAATATTTTTTCTTCACTAAGATTTTATGACATCATTCTCTTCCACTTATCTTTCATTTATCTGCATGCTTTTTCTCAGTCTCCTATAGCTGACTCCTTGTCCATACTATATTTCCTAAATAACTATAGATGGTCTATAGGTTTGTCATTCATATTGAGCTCATATGTCTAGTCTAATGTTAATTCTTATCATTTCCACTTCCATGAAGTCTTTCAGAATTTGCTCATATGTCTACTCATACTTTTTTTTACATATATTTACTCATATTTATATCTACTATCCTACTTCAAATCTCTTCATCTCTCTTTTACATAGTTGTAGTAGATTTTGCCTTGGTTTTCATCCCTCAAATATCTGATTTTTCCAATCCATGCTTCACTTAGCTGTCACAATGATTTTGCTAAAGAAGCCTAACCATTGCTTTCACTTTACTCTGTGCATTTCCTCCAGGATAAAATATAAATCTCCTTTAGGCTGTTTTTCTTCTGTAAAATGTGTGTTATGATAATAGTACCTGATTCAAAAAATTGCTGTGAGGGATCAAATGAGATATTATAAAATTCCATGAAATCATTAAAATTCTATGAAAACATACTGTTACTATTATTGCTATGAACCAGATAGATCATTTGAGATGATTGTTTTATTTTCTACTTATACCATCCTATTATTGTTCCCTTTAATGTTCTTTATGCTGGTATATACAGAAAGTAAGTAGGAATTCCTTAGAAGCATTTGATTTTCTTAGCATCACATCTAGTTCAAGTGAATCCTATCCAGATGGTTCCAATTTAGCCATGTGTTAGTGCATGCATTCAACTGAATACAAACCAAGTAAAAAGAGGAGAAACAAACAGTAATGAGAGAGAAATGTGTTATTCAGCCAGGTGAAAGGGAACTCCCCCACCAAGCATTTATTTGAAATCTCTAGAAAACAGATCCAAGTTAAAAAGAAGTTTAGACAGTTTGTTTAAGTTTGACCTATTTCAAGCTGCCAGTTCTAGTTATCAATTTATTTCAGTTTATTCAACCACTATTATTAAATGCATATTTTGAGCAAGTTGTTCAAGGTACTTGAACTGGATGTCTCTATCTATCTGCTTACTTAGAGAGCTTATTACTTTATCTTTAAAATGAATTATGGTTTGAATCTGGGTAGTACTTTATTATAGAATGTTACCCAAGGGGGAAAAATTCAACAGTCCCAGAAAACATTTATCATTCTCCTAGTTTGCACATTTCCCAGTGTTAGATACTGGTGAATATACAAACATGGTGAATAGAAGTTCCCTGCTTTGGCAGAACTCACAATCCATTGTATTTTTATGTTGTAGGTCTCAATTCAGTATCTTATAAACAAACTTTATCGTGCTCCAGGGACTCATGCTATAATATTATTTATGTGCAACAACCAAAAATTAGTTAATAAAGAAATACAATATAACTAGTCATTTAACTTCTGCTCCTTTATATCCCAATTGATCACCTTTCTATACAGTATATTTTGATCATTTAATAATAGTGATTCTAGTATTTTCTGAACGGCATGAAAATACTGTGCAGGCATTTCAGTGTATTTTATGAGGCTGGGTAAGATGACTATCAGAAAAAATGGTAGTCATGATCCCCTGGATGTACATCCTCTAGCAAACAGCTTCAGAAGAATTAGATTCTCTTAAGATTGAAATTCTGAATAAAAAAGGGAAACAATTCTGGTGAGAAAGAAAGTTTTTAGTTGGCTAAAGAGACAAAACTGATACATAACAAACACAATAAACTAACTGTATATACACACACATATACATACACATACACATATACACTTACATAATATATGCATTTATATGTGTATATGTCTGCATGTTATCTCACATGTTACATATGCATACGTATATATTTTTGGTATCTATACATATATATGCATATATACATTTATGTCAATAATAGGTGACATTTTTGTAGCACTTACAAGTTTTTCAAAACACATTATAAATATGATCTAATGTATTGTAAAAACAAGCCTGAAATGTATGTGATATTTTCTCCATTCTAAAGGGAAAGAAACTGGGCAGTTATCCAGAATCACAAAGATGGTAAATTTCGGTGGCCCAAATTTGAAGTTAAATCTTTATGATTCCGTTCCCAGTATTTTATCCACTGTACTATCTAGATGCTGATACCAAATGAGGTAACATACATTAACCACATAACAAAATCTAAAGTGCAATATAAATGCCAGCTACTCATACATTCAAAGATACATACCTAGATGTATTTATATACATATAAACACGTATGAGCATATACATATATATATATGTGCATACGTGTTTATATGTACATATATATCTATATCTATATCTATATATATATATATACATGCAAGTATGTATGTACCTCTCTCCTAGGTCCTAGTTAGAGAACAAAACTTTATAAAAGAAATATTAGAAATAAATAGATTAAATCAATTTTTTAAAAAAAGCAATTTTAAAAATCAGCTAAATTTCATGATATATGTACTACTCCACATGTATATTTAGTGACTCTATAAAAGGAAGAGAAATATATCTGATATCTTTTCTTTAGGTCTAATTTGATTTTTATTTAATTTTGGTTCTTTTCATTTTTACTGCCTTTGTGTATATTGTTTCCTGGTAGTATTTACTTCATTTTGTGAAGTACACATCTTTATTCTTCATATTTACAACACAATTTCCCATTTTGCACTATAATTTGTTCATTCACTTCTCATTTGATTGACTTCTAAAGATTCAAATTCAAATTCATCTCATCTATTTATTACCTGATACTTGGAAAAGTTATATAACTGTTCTGAGTTTCATTTTTTTCCACTTTAAAATGAAAAGTTTGGATTCAATCATCTCTCAGGTCTCTTGTAGATCTGGGTCTATAATTTAAGATTATAGAAAAGGAAAATTTAATGTGATTTAAGGAGATAAATTAAGGAAAAATAATGGAGAATAAATATATAATCTGGGAGAAATATTGTAAAAATTGTTAAATTTCAAAATCCATTTTTTTTTACCTTTTTCTTTTATAAATTGTAGATTACATTAATGTAAAGGGCTGAAACTCTTGAGTTCATGCACTGAGGTCAGACAATGGAGCACTTAAGGCTAACTACCGAATGGACAATACTTTATTAGCATATGTTTGGAAAATGGTCCTTCCCACTATACTGTGCTGGCTGGATAATTGGTGTTTACAGAGAATTGTAGGAGGGTCGAAGGGATGGAGTAAGACTAGTCAGAGTCACTTTGGAGGTAGACAAGCAAGAAGGAGATCATGGAGATTCTGCATTCATCCAATTCACTCCGACCTCTAAAGACCAAGAATAAAGACCAAGAATTTTTACTTATCCTTACTCCCACTGATTCTAAGGTATCCAGGGTACTAACTCAGTCTTCACACATTAAGACCCAAAAGGTAGAATAAGCCTTTATAATCACTTTAAAAGGTTTCTTTTTTTTTCCTTTCCTCAAAGTACCATATAAACAATTCTCTCTTTCACCTTGTAATACCTCCCATTGGGATGCAAATACCTTGAGGCAATCTTATCTTCTCAACTTTTTATCTCCAATATGTAACATAATGTTATGAACATATTATTCACTAAATGCTTATTACCAGAATGGATTACATTGTATTGGATATTTGAAGTTTTTTATATGACCCCATGCTGTGTAAAAAGGGGAAAAAAAAATTTAAGTCATGCTTACTTGAACTGAGTAAAAGTAGAGAGAAAACAAAAAAATTGGCACAGTTCATTGAATGGCTATCTCCACAGGGAGTTTTGAAACCCTTTCAATATCTTAAAAAAAAAAAAAAAAAACCTAGCTCTGGGAGGTATAAAACCCGCAAACTTCATTGTGAATTAACAAAATCCTTTTGGATCCCAAATTTTCAGCATTAAATAACAATAGTCAGCAGTACCGCCAAGTAATGATGATAGATACAATCTTAAACACTATAAGACTGCCTCCATATAAATGATTCTCATGACCCTTGTTGAGGTATAGCACAAAGTTTGAAATAAGCAGTTACATCCTATCAATTATCTAGTCATTTTTATCTTTATGATTTATTTTCTTCTTAAAGTATATAATTTGATTTCCAGCTAGGAAACATCACATAATAAAATTCTTAGTACTTCTCTTTAAAAGAAATGATACAGTGAATTTAAGCCATTGTGGAACAAAAGATTTTATTCAAAGGTATGTTTGCTCTCATTGTACATTGATTTAAAGTCCATGCTAATATTCAAATGAATCAGATCATCTTTTAGTGAAACATTATTAATGGGGTTTAAAGTGTATTGTTTCTTGGAGTTTGTTTGCCAAAGTTGGTACAAATTGTTCCTTTAATTAAGGGGTACTTACAATGTGATAATCAAAAGGGATCAAATGCATAGCTTGTTTGATTCAGAAAACATTTTAATAGGATAGTATTAAATTGTAGAGTTACCATTATTCGTTCTATTTATTCATGAGAGATAATTTGATATCTTACAAAATAAGCCAATACATGGAGTAACCTCTTGCAGTCTAATTTTCATGGATGAGCTCTTGCATATTTAATATCCTTGGAGGATATATTTTAACATACTCTAATTACTGCTTTTTCCCTGTTTCAATTCAGCTCAACACAGACATTTTGGCTAACATAATTTAATATTTTTCGTGAATGAAAAAATGATAAATTTAGCTTATTACATTAATAGCTTTTGTTTTTGGTACCAGATGGGAGGAAGTGATACTGCTAAGTAAAATAATGTGTAGGTTCCTGATAAAACAGGCAATGACATTTCCAAATTATTTTATATTTTCAGGGGAATTTCAAATGTTTCCCTGTTGAATATCCTATGTCAGTTATGCATATTGGGACCCTTAGTTCTTGAATTAGCTTAGGTAGTGAAAAAAATTCTTCCACAGTATCCTTAATCATCCATCTCTTTACTGTGTGAACTGCAACAACTCAAAGGGGCATATCACTGAATTTCGGACTATGGTATAAATATATCAGGTTCAAATTCTATTTGACATTTCTTACCTGGATGGTTATATGTAATTAAACATCTCTAGGCTTCGGTTTCCTCACAAAATCTCTAAACTATGGTTTCCTCATCTAGAAATTATCAGTAAAAGCATTTGTTCCCTTAAGGAAAGTGCAATGTAAACCATAAATTAATATAAACTGTTATTACTATTATTTGTTGCTAGAGATGAGTCTACATAGTTGGTGTGGTGGAGGGCATATCCACAGAATATTTTATATTGATTATCTGCTAAGATTGCTTTGTCAGCAAGGATCTAAAGCAAATGAATGAAAAGTAAAATGTATTTAAATACCTAATCAAAGAGTAGGTTGCGCACAACCAAAGAGTCTTAGAGTTAAAAGGGTCTCTGAAGCTTCATAAATCAACAAGAACACAGGAATCACCTCTAATTACATACCTGACATATACTTATCTAATCTTTTGCTTGAAGTTTTTCATTGAGAGAGAGCCTACTACCTACTGAGACAGCCCTTCTACCTCCCAGGTCATTTGACAGGTATGTGTTCATGGCAGCTAAAACATATGTCCTATCTCCTTGGACCTAAGAATAGATTGCAAATGTTGCCTACTTATTCTCTTTTCTGTTTCTTCTCAGGATATTTGATCAAGTAGTGATACTAAAATGAATGACTAAAATTACTAGAAGAAATTTTGTGAGATTTTGAGAATACCAAAGTCTTGATTCCTTATACTGAGCTTACTGATAGGAGAATAAAATTTTGCCTAGGAGAGGATGACCCCAAATATCCCTAATTCCTCAATATCAGAAGATATAGACCTGAAAGAAATTGTTTTCACAGTGCAGAATTGAGGTGAAATATAAAATGTCTTTTCAGGAGTCTTGAAATTTTTTGTAACCTTTTGATAGTTTTATGGGAAATAAAAAAGTGTTAAAACTTATTTTGTCGGTTGTTCAGTCAATGTTTAAGTAAATGTTCTCTTGTATCTTTGAGTTAATCATTTCTTAGATATAGAAAAATTACATTTACTCTCTGCTTTGGAACAACTATAAAAATGAGCCCAAACCAAAGTTTTAAGAAATTGTACCTATGATTTTATTGTAGAGTATAAAAAGGAAGAGACAATGAAATTTGATGAGACATTTTTCTTTGGAGTTCATTATGATGCCTCCTTCCTCTGAAATAGACACATACATATACATTCATACATATACACACAAAACTTTCTGTTTTGTCATTCTTTCTTCCTACTGAATGACATTACTCCTTCCAGACACATAAGTATGTAATTTGGCATCTATACCTGTATACCTGTTGCCATTTTTTATGTCTTTATCTATATCATAAAGCATCATATTATCATCCACCTCTGAATTCAGGTATGACAGCACTGTAATTTTATTACCCAACTTAGTATTGTTTTACCCACTGAAACTCCTTTTACTTGGCCTTACCTTGTTCTTAACCCAAATAACAGCTGCTGGAGTAAAGAATCAGAGAACATCAATAATCAATACCTTTCCACTCTACTGATTCTACTGTGAAATTCATAGAGAATGATATTGTTTTCTAAAGTCTGAGAACATAGAAGTGAAATTACTTGATGTTGTAGGGAATCCTATGTCTGAAATTCAAAGTTGACATTACAGTCTGAGTTATGGATGTGAATTCAAATATGGCCTCAAACACTTTTACTATCTCTTTTCCTTATCTTTTTTTTCAGTTATGGAATGTTGATAACAATGACATCAAATTCTCATGTTATAAGGATCAAATGAGATATTTACAAAATACTTATCACAGTGACTGATACATAGCACTTGAAATATAATTATTCATATCTCTCTCCCTCTCCCAGCTTTATGTCACAGGTCTGTAACACTGAAACTTTAAATACTGCTAAAAATCAAAGAAAAGAAAGTCCACCTAATAAGGTATTCTCCATAAGTAAATGAGCTTCCTGACACAAAAGTATAGCCACACAGGTCAGAATACCATGATTTCCACTACTATTCCATTCTATTCACATACATAAGGGAAAAAAGAAAGACACAAACAAACAAAAAAGATAGAGAGAAAAAGAGAAAAACAAAAGAAAAGAACAATAAAAAAGAAAGTCAGAAAAGAAAAAAATAAAAAATAATAAAAAGGGAAAAATGCTTTCCATTTCAAGAAAGCTTTTATATTAATAAAAGAAATTATATTCAGGATTTTCCATCTTTTTCATGTTTCCTTATAAGTAATTCTTTCTTTGTTGCTATGTCCTTAATTGATATGTCCTTATTGATTATGGGGGAAATCTCATGGCATTGGGCATGGCATTTCTAGTCAGCAAAGGTTCCCTCAGTTTTCCTGGACTCAGATCCCTGACTCAAATTTCCAGAGGTGAAAATTCCTGTCATTTGAGCTGAGGCTAACTGTGACTGTAAACTATCCCTAGGGTTCTCTCATCTTACTATTTCTGTAGAGCTATCCTGGAAGTGTTTGTTTGCTTGTTTGTTTGCTTGATTGTTAACAATCTTTATTCTTTAAACCCTGATCCTAGGTTCTGTCTTTCAGTCTTCTCAGATTGTCCCAGAAGGACTCCTGTTCTGCCACAAGTCATTTCTTTTTAACCAAACTATGTTGACTCTGAGGCACAATTGTTTTCTTGTTTGTGGTATAACATGGAGAGTTTGGAATTTTCTGACCTACTCTGCCATCTTCCCAAAACCTTCCCTCTATTCCATACCATTTCACGAATACTGATTTGAAAAATTCACATACTGCCTTGGATCATTCTTCATAAAGATTTATTTTTAAACTGTTTCATTCTTTTTCATTTTTTACAATGATCACACATTAATACATAAGAGCATCGTTTAACGCTTTTGTGCTTTCAGATAAAATCCCTAATCAACGGAACAAAATTCTCTTCTTTTCTCCTCATTTGCCTTTAATCTTTTCAGGCACTGACTCGATTACTCATTCCAAGACATTCAAATCTGATTGATGATGGCTTTGAATGGTTTGGAAAAGAATAATCAGCTACCAAGTTCTGCCTAGTGGTGAGCAGAGATTCAAAGCATAAACAGTTAATGTGCTTTGATTCATATTTTTGAGGAGGCTTTTGAAATTCAAATTGTTTATGTGCCATCCTCTGTAGCCTTGTAATTTAATTTGCATAACCTGAAAAGGTTAGGTTAAGGGGGAAGCCCCCCTCACTGAGCACCTGGCCCTCTCTGAAAGATCAAAGAGGAAGGATCTGTCACCAGGTTTGAAAAAAATTTCCCTGCACAATGAAAAGTTTGATATCTCTAATCAACCCCTATATACCAAAGAGGCTTTTGATGATGAAAAAAAAAGTGCATTGTCTCAGTGACCACAAATCAAGTCCTGTGACCATTGTTCAATCACTAATGAGGACATGGAGGATCCAGACTGTGAAGCAGGCATGGCCCAAAGGAATAGAAAATCAAAGCTATTATGAGGAGGGGGATTGGGGTTTGGCACATAATCTGAAGTGAAAGAGGATGGTAAATTTCAAGCCCATTTCTGCAGGCCCAATTAAAGATGCTTAAGTGTCATGTGCTAGCAGCTCATAATTACGATTTTCAGAGGCTTCTGCCTTACTAGCAATGTACTTATTACAAAGTAATTGAGAAATTCTGTCTATTGTATGTTTGTGTAGCAACATATAATTTATCTTCCCAGAGAACATGTTAGACATTTAATATGTGCAATTAACAAATTTTATTTTTCTTAAGTGCTTATTATCTTTAGTTAGAAGAGAAAAGAAAAATAAATGCCTTCATTCTTGTTTTTAGCTACCTGGGAAAAATAAATGTTAGCTAGAAACATTTTTTTTTCTTTTTACAGGGAGATATTAATTTTATTTGATAGCAAATCTCAGTATAGGATGTTTTCTTGTCAAAAGACAAGAAAAAGAAAGCTGTTCTACAGAGGTAGAACAAGCAGGTAAATGCTTATCACTGCTAATCTTAGCTATATTAAATTGATTTAATGATTTATACTTAAGGAAAGCATTATAGATAATTAACTCCCAAATAATTCCACTCATATTTTAGTCATCATTTTATTGTTAATAAAGAACATTTTATTCACATATCACTTTTAAGTTTTACAAAGAGTTTTCTCATAGCAATAGAATGAGTTAAATATAACACCTCATTTTACAGTAAGAGAAACTGAAGTTTTTCCAAGGCCAAACAATATCAGAGCTATTGATCAAATTTAGAACCTTATTCCCTCCACTGAAATCCTGGCCCTCTTTTTATTAGTCATTTTTCCCTAAAAACTTTTACTAAGAGAAATAAATCTATGTGTTCCACCTCTGTAGCTAGATCACATGAAGGAGAAAAATGGACAAAAATCAAACCAGAAGAAGACAGAATCAAAGAATGTGAACAAAATTAATTCTGTGTTGGATCAATCTTTGAGCCACCCCAAATTGTGAAGAGCTCAATTCTTCATTGAGAAGGAATGGGGCATATAGATTTTTATGATTTTTATTTTATCATAGTTTGGATGTGTCAGTGCATAGAGTTCTATGACTGAAGTCCAAAAGACTCATCTTCATAAGTTCAAATCTGGCTTCAGAAACTTACTAGATTTGTGACCATAGACAAATCAGTTAATCCTATTTACCTCAGTTCCACAATGGTAAAATGGTCTGGAAAAGGAAATGCCAAGTCACATGGACAACTAACTTAATTTGCTAGGATTTGCTCTAGGCAATTATCTAAGACTAAATTGCAGAGGAGATATCTTCTTGTGTTGGAAAAGAGACTTTCTCACTGATAACTTCTAATGAAATCATTAGTCTGATCCTTATTCTGTAATGTCTCAAAAGTAGAAGAGGCCTTTTGGAAGCAAGTTTATCAAATGCATATGGGCATTAGTCAATTTCTTTGTACTACTAAGTGCACAAATTCACAAAAATAGATAGATTTCATCCTTTGATGCTGTGACCTGACCAATAACCTCCTATTTCTGTGATAATGAACTACATTAAAAGGCAGAAGTAACTCTCCTTCTACTACCTATATGTCAGGCTTATAATGAGACTCAAATAAGATAAAACATGCAAAGCATATTTTTGCTAAATATAATGCATCTTACTACATTCAATACCTCATTAGCACATGTGAACTTCATTAAGATATTTAATCTGTTGTTCTAATTTTCCTTCTTTGTGAAATGAACATAGAAGTATTTCCATTAGCTACATCATGGACTGTTGTGAAGAAAAATAAGAAGAATATATGTTAATGTGAATTAGTATTATTAATTGAAAAAATAGAGGTCTTTGTCTTATTTTAATTTCTACACAAATGTTGAGCACCTAGTAAGCAATAAATCAATATTTGCTGAACTGCAACTCAGATTCAATCATCTATTGAACAAGCTACTGGTTCCTACGACAGTCAAGCATGTAATGATTCCTATGTATTGTGTTAAATATGTGTAGATTAATATATCATTGCCATTGGGTGGTGAACACAGAATAAATAGCCCTGGAAAACAGGCTGATGGGAAGTAGTTCTCTTACCTTTTGACATAAAAGTTGTAGATTACTGATGTAGAATGAGGCATTCATATTCAGATATAAATAGTATTTCACTTGTTTTACTTTCCATTATTTCTTTGTTACAAGGAAGAGATTTATCGGATATTTATTGGGGAATGGCAGTTTTACAAAAAAAAAAGAAAAAAATTTTTACGAATATATTTGAAAAGAAAAAAAAAAAAGTATGGATTAGCTCCTTTTCCCATACTAAGGATAGGATTGCTTAATCCTACTTATTCAATTCATGGGTAGCCAAGTACCAAAGAGCAGAAAATCTTTCCATTTTGAATTTATAGTCTCCTAAATATTCAGCAATACCTAGTGGGAAGAAAATACTTGGGAATCAGTGATTCCTAAAGAGACCTAGATATGAGAACAGAAAGAAAATCAGATATAAATGTGTTCTGTAATGTGGAGACATTTCAGGAAAAAAAAATTGGAGCAGAATATGTATGGATATCATGTTATGATCTAGAGAGTTGATAACCCTTCCTGATACAATACCACTGAGAATTCTTCTAAACTGTTCGTTCTATTCAACTCAATAACTCCTGTCATCTTATCTCTTTTCCCATTTAATCCACTTAGTGAAATATCCCATGATGCTCGGAAAGGCAGGTATTCAAACTGGTTCTTATTTTAGCTATCATTCTTTTTTATTATTATTATTCCTAATACTGAATGCCTTCTCTCAATGTCTTAAGTAAATCAAAAGGATACTTTGCAGGTAATCCTTGAACATCAGAACCCACATCATTCTTTAATATTTCCCAGTGTCATCTAGTAACTAACATGTATCAGTTTTTGTTCATGAAAAAACATTAGCTAAAAACATTTTTTCCTTTCGCTGAGAACATCAAAGATCAGACACTACAGAGTATCCTGTGCCACATGCTCTCAGCCAGTACAATGCTTTATGCTATTAAAGAAATTCTCTTGAATATGTCTATTTATAAATAGCATTACATATTCCATTTAAAGTTGTCTTTCTTTCATCACACCTTTATTTGATTTTTTTTTATGAAACTAGATTATGCAAGACTGTTTTCATAACAACCCAGTGCCCTTCACCACTAATGTTCCATTTTGATCCTTCATATAATTTTATACTAATAAATAAAGAAATTACTTTGATTATTGAAAAGCTTTGCTAGAAGGGAGAGTTAAGGATTGAACATAGAGAACTTTTACAATAGATAATAATTGTTAAGAGCCAAATGCTGCCTTTTAGAAAAGACATTGAGGAACTAAAAAGCATCAAGATGAAGATAACCAGCATCCTGGAGGATCAGTTGAATGAATAAGTAATATTTATCTGGAAGAAAAGGTGACTAAGGGGGCATTGGCTCTACTTGCCTCCAGAATCTGTTGAAATTTTGCTTTAGACTATGATTTATGTCACTAATTTCTAGTCTTTCTATTCATCTCCTGACATTCTCCAGTCGGTCAAGAGGCCATTCCTGAGCCAGATATATCTCTACCTATCACATTTGCCTTCTGTCTAAATATTACCAATATATATTTTTGTCTGCTCCTGACTACTCTGAATTTGGAGTGATGGTCCTCACATAGGTCCACTCCTTATTACAGAGAAAATCATGCTTTCACACAATCCAACCTTGAATTACTTCCATTATCCACTGCCTCTCTTCACATTTTATTACATGGAATAGGATTGGAGAGGAAGAATGACACTCTGCTGATTAAATTTACCCATTACAAATTTATCTTATGTAATGTCAAGTGGATGCTCACTGAAGCAAGGCAATCCTTCTATACTTTCCTAATTAATATTTTATTCCATTTAACACAAAACCATTCTTACCATTATCATCCCTCTCTAAACCTTCCATGGAAGACTTTCTCTTGATCTCCTTTGTTGAAAACTTTGCCTGATATTTAGCTGAAAATTTTGGCCAATGAGAGCTTCCATCTTCTCCCTTCCTTAGTCTATTTTATCACACAAAAATCTCAATTTTTTCATTCACAATCATCTCAAATGGAGAAGTATCATTTTTCTTGCCCACGCTAACCCATGAGCTCACACATACACACACACACACACACACACACACACACACACAATCTCTTAATACCATTTCATTTTTATCTATCTTCTCCAGTCAATTGATCTCTCTATCATACTTATCCCCTAATTAATCTTCAATAAATTTATAACTATTGCCCACAAGCAAACCTGCCTAAAACTTATCATACTTAACAGAAACAACAAAACTCACTTTATCTCATTATCTATAGCTACCTATAATATCACATTTGTGTTTCCATATCTCCTTTCATACTATTTTAAAATCTCTAATATCTGTTTTCTGTCTTCATTAACCAACTGAATATGCTTTCTCCAAATTTACTAATAATCTCTCAAATCACCAAATCAAATAATCTTCTTTCACTTCTATTCCTTCTTGACTTGTTTATATCCTTTGTCACTCTTGATGATTTTTTTCCTTGATATTCTATTTTGTAAAAATTGACCTGAAACTAGGTACCCAGTGCTTTTCTTAGTTTTAGGAAAATCCTTTGCCCTCCCATTGTCTGGGGTTCTTCACCCAGGAAATACTCTTCTTTGAAGCACTAATTTGGTACTTTCTTCTGTACTCAATTCATACCATCTTGCTTATTACAGATTTTATGTGTCCATGAGTTGAATTATCAGTGTCCATCATATGCAGATGATTTGCAAATCGGCATATTAGTTATAACACCTTTGTTGTGCTTCAATCTCACATCACAAATTTAATCTTGGATATGAAGTGAATGTCTCTTATGTCAAATCCAAGATCTCTAAAATTTTTCAACATATACCCTTGATCCTAACTCTTATTTTGTTCCTAAAATCCTCCCCTTTTACAAATTTCCTATACTGTGAAGAGTATTGACATCCTCCCTCCTACCAATACTAGATGCCATGATTAAATCCTTATTCTCATACCTTCATATCCAATCTATTGATGTTATATCATTAATACTTATTATACAACTTCTCTCTTAAATGTTTCCTTCTCTACATTCACACAGATATCACCTAGTATGAATTTTCATCACTTGAAACTGAAATCATCCCACACTCATTTTGATTGTATTCCTGAACTCCAGTCTGAACATACCAAGGTTTCTTGCTAAATGTAAAAAAATAAAAAAAAATGTTGCTGTTGCTCATGAAACATAGGGTCTGATTATTTTTACATGCAGTTAATATATTTTGGTTCTTTCTATTGCTTTTCGCATCCAGTAGAAAATATACTGTTTGGCTTTTATATATAATCTAATACATAGTGACATTGACCTCTTAAATATCCATCATATATGTATTACATTTAATACCTCTCTTCCTTTTCTGTCAATATTTTTGATGATTTTATTTGTATTTAACTTTTTGTGACCTCATTTGGGATTTTCTTGATAAAGATACTGGAGTGGTTTGCTATTTTTTCTCCACGTCATTATATTAAAAAAGGCAAACAGGGTTAATTGATTTACCAAGTATCACACAGTAAATGTCTCTGAGGATGAATTTGAATTCTGGTCTTCCTTACTCCAGGTCTAGTGTTCTCTTTACTGTTCCATTTCAATGGCTGTCACCTATACCTCATATATTCTCCAAACTCATACTCCCAATTTTTTTCTTCATTTCTTTAAGACTGAGACCATAAGTTACTTCTTGGAGGGAGCCTTTCACTATCTCTTTCCTTTACCCTGTTCCTTACTTACCCCTATTATGCTAGACTTTTATGAGACTATTTTTCATTTATAGTGCCTATAACTTGTAAGAATATATTTTTCCTCTTGTGTTCCCCATTAGAATTTGAACTCATTCTTATTTTATTTTCCTTTGTATACCCATTATATTACACAATACCGTGCACAAAAATATTCAGTATTTGATTTTGAAAGTTATCTTCAATTATTTAAAAGGAAATCATGTGCAATAAAGGGGGAAAACATATTCTGCTTGGCTCTGGACAATAGAATTATTAGCAAATATGTAAGAGATAAAAAAAAGAGAGAGAGATTTGATATCAGGATAGACTTCAGAAAATTAGCTATCCAAAGTGTAATGGAGTGTATCTTAGATATAGTGGCTTCCCTTTAATTGATGTCTTCATAGAAAGATTCATTTACCACTTAACATTACTTCCTTCTATCAAAAATGAGATGAACGCAAAGCCTGAAAGTTAGTTTCTGAGTTAATATTCAGTTTGTTAGTCTATCTGAAAATAAATTGATGTTCAGCAGTTTCTCTTTGTAACCAAAAGAAATGCTATAAAGATTATCAAATGATTAAATATCTTTGCAAAACACCTCTTTGATAACTGGAAATCAATCCTGATTGGTGAACAATTAGTGAGGGAGTATACTTACAATTGAAAGGGAAGACTAAAAACCTTGCAGAGAATGTAACTTGATCTTGAGATTCAGCTGCCTCCAGCAATCTGGAAAAAAAGAATGCTTCTCAACCCAGACCACTCTGGTTCCTTTTCCTCTTCATAATATAAATCACCATAAACTCCAATGCAGGGGTGAAATGATATTATCTTAATGCTTTAGGGCAGGAATATGCCTAGTTTAGATATTGTTTATATTCTAATCAAAAGCAGAGTCTTTTAATTGGGTGGGGTCTTGACTAAGGTGATCTAAGGTCATGTTGTCAGAGAATTTGGCTATTAATAAAAGAGAAAAATAATTACTTCTTTCTTTTAAACTACCTTCAAATTATTCTTTATATACCTTTTGAGCATAGTTGTTTGAATAGTATCCACTCCATTAAACTGTGACGTCTTTGAGAACAGAAACTATTGATTTGCATTTCTTTGTATCCCTCACTGCATAGTACACTGCATAGTACCTAGTCTAGGATGTTTCATAAATGCTTACTGACTGACTGATTTGTCTGATCAATTCTTCTCATTTATGAATGGAATTGGACAATATTGACTCTAATATATCATATTGACTCTAATATATCTTTTCATTCAGTGTTTCAAGGAGAGGAAATCCCTTATCTTATCGATCTGGATACCACATGATTTTCACATCTCTAATCTTTTTATGAACAACTTGGTTTTATTTGAAAACTTAATAAGCATCTGCTTTCTGCCCATTGTGAACACTAATGAAAAATTAAGGGAAAAAAAAATAACTGAAGACCTAACCTACGATATCTTAGATTATATTTCCCCTAGAAATATATTTTAACTTTATTCAGACAGCATCATGAAATTTTTGTAAAATACTGCCTTTGGACATTGAGTAGTCAGCTCTATTTGCCATAAAATAATTGGTTCAATGTAGATAATTTTAATGATATAGAGAATACCATTGACATAGTGGAAAAAATAAAAGGTTGGAGTCCAGAGGGGCAGCTAGGTGGCACCATAGATAGAGCACCAGCCCTGAAATCAGGAGGACCTGAGTTCTAATCTAGCTTCAGACATTTTCACTTCCTAGCTGTGTGACCATGGGCAAGTAACTAAATTACTTCAGGAAGAAAAAAAAAAAAAGATTGCGGTCTAGGACACCAAGTTTTATTTCCAATGTATTTTTAACCAGTTGGAAGACTGGTTAAAATATCAGGTAGTCAGATTTCTCAACTGTAAATAAAAATATATTGACCAAATATTATATAATCTCCCTAAATTTTAAATATTTATTATCTCCAATGGCCCACCATATACCAGTATTTTATGGATCCCCACCACGACCACAGTAAGGAATGTTGAGATTCACAATGAGATAATGGATGAAAAGTACCTTGCAATATTGAAAGTGTTATATAAATGCCCAATGCTGTCTTTGTAATTGTTACCTTTTGTTATCAGGTTTTTTATCTAGCGATGACTTCATGTCCTGTGTGATCTAGTGTACTTTTTCTAATCTCAAGCAATACTTATAGAGCAGTACAAGAATGTGCTATTAATTAAATGTATAACAGTCAGAATCTTTAAAAATAAAAGTATGCACAGACTCCTTCAAACTTAATTTATATTACTAAGATGTTCTCATCTAGACAATCAATAAATCAGATCCTAATTTTTAGATTTTATTTCAGAGATGTAAGTATTCAGACTGAAAATTTTATAATGGGCTTACCTAAGTTACTTATAGCTGACTCTAGCAAACCTCTGACTGTAGCCTCTTACTTTTTCTAAAGCCTTTGTCTAGAGTTGTAGCTTGGTACCTGTCAATAATTCCCTTTTTAATTTATCCTCCATAGCTTTTGGAAGATAAAACAATTAGGATCTCTTCTGACAGGAGATTGGTGCAAGGCTGTCATGTGTCAGGTGCTTAGGTATTTCTATTCACAGTGAGGAGGGAAAATCCACTTTAGTAGAAGCACCTATAAATGTGAATGCATCAAAGCACTTGCATACAAGACATTTAAAAGTTCTAAAGAATAGAAACATTCTGATATTAGTGGTTAGGTATCCACAGATATAAATTTAGTGGGGAGACACTGGGGAGAAATAGTGGATTTGGCTTTGAAAGAAGTACTCATTAGGGAAAGGTTATTAGAGACTAGGAAGCACATTTGTGTTTATGGAAGGGTAAAGGAATCTCCCTTTCTCTCATCATTTGAGATGTGCATATGCACATGCATATATATATATATATATATTCTCTTGTGTCTATGTTGGTCTAGATTTATATCTAAACTATCCTAATGACTCTTAAAATGTGTACCACATATTGTTAAAAGAAGTGATGATTAACTTAGAAAATTAGATATCATCTAGCACTTCTCAGACTGAAATTGTAACCTCTCACCCTGGAACAAGGAAAAAATTGTGCCCAGAGAGTTATTAAATTATCTATTCCCTTTGACCCAGGAATACTACTATAGGTCTATTTTTGAAGAAAAATTAGAGGAAAAGAAAAATAACCTATATTTTCTAAAATGCTTATTACAACTCTTTGTGAGGACAAAGAACGGGAAATTATAGGGATGCCCATCAATTGGAGAGTGGCTGAAGAAGTTGTGACATATAGTTGTGATAGAATATTACTTATGCAAAAGAAATTATAAGCTCAATGATTTCAAGAAAAAAAGTCATGTAAACACTTGCACAGAATAATGAAGAACAAAATGAACAGAACCAAGAAAAAATTGTATACAGTAAGCAATATTTTTATACTTAAAAGGAATAGCAAATTGAGCACAGCATATTTGCAGTTTCATGTGCAATCATTTTTTATTGTTATGTTATGATAAAGCTTTTTTACTACATAAATGAACCACACAATTTAATGATAAAAAATTCCTCTGAAGAAAAAAAAAAAGAATATACAAAATTTATACTTATGGGGTCTTGGTATTGTTCATCTCCTGAATAAAGTCATTATCTTGTCCCAGTGATGACCTCACAATGATCATAATAATAGTAACATACTGTTCTTATCCCCTGCTATCAACTCTAAATCCAGTCATAACAATCTAAGTTATATCCAATTCCCTATTCATTGTCTATAATTCATATTTTATTTTATGGGATATCACTGTACCCATTTTGAAGATGAATTGGGTTTAAAGAATATTAGTAAGAAAAAAGAAATTATGGTAAATTGATTGATCCTATGATTTTGGGGACACATAGATTCAAATTCTACCACTGATGTTATTATTTTCAAGTCACTTGATTTCTATGTACTTTAGTTTCTTCATATAGAAAATAGGAACAATAATAATAGTGATCTCATATGATTATTTTGATGTAATGATATTATGTATCTAAAACTTCATAAAGCTTTATAAATATCAATTAGAATTAAGCTACATTTAAGATTGGTGTGTCAGAAGATACTAGAACACAAGTCATATCCCAATTTAGAGTGTTTATACACCTTAAGTCACATGTAATGTGTATCATTCAAATCTCTTTTTATATCAGTAGTAACCAGAGTAAAATACATGGAATCACATCCAACAGACAGACAGCTGACTCCAGCCAAGAAACAGTGGAATGGAACAAAAGATGCAAACTTCTTGTCTTGGAATGATGGGGGCTTTAATATAGAATGTTCAATATGTTTCACAGTGTCATACATTAAATATTGCCATTAAAGTTTATAGCTTAATAGAGATAACAGGAAATAGAAGCAAAAGCAATGAAGGCAACAACAATGACAACTCAATAAAAATGTTTTGAGTCCCGAACCACAGAATTTGGCACAGGATGACCATCATAAAATTACTCTCTGCTTCTGTCTCTCTGTCTGCCTCTGTTTATGTCTGTCTCAATCTATCAGTCAGTCTGTTAGTCTGTCTATTTCTCTGTCAGTCTCTCTGTCTCTGTTTCTCTCTGTATCTGTTTCCCTCTGTCTCTCCATACTAGAGTTTTGAAAGATGTCATCATGTCATCACAAACTCTTGAAGACTTAAGAAAGCTAATAAGGCTTTAGGTATATATCCAGTGCCGGACTACATACCTCTCAGGTGTATATGAGTATATGAGCAGGGCTAGCACCTGTGTTGTGAGTGCTTGAATAGTATTTTTAAAGGCACTTCATCCAACTTTGGTATCCTCCTTGATGATAATCTGCCCTGACCTATTATTCCAAAAAATGTTAAAGCAACATATCATGTACATACTTTGGTAAATTATCTCAGCAGATAAGTTTAAGCAGGTTCAGGGTTGAATGATGAGGACAATCTCCCTCAAACATATGAAGACATTTCACAGTGAAATAGGTACAAGGTAAATTTGTTTCTATGGCCATGAAGGTGCCTGAACTAGGTGCGATTTCTTTTCTTTCTTTTTTTTTTTTTTAATAGCCTTTTATTTGCAGGTAATATGCATGGGTAACTTTACAGCATTAACAATTGCCAAACCTCTTGTTCCAATTTTTCACCTCTTACTCCCTCACCCCCTCCCCTAGATGGAAGGATGACTAGTAGATGTTAAATACATTAAAATATAAATTAGATACACAATAAGTATACATGACCAAAATGTTATTTTGCTGTACAAAAAGAATCAGACTCTGAAATATTGTACAATTAGCTTGTGAAGGAAATCAAAAATGCAGGTGGGCATAAATATAGGGATTGGGAATTCAATGTAATGGTTTTTAGTCATCTCCCAGAGTTCTTTCTCTGGGCGTAGCTGGTTCAGTTCATTACTGATCCATTGGAAATGATTTGGTTGATCTCGTTGCTGAGGATGGCCTGGTCCATCAGAACTGGGTCATCATCTAGTATTGTTGTTGAAGTATATAATGATCTCCTGGTCCTGCTCATTTCACTCAGCATCAGTTCGTGTAAGTCTCTCCAGGCCTTTCTGAAATCATCCTGTTGGTCATTTCTTACAGAACAGTAATATTCCATAATTTTCATATACCACAATTTATTCAGCCATTCTCCAACTGATGGACATCCATTCAGTTTCCAGTTTCTAGCCACTACAAAAAGGGCTGCCACAAACATTCGTGCACATACAGGTCCCTTTCCCTTCTTTATAATCTCTTTGGGATATAATCCCAGTAGTAACACTGCTGGATCAAAGGGTATGCACAGTTTGATAACTTTTTGAGCATAGTTCCAAACTACTCTCCAAAATGGTTGGATTCGTTCACAACTCCACCAACAATGCATCAATGTCCCAGTTTTCCCGCATCCCCTCCAACAATCATCATTATTTTTTCCTGTCATCTTAGCCAATCTGACAGGTGTGTAGTGGTATCTTAGAGTTGTCTTAATTTGCATTTCTCTGATTAATAATGACTTGGAGCATCTTTTCATATGACTAGAAATAGTTTCAATTTCTTCATCTGAGAATTGTCTGTTCATATCCTTTGACCATTTTTCAATTGGAGAATGGCTTGATTTTTTATAAATTAGAGTTAATTCTCTATATATTTTGGAAATGAGGCCTTTATCAGAACCTTTGACTGTAAAAATATTTTCCCAGTTTATTGCTTCCCTTCTAATCTTGTCTGCATTAGTTTTGTTTGTACAAAAACTTTTCAGTTTGGTATAATCGAAATTTTCTATTTTGTGATCAGTAATGATCTCTAGTTCTGCTTTGGTCATAAAGACCTTCCCCTTCCACAGGTCTGAGAGGTAAACTATCCTATGTTCCTCTAATTTATTAATAATTTCATTCTTTATGCCTAGGTCATGAACCCATTTTGACCTTATCTTGGTGTACGGCGTTAAGTATGGATCAATGCCTAGTTTCTGCCATATTAGTTTCCAATTTTCCCAGCAATTTTTATCAAACAGTAAGTTCTTATCCCAAAAGCTGGGATCTTTGGGTTTGTCAAAGACTAGGTTGCTATATTTGTTGACTGTTTTATCCCTTGAACCTAATCTATTCCACTGATCAACTAATCTATTCCTTAGCCAATACCAAATAGTTTTGGTAACTGCTGCTCTATAATATAATTTTAGATCTGGTACAGCTAAGCCACCTTCATTTGATTTTTTTTTCATTAATTCCCTTGAAATTCTTGACCTTTTGTTTTTCCATATGAACTTTGTTGTTATTTTTTCTAGGTCATTAAAATAGTTTTTTGGGAGTCTGATTGGTATAGCGCTAAATAAATAGATTAGTTTAGGTAATATTGTCATCTTTATTATATTTGCTCGCCCTATCCAAGAGCATTTAATATTTTTCCAATTGGTTAGATCAGACTTAATTTGTGTGAAAAGTGGTCTGTAATTTTGCTCATAAAGTTTCTGATTTTCCCTTGGCAGATAGATTCCTAAATATTTTATATTATCAGTAGTTACTTTAAATGGAATTTCTCTTTGTAACTCTGACTGTTGGATTTTGTTAGTGATATATAAGAATGCTGATGACTTATGTGGGTTTATTTTATAACCAGCAACTTTGCTAAAGTTGTGGATTATTTCTAATAACTTTTTAGCAGAATCTCTGGGGTTCTCTAAGTATACCATCATGTCATCGGCAAAGAGTGATAATTTGGCTTCCTCATTGCCTATTCTTATTCCTTTAATCTCTTTCTCAGCTCTTATTGCTATAGCTAGCGTTTCTAATACAATATTAAATAGTAACGGTGATAGTGGGCAACCTTGTTTCACTCCAGATCTTATTGGGAATGGTTGCAGTTTGTCTCCATTACATATGATGCTTACTGATGGTTTTAAATAGATGCTGCTGATTATTTTAAGGAAGAGTCCATTTATTCCTATACTCTCAAGTGTTTTTAATAGGAATGGATGTTGGATTTTGTCAAATACTTTTTCTTCATCTATTGAGATGATCATATGGTTTTTGTTAATTTGGTTATTAACATGGCCAATTATATTGATAGTTTTCCTAATATTGAACCAGCCCTGCATTCCTGGTATAAATCCTACTTGATCATAGTGTATTATCTTGGAGATGATTTTCTGTAGTCTTTTTGCTAATATCTTATTTAAGATTTTAGCATCAATATTCATTAGGGAGATTGGTGTATAATTTTCTTTCTCTGTTTTCAACCTACCTGGTTTAGGTATCAGTACCATGTCTGTGCCATAGAAGGAATTTGGCAGGATTCCTTCATTCCCTATTTTATCAAATAATTTATATAACATTGGGGCCAATTGTTCTTTAAATGATTGGTAAAATTCACATGTAAATCCATCTGGTCCTGGGGATTTTTTCTTAGGGAGTTGTTTAATTGCCTGTTCTATTTCTTTTATCTGAAATGGGACTATTCAAGCAATTTACTTCCTCCTCTGTTAGTCTGGGAAGTCTATATTTTTGGAGGTAGTCATCCATTTCACTTAGGTTATCAAATTTATTGGCATAAAGTTGAGCAAAATAACTCCTTATTATTTCTCTAATTTCCTCTTCATTGGTGGAAAGTTCTCCCTTTTCATTTTTAAGACTACTAATTTCATTTTCCTCCCTCCTTTTTCTAATCAGATTTACCAAAGGCTTATCTATTTTATTGGCTTTTTCATAGAACCAACTCTTAGTTTTATTAATTAGTTCAATAGTTTTTTTTTACTTTCAATATTTTTAATTTCTCCTTTTAATTTTAGAATTTCCAATTTAGTATTTGATTGGGGGTTTTTAATTTGGTCTTTTTTTTTGAGTTTTTTTAGTTGCAAGCCCAATTCATTAATCTTTTCTTTCTCTGTTTTATTTAAGTAAGCCTCTAAGGATATAAAATTCCCTCTTATTACCGCTTTGGCTGCATCCCACAAATTTTGGTATGACGTCTCATCATTGTCATTACCTTGAGTGAAATTATTAATTGTATCTATAATTTGCTGCTTCACCCAATCATTCTTTAAGATGAGATTGTTTAGTTTCCAATTACTTTTTGGTCTATTTCCCCCTAACTTTTTGTTGAATGTAGTTTTTATTGCATTATGATCTGAAAAGAAAGCATTTACTATTTCTGCTTTCTTCCATTTAATTTTGAAGTCTTTATGTCCTAATATATGGTCAATTTTTGAATAGGTTCCATGAACTGCTGAGAAGAAAGTATATTCCTTTCTATCTCCATTCAATTTTCTCCAAAGATCTAACATACCTAATTTTTTCTAATATTCTATTTACTTTAATTTCTTTCAAATTTTTTTGTAGTTTGATTTGTCTAATTCTGAGAGTGCAAGGTTGAGATCTCCCACCATTACAGTTTTGTTGTCTATTTCTTCTTGCAACTCTCTTAACTTCTCCTTTAGGAAGTTGGATGCCATACCACTTGGTGCATATATGTTTAATATTGATATCGCTTTATTGTTTATGCTGCCCTTTAGCAGGATGTAGTTACCTTCCTTATCTCTTTTAATTAGATCAATTTTTGCTTTTGCTTGATCTGAGATAAGGATGGCTACCCCTCCTTTTTTGACTTCACCTGAAGCATAATAGATTTTGCTCCAGCCTTTTACCTTTACTCTGTATGTATCTCTCTGCTTTAAATGTGTTTCTTGTAAACAACATATTGTAAGTTTATGACTTTTGATCCAGTCTGCTATCTGCCTCCTCTTTATGGGGGAGTTCATCCCATTCACATTTACGGTTAGAATTACTAAATCTGTATTTCCTGCCATCCTAATAACCCCAGATTATGCTTTACTTTTTCTTGCCTCCCCCAACCCTCTTTCCCCTTTTTGAACTTATGTACCCCACTTGTATCATAATGCTTACCCTCTTTATAATCCCTCCCTCCCCCCCTTTGAATCTTTTCCCCTTCTAGGTGAGATTTCTTGTTTTTCTTACATTACTCTCATCTCTACCCCTTTTTCTTCTACATCTCTCATTTAAATTTTTAAAAAATAGCTTTTCAAGGAGATCTTATTTTTTTGAATAATTAACATTTTCCTTGAATTTTTGAATATATATTTTTGTTTTCATTTTATTATGTTTGTGCCTTCATCTTTGTAGTCCTATACTTACCTTGTTATTGCTGTTTGTTTGTTTTACTAGACTGCTTCTTGATTTATCTCTGCATTCAAGGAAGTCTCTGCTCTCTTTGACAAAAAGTAACTCTCCCAAACTTTATAACTTTGTTGCTGTTGTTTTCAGAATTTCTCAGTGTATATGCTTTTTTCCAATGCTCTCAAGGTATTAGTATGTTTGAGGAGGTGTGATCATTGCTCTCCTGGTTTGTCTTCTAATTTTTCTCCCAACATGTTCCCTGTTTCACTATAACCATCAAGCTACTGGTAACTTAAATATAATTAAATGAATAAGTGATAAGTAGAATTGGGACTGGACCTTTTATTTTAGCAATGTATAGAACTTCTAATGAGAATGCCTTTAGTAAAGCAAATCGGTCCATTTTCTTTCTCTCTTTTTTTTTAATTTTTGTTTTATAAGAGTTTACTAGTGCTTTGAGAGTTTAAGTGATTTGCAATGGTCACAAGTTCGTATCAGAAACAGAACTTTATCTCTTTTATTTTTTCAAGGGACTGTTTTGGGGATAACATCCCCAAAGAATGTGGAGGATGGAGGGGAGACAGACTTGTAATTTTCAATACAAATTTAACTATTCCTTTGTAAAAAACAAATCTGATGGTTAATTAAAATTTAGCAGGTAAATTATTAGACCCTTAAAACTGGCAGAATGTGACTATTGGATCCTTATGAAGATGGGAGAAAAAGTATCAGAGTAGGCTGAGTATTCAAAGAAAAGATGTAAAAGGCATGATCCTCATAGGGGGAGCACAGTTATTAGCTATGTTAAACTGTCAAAGCACATTAACAAACCTTTGAAAATAGCAAAAAAAAAAAAAAAAAAAAGGAAGATTATAATCTCTTGCAAATTTATAACTGGGTGTTAAGCTGGTATAACTTGACAAATATAAAACCTGAATAAAACAAAAGCCAACAAAAATCCCTTTTTATTAAGCATTTAAATTTTTCTTAATATAAAGTTTTCATAATTATGATTCAAAAACTAAAACAAAAGATTCAGAAACCAAAATCTCTTCCTCCTGGAGGGTAGTTCACTGTAAACAGCTGATTTCAGTCCTTCAACTCATCTATTTCTTGAAAAATTCCTAGACACTTTGGATTTACATTAATTACTGTGTGTGACTTTCAATATTACATTTTTGTCGTCCATAAAGCAGACATTGAATGCAACTGCATTTTTGAAGTTGCCAAACTATATGAAAAACTGGCACAAAAAGCTAACCAATGTCAACTACTAATGTTCTTTATGCCCTATTTCCCCCCCACACACATAAGAGATTGTAATATAAGACAAAAATTTACCTACAGATAAAAGGACAAAGTTGGGATAAAAATTGCCAATTTGATTCCCTGCTACCCAAAGCAAATAGTCCTTTTCAGTGCCTGAGGGACATTATTGCCTACCAGATGATGTGTTAGCTTTTCACAAGGTCCCATGTATAATGCATCTATATGTAACCTGAAATACAAAACAAAATAAAACAAAAACAAAAACAAAAGAACAAAAACAAAAACAAAAAAACAAAACAAAACATGACTCCCTGAACATATTCCAGTTTACATTCATTTAACAGCTACCTTAGTTAAGTTACATATTCACCAGGTTTGAGAATACTTGCCATTGTATTGAAGACAAGACTAAAGTTATGCATAATCACTAGGGATATATTTTCCATTTGATTTCACTGTCTGTGATTATAAAAGTCACATCTCAAAAGTAAGAGGTAAAAACATCAACTGAATTTGAATAAATGTTATCTCAGCTTTAAAAGAAGCATTTATGTTAGAAATCATTTAATGAAATATTTAAATTCAAGAGTGCTTCCTCACATTGTTAATGGACAGAATATTTAACCACCCCTTTTCATCTAAAATTTTAAATAAAAGCTAAATGATGATTTGGACTTGCAAGGTACTTTTAAAAGTATATTTTCATATAAAAATATTAATATGGAAATAATAAAATAACCTCACATTTATACATTTTATCCCAAGTTTATGCAAAGGGCTTGTAATAGAGCATTTTTAATAGAGCATTTTCCCTTACAATAGTGTAAGCAAAGGAATGTAAGAAGTATCATTCCCATTTTATATGTAAGGAAACTGAAGATTATATGGGATAACTTCCTTATTCATCCTCACATGACTAGTTTAGGCCAAATTGGAATTACATATTCCAACTTCAGGTCACCATACTTCAGTTCCTTCTTTACCACCATAATATGAAATGTTACTATCCTGAAGACCACATAGATGAAATTATTTGTTTAGATAAGGTTTCCATCTTCAAGTACATTGGTCTTCCTGTAACCCACATGATGGCTGAAAATCTTTGTGTAGTTATACTCAAATATTTACCTTTGTATTTTATGGAGAAAATTGATTTAACTCTTTAAATAATTATGAGTAAATGTAAAAATAGCTGAAATTTGACTTTAAAGGGATTTAGTAGGTTACCTCTCAATATACTGGATTTCTTTTTATTGGAAGTCTTGAAAAGTGACCATTGATTTTATTAGAAACCCTATATAGAGACATTTTTAATGTGAAGACTGGATTTGATGGTCATTGAAGTACTTTTAACTTTTAAATTCTATGAATATGACTTGAGAGAGAGCCTTTCCTTTTTAGTGACATCAAACCATTTCAGAGACCCCATTACATGTATTATCTACTCCCCCCAAAGATTCTTCATATGAGAAATCCAAGCCAGATAGAAATATAAATCAGTACACTGTCAGGACAGTGCCAAGGCTTACAGAGACAGCTAAAATCATTTAACTTTATTCAAAACATGTTTCTGCGGTGGATTTTCCCTGCATCTGTGAATCAATCTAGCCTTGGTTCCCAAATATTGCTTTCAGATTTTTGCCAATATAGTAGAACCTTTAATCCATGATAGAGAAATTATTATAGTATATCTTTGCATATGATTAGAGATGTTGTTATAGGAGGCTTTTATTATTGTAGTACAATAACTCCTCAAAAGGCAGAATCTAGATAAAATTTTGAAGCACTAATCCAAATTTATTTTCTTCCTACCCTGAAAATCCTTATGGTTTGGTCATATTTCTCACTGTGCTTGTACAACTTTGGAGAAGTGACTTAAGATCCCTGCATGAAAAAAAAAAAAAAAAAAAACAGAGACCCCTGTAATTTCCTTCTATTTGTTTAACTCCTTTCCTCTCTGTGGGTAGAGAGTTCAGGATACAGCTGCCCCTATTAATTAATGTCTCCCAAGGGCTGCTCCTGATTTGCTTTTGTTGGGACTGTGAATTGTGATGGATTGTGTTGGATTATGCTGTCCTCTCTTCTAAAAGAATGGTAACTCACTACACAAAGAAGCAAAGGAGAATCAGAATGACAGAAAGAAGAATGGCTAAAGACATCAAATGTAATTTTTTAAAGGTGTTATCAATTCTGACTAATAAGCTGATTGATGAAAAGACTTTGCAAATTATGTGGATAACAGGCCACAAATAGTCACAGGATGTCTATTTGTGCTACAAAAATATCTCCAACGAGCTTCCATTTTATGTCATCATGACGCTTAGAAAAAAATATTTTCAGGTTTTTCCACAGTCAAAAGTTACACTTTGGTCATAAAACTGTCAATTATGTGGTGACTATCTTTACTCCCATTTGATAGATTAAAACGAAAACAAAACAATAATAGAAACAAAGAAACAAACAATAACAACAACAAAAAACAAACCCTTGCATCTCATAAAACTGTTAAATACCCTTCAGACATATAGCTATAACATTTCACAGCCCTTACAAATGTAAAGCAAATCCACAAATTCTAAGCCTAGCCCATCAGTCACTAATAAAAAATAATAGCTTATACCAATAAGGTACATAGTCAAACTTAAGACTAATTAGATAGTACAAAATGACCACTATAACAAAAATGGTATAACAATACCATTGTATGAGATGTCAAATGCCTGAGATTTTTAATAATGCTCTCTATTTTTATAGCTAAATTTATTGTTTATCCCACATATGTAATTTATTTCTTTACATGTATATTAACTTTTTTATTCTTTTTTATTGAAGCTTTATTTCCCCAAACATATGCATGGATAATTTTGACCCTTTCAAAATCTTAAGTTCCAAATTTCCCTCTCCCCCCCATACATTCCCTAGATGGCAAGTAAATCCAATACATGTTAAACAATGTGTATATTAACTTTTTAAATACTCATTTCTTTATGAATCATATTGGGAGATAAAAATCAGAACAAAAGATAAGAACCATGACATAAATAAAAGAAAAACAAAAACAGAAGGGAGCATAACATGTGTTGATTTACATTTAATCTCTATAGTTCTCTTTTTGGATGCAGCTGGCATTTTCTACCCAAAGTTGCTGAGATTGCCTTGGATCACTGAACTGCTGAGAAGAACCACATTTTAGAAAGTAGATCAAGGTACAATCTTGATGTGTAGAATGTATTCCTGGTTCTATTTGTTTAATTCAACATCAGTTCATGTGAATCTTTCCAGGCCTTTCTAAAATCACTTTGTTTATAATTTATTATCAAAAAATAATATTCTGTAACTTTTATATACTATAATTTATTCAATCACTCACCAATTGATAGGCATCTATTGATTTTCTAATTCTTTACTGCCACAAAAACTCTGCTACAAATATTTTTGCAAATATTTCCCCTCCTTTATTATGTCCTTGGAAAGCAGACCAAGTAGTGGCACTGCTGTGTCAGAGTATACACAATTGTATAGCCTTTTGGATGTAGTTCCAAATTGCTCTTCAGAGTGGTTGTATCACTTCATAACTCTACTAACAATGTATTAGTATCCCAGTTTTCCCAAATCACCTCCAACATTTATCATTTTTTCCTGTCAACTTAGCCAGTCTAAGAGGTATCAGATGGTACCTCTGAGTTATTTTAATTTGTATTTCTCTAAACAATAGTTATCTGGAACATTTTTATATGACTTTAGATGGATTTAACTTCATTATCTAAAAATTGTATGTTCATATTTTTGGCCATTTATCAATTGGAGATTGGAATTGGTGACTTTTTCAAAAATAATACCTGTAAAAATTTTTGCCCATCTTGCATTTCACTTTAATTTTGTTTTTCTTGGTTTTGTTTATGCCAAATCTTTTAAATTTAATATAATAAATGTTTTCCATTTGTCATTTCATAATGTTCTCTAGTTCTTCTTTAGTCATAAGTTCCTCCCTTTTCTAAAGATCTGATAGGTGAACTATTCCTTGCTCTTATAATTTGCTTATAGTATCATTCATTATGCCCAAATCATTTTGATCTTCTTATTTTTTTAATATGGGGTATAAGACCTAGGTCTATACTGAGTTTCTGATGTATTATGTTCCAGTTTTCCAAGTATTTTTTGTGAAATATTGAGTATTTATTATAGAAACTGGAGTTTGGGGGGTTATCAAATACTAGATTACTAGAGTCATTGATTACTATATCAAGTGTATTTGACCTATTCCACTGATCCACCCTTCATTTCTTAAATAATGCTGACTGGTTTTGAAAGCTGCTGCCTTATAATATAGTTTTAGGTCTGGTACTGCTAGGACACCATTCTTTGTGTTTTTTAATTAATTCCCTTGATATTGTTAAAGTTCTGTTCTTCCAGACAAATTATGTTATTTTTCTAGCTGTTTAAAATATTTTTGAAAACTTAATTGTAAAGGCAGTAAACATATATGTGTACTAATGTAGGTAAAATTCTCATTTTTATTATATTATCTCGGCCTGTTCATGAGTAGTAATTAATATTTTTCCAGTTGTTGAGATTTGACATTATTTGTGCTACAAGTCTTTTGTAATTGTGTTCATTTAGTTCCTGAGTTTGTCTCGACAGGTAGATGCCCAAATATTTTATTTTGTATGTAATTATTTTGTTTTATTTTTTCATTTAAAATTTTTTAAGATTTGCAGTTTTATTGATAGTTTTTGTATCTTTAAAACATGCAAAATTTTCAACATGCACCTTTGTAAACATTGTATTCTAAATTTTTTTCTTCTTCCCTTGCCCTAATTCCTTCTTTAGATTACAGAAAGCAATTCTCTATATATGTTAAACATGTGCAATTCTTCTATAAATATTTCCAAATTTGAAATGTTGCCCAAGAAAATTCAGACAAAAAAAAGAGAGAAAAGAAAATGTAAGCAAAGAACAACAATAAAATGAAAATACCATGTTGTGATCCATACTCAGTCTTCACAGCCTTTTCTCTGGGAGCAGATGACTCTCTTAATCACAAGACCATTGCAATTGGCCTGAATTACCTTGCTGTTGAAAAGAGCTATATCTATCAGAATTGATCATCATGTAATGTTGTTGTTGTGTATAATGTTCTCTTGATTCTACTCATTTCACTCTGCATCAATTCATGTAAATCTCTCCAGAACTTTTTGAAATCACACTGATTATTTCTTATAGAACAATACTCCATAATATTAATGTATCATAACTTATTCAGCCATTCTCAAACTGAAGAACATTCATTCAGTTTCCAGTTTCTTATTCTTATAAACAGGGCTGCTACAAACATTTTTGTACATGTGGGTCCTTTTCTCTTTTTTATGATCTCTTTGGGATACAGGCCCAGTAGAGACATTGTTGCATCAAAGAATATACCTAGTTTGATATCCCTTTGAGCATAATTCTATATTACTCCACAGAATGGTTGGATCAATACACAACTACAGCAACAATGTATGTGTCCCAGTTTTCTCACATTCCCCCAACATTCATCATCATCTTTTTCCTGTCATCTTAGCTAATCTGAGAAATGTGGAGTCATTGTTAAGCATTGGGACAATTGGTATTTTTTTGATTAATAGTGATTTAGAACATTTTTTCATATTACTAAAAAATTAATTTTTTAATCTCAAAATTGTTCATGTCTTTTAGCCATTTATCAATTGGAGATTGTATTCTGATAAATTTGAATGAATTCTCTATATATTTTAGAAATGAGGCCTTTTTCAGAGCACTTGGATGTCAATTTTTTTCCAATTTACTGCTTCCCTTTTAATGTAATCTACATTGATTTTTATTTATTCAAAATATTTAACTTAATATAATCAGAATTATCCATTTTGCATTACATAATGTATTCTAGTTTTACTTTATTCGCAAATTCCTTCCTTCTCCACATATCTGAGAGGTATACTATTCTTTGTTCTAATTTGCTTATACAATCACTCTTTATGTCTAAATCATGAGTGCAGAGCCAAAGTAGTGGAGAGTAGACCATTCTTTTTCTAAGCTACCTTCATTTGCATTTAAAAATTAATTCCCTTGAAATTCTTGTTCTTTATTCTTTTAGATAAACTTATTATTTTTTCTATCTCTGTAAAATAAATTATTGTGAGTTTTATTGGTATGGAACTGATTAAGTAGATTATTGCAGTTGTCATTTTTATTATTTTAGGTCAGCCCACCCATGAGCATTTGATATTCTTCTAATTGATTTGATCTAAATTTATTTGTGATCTATAATTATTTTAAATGGAATTTCTCTTTCTATCTCTTGTTGATGGGCTTAGACAATAACATATACACATGCATGATGATTTGTTTGGGTTTATATTATATCCTCCAACTTTTCTAAAGTTGTTCATTGTTTCAAGTAGGTTTTTAGAGGTTTTTTTAAGGATTCTCTAAGTATCATCAAACCATCTGCAAAGAGTTATAGTTTTATCTCTTCACTGCCTATTCTAATTCTTTTAATTTCTTTTTTTTCTTTTCTTATTGCTAAAGTCAACATTTCTAGTACAATATTGCATAATAATGATGATAATGGGCAACCTTGTTTCCCACTTGTGCCTTATTGGGAATATTTCCAGCTTCTCTCCATTAGAAATAATGCTTGCTGTTGCTTTTAGATAAGTACTGCTTTTTATTTTAAGGAAAGCTTTATCCGTATCCCTCCAGTGTTTTTAATAAGAATGAATGATGTATTTTCTCAAAATATTTCCAGCATCTAATAAGATTATCATGTGATTTCTGTTGGTTTTGTTATTGATGTGGTCAATTATGATAATAGTTTTCATGATATTGGAAAAGCCCTGCATTCCTGATAAAAATCCTACTTGGTCAAAGTGTATTAGGTTGCTGATAAGTTATTGTAATCTCTGCTAATATTTTATTTAAAGTTTTTGCATCGATATTCCTTAGAGAGAATGGTCTGTAATTTTCTTTCTCTGATTTTGCTCTTACTGGTTTAGATATCAGTATTATAGTTGTGTCAAAGAAGGAATTTGGTAGGACATCTTTAACTATGTTTTTTCTAAATTGTTTGCATAATATTCAGATGAATTGTTCTTTAAATATTTAGAAGAATTCACTTATAAATTTAGCCCTGACTATTTTTTCTTAGGCAGTTCATCAATGGCTTGTTCAATTCCTTTTCTAGAATAGGATTATTTAAGTAATTTTTTGCTCTGTTAATCTGGGCAATTAATATTTTTGTGTATGTTTAACCATTTTGATTACATTGTCAGACTTGCTGACATACTGTTGGAGAAAATAATTAGGAATTATTCGTTTAATTTCTCTTTCATTGATGGTAAGTTTATCCTTTTCATTTTGATACTGGTAATTTCTTTTCTTTTCTTTTTTCTAATCAAATTACCCAATGGCTTATCTATTTTGTTTTTTCTCCATAAAACTAATTGCTAGTTTTATTAAAACTGCTAGTTTTATTAATTAGTTTAAAAGTTTTTTTTTTAGTTTCAATTTTATTAATCTTTCCTTTGATTTTCAGAATTTCTAATTTTATATTTAATTTCAGGTTATTAATTTTTTTCTTTATCTAGCTTTTTTAGTTCCATGCCCAATTCATTGATATCCTTTTTCTGTATTTTATTTATGTAACTATTTAGAAATATGAATTTCTCCCTAAGAATTGTTTTGGCTGTGTCTCATAGATTTTTGTATGTTTTCTCATTATTTTCATAATCAAGGATGAAATTGTTAATTGTTTCTGTGACTTGTTGTTTAACTCACTCTTTATTTAGAATTAGACTAATTTAAAATTAGTTTTTAGTATATCTTTTCCTGGCCCTTTGTTGAAAATAATTGTTATTTATTTGTGGTTTGAAAAGGAGATATTTAGTATTTCTGCCTTTCTGCATTTGATTGTGAGGTTTTTATGTGCTACTACATGACCTGTTTTTGTGTAGGTGTCATATCTATTTGACAGAAAGTATGGGGATTGATTGCAAAGACCTTAGGGTTGTTTATTTTTTAATAGTTGTTTTTTATGCTAAACTTCAAGCCAGATTTTACACTGACTCCTTTCATGCTCATGAAGACATTTAATTCTTCATCACTTTCTTCCCTCACTGTGGTATCACCTGCATATCTGAGATTATTGATATTTTTCTTGGCAACTTTACATCAGTCTTTTGATTCATCTAGGCTCTTATTTTGTATGATATATACTGTAAAAATGTTAATGAATTAAAGTGACAATATCCTTTTTTTTTAATCATACTACTTTTCCAATTTTAAACCAACCAACTTTCCATGTTTGGCCCAAATTGTCGATTCTTCCCCATATAAAATTTTTTCAGAAGACAAGGCACATGATCTGGTACTCCCACTCTTTAAGCATTACCACATTTTACTGTGATCCACACCATCAAAATAGTTTTCCCCCCACCCAGAACTCTCTTGCTAAAAAACCAGTCTGTTTTTCTAGTTATCCTCAGTTTACATATTGCTGATGACTAACTTGCAAAACCTTAAGTTTAACCTTACTGGCATATAAAAAGAATGTATTTATTTCATGTCCTTGCCCTTCTTTAGAATCAGGACATATAATGATCTTTCCTAATTCATGAGCTACTGTTGAGATTTCCCAGTTTGTTGGCATATTGAGTCCAGCACTTTATTAGCATCATTTTTAGGACTTTAAATAGATCAGTTGGAATTCTCTCTTCTCCATTAACCTTATCATTTGTAATGCTTCCTAATGACCAGCTGACTTCATTCTCCACTATGCCTGGCTCTACATTAGAAATAATATCATCATAGTTATAAGTGATGTTAAGATCTTTCTCATATAGTTCTTTAGCATATCTTTGATACAGCTTGATAATCTCTTTGTTAAATCCATACTACTCTTTTCATACCCATGTTTTTGTAAACTCTTCCCATAATATCTGTAACTTTTTAAAGGAATCTCTTTTTCTTCCCATTGTCATCTTTTCTATTTCTTTTCATTCTTCATTTAAGAAAATCTTATCTATGGATATTCTCTGGAATTTTGCTTTCATTTGGTTATGCCTTTCCCTTTCTCCTTTCCAGTTTATGTTCCTACTTTTCTCTGCTATTTGTAATTCCTCATGAAACAAACATTTTTCTTTTTTGTTCTTCTTTTCTTTGGGAGAGAACAATTGCTGTTGCTGCTTTCTGCACCATATTACAAACCTCTGTCTAGACTTCCCCAGAAAGTTTATCTATCATATCTAACCCTTTAATTTATAAATCAATCACTACCACATCATGTGCATTATGAATATTATTTAGTCCAGTTCTGTGTGGTTGGAAAGTTTTACCTTAGTTCTTCAATTTAATTATGAATTTTGCAATAAAAACTCATGAACTGAGTCACAATCAACTGCAGGTCTGCTATTAAACAACTGTATAGAGAGCTTCTCCACCTTTGGCAAAATAGAAAATCAATCTGATTTCAAAATTGACCATCTGTTTATGTCCACATATAGAGTAGCCTTTTGGGTGTTGAAAGAGTGTTTTTTGTGACTGGTAACTTATCCTGACAAAACTTTACTAGTCTGTGTCCTCCTTCATTTTGCTTTTTATGATCAAATTTGCTTGTTTCCCAATCATCTTTTTTATTTCCCACTTTAGCATCCCAATGCCTTGTGTATTATTTCTAGATGTATTATACATCTTCATAGAACTGATCATAGATGAATTCCTCAGAATCAGTGGTTGGAACATAGACTTATCCTTCATGATTTTGAATGTTTGGCTGAGAATTCTAATGAATACCATTCTATGATTTTAAAGATTAAAAGCCAGTACTGCTTTTCTCATCTTCTTAATGACTATGAGGGCTACTTTATTTCTTCTAAGGTATTTTTGTCCAGAATAGTATATGCAAAAATCACTTGAATAAAATTCACTCATTCTGAACCACTTAAGTTCACTGAGAACCAGGATGTCAATGTTGAGTCCTTCTACTTCCTGTTTGAGCACTTTCAGCTTGCTCTGGTTCATAGGACCTTTATTACATCAAACTTTTCTTTTATCCCATGATGCATTCACAGTTGAGCTTCCTTTTGGTTTTGGCCTAGCAGCTTCAATAGTACTAGAGGTATGTGTAGTTGTCAACATTGACATCCTGGTTCTCAGTGAACTTAAGTGGTTCAGAATGAGTGAATTTTATTCAAGTGGAGTGATTTGTTACTTCCTTCTTCACTGAATTCTCTTTTGTCAAAACCCTACATCATGACTTTCAGGTAACCCTGTACACCACAGCTCATGATTTCATCAACCTACACAAATCCTAACACAATAAAGACGTGATCTTGGTGGATACATACATACACACACAAGACAAGATCAAGAGATTATTCTTTTTTTATGTTTAGTTTCTTCAAAAATCTTCTATGCTGACTTCTTAGAATCATTTATAATTTGCTCTTAGGTCTTTTTTAAATGATTACTCTGTCATACTTGCAAAAATAGTTTGTGTAACATTAAAAAATATTTATTATGTACAATAATACTAATTCTATGAAAGTTTAGAAATACCATTGATTACACTTAATTATTATGGAGACAGTAGAAAAAATAAAATTAATCAGACACAGAAATGTAAACATCTTTGGGCATCTTGCTTAACTGATATTTATCAATTTATTTTTTGAAGCCTAATTACTGTCCAGTATGAATGTAGATTTCTTTTTGTCTTCTCACTGTTGCAAATATCATAGAAAGCTATAGGCTTGCATGGAAGACAGATTGGAACGATTGTAAAAAAAAAAAATATATATATATATATATGTATATATTAAAATATTATTTTATTCACATTATTTTTTACATCTTTAGCCAGTCACTTTTCCATTTGTTTTTGTTTCTTTATCAGTAAAATTGAATAATAACAACAAAAGTAAAAAGAATAATCAATTTTATATGAGGTTTAAATGAGAAAACCATATTATTTAAGTTGAATTTGTATTTGTTTCTCATTTGTTTCTGTCCCTTTATACTTTAGTTATTTCTTCTTCTTCATAATATACTGCTTATTAATTATTTATATATTATCTTGTCATTGATCTAAAATGATTTTTATTGAACCAATTTGTCCACTTTAAATGGATTATAACTTTCTTGAGTACAGAAAACAATTCTATTTTTTCTTGGTATCATTTATAGCATAGTACATTTAAAAATAAAATATTAATGATAAAATAATCAATATTTGACTTAATAAAATATGCTTACACACAATATTTTGTGCACAGTTCCTCAGATACATTAAAAAAAATCTACCTTTTTTTGTCCTCAAACCCAGTAACCCACTAATAAAGTCTACTATATGAATAAAGTGAACTCATAACACTTGTCAAAATATTACTTCCCAAAGGGAAAATTTTGCTCTTCTCTCTCATTTTTCTAGGCATGTGTAAAGGCTTTTGACCCAATTTAGTATAGATGAATGACCCATGATGTGAAATTACCCAATAGTTTAATAATGCATTTAACTCAAAGTGACACTTGCTTGCAGCTGCCTTAAAGCCGTTTGGAGGCTATGGATGTCTCTTAGAAATGATGTATGACAAGCAGTCAGGCTTCCTTGATAGCGCCCACACACATATTCCCAAGGGGAACAAATGAGGAAATCCTCTTTAGATTGCCCATAGCACATTGAGACTTTACAGGGTCTTATCTAATTATATTTGCTTTACTCAATATCATTTACAATTCAGATCACTGGTTTAGCAATGGAATTTTTCTTAAATCCCTGTATTTCTTCCTTGCTCTCCCTTCCACTAACACATTTTTAAAGGTTTTATTGATTTTCTGCCCTACAAAACCTCAAGAACAAAAGTCTTTGTTTATTGCTTAAAATGTTTTCATGATACATGATATAGTTAATCATTTAACTGAGGCAAAATAGCCTTACATTACTTGAAAACCTGTGCCATGGAAGAGGAAAGTTTACAAGGCATTTTGTTAAAGTCAATCATTATAAAATCAATAAATCCAAACAGCTTTCTCATTGGATTATTCCTCTGGGGGGGGGAAAGAAGATAAATTGCCCATAGTCTGATTTTTCTTTCTATTAGTTTAGAATAGACAATCTCATGTTTTACAATAATGATTGGTGTTTATGGCAGTTATTAAAGTCCCTGAGCATTCTTATTTTCTTCCTGAGTCATATCTTTGAATCATTGTTATAGAGAAGTTAAAACTAAAAGAAACTTTAAATATCTCCTAGTCCAGCTTTTGCACCTCCCTTTTTAGAGAAATAAAGAAAACTGAAGACAAGACAGTCAAATATACCTGCTGAAGGACATAGGAAATCAATAGAAGAGGCAGCATTCAAAACTGGGTCTTTTGGTAACAGATTGAAGGGATTTCCTTATAAATGTACAAACAGAATGTGAACTTGGATGGCTTAACTGAATGCCTACAAAATGCTTCATCTAACCACCTTTTGTAAAATTTTACTGTTTAAAGATCACACAATTACACACCTAATAATAATTTACTTTTACAATTACATGTAAGATTTTGGTTACCAATTTTTTCTTACTCCTTTCTCCTCTGTCTCCCTATGACAGCAAAATGATGCAGGTTATATATGTAAAATCATATTAAACATATTTCCATATTTGTCACATTAATTGTGAAAAAAGAATCAGAACAAAAGAGAGAACAATGAAAAGGAAAATGGGGGAGCATATAGTATACTTTAGTCTGAATTCAGACTCCATAATTCTTTTATTATTTTTTTTCTGCATTTAGAGAACATTTTCCATCATGAGTCTTTTGGAATTGTCTTTGATCACTGTATTGTTGAGAAGAATTAAGTCTGTCAAAGTTGTCCCATTATTATCATTCTCTTGGATATGATAATCTATTGTGTCTATGATTTCTTGTTTTGCCCACACATTAATTTTTGATCCACTTTTCCCTGGTCCTTTATTGCATGTAATATTTTTTTGCATCATGATCTGAAAAGAGAAGCATTTCCTATTTCTAACTTTCTGCATTTGATTTTTGTAAAGGTCTGAAACTCTTGAGTTCATGAACTGAGGTCAGACAACCGAGCACTTAAGGCTAACTACCAATTGGACAACATTCTATTAGCATATGTTTGGAAAATGGCCTGCCCCACTATTCTGTACTGGTTAGATCTTTTGGCATATACAGAGAATTGGAGGAGGGATCAGAGGGTGGAGCAAGACAAACCAGTTACTTTTGGGTGGGAGACAAAAAGAAGTGTGGAGATTTCTGTGTCCATTCCTCTCATTTTAACCAAGAATAAAGACCAAGGACTTTTGCTTATCCTGACTCTACACTGTCTTGGTTCAGGGTGGTGTTACCAAGCTTCCTCTACAGACTGTGGTGGGCAGCAGCTAGGCACTAGCAGGACTGTGCTATGACTGCCCTCCGAGACTCTGAGAGCATGCTGAGACACTGTGGGGGAAGGATGGCCAGGTCCCAAGAAACTCCAACTGTTTGGGATTGTATTCTTCACCCCCAGTGTTTTTAGCTTCTCTGCTGGGCTACTGACTTGCTGCCAGGGCAAAGTATCCGATCCTGTAGCAAAGCTCTTCCCACAGAGATGGCTGAGATCACACCCTTGCTGCCTCCTGTACTCTTGCTGCCTGGCCTCAGCCTGCCCTCGATCTAAAACCGTCCCCGCCCTCAAGCAAAAACAGATCTTCCTGTCAAATCTCAAGGATGTCTTCTCTTGGTAACCATTTGTGGGGTTTTTTTTCAGTCAAGTATTAATTCAGAGGCTTGTAATGAGATGGATTCTGAGAGAAAATAAGGAGCTTACACAGCTGTGTGTTTCCAGTCAGCAATCTTGGCCGGAAGTCCCCTTTTATTGGATTTTTCGGTTTTGCTGATTGTATTTTATATGGAATTTTTTTCTTTAGTAAATGTTTCTTCTTCCTTTTTCACACTGTTAATCCTCTCTTGTATATTAATTGGTTTATTTTTTTCTTTTGTTTTTACCTCTCTTATTTGATTTTTGAAATTTTTTCTTAAGCTCTTCCAAGAACTTTTTGAGTTTGATACCAATTTATATCTGAGATTTCACAGGTAGGCATTTTGTCCCCTTGTGATTTAGTTTTCTGATCTTCATAACTTCTTATGGTCAAGGTCCTTTTTTTTTTTGCTTATTACTCATTTTTGCTTATTTTATGACTTTTTAAGTTGAGCTCTAATTCTAATAAAGAGTAGTCACTGTCCCCAGCTTTTTGTACTGGATCCAGGGAATCTGGTTTCTGGCTTTGAGGGCTGAGTCTCACGTGTTGGTGGTTTGCTTATTGCACATCATTGGCCAGATTGGGCTGCACTCCCCTTTCACCAAAATGAGACAAACTTTTCTTGAAGTCTTTCTAAGTTATCTTAAGTTCAACATTGTTTCATTCTCTCTTTTTGTAGACTCTGTTGCTTCATTTAGGGGCCTGATTTAAGATTCTTTCCAAGGATAAATTCTGAGAGCTCAGGCAGCTTTCGGCTTTCTATCCACTAAATTAATATAACAATGTAACAAATTTAGGTTGGTAATAATAACAATAACAATGAAAATAGAAACAATAATTATACCCAACTTGGTTATAGATCTGAAATAACTATTTCAGTATATTTGTATTCACTTGTAATCCTGTGCTTTTTATTTTATGCATTTGAAAACATTATTCTAATTAAAAATCTATAGATTACTTCAGACTGTCAAAAGAGTCCATCACACAAACAAGGATAAGAAAACATACCTCAGTGAGGAAAAAAACAATCCTTCATTTCATCAGTAGTTTGATCTCTAAGTTACTGGTGAGTTCTTTACAGGCTCCAGATTCTATCTGATGATCTGGGTGACACAACAGCAAACATTCCTGGTTATTAACCCAGCAGTTAGTTGCTGGCTATAAACTCAATCATCCATTTGGAAAGCTTCATAGAGGAACAGAATTGCAAATTCACTCAATTTTTTATGCCTACTGCCCTTTTTTTATGCCCAGTTTAAACACTGAAATCCTGCTACAGAATCACAGAGATGCTCTTGCCAGCCATGATCTCAGTCCCTATATTTGGATGTGTATGCAGGATCCTCTAATAGCCATGCCTCAGTGCCTAAAAATATTTGATGGATCTCCAAGCTTACATGGATTTCTCTGGGCCACACTTAGTCTGTAGATTTTTCTATATCATTGCTAAACAGTTATGTGATTGGACTGTGATGTACTAATTTCTCTCACTATGCCACATTTCTAGGCTTCTTTTTCCAAATCATTAGTGGTCTTCCCAGAATATTGATATTGACTTACCTCCACAATACAATCAATTTTTGAGGTGTGGCTTTAATGATGTCAGAATGCAAAAACAAAACAAAAAACAAAAAAAAAAAATAAGTGTGACACTGCTTTGGGGGAAAAAAGTCTACTATTCTTGATTCAATAATTAATAATGCTGGCCACTTTCAGCAATATATATTCCCTAGAATACCAGGAGATATTAATTCTCTCTAAGGCAATAAGTCATGTTTTTAACTCAATTTCCTCATGATTATCCAGAGAATCAAATCTTTTGAAGATGAGGCCAGGAAACTACCTCTAAAATAACTGTAACCTTAACCTTATCAATAATCTTAAACAACCAAGGTCCAGAAAAGAAGTTTTCTCCATCAAAGCCCTTGACTCTGTCAATTTGTTAAACATCAGAAACAGGGGGGCGGAGCCAAGATGGCGGAGAAGACACATGCGACTTTCTAAGCCCTTCTCTTACCCTCTTTATCAATATTATATAGAGCCTCAAAAATAGTCTTGACTGCTACAATTTGTAAAGATAAGAAGTAGAACAACTCACTGGCCGAAGAAAATCTGCAGCTTCTATCTTTCCAAAAGGTTGGTTCCCAGAGGCCATGGGGATGATCAGCTCAGACAGGGAAGATTTTGAAATGTAGTTCCTGAGAGAGTCTAAACAAAACAAACGAAAAAAAGTGAAAGCTGGGACAGAAGTCTCTAGTCAATAATTAAATCTGGCCAGCTTTCCCATTTATTCCCTGATAGCAGGAGTTTAATTCCTCTAAGGGCATAGTTGTGTTAACTATTTCCTGCATATTACTGCAGGAGGATCAATCTTGAAGGCAGGCCAGGAACTAGCTCTAAAATCAATCTGAACACAGCCTTTCAAAACTTAAGAGGGGCTCAGCATGGTGCCATAAGAAGTTTTCTCCAGCAAGCCTTGATCTGTCATTTGTTAAACATGCAGAAACTGGGGCGGACCAGATGTGCGGGGGAAGACCAGGTCGATTTCAAGCCTGGTACTCACAGTTCATATATATAGCAGCCCAAAAGAGGTCCGAGCACAATTGGAAGTAAGAATTTACAACCCTTATTCTGGCCAAGGGAAAATCGCACACTCCAGCCCTACATAAAGGTTTGATTCAGCGCCAGGTGGAGATCACTCACAGGTGTAAATGGGTCGAGGGAAGAAGCTCTCAACCAGAGGCAACACAACCTCAGGACAAGGAACCCAACTGACGACTTTCCTGCTCGCAGAGCAGTGGACCCACTTGCCAGGAGGACACACCAGTAAGGCTTTAAATCTGACGATAGAAGAGGATGAATTGGCAAGAACGATCCAGCAGCTTTTGCATAGGAGAGAAAGGGGCAGGTCAGGTGCAAACCTGAAGAGACTGTCTCATACTGAGCAAATAGTGCAATAGACTGTCCCCTACAGAGCTCCGCCTGGGACAGAGAACTTCATTAAAGTCTCACAAGGCAATCAGATAACATCAGGCCCTACAGAAAGAGTTGTAATACCAGAGCAAATCACTTCCTGAAATTAGATGAAAAGAAAAACTCATCTCAGAGACATACCCATGAATCGGACAGAAAATAAGTTAATTTCCAATCTGAGAAGAAGAGACCTGTGGAACCTACTGAAAAGCAATTAAAAACACTGAATAAAGATAAAGAGACATCGACAGACTTTGATAGAAAAAAATAAGTCACAAACCTAAGAACATCAAAAGAAAAATGCCACAGACCAACATCTTTAAACCATTGACTATAGCAGAACAGAGTAAAAGCTAAAGGATTAGAAGAAATAATTCTTGGAAAGAAATAGAACTACAAGCATAAAACTTAACTGAAATCATTGGAGCAAAATCAGAATCTCAGAAAGAGAATGAATTGGAAAGAATAAAAACTCATGAATAAGTCTGATTGGAAAAAAGACAACTTGAAGAAAGTAGATTAGGAAATAACTAGGATTATTGGACTCTGAAAAAACTATTAAAAAAAAAATAGCTAGAAATAGAATATATTCACAACAAAAAATCATCAAAGAACTATTGCCCAGATATACAAGAATAAAGTAAAAGAGCATTGAAAGAATATGACACTTCTTAAAAATTGAAAACCAAATAAAACTCAATGATTATTGAAGGCAAAATTCAGAACAAATAAGAAAAATTTGACAAGCTGCCAAAAAACCGTTATTATTGCAAATACCGAGAGATTGCCATAGATAAGGAACCATAATCTGGTTGGACTTTACATTAAAGATAAGAAAAGAGCCTGAATATGATATTCCAAAAATCACAAGAACTGCAGATGTACATAGAATCAAAGTAAAAGGCTTGAATAGATTATTCGGAAACTGAAGATGGACCATAAATAAAACCAGGAAATGTGGAAAATTTCGACTATTTATTTAAGAAAAATTACCAGCAACAAACAAAAAAACCTTTAATCAGTCCAAACCATAGAACCTCAAGATGGCGCAATAAAGGAAAAAAGCCTGAATTGATTTCAAAGCACATAGAGTTGATCACAAAGAATAAACACAGAATTGCATTTCTGTTCAGTGAGAAATGACATAAAGAAACAATGAATCTTTTGATTTCTGAGAATAAACAATAAAAAAAATTGTCAGATATGGAAAAGGGATGCAGAAAAGGGAAGGAGGGTAAAAAGAAACCTCAAAAGTGGAAAGGAACATTACAATACGAGGGAATTTGAGGGGAACATTGTGTGAATCTCTACAAGAGTGGTAAAGAAATAATTGATTTATTTAAGAAAATTGTCTATAAAACAGGGGAAGAAAGAGTGGAAAAGAAAAAGAGAATAAGGGAAGGAAGGAGGAAAAAGAACCCTCCACAAGGGAGAGGATTAAAAAGTAACATATCAGTAAATTTAGAGAGGGGAACATTAGTAATTTACCCATAGGGGAAAGGTTGGGAGGTCAAAAGTAAAAACTACATACATTTGTTGTGTAGGAAAATCATTTCACTATATTAAACGAGAAGGAAAGGGATAAATTTCATAAAGAGGAGAAGGAAAGACTCAGGAGCAAAGAGACTCTATAATAGTGTTACAAGACCTGTTAAAGAGGGATACATAAGGTAAGGAAAAGGTGGAGAAACATGTAGGGAAGAAAAAGTGCCATCTATCTCAGATCAGCAAAGTAAAATGATGCTAATTAAAAGAATTAAGGAAACAATAATCCTTAAAGGGATATCCCATAAAAGCAAAAGCAATGATCAATATTAAACATATATCACCAATTATGGTCAACTTCAAACTTTAAAGAGGAACAGTTAAGAGAAGGTACAAGAAGCAAAATCTAGTTCGACAACAAAACTAAAGTAGGAGATCCAACCTTGCATCTCAGAATTAACAAATCAAACCACAAAACAAATAAGAAAAACATCTAAAAAGTAAATAAAGAAATATTAGAAAAAAATTAGAGTATTTGGATCATTTAAGGAGTAAAATTGAATGGAATAGAAAGGAATACACTTTCTAGCAGTTCATGGAACTCTCAATTAAAAAATGAACCAATATTAGGACAATAAAAGAACTAAAATAAATAGCAAGAAAAGTAGAATAGTAAATGCTTTTTTTGAGATCATGATGCAAATAAAAACTACACTTTCTAATCAAACATTTAGGAAATAGACCAAAAGTAATTGAAACTAAAACACTCATCTTAAAGCAATGATTGATGAAGTAGCAAATATTTTTAGATACAATTAATAATTTCACTCAAAGATAAATGACCAATATGAATGAACATCATCACTTAAAAATTTGTGGGATGCAATAAGCGATATAAGGGAAATTTATATCCTTAGAGGCTTACTTGAATAAAACAGTAAAAGAAAAAGATTACTGACATTGGGCTAAACATAAAAAACTAAAAAAGACCAAATTAAAAACCCCAATCAAATACTAAATTGGAAATTCTAAAATTTAAAGGAGAAATTAAAATATTGAAAGTAAAAAAAAAAAACTATTGAACTAATTGAACTAATAAAACTAAGAGTTGTTCTATGAAAACCAATAAAATAGATAAGCCTTTGAAAATCTGATTAGAAAAAGGAGGGAGGAAAATGAAATTAGTAGTCTTAAAAATGAAAAAGGAGAACTTTCCACCAATGAAGGAAATTAGAGAAATAATAAGAGTTATTTTGCTCAACTTTATGCCAATAAATTTGATAACCTAAGTGAAATGGATGACTACCTCCAAAAAATATAGACTTCCCAGACTAACAGAGGAGGAAGTAAATTGCTTGAATAGTACCATTTCAGAAAAAGAAATAGAACAGGCAATTAAACAACTCCCTAAGAAAAAATCACCAGGACCAGGTGGATTTACATGTGAATTTTACCAAACATTTAAAGAACAATTGACCCCAATGCTATATAAATTATTTGATAAAATAGGGAATGAAGGAGTCCTACCAAATTTCTTCTATGACACAGACATGGTACTGATATCTAAACCAGGTAGGCTGAAAACAGAGAAAGGAAATTAGAGACCAATCTCCCTAATGAATATTGATGCTGAAATCTTAAATAAGATGTTAGCAAAAAGACTACAGAAAATCATCTCCAAGATACATCACACATGATCCAAGTAGGGATTTATCACCAGGAATGCAGGGCTGGTTCAATATTAGGAAAACTATCAACTATAATTGGCCATGTTAATAACCAAATTAACAAAAACCATCATGATCATCTCAATAGATGCAGAAAAAGCATTTGATAAAATCCAACATCCATTCCTATTAAAAACACTTGAGAGTATAGGAATAAATGGACTTTCTCCTTAAAAATACATAAGCAGCATCTATTTAAAACCATCAGTAAAGCATCAATGTAATGGAGACAAACTACCAACCATTCCCAATAAGATCTGAGTAAAACAAAGGTTGTCCACTATCACCGTTTACTATTTAATATTGTATTAGAAATGCCAGACTTTGGCAATCAGAGCTGAAAAGAATTAAAGGAATCAAGAATAGGCAAGAGAAACAAATTATCACTCTTTGCCTAATGACATGATATATATTTAGAGAACCCCAGAAGATTCTAGCTAAAAATTATTAGAAATAATCCACAACTTTAGCAAACATTTGATGATTTATAAAATAAACCCACATAAGTCATCAGCATTCTTTATATCACTAACAAAAATCCAACAGTCATAGTTAAAAAGAAAATTCCATTTAAAGTAACTACTGATAATATAAAATATTTAGGAATCTATCTGCCAAGGGAAAAATCAGAAAACTTTATGAGCAAAATTACAGACCACTTTTCACACAAATTAAGTCATCTATCCAATTGGAAAAAATATTAAATGCTCTTGGATAGAGGCGAAGCAAATATAATAAAGATGACAATATTACCTAAACTAATCTATTTATTTGCGCTATACCAATCAGACTTCGCCAAAAAAACTATTTTAATGACCTAGAAAAAATAACAACAAAAGTTCAGATGGAAAAACAAAAGGTCAAAGAATTTCAAGGGAATTAAGAAAAAAAAATCAAATGAAAGGTGGCTTTAGCTGTACCAGATCTAAAATTATATTATAGAGCAGCAGTTACCAAAACTATTTGGTATTGGCTTAAAGGAATAGATTAGTTGATCAGTGGAATAGATTATGTTCAAGGGATAAAAACAGTCAACAAACATAGCAAACCTAGTTCTTTGACAAACCCAAAGCATCCCAGCTTTTGGGATAAGAACTACTGTTCATGATAAAAATTGCTGGAGAAAATTGGAAACTAATATGGCAGAAACTAGGCATTGATCCATACTTAAACACCGTACCTACCAAGATAAGGTCAAAAATGGGTTCATGACCTAGGCATAAAGAATAAATTATTAATAAATTAGAGAAACACAGGATAGTTTACCTCTCAGACCTGTGGAAGGGAAGGTATTTATGACCAAAGCAGAACTAGAGATCATTACTGATCACAAAATAGAAAAATTTCGATTATAACCAAACTGAAAAGTTTTTGTACAACAAAACTAATCAAAACAAGATTAGAAGGAAGCAATCAAACTGGGAAAATATTTTTACAGTCAAGGTTCTGATAAAAGGCCTCATTTCCAAAATAATATAAAGAATTAACTCTAACTTATAAAAAAATCAAGCCCATTTTCCAATTGAAAAATGGTCAAAAGATATGAACAGACAATTCCTCAGATGAAGAAATTGAAACTATTTCTAGTCCTATATGAAGAGATGCTCCAAGTCATTATTAATCAAAAAATGCAAATTAAGACAACTCCTACATTACCACTATACACCTGTCAGATTGGCTAAGATGACAGGAAAAAATAATATGATTTGTTGGAGGGATTGGGAAAACTGGGACATTGATTCATTGTTGGGTGGAGTTGTGAAAGATCCAACCATTTTGGAAGTAGTTTGGAATCTATGCTCAAAAGTTATCAAACTGTGCATACCCTTTGATCCACAGTAAGTATACTGGGATTATATCCCAAAAGAGATTATAAAGAAGGAAAGTGACCTGTAGTGGCATTGAATGTTTCATGGCAGCCCTTTTGTAGTGGTTAAAACTTGGAAACTGAATGGATGTCCATCAGTTGAGGAGAAATGCTGAATAAATTGTGGTATATAGATATTATGGAATATTACTGTTCTGTAAGAAATGACCAACAGGATAATTTCAGAAAGGCCTGAGAGTACTTACACGAACTGATGCTGAGGAAATGAGCAGGACCAGGAGATCATTATATTACTTCAACAACAATACTATATGATGACCAGTTCTTGATGGACCAGGCCATCCCTCAAAGCAAGATTAACCAAATCATTTCTACATGGAGCAGTAATAGACTGAACTAGCTATGCTTCAGAAAAAGAACTCTGGGAGATGACTAAAACCATTACATTGAATTCCCAATCCCTATTTATGCACACCTACTTTTGATTTCCTTCACAAGCTTAATTGTACAATATTTCAGAGTCTGATTCTTTTGTATCAGCAAAATAATGTTTTGGTCATGTATACTTATTGTGTATCTAATTTATATTTTAATATATTTAACATCTACTGTCATCCTGCCATCTAGGGGAGGGGGGGGGTAAGAGGTGAAAAATTGGAACAAGAGGTTTGGCAATTGTTAATGCTGTAAAATTACCCATGTATAAATCCTGTAAATAAAAGGCTATTAAATAAATAAAAATAAATAAATAAACATCAGAAACAGCTGTGCTCTTATTATAACAGCAAAGAAGATTTATTACCTTGCAGCTGTACTTAAAGAATCATGGTGACTTGCCATTTCACTCTCAGCTGACATATCATATGTCGTATAGTTGTCTCCTCCAATTAGCATGTGAGGTCCTTGAGAGGAAGAACAGTTTTATATTTCAGTTTGTAGCATGAAGGAGTAGAGAAGTTCTTTACATGTATTAAATTTATGAAGAATAATTTTTCACTCATTCTAAATTATATGTCCTTGATGTATTATTTTTGATTCATGAATAGTTTATTCAATAGTTTTAATAATTAAATACTTAATAGTTTATTCAAGGCTCAACTACTATGCTTTTTCTAATCCTTTTTTGTTGGTGGTGCCTCTCCCCTTCTAAAATTAGCATATTTGTTTGTGTACATGCTATACCCCTTTCTTCCTACCCATTGAATATAAATAAAAGACAATTTTTTTTGTCTTTATGGTCTCACGTCTTAATATAAAGCTTAAAATACCATAATATGGTGAATTAAAAAAAATAAACCAAACTTTGCTCATGTCAAGCACTATTTCAGTATTCTCTGGTCCTGCTAATGAACTATTCCAAAACTTTTCACTCATACATAAGTTTATCATGTAATTCTCTTCTGTCATCCTCTGAGCTAAGAACATTGCCTTGTACTTTACCAAGTGGATTTAGGCCATTAATTTAGAGTTTATTTAAATCTCCTCATATCATATCCTGCAGATGCTATCTCCCATCACAACCACCATTTACATAATGAGAAGACTAAGCTCCTTGCCAAATCTCCGCAAGATGCTGTCTTTTGCTTTTCATCTAAATTATCTTATTAATCATTAAATTCTTTATATTTACTAGACACTTGAGTTCTTTTTATAAATAGGCCCATGATGGTCCTTTATGACAACAAGAACATTAAATCATCACTCAATCTTACCAATCCTATTTATTATTGTTCAATATTCTGTAAATAATTAGTGTTTTTCTTTCAATGCCTTTATCTCTCTTCTAATTTTTTTGGGGGTCTGGCATTTGCCCTCATCATTAATCTGAAACTACTTTTGCTGAAATCATCAATAATCTCTTGACTTCCAAATAAAATGATCTTTTTTCTCAGTTTTCATTATTCTTGACCTTCCTATGTCTTCTGACATTATTATCTTCTCTTTAGTGTATTTTCAAGGCTTTTACACATTATTCTCTCATAGTTCTTGTCTCTTTAATATGATAGCTCTTTCCTCTCTTCACAAACATTCCATGGTGATCTCTAACTCACTATTTCAGTTGGCATCTTTGTCTTGCATTTACAGGAAAATTGAAGTTTTTACCTAATAGTTCTAACTGAAGTCATATCTTATAGCCAATCATTTATGAAGTCTAATGATTTCTATCTTCAGTTCACCTTTCATACATAAATGCTGTTTCCTCACAAAATTGCTATCTGCACTTATATCTCACCATACCATGGCTAAACTGTTTCAATTTTTTTTTCTGTTTACATTAAGGCATGTTGCCATCCATTTACCAGGCAGAATTGCATTACACAGGAAATAAAACATTATAGTTAAAGGTTCCTTGTACAACTTTTGGAGCCAGAGTTTTGAGGTATAGACTGGAGGTCTCTCTGTCATAATCAGACCCATTATAAACAGCACAAGAGAGGTATATGCAACCAGATCTCCAGAACAACTAATCAGAGATATCACAGGGACTAGGGATTGGGGTAAGCCCCACTAATAGATCAAGAATGAGAATATATGAGATGGCATGATGTCTATGATGAGCACTCACATGCATCATACATAACTCTATGAGAGAAGATGTAAAAGGCTGGAACTCTGAAAAGGTGTATCTAAATCTAGGTCAGCAAGGTACTTATAATTATGCATGTACTTAGTACTTAGTATGGTGTTGTAATTGCGCAAGCTCAGTGTGTTGTAGTGATGTAATCAGACTGAGATATTTAAGGGCTGTGTCAATTGGAAATGCTCTCTCAGCCATAGCACTCAGCCACAGTTCTCAGCCACAGGCACCAGAAAAGATGTCAGACTCCAGATTCCAGACTCTGGATGCCATCTTTGACCAGCCACATGGTAGCTCTTCTGTCTCCTTCACTCCTCCACTAAGACCAAGGACTAGGGCTGATCCTGAGGTCCTCCAGAGAACTAGCCTGGACATTTACAAGAAATCTGTAAATTTCTTCTTGAGTAATTGTTATAGGTATGGCTCACCTGCTACAGGACTGAACAACCAAGGACTTTTCCCTTTTATCTCCAGGTCACTTGCTGATAGTTCTGACTCATGAAATTGTTTTTATATACATTAGCATCCCTCATAGACATCATATGTGAAAATCTGGATCAAAACTCTGGAGGATGGGAATTAAGTCTGTTATCTGAACATTTGTTTAACATATCATACTAGGCAAAAAAACAAAAACAAAAACAGAAAGAAAACACATAATTTTGGCTTCTTGCGCCAGTAAAACACAACTAAATCTAATGAATTTCTCTTCCCAACTATCAAATGGCATTTTTCTATAGCGGAGGAAGAGATTTGCACCTATTAATCAATAGGTGCATCATTTGCAAAATGACAAATATTGAAATACAATAAATTTCTTAGAATCTTTACTACATTTTAACAGAATCATCTTATTTAGAACTCATAATAATTGTTTGAAATAGAAAATAATGTATTATTATTCCCAATTTTTAAACACAGAAACTAACACTGATAAAAGTAATATAACTTGCTTGGGATCCCATGTTTTGTCACAGCATTGATGTAGAGTCTAAGAGCCTGAGTTTCATCCTGAATTATATTTCTTGCCAGTATCTTTCTGATTTTAGAGATCTCATTGCAATTATCTTGTCTATACATGGAAAGAAAATGTAAGACAATATGTGTTATATTTTAGCTTTATATTTTATAATGTGATGGATTGATAATTGGTAGAATAAGAATTTGAACTCATCTTCTGAGTCCTATTTGAGTGATCTTTCTACATAATCCATTCTCATCAAATGATGGAATTAATATTGAATGAATTTATCCCAATAGTAGAAAAATATGTAAACTTATCTTTTACAAAGTCCATTTATTTGGCAGGAGTTCTGTTGTCACAGCCCATTATCCACTATATTATATATTACTTTGATGCTAATAGTTCGTGTTAAAATAGCAGGAAACAAACAGCAAGACCAAAATAAAAATGAGTTTGTCTGCATGTTGCATTTCTTAGAAACATAATTATAGCATCATTGAAGCATGAATGTTCCTAACATATTTGCAGTCACTTTAATCAGTGTAATCAGCCCGCCATTTCCTTTCCTTTACCACATTTAATTATGATACTCTATGTGTGGCATTTTGTGTTGGAAAGAAATGCTTAATGCCCATTTTTCTATTTACATTATTCAATCATACTGTTAGTTGATTGTATCTCCACTGATATTATATCATATATCTTCACTGGGCAGAATAGAATCTGCTAGCCAACATTTCCAAATTGACCATTGGAATACATACAACCTGAAGAGAAAGTTAATATTGTTTTCACTAAATTTTATTCCTAATACTGACTGAAAATAAATATACAGTTCCTGAGTTTTATTAACTTTTAAAATCAAAAATAGTAATTTTTAAAAACGTTTATCTAGTAAGAAATATTATGCCTAGCAATTGATCCTAGTTCCTGCATATGTATTGCTCCATTCCAAAATGTCTTTGCCAGAAAAGAGAAGCTTATTATACATTCACTGATAGTAGATAAAAGATATTTCTGGCAGCACTTGGTAAGACTAATATTTTACCACTTCTTGATTAAAAAGTTAGATTATGACAGTTTTGTATCTGCCCAAATAATGGATGTTTGGTAGAAATTTCTGCTGGATCTCCTTTAAAATTTAGGGAAGAAAAATAAGAAACAAAGTTGTAGTTCAGAGGGAAGCAATGAAGGTATTTCAGAGCTAGAAAAAAGATAGATATCCTTCTATTGATAAAAAGGAAGGGACTGAATTGTTCTAACTATAAATTTAACTTCAATTTATGTCTCTGGCTAATATACCTTCATACAATCTCTCCTAAATAAACTCTTCTTCATTTGCATAAGTACCTCCTAGTTCAGGTTCTCATCATTTCTTGCTTGCACTATTGAAGTAGCCTTTTGATTAATCTTCCTCAGGTCTCTCTGTACTTCTATTTGACATTTGTCAAAATGATTCTTCTGAAGGATAGACCTGATGAAGTTATGGCTTTACTTAGTAAACTTCAAAAGCTCCCTATTATCTCTGGGATCAAATAGAGAATCATCTATTTATTATTTCTCAATGTTCTTTTTGCTATCTCTCAAAAAACCCATTATCTCTTCCATTTTCATTTTTTTTTTTTTGCAATGGTTGTAAATCATCCTTGGAATGTGTTCCTTCCATACCTTTGCTTCTTCTCTGGCTTCCCTTATGAACCTTCTGTTAGAATGGTTTTTGACACCCCTTAAGGACAGAAATGATTTTGTTTGTTGTTGTTTTGCTTATTAAAAAATATTTTCAGTGCCTTTCAAAGTCTTAAACACAGTAAGAATTTAGTAAATATAATGTGTCATCTTCCTGATGTATCACAAAGAAAAAACGCACTCAGTGGGTATTATTTATGCTTTATTAAACTTTTTTAGGCAGTTACTAAATAACTTGTGTGATGGACCAGAACTCTAAATTTGAAACAAGGATTCTTACAAGATGCTAAGTCAGTGGAATTAATAGAGACAATAGTTATCTAATTTAGCATAGTTCAGTATGATTAATTTAATCCTACAAGAAAACATTATGGGCCAGAACTTGAAACAAGGTACTAAGTGGAATTGAGGAGCCAATGGTTAAATCTAGTTTAGCATTGATTTAATCCTACAAAAAATAATGGTTTCCTAGTGATATAATGATTGTTGTATACTCAATGTGGGGCATATAAGCCTGAAGCTATCAGGGCCAAAAAAGACAAGAGCACTAGAAGCTCTCGGAAACTGAGACAGATTCATTCCATCTTCCACCTTTGTTGTAGATGGATGCTGAAGCACAAACCCTTAGAATTTGGAGAGATTCAGAGGCCAGAGAAGGAAGCAGGAGCTCAAGCTGTCAGAAAGCAAGACTATAGAAGGCCTCCAAGAAAGCTACCTGAAGCCCCAGGAAAAAGAGACAAGACTTTGAAAGAGATAATAAAAGATTGGGAGTTTAACACCTGGCTGTTATTGTGGTGATTATGGAAATGAAACGAAGGCTGCCTCCAGAAACCCCAGGAAAACCTCAATAGAGAACATTATATTTTAGATAAAACATTACAAACTTGATTAGAAAAATGCTAATTGAATGTTGTTTGAAAAAATGACATCTAATTCTTCCAGAATAGGAAAAATGAGATCTGTATGATACTTAAATATATTTGGCAAAGTGTGAATCACTATATTCATGTAGTAATCAGTCATGCTTCCTTGTCATCTTGGAAGGTAGTCTTCAATAGAGTATTTAGGAAGTCTATTTGTGTTTGTTCCTATATTACTTAATATTTTTATCAAAGATTTGCCATAAATGCTATGCTTATCAAACTTTTACGCATGTGTGTAAGGAAAATAACCTGGAAGGAATAACTGACACACTGGAAAAATTCAGAGTACACAAAAATGACAAATTCAAACTTTGGCATAAATGTAGTAAAATGATAATGAATAAAGATACATCTTGCACTCATGTTTAATAAATGAGTTATGTAATAAAAATGGTGAAGACCTTGTTAAATAGATATGTGTGTGTTTTAGTATATTACAAGTTCAACATAAATTAACAGTGTAATAATGACAATCAAAAACAGCTCATGTGACATTAAGCACATTTCTGGAGATAAAAATTCCAGATTAAAGACTATATAGATAAAGAATACTTTGGTATAGAAAGTTCCTTAAACCAAATATAATGAATAGTAGAATGTAAAGTTAGAAAACTAGAGTCCAAACCTCTGATTTGTATCTATTCACTTTCTGATCATGAACAAGTCATTATATGATTCTCAGTGCCAAAATTGGTTAAAGAGAAAAGTTGAAATATATTACTTTCCCTTTCAAATATAAATCTATCTTTTGAGTTACTTGAGGTACATAGAGATGAAACTATTTTTTAGAATAATCAAGCATCACATCTTGCGATATAAGGTCAAATCTTCCTGACTCCATATTCAATATTGTATAATATTCTATGCTACAAGTACATTTTTATAGCTCTAATTATGTGACAATGATGTTGAGGGATTCAATTTACATATATACATACATATATATATATATATATATATATATGTATATTTAATAGTGAGAAGCAATGCACATGAAAGTATTCATACCAGTGCCACAAATTGCCTTGGTGATGTCCCAGTCTTTCTAATCATTTCCTCATGAATATGATCAACACAAAGGAACAGTTATTTTCCTTATTTGCCGGAGAAACCCAAAGAGTTGGTTACTTTTATAAGTTACCTACAAAGATCAATAGTGACATAATGGGATATACCTTCCCCAGTAACTAGAAGCCAGCTGCCTCTGTTTGCTGAATAATGTGTTGCTGAGCCCTCATCAACAAGATATTTGCTTTGTTGGGGAAATATTATATTTTACAGTTTTAATTAAAACCAATACCTTAATGTCTACCTTGGAATTTAAACAATTATTAAATAATCAGACTCAAAAGATTGAAAGCTATCTGACAATTAACGTCATAATTCTTTTCTGCTCACTTAGGCACCTGGAGCAAATTTGAAAAAAGTAATTATATTCATTGTAAATTTATATGCTCTGCATATCCCTAGTAAGCATTCAGAAAGAAAGTGGTACAGAAGACAGGTGCTTAAATTAATAAACATTAGAAAATCATCTAGAGATTTAACTACACTGGTTATTGTTTTCAAACTAATTATTTAATAATTGAACATCTCTATACACCTGGTCCCAAATCATGGGGATTCAATTACCTTGAATGGCTTAGGGTTCATATTTGATCACTTAATACTAAATTTGCATAGTACAAGACCAGGAAATGGATAGATGGTAGAGGGCAATTTAAATTTCCCTGAAGTTTTCCAGAAAGTTCACAAATCAAAACATTCAGGCTTGTAGAGCAGGAACTGTAATTAATTTAAAAGAAGACTCATTAATAGTTCAAAACTGAGGCATGTTCCTAGCAAATAGTTCAGTAGCAGAGACTGAGGAAGCTTTGCAAGTCCAATTTATCTGGCTGTTAACATGTATGTTTGATATGGTAATTAGACATATCTCACCTTCAGCTTAAACCACCCTCCTTCCAAGGTAGAGCAGCCCAAGGGTACAGACTCCCACAAATCCCAGAGTTTTTCATTTCCCTTTTATTTTGATCATGTGCACTGGAATCCTTGCAAATTACAAATGGGACCCCCCAAAAAATCCTGGAAACATAGACCTTAAATAGATGATTTCAGAAGGACACCACGACTGCTTGTAATAGCACTGAGTAAAACTGAGTCTTTTGGGACATTGGCAGTGTAAATAAGGGGCCATTTTTTTGTTAAAGAAAAAAAATTTCATTTCACCATGTGATTATATTTGACCATAGACCAACTTTGCTGAAGGAACAAGGTAATTCTTCAAGTCCCTGGAATTCTCTTCTTCCTAAATAAGGCTGGTGTTGCAGGAATAAAAATGCCATTCCCTACCTATAAAATTTAAAAAATAGAAATTAGCTATTTAGAAGTTCCAGTGCCTCATATTTACTTATTTATACACTATATTTATATGTATATACACATATGTATGTATGTATGTTTTATGAGCCAGATCATGATTAGGAAGTATACCATCAAATGATATTTTTGATTTTAGTTCCAATTCTGCATATAAAACTTAAATATGGTTGAAACTGAACATCTTAAATGTTCAACCTCTACTATTTAAATCTGAAAGTCAGAAAACTTCATATAAAATATAGGAATGATTTTGGAAATCTTTTTAACACATATGGGAAACCAATTAGTTTCTTTTAGCTATATTATGCACCCTGTTAATAAAAAAATTGTAATGACCATTATTATTCCTCATAGCAATGATCCTCTAAAATGTATGAAATATAGGAATGAAAATGAAAATGATGATGATGAGCTAATAGTTATATTACTTTTACTTTGTCATATGCTATACTAACTACTTTAAAATTATTTCCTAATTTGGTCCTCACAACAACCCTAGGAGATAACTACTTTTCTATCTCCATTTTACAGATAAAGAAATTGAGATAGAAAGATATTATGTGACTTGTCAATGGTCATAGAATTAGTAAATGTCAAAGGTTAAATGTGAACTCAGATCTTCTTGACATCAAGCCTTGATTCAATCCCTTGCACATACTAGCTACTTATTTTTTTTTTCAAGTTTGTTATTTTTTTTTTTTATTTAATAGCCTTTTATTTACAGGATATATACATGGGTAACTTTACAGCATTAACAATTGCCAAACCTCTTGTTCCAATTTTTCACCTCTTACCCCCCCACCCTCCCTAAATTGGCAGGATGACCAGTAGATTTAAATATATTAAAATATAACTTAGATACACAATAAGTATACATGACCAAAACATTATTTTGCTGTACAAAAAATCAGACTCTGAATTATTGTACAATTAGCTTGTGAAGGAAATAAAAATGCAGGTGTGCATAAATATAGGGATTAGAATTCAATGTAATGGTTTTAGTCATCTCCCAGAGTTCTTTTTCTGGGTATAGCTAGTTCAGTTCATTACTGCTCCATTAGAAATGTTTGGTTGATCTGTTGCTGAGGATGGCTGATCCATCAGAACTGGTCATCATCTAGTATTGTTGTTGAAGTATATAATGATCTCCTGGTCCTCTCATTTCACTCCAGCATCAGTTCCTGTTAAAGTCTCTCAGGCCTTTCTGAAATCATCCTGTTGGTCATTTCTAACAGAACAGTAATATTCCATAATTTTCATATACCACAATTTTCAGCCATTCTCCAACTAGTGGACATCCATTCAGTTTCAGTTTCTAACCACTACAAAAGGGCTGCCACAAACATTTATCACATACAGGTCCCTTTCCCTTCTTTATAATCTCTTTGGGATATAATCCCAGTAGTAACACTGCTGGATCAAGGGTATGCACAGTTTGATAACTTTTTGAGCATAGTTCCAAACTACTCTCAAAATTGGTTGGATTCGTTCACAACTCCACCAACAATGAATCAATGTCCCAGTTTTCCCACATCCCCTCAACAATCATCATTATTTTTTCCTGTAATCTTAGCCAATCCAAGGTGTATAGTGGTATCTTAGAGTTGTCTTAATTTGCATTTCTTGATTAATAATGACTTGGAGCATCTTTTCATATGACTAGAAATAGTTTTCAATTTCTTCATCTGAAAATTGTCTGTTCATATCCTTTGACCATTTTCAAATTGGAGAATGGCGATTTTTATAAATTAGAGTTTATTCTCTATATATTTTGGAAATGAGGCCTTTATCAGAACCTTTGACTGTAAAATATTTTCCCATTTTGCTTCCCTTCTAATCTTGTCTGAATTAGTTTTGTTTACAAAAACTTTTCAGTTTAGTATAATCAGAAATTTTCTATTTTGTGATCAGTAATGATCTCTAGTTCTGCTTTGGTCATAAAACCTTCCCCTTCCCACAGGCCTGAGGAGGTAAACTATCCTGTTTCCTCTAATTTATTAATAATTTCATTCTTTTATGCCAGGTCTTGAACCCATTTTGACCTTATCTTGGTGTGCAGCGTTAAGTATGGATCAATGCCTAGTTTCTCATATTATTTCCAATTTTCCCAGCAATTTTTATCAAACAGTAAGTTCTTATCCCAAAGCTGGGTCTTTGGGTTTTCAAGAACTAGTTTGCTATTTTGTTGACTGTTTTATCCCTTGAACCCAATCTATTCCACTGATCAACTAATCTTTCCTTAGCCAATACCAAATAGTTTTGGTAACTCGCTCTATAATATAATTTTTAGATCTGGTACAGCTAAACCACCTTCATTTGATTTTTCATTAATTCCCTTGAAATTCTTGACCTTTTGTTTTCCATATGAACTTTGTTGTTATTTTTCTAGGTCATTAAAATAGTATTTGGGAGTCTGATTGGTATAGCGCTAAATAAATTAGATTAGTTTAGGTAATATTTCATCTTTATTATTTGTCCCTATCCAAGAGCATTTAATATTTTCCAATTAGTTAGATCAGACTTAATTTGTGTGAAAAGTGGTCTGTAATTTTGCTCATAAAGTTTCTTTGATTTTTCCCTTGGCAGATAGATTCCTAAATATTTTTATATTATCAGTAGTTACTTTAAATGAGATTTCTCTTTGTAACTCTGACTGTTGGATTTTGTTAGTGATATATAAAGAATGCTGATTGACTTATGTGGGTTTATTTTATAACCACAACTTTGCTAAAGTTGTGGATTATTTCTAATAACTTTTAGCAGAATCTCTGGGGTTCTCTAAGTATACCATCATGTCATCGGCAAAGGTGATAATTTGGCTTCCTCATTGCCTATTCTTATTCCTTTAATCTCTTTCTCAGCTCTTATTGCTATAGCTAGCGTTTCTAATACAATAAAAGTAAGCTAGGTGATAGTAGGGCACCTTGTTTCCTCAGATCTTATTGGAATGGTTGCAGTTTGTCTCCATTACATATGATTACTGATGGTTTTAAATAGATGCTGCATTATTTTAAGGAAAAGTCCATTTATTCCTATACTCTCAAGTGTTTTTTAATAGGAATGGATGTTGGATTTTATCAAATGCTTTTTCTGCATCTATTGAGGATGATCATATGGTTTTTTAATTTGGTTATTAACTGGCCAATTATATTGATAGTTTTCCTAATATTAACCAAGCCCTGCATTCCTGGTATAAATCCTACTTGATCATAGTGTTATTATCTTGGAGATGATTTTCTGTAGTCTTTTTGCTAATATCTTTTTAAGATTTTAGCATAATATTCAAGGGAGATTGGTCTATAATTTTCTTTCTCTGTTTTCAGCCTACCTGGTTTAGGTATCAGTACCATGTCTGTGTCATAGAAAAGAATTTGGTAGGACTCCTTCATTCCCTATTTTATCAAATAATTTATATACATTGGGGACAATTGTTCTTTAAATGTTTGGTAAAATTCACATTAAATCCATCTGGTCCTGGGATTTTTTCTTAGGGTTGTTTAATTGCCTGTTCTATTTCTTTTCGAAATGGACTATTCAGAATTTACTTCTTCCTCTTTAGTCTGGAAGTCTGTATTTTGGGGTAGTCATCCATTTCACTTAGTTATCAAATTTATTGGCATAAAGGTTGAGCAAAATAACTCTTTTTTTCTCTAATTTCCTCTTCATTGGTGGAAAGTTCTCCCTTTTCATTTTAAGACTACTAATTTCATTTCCTCCCTCCTTTTTCTAATCAGATTTCAAAGGCTTATCTATTTTATTGGCTTTTTCATAGAACCAACTCTTAGTTTATTAATTAGTTCAATAGTTTTTTTACTTTCAATATTTTTAATTTCTCCTTTTAATTTTAAATTTCCAATTTATATTTGATTGGGGGTTTTAATTTGTCTTTTTAGTTTTTTATTGCAAAGAATTCATTAATCTTTTCTTTCTCTGTTTTATTCAAGTAAGCCTCTAAGGATATAAAATTCCCTCTTATTACCGCTTTGGCTGCATCCACAATTTTGGTATGATGTCTCATCATTCTCATTATCTTAGTGAAATTATTAATTGTATCTATAATTTGCTCTTACTAATCATTTTAAGATAGTTGTTTAGTTTCCAATTACTTTTTGGTCTATTTCCCCTAACTTTTTGTTGAATGTGTTTTTATTTGCATCATGTCTGAAAGAAAGCATTTACTATTTCTGCTTTCTTGCATTTAATTGAAGGTCTTTATTCTAATATATGGTCAATTTTTAGATGGGTTCCATGAACTGCTGAGAAGAAATATATTCCTTCTATCTCATTCAATTTTCTCCAAAGATCCAACATACCTAATTTTTCTAATATTCTATTTACTTCTTTAATTTCTTTCTTATTTGTTTTGTGGTTTGATTTGTCTAATTCTGAGGTTCAAGTTTGAGGATCTCCTACTATTACCTTTTGTTGTCTATTTCTTCTTGCAACTCTCTTAACTTCTCCTTTAGGAAGTTGAGTGCCATACCACTTGGTTGCATATATGTTATTGATATTGGCTTCGTTTTTTGCTACCTTTATGGCAGGATGAGTTACCTTCCTTATCTCTTTAATTAGATCAATTTTACTTTTGCTTGATCTGAGATAAGGATGCTACCCTGCGCTTCACCTGAAGCTAATAGATTTGCTCCAGCCTTTTACTTTTACTCTATACCATCCCCTCTTTAAATGTGTTTCTTGTAAACAACATATTGTAAGGTTCTGACTTTTGATCCAGTCTCTATCTGCCTCCTCTTTTGGGGAGTTCATCCCATTACATTTACAGTTAGAATTACTAAATCTGTATTTCCGCCATTCCTAATAACCCCAGTTGTGCTTTACTTTTCTTGCCTCCCCCAACCCTCTTTCCCCTTTTTAAACTTATGTACCCCTCTTGTATCACGATCTTATCCTCTTTAATCCCTCCACCCCCAGGTCTTTCCCCCTTCCTTCCTATTACTCTTTTCTTTTCCCTTTTCCTCTCCCCCGTTTTTAATGGGGCGAGGAGAGAATTTTCTCTAAAACAAATGTCAATTATTTTTCTTTGACCAACTCTGATGAGAGTAAGATTCACACTGTTCCTCCCCCTCTAAATTCCCTCAGATATGATAAAGTTTCCTTAGCCTCTTTGTGGGATGTGGTTTCCCTCTTTTTATCCCTCCTTACCTTGTTCTGCCATCATCCCTTTTCCATATCTACTTCCCTTTTTATGTTAATCAGTACAATCAAATTATACATGTATTCTTTTGTATATCCACAACAGAAATACAATTCTCAAAGGTTATTTTTACCTTTTCTGCATCTCTTGAGTTCTATTCTTGGAGATCAAATTTTTTGTTTAGTTCTGGTTTTCTTCAGAAACAAATGGAATTCATTTTTCATTAAATATCCATCTTCTTCCCTGGAAGAAAATGCTCAACAGCTGGGTAGTTTATTCTTGGCTGCATCTCAAGTTCTTGTGCCTTTCGAATATCATATTCCAGGCCCTTCTTTCCTTTAATGTAGAGGCAGCCAGATCTTGGGTGATCCTTATTGTGGCACCTCGTATTTAAATGGTTTTGGCTGTGTAAAATTTTTTCCTTAATCAATGGTTCCGAAATTTTGCCACAATATTCCTTGGGGTTTTTATTTTGGGTTTCTTTCAGAAGGTGTTCGATGAATTCTTTCAATGCTATTTTACCTTCTGATTCTATTACATCCTGGGCAGTTCTCTTTGATGATTTCTTGTAAAAATAGTATCTAGGCTCTTTTTTATCATAGTTTTCGGAAGGTCAATAATCCTCAGATTATCTCTCCTAGATCTATTTTTCAAGTCTGTCGTTTTTGCAAGTAGAAAATTCGTGGTTTTTCAGTTTGTCATTTTTTTGTTTTGCTTGACTGATTCTTTGTCTCAATGAATCATTAGTTTCAATTTGTTCAGTTCTAATTTTTAAAGAATTATTTTCTTCAATAGCTTTTTACTTCTTTCTTATATGTCCAATTAGTTTTTGAATGTATTTTTTGGTCTGTGGAATTTTTCCATTTCACTAATTTTTTTTTTAGTATTTTTCTTTCAATTCACAGATCCTACTTTCCTTTTCTTTGTCTTTCAATTCCACGGATCCTACTTTCTTGCAGTTCTTTGTCTTTTCAATTCACAAATCCTACTTTCTAGGATTCTTTATTTTTCAATTCACAATTCCTTACTTTCCTGAGATTTTTTATTTTTCCAATTCACCAATTTTGTTTCCCTGCACTTCCTGAATTTTTAACTTTTCCAATTCGTATTTCAGGAAGTTGTTGCTCTCTTGTGGCTTCTCTTTCCTTTCCCCATTTATCTTCTAACTCTCTTTTGGCTTTTAATGGTCTCTTCTGAGAGAGCATTATGTAAAGGAGGAACAGTCTGATGCATTTTGCTGTTTGAGGTCTCTTCAGGTTTGCTGACCTGCTCTTTTTCTGCATAGACTGTGATTGTTCTTTTCATCTTTTTATTCATGTTTTAAAGCCTTTAGGGTAGGTCTCTAGGCAAGGGGTTACCAGCTTCCTCTGCAGAGCAGGGAAAGATGTAAACGATTTCCAGCTCCAGGTATGGAGTGCTCTGGGTGAGGAGTTTTCCCTTCCCCAACAGGAGTGGATTCAGCACTGGCCAGCTATCAAACTGCTTAGTAGGCTGAGTGGATTATCGATTGCCCTGGGCTAGAGACTAAAGTGGTGAAAGGTGTCACTGCCCCAGGCCGGAGCCTCTTGTGGGACTGTGGTATTGCAGCTGACTGCAGAAGGAACGATAGACAGCCACAAACTCTACCAGTGTCTCTGCCTGATGCAAATTGGCCCTGGAAAAGCTCTATGGCCCAAGCTGAGGCTCCCCCACTGTGCAGATTCGAGGGCTAACCAGGGCTGTGTCCTCCTCGTGCAGGATCACAGCCCCAAGGAAAAGCCTGGTACTGCAGGTTGGGGCCTGGCTTGTGCTGAGATCTGTGCCTTCACCCTCAGTTTTGAGACTCTCCTCGGAACCTAATTTCTCTCCCTGTCTGCATGATCTCCCCTGGCCCCGGAACCAACCTTTTTTGGCGAGACTGCAGATTTTCTTCGGCCGGTGGTTGTTCTACTTCTTATCTTTACAATTGTTAGCAGTCAAGACTATTTTTGAGGCTCGATATAATATTGATAAAGAGGGTAAGAGAAGAGCTTAGAAAGTCGCGTGTGTCTTCTCCACCATCTTGTCTCTGCCCCCACATACTAGCTACTTATATATCACATATAAAGTGTACTTTGGTGGAGTACTGTTATTTTTCCCATTTTATTAATGAAGAAATTGAGGCTCAGCTGGGTAAACAACTGTTTGCCAATTGTCATATCACTATTAAGTTTTAAAGCTGATATTTTATCATATTGAAATGGCATGATCAATCCTCACAGTTACCTTGCAAGCAGAATTCTCTTTTGACTTCTATTAAGATTAAAGAGTAGGAACCTAATTACTATGATTTTTCATGCAGACACCAGATCAGTGAAACCAGCAATATACTTGTCACTGTATAATAAATTTATAAGTCAGTTTGCAATAAGGTTTCGCTGAAATAATGAAAACTTTCTGATTTCTCACCATTAGATTAAAATTGCTCGTAATTCACAATTATATCTTAATGCAAGTAATAGTTTAATTGAGCAAAATATTATTGTCATATTTGAAAACTGAAAATTTTATAAACAGGGAACCAATTAATTCATTCCCCAGAAGTATTTCTCCCCATTTTGCAAAGCTTATTTCAACTTGCAGCATACATTGAAAATGTAAATCCTTGGGTTTATGTTTAAACACAGGTAAAAATTGATAAATTATAAGGATATAGTCTGGGATGAAAAAAAGCATTAATCAATAAAGATTGTTTGCTTGGACAAAAAGAGAAAATGTAAAACAAAATTATTAATGAAATGAATATTAAAGGTGAAATAATTTTCTCCCAAAGTTGAGAGGACTTTCCAGGCTTCAGGGCCAAGTGGATGGCTTTCTTCATTAAGTACTTTAGCAAATAATTATCCTTTGCCTTTCCTCAGAAAAGTTCCATTTCTAAGACTTCCCTATAATTGTTATCTTCTCTTAATAATAATTGATCCTTTTGAGTTTAAAAGTTGTTTTGCTATTGGAATTTCAACAGAAGTGCTTTGCATTGTTGTTGGAACATAGTAAATCCTAAATAGATTTTTAAAATATTTATTCTTTCATTCACACATTCAGACATACCCCAGTGCCTGTCTGCCTATAGTGTGTATACACACTGGGACGCATAAACACACACACACACAGACACACACGTACTCTATTATCTCACCAAACTAAATCATTAGTAATGCTTATTAAATAATTGACTAATTGAGTATTGATAAATCAAGTTCCTCTAAGAAGGCACATTTTGTTAGAACCTCTAATGAGAGAGTAGAACATTTTAGTTATCTGAGCCTGTCTCTCTCTGACTCTCCCTCTGTCACACTTTGTCTCTTGTCTCTATCCCTTTGTCTCTCAGCCTCTCCCTGCCTCTCTCTGTTTCTGACTGTCTCCATCTCTATTTTTTTTTCTCTGCCTCTGTCTTTCTCTCTTACACACACATGCATACACATCCATGTGTAAACTAGGATGCTAAAAGTCTCTTCATTCAGCAAACTCATTATTTAATTAATTACCAATTTCAGAAGTAGTAGGGCAATTCAAGGCATCTCGCCTTATCCAGTTATTCAATGGGAAGCAACAAGGTATGACAGGTATAATGGAAAATACTGTAACGGCTATATAATGTTCAGTGTTTGATTCCCAATTTATTATTTAATAGATATAAAATCTACAAAAGGTCATTAATCATCATTGACTCAGAGAAGTAACCAAATTTTAGCTAATCCAATCAAATTATTGATTTTTTTGAATGAAGGAAAAAAAAAACAACCAAAATTTGAGGCCCTGAGATTTTAGATCACAGGAAACAGTAAAGTAGTACTTTCAATTTAGTCCTCTGACAGTAAATTCAATTCTTTCTTTAGTATATAAGGAGCCTTACACTTCTCATTCTAATCTACAGACTTGTCATATGTTAGTTTCTTGTGAAGATACTAGGCACACATGTAGGGGGACATTAAGAAAAGCAAAAGTATTACTAGGAAAGGGAAGTCTTCCTTATTTCCTATTTTTATTGCCAAAGAGATAAGTCCAAGTTGAACTTTGGTTAGGAGAAGGGATTCTTTACAACTTTAATCTTTGGACAGAGAGTTGCACTTCCAAGGAGACATACAATTTGCTATTCAGAACCTTCTTACTCTATCTCCAAAAATTGAACTGATCAAATAAATACAAACAGAAAACTAAACTGTACATATGGATACCAAATCATACTTATCCATAACCCTGATTAACATCTTTTGTGCTTAAAGAAAGTGGTGACTGTAGTTGAGAAAAAGACAAAAAGCAACAGACAGGAGCATATAGAAAACGATGTGGCAGAAAAGCCAATACTTTTTTTTTTTTTTTTTGGCATGTGAAGATGCATAATTAGGGTGCTGTATGAGAAAGTGGACATATATCAGGTGTTCTTCTGTAAGTCTGGTGATAGCAAGGTACCCAAGATTAATAAAGGATATTGTTTTAATGGAATTCTTATCTGGGTCAAGCAGGGCTGCACCCTGGGGATAAAGGTTGGGATAGGTCTTCCTTGGATTGTTGGTCAAGGTTCCAAACAGATTCCAGACTCATGACCAGGGAGAATACAAAGGCAAATTTGTGTCTGGTTCATATCTGTAATCATAGGTGGACAAAAAAGGGAGCTTTGATTGGTCCTTTAGGTCTTACTCTGATATAGTCACTTGGACTTGTTTCTTTTGCTTAATTTGGGGTCCCAGAATTTCTCTGTGTTTGTGTCTATCTCTCTTTCTGAATAGAAAGGCTATTCTATTCTTTACAGTAAGAAAAGGGCAAAAAATAAAAATAACTGCTACTGAACGATGGAGAAAGGAATAAAATTTAATTTCTGCTTTGGGTGAAAGTAAGAAACAACTATCCTTTTTACTATTTCTTCTCTTTGGTATAAAATGAATAAATCTAAGAGCCCAAATTATTTCAATACTTGACTATTTCAAGGATCCAAGATATTATTGTTATGGGAAGTTACAACACAATGAATTATGATTAAAATCATTCCCTTTTTAGGAACTTGAGTGTATATTTCGAAACTTATGCACATTCCTGGTTCTTTTTGGAACCATACAGAAAAAGTCTTATCCTTTTTCTACTTGATAGCTTTATAAGCACAGAGTGATATATCACATTTTTCTTAATCTTCTCTTCCAAAGTATATATATACCCCTAATTTACATTTATATGACATGCATTCAGTGTCCTTCATTATTTCCATTTGCATTAGAATTTCATTAATTTTACCTTCATTTCATTAATTTTCATTGAGCTCTCTCCCTCAAAAATTAGAGAAATATCTAATTTTGTGGAATGATTATAAATACTACAGAATTTAATTAACTAAGTAATCTTTTTTAAATAGCATTTCATATGAAAAATACTTTAAGTGAAATTATAGTAATTAGTTTGATGATAATTTTTTTCTGTTTTTCCTCATTTCACTTGATCAACAGCAAACATTTAATTCAATAATAGAGTATATATATTTTATCTTTTTGTCAAGGATGATCTGCTTATTTTAATTTCACTCAGAACCTTAACTTTAGTTAGTTTTGATTTTAGCTTTGGAGCAGAACATAAATATTTAAGAGAGAAAGGCATGCTTCTTTCATGAGTCAAAATTGTTCTGACCACCATAACATGAAGAATCACTGTCAAAGTTCTATTCATCTTATGGTTATCTATCTTTCTCCACCATTATTCCTCTGCTTCCTTCCTTCACCACTGACCCTAAATTCTTCATCAAGCAATGGACAAGCTATGATATAATTTTGGTGATGTTTGGATTACATTTGTTATGAAGAGGTCTTTCTTATTCAATATATTCAGTCAGAAGAGCTTTTTTTTCCACACTATCATCCTCCCTTTATTTGTGCATGAGAATTACTTATCATGACTCAAATGCCACTTAAGGTTTATAAACTATGTAGCATTAAATCATCTATATTCCAGTCTGGGTAATTGTTTTGGGTCAAATATATTTTTAGGACATAAAGTATTAATGACTATAATAAACATAAATTATTAATAATTAAATAAATAACTATCACACATAATAAGAATCACTTAAGCGTATATATATAATAAGCTAGACATTGTGCTAAGCCTGGGACTACAAAAAGGGTAAAAGTGAAATAAAAATATATGCCCAAGGACTTCACATTTCTTAGCATATTACTTTGGACTTAGTAGGAGTTTAAGAGATGTTTATGACCAGGAAGTATTCTAATAATGGAAAGAAAATTTACATACATAAAAAACATTTAAGACATGTTCATACCCAATACTATATATTTCTACAAGCTAAGGAGGACAGATTGAATTATGTTGAATGTCATATGAATAATGCCATATGAATGAAGGTCATATGAATATATGTATATATATATTCATAAAATCTATTTTATTCTGAATGTATATACATATATACACATACATTCAAAATGAATCATAAACTAGAATAAAAGGAAATTAATTTAATCATTGGAACTAATGTAACTTTAAAAATTTCAAGCAACCAGTGGAAATTGAAAGAATTTTTAAGTTATAAAAACATCTATATCAAACATTATATTTCTAGAATTATCTTTCAAAAAACATACATAATGAAAATAACAATCTGAAAAAAAAACTTCCCAGTGTAAAATCATATCACAAAAACAAAAGAAGATATTGAATATTTCTCTACTACTCCTTGTTCTCCTAGGTGTTCCCGTTGTATGGTAGAATGTGCCCTAGATTAAGCATTTTAAAATCTGGGTTGGAATTATGACTGTGGCAGTAAGATATCTGTGTGACTTTGAAGGAAGTATTTTCACTGTTTTATGGTTTATAAGTAGAGAAGATTGGATCAAATGACTACTGTCAGAATTCTTATTCTCTATTTCATAAATATGTTTTCTGTGGGCAATTGAAGTCTGAATTAATTTTTCTTTAGCAATAGTTTATGTTCTTCTCAGCAATACAATGATCCAAGAGTATTCTGAATGCAGATTGAGGAATTTTTTTTTCATTTACTCATTCTGTCTTTTTTTCCCCTTTGATCTGTTTCTTCTTTCACAACTGCAACTAATGTGAAAATGTGTTGTACATGATAGTACATGTATAAATTACATAAAATTGCCTACTATCTTTGGAAGAGGGGAGGGGAGAGAGGCAAAAACAAAAAAATTGAAACTCAATATACTGTAGAAATGAATGCTAAAATGTTTCTTTAAGTGATACTGGTGAAAATATTTAAAAAATAGTTGTGTAGATGGTCTAAAAACACTACTATCAATATTTCTCTAAGCTTCAGAATGGCAAGATTAGTCAGGTAAATTTTTCTATAGTCTATTTTTTTATTCTCTTGAAATATTTCTTTAATAATTTCAGCAAAAAAAACTATCAAAAGATCCAGCTTAAAAAAAAAGTCATAAAAATTGACCTAGCATCATAAAATAGACTGGTTTAGAATATAGAAATTTTGAGTTTGATAAATAATGTTTGGCATTACAGAAAAAATAAATTTGAAGCAGCCTATGTTATCCACAAGCTTAGTTAATGTAGATGAGAGAATTATTTAGCATATCTCATGTATGTTAGACCCTGAATTAGGTTCTGGAAATACAAAGACTGAAAGAAATATTTCCTATCCTCAAAGGAAATTGTTTTTTCTCCTTCACCCCCAAGAATGTAGTCTCCTCCTCCAAGAATTGTAGTGTGTCCTGTCAGACAGGCTAGAATGACAGGGAAAGATAATGCGGAATGTTAGAAGGGATGTGGGAAAACAGGGACACTAATACATTGTTGGTGGAACTGTGAATACATCCAACCATTCTGGAGAGCAATTTGGAACTATGCTCAAAAAGTTATCAAACTGTGCATATCCTTTGATCCAGCAGTGTTACTACTAGGCTTATACCCCAAAGAGATCATAAAAAGGGAAAGGGTCCTATATGTGCATGAATGTTTGTGGCAGCCCTTTTATAGTGGCTAGAAACTGGAAATTGAGTGGATGCCCATCAGATGGAGAATGGCTGAATAAATTTTGGTATATGAATGTTATGGAATATTATTGTTCTGTAAGAAATGACCAATAGGATGATTTCAGAAAGGCCTGGAGAGACTTACATGAACTGATGCTGAGTGAAACAATGCTGAGTGAAACGAGCAGGGCCAAGAGATCATTATATACTTCAACAACAATAGTATATGATGACCAATTCTGATGGACTTAATCAACCTCAGCAATGAGATCAACCAAATCATTTCCAATGGAGCAGTAATGAACTGGACCAGCTACACCCTGTGAAAGAACTCTGGGAGATGACTAAAAACCATTACATTGAATTCCCTATCCCTATATTTTTGCCCATCTGCATTTTGGATTTCCCTCAAGGCTAATTGTACAATATTTCAGAGTCCGATTCTTATTGTATAGCAAAATAACGGTTTGGTCATGTATACTTATTGTGTATCTAATTTTTATTTTAATACATTTAACATATACTGGTCATCCTGCCATCTGGGGGAAGGGTGGGGGGAAAGAGGGGAAAAATTGAAACAAGAGGTTTGGCAATTATCAATGCTGTAAAGTTACCCATACATATAACCTGTAAATAAAAGGCTATTAAATAAAAAAAAAGAATTGTAGTGAGTGTGTATTATCCATGTATGTATATAAACACAAAGACATATACCATTCCTAATATATACCATATACCATATATATAAATACATTATATATATGTATATGTATATATATATATACATATATATATATTAGAATGTTTCTGTGGGGAATTGGGGACAATAGCTCCTTTAGTACTAAGAAAGTGCTTCTTTTAGGTGGTGTCATTTTTCCTGATGCCTAAATGACAATAGTCCTTATGTAAAACAATTTACATAGCTGATGTCAGGGATTTTTTATTTTGCTCAATTAAATTTTTAATACATTTTCATAGCTGATGATTATGAGAAAATAGTCCTTCTACTCAGTCTGCCACTGAGAATATATTGAATAGTGAATGTATACATTGCAACCTATTAATTATCAAAGAGAACCATCTTGACATCTAAGGCATTGGTCAAATATACCTTAATAAATGCCTCTGAATTAGAACCAAACATGAATTTCTCATGACATGTAGAGCTGAGCAGATCTTTTAGCTGTGTTGTAATCAAAATGATGGCAGTTTTGATAAGCTATTAAGACAAAGTGACTATCAACCTTATTAGCTATAAATTGGTTGATTTTTTGAAAGTTTCAAGTGATCAAGCCATGTTAATGAGGTGGCCTTTAATATGAAAAATATTTGTGACTGAATCAAATCTTGGCTACTTCGAGTTTCAACGAGTTTGTTTTCCCCTTTTCATTCAAAGTTAAAGAGGGCATTACAAATAGAATTTCTACTGGATGCCTAACCTATATTCCACATTCTCTTAGTGAGATGTAAATAAGCAATGACTATGTCAAGAAGATGTCTATTCTTCCCCCTTTTGCCCAGTCATTTACAGAGATATGTGGGCATATCAGCTCCACACAACCAAGAGCTAGTGAAATATATTCTTGGGAAGCTGATCATTACAGAGCAAAGGGGAATGGTCATAGCAAAAGTTATGTTCCAACATTACAAATTAATTTACTCAACTGACATTTCAAAGTAGGATTCTAACTCTGTGACCTTCAGAACAATAGATTATATATGTAGGTATTTCATATGATGTACAATATATTAATATTACTAAAGAATTTTGTGGAAGGGGCAAAAAAAGTCATCTAAGAAAAATCTCTTTCCTCATTTAGTAACTTTCGAAATAGCTTAAATCATCTCCAGAATAAAGGTTACACTAATAAATGTCTTATTTCTTTCAATGCTTTGAAATGTTAAAACTTCCTGGGAACAAATGAAATATGTTAAAGAGCTTATATTGAGCAACACTGACTATATTAATCCCACTTTTTAGCCAGTGAAAGGAAGAAAGGTCCATCCATGTCTAAAGACCTGAGTTCATGTTTCAGAAAAATTGCAAGGACTTTTGATTTTTCTGATGTGAGTGAACTCCCAAGCTAGGGATTTTTATCAGTAGGCATTTTCTCTATAAATGTTCTTAGTTCTTAAAAGAAGCAAGAGAATAAATAATTATTTAAGTCAATAGTATATATCAAGTATGGGACACAAAACTAGGTTCAAACCTAAATGTCTGTACACTCTAACTCATTGCCTTTCTTCCTAACATTAAACATTACCACTACCATCATCAGTCCTCACCTTAAAATTTTTTTTTGATCAGTGTGTTCTGAAAATAGGTCCCTTTGTTAACTTATTCTGGCCTCAGACAATTATCTAGGTTAGTTAGGAGAGCAGAAACTTAAAAAAATTTTAGTTTCAAAATACTATAAAAATTTTGAGTGATACTGTTCAATAAAAATTTCTGATTTTAAAGGGAGACTGTTCATCTAGATCTGAAAAAAGACATGAATTTATACATTATAACAATCCTCAGTTCAGATTTCTTTAATGTCATTCTTTTTTTTACTGAATTAAATATTATTTTATTCCAGTGTTGAAAGCTGTTGATCTTTGTGGCCCAATAATTGTTTTCAATCCTGTGTCCCATTAAACACCCTTTCCTACTTCCTACCTCTCCTCCAGGATGTTATCCCTTGAAAGTAAAGATAGTTGGGGGCACAAATAAACACTAAGCAACTGAGGCCAGTTTCTATCTGTGGCTATTAATATGAGTAAAATGAAAAACTTTGCCAAGTTCGTGAATGTTTTGTTCGGCTCAAAGGGTCTTTTAAAGGTATTTGATCTTCTAAATTACCAAGAAAATTTGTCTGAGTATAGAATGAGTTGGCAAAGGGACCTATTTTCAGAATACATAATTAAAAAATATTCCTCATGTGAGGATTAATGATGATGGTGGTGATAATGATTAGTGTTAGGAAGAAAGGCAGTAAGTTAGAGTGTACAAATATTTAGTTTTGAACCCAAATTTGTGTCTTACATTTGACACATACTATTGATTTAAGCTCAAAAGACTTACTTAGCCTTTTGGTTCTTTTAAGAACTATGAACATTTATGGAAAAGTTGTCTAGTAAAAGAATTTCCAAGTCTGGGAGTTAATCATACAAGGGAAATCAATGGACCTGACAAAAATGATCATGGTGAAAGCTAATTTAAACAAAGATTAGCATATCTCATTTTGTCTCAGAACTCCTAAACTGAAGAGGTCCATTAGTCTTAATCTCATCAATAGCAAAGAATCTTGTCATTAGCCAACTTGCAATTCCTTTATTTACTACTAAGGTATGTTAATTTTTTTTTCTTTTTCTTTTTTTCTAGTATTTAGTGTTATGTTCCATAATGTCTGGCATGTCCACAAAAATATCTCTTCATTAATATAATATTGATTCTTTTACCTTCACAGTGTAACAATTTTACAAAGTATTTTTTCAGATTAAATCTTACTTTGAATATTTTATGTATGGATTCCTCTCTTGGCTTTATCTGCTAATATAGTTTTTCATTCAGTTTCTTATCTTTTTGTGTTTCAAGTTAATTTTTCTTAAATTCTCCATCTGATATTTCAAGATTTTCTATGTGTCTTAGTCATTCCCCCTTTGATAGAACAAAATCCGGAAAATGGTAAAATACATGTAATATAATATTCCCTTGTTTTGGAGGGGGAGAGGAGCTTAAGAATAGACAGGAATCAGATTTCTTCCTTAAACCAACTACTTACATGAAGAGGTCATGTTCCAACTTTATTTCCTTCAGGACTGTCACTCTTATTCAACTTTTTTTTCTTTCACTTCAAAGATCCTATATGGTCTTTCTTAATGTCACTCCTCAAGATAACTTTATAAAATCCACTTTTCTCTTTCTACCCCTAGCTAAACAGATCTAGTGCCTAATGCTTTGTTAGCTGTTTAAATTGTGGGGTCAAAATCACCCTTATGGTGAATTCTTGCAGCAGATGCCAATCTCAGTAAATATGAGGGGTAATTTGGGAGAAGGAATATTTATTAATTATTGTAAGTAGTATATTTTTTCCATGTTAAATTTGGAGGAATTTTGTCTTTTTATGTGTTTTTTTCTTGTCTTTTCTTTGTGTGTGTAAGTCAGCTGTACTGATGTACTGTTCTTTAAATCTGTTTGAAAAAAAGATATTTTTTTCTTTGCTTCACTTTTCCATTGGTGAATAATCAACTGTTTTAAGTAGTTGTAAATAGTTTTCTCCATTTTCCTCATCAAGGTATTTATAATAAGCATTTTACAATCATTTTAGATTTTCCTTTGATGACATTTATAAGTTAAGAAATGCTATCCTTGACTTGTTGAAATTGATAATAGTAATTTTGTGCTATATTTAATAATATATGGTTTAATAAACCTTTTGTCCTCCAAAATAGATTACAATGTTTCTGTGTTTTTATTCTTACTTCTTCGGGAACTGCTATGGTCAAAATAAATTTAATTCTCAGGGTCCAATCTTCACCCAATGAGTCTTTCTACATTTACATAGGGTAGTCATTAAAGAACCACAGCAATGACAAAAAAAAAAAAAAAAAAAAAAAAACAGTTTCTTGTCAAGCTTTAGTCTCAGACAATATGTCAGAACATTTCTGGATAGGAAGAAAACTTGCAAAGGTTTACAACTTTACTGGCAAGGTTTGTGAGAAACCAAAGTCATCTATGTGGTGTCAAAAGAAGTTATAAGATGAGGAATTATTAGAGGAATAATGTGATAGTAAGAATTATATTAAGAACTTTGCTTCTTTATTTTTACATGATTCTATTTCATTACAATACCATCTTAAAATCATATCCATTTAATTCAAGATTTTGTCATATCTTTTAATGTGTGGCTTTTATCTTCTTATATGGAAGCAAATAAAATATATTCCAAGTATGCTGCACTGCAAAGCATCAAAGGAACAACTACAGGAGAGGATATCTATGAAAAGGTTTGCCAAACTATGAAGGTTTGGAGCTGGACTGGGCTAAACTAGCCAGCGTGCCAACTGATGGTGCTCCTAACGTAGTGAAGTCTAAGAAAAAATAATTGCTCGCATTAACCAAGAGATAAACAAACATAACCATTCTCATCCAATAGCCATACACTGCTTCATCCACCAACAAGTGTTGTATAGTAAATCATTGAAGTGGGACTCTGTTATGAAAATTGTGGTATCTTGTGTTAACTTCATTAGAGCTAATGCACTAAATCACAATTTCAGGAATTTCTGTCTGAGCTAAATGTTGAGTATGAAGATATTCTATATAATGTTGAATATGAAGATGTTCTATACAACACAGACTTCTGTGTTGGCTGACTCCATTGGCTGAGTCGAGAGAGAGTTTTGAAACATTTCTATGACTTACTTCCACAGATTACAACTTTTCTGCTTTCAAAAAACAAACAAGTACCAGAGCTCAATGATGCAGAATGGAAATGGAACCTTGCCTTTCTGACAGATGTAACAGAGCTACTCAACAATCTCGATTTGCAACTTCAAGGAAAGGGGAAGCTCATCTCTGATATGCAATCATATGTCAAAGCATTTGAAGCAAAATAAGGCCTCCTCATCAAACAAGTGAAGGAGGAAAACTTCTACCATCTTCCCACAACTCAAAATCTGTTAGTGGAAAAACCGCTGATTGCATTCCCAAACAAAACATGTGTGGATTCACTGGAAAAATTGCAAAAAGAGTTCCAGTTTAGATTTAAAGAGCTTCATCTCCATGAACAAGACATACAGCTTTTCTGTAACCCATTTTCTATTGACATTGAAAATATGGATACAATTTACCAAATGGAACTGGCTGAACGCAGAATTGTGACTCTCTGAAAGATGCATTCAAGTCAAGCAGTCTTCATAATTTCTATGCATCTCTCCCCTCTAAGATATATCCTCATCTCAGGAACCATGCACTCAAAATGGCAACCATCTTTGGTAGCACTTATGTCTGTGAACAGACTTTTTCTAGAATGAAATATTTGAAATCCCCAACCAGATCAAGACTAATGGATGCACACTTGCATCACTTGTTATGACTAGCAGTGACAAATATGGAATCAGACATTGATCATCTCATTAGCCAAAAGCAGGCCCATAGTTCCCACTGAAATGCTGATTAAGTTTGTTGATTTAACTTTACTTCATTTTAAATATTGTATTTGTTCCCATTTTTTTTCTTCACTTCAAAATAAGATATATGTAGTGTGCATAGGAATTTGTTCATAGTTTTTGTTTTTACTATAGTCTGGCCCTCCAACAGTCTGAGGGACAGTAAACTGGGCCCCTATTTAAAAAGTTTGAGGATCCCTGTCTTAGAGGCTTGTAGAAGATTCCCAGGTGTGTGAAAGCTACAATGCTCTGACTCTCTTCTCTAGCTTCTTGCCCAGGTCTCCCTATGCTGCGGTCTGGGTTTGGCAGACTGTCCCCCTACCCAATTGAAGCAAGCCTGTTCTGAAGTTCTTTCAAAGTAACTTCTTCTAGAAATGTGTTCTACTACAAATATTTGTGGATTCTTTGACTTCAAAACTAGTTTAGAGACTTAATCTGCTGTTGGCTTGAGAGAAAGTGATAGAGAGTTATGTCTGTTCTCCACCAACTTGGCTCACTAAAATAATTGTTGATAATATAAAATATTTTGGAATCTATTTGCCAAGGGAAAGTCAGTAACTACACGAACACAACTATAAAACACATTCCACACCAATAAAGTTAGATGTAATAAGTTGAAAAAATAGCAAGTTCTGATGGGTAGACTGAGTGAATATAATAAAAATGACAATACTTCCTAAATTTATCTACTTATTTAGTGCCATACCAGTCAAACACCCAAGAAATTATTTTAGAGATCTAGAAAAAATAATAACAAAGTTGATCTGGAAAAACAAAAGGTCAAGCATTTCAAAGGAATTAAAAAAAAAAAAGTGGCCAGTGAAGGTGGCCTAGCTGTGCCAGATGTAAAACTATATTATAATGCAGATATCATCAAAACCATTTGGTATTGACTAAGAAATAAAGTATTTACTCAGTGGAATTGGTTAGGTTTCCAGGACAAAAAACTTAATGACTATAATTATCTAATGCTTGACAAAACCCAAACCTCCAGCTTTGGAAATGAAAATTCACTATTTGGCTTTAGTGCTGGGAAATTTAGAAACTAGTATGGAAGAAATTAGGCAATGATCCACACCTAGTACCACATACAAAAAAAAAAAAAAATAAGGTCTAAATGGGTTCATGATTTAAAAATAATGACATTATAAGGAAATTAGAAGAATATAGTATAGTTTACTTGTCACATCTGTGGAGAAGAAAGGAATTTTTGACCAACGAAGAAGTGGATCTCATTATTAAACACCAAATAGATAGTTTTAATTATATTAGTTTAAAAAGTTTTTATGCAAACAAAACTAATGCAGATAAAATTAGAAGGGAAGCAATATATTTGGAAACATTTTTTTCATTGAAGGGTTCCGATAAAGGCTTTATTTCTAAAATATATAGAGAATTGATTCAGAGTTATAAGAATTTAAGCCATTCTCCAAATAATAAATTGCCCAAAGATATGAACAGACAATTTTCAGATGAAGAAATTAAAACCATTTCTTATCATGTGAAAGGGTGTTTTAAATCACTATTGATCAGAGAAATGCAAATAAGACAATTCTGAAGTACCACTACATATCTGTCATTGTCTGAGATGACAGGAAAAGATGACGATGGGTGTTGGAGGGGATCTGGGAAAACTGGAACACTAATTGGTGGAATTGGGAATTGTTCCAACCATTCTAGAAAACCATTTGGAACTATGCTCAAAAGGTTATCGAACTGTGCGTACCCTTTGATCCATCATTATTTCTACTGGGTTTATATCCCAAAGATATCTTAATAGATAGGGACCCACAGTGTGAAAATGTTTGTGGCAGTCTTTTTTGTAGTGTCAAAAAACTAGAAACTGAATGGATACCAAAATAGTTGGAGAATGGCTTTTTAATTTATGCTATATGAATGTTATAGAATATTATTGTTCTATAAGAAATAATCAGCAGGATGATTTTAGAGAGGCCTGGGGAGACTTACATGAATTGATGCTAAATGAAATGAACAGAACCAGCAGATCATTGCTCACAGAAACAGCAAGCTTATATGATGATCAATTCTTGTGAATATGGTTCTTTTCAAAATGGGAAGATTTAGGCCAGTTCCAATGATCTTGTGATGATGAGTGTCATCTACATCCAGAGAGAGGCCTGTAGGAGCTGAGTGTGGATCACAACACAGCATTTTCATTTCTTTTGTTGCTGTTTGCTTGAATTTTATTTTCTTTCTCAATTTTTTCCTTTATGATCTGATTTTTTTTGTGCAGCAAGAAAATTGTATAAATATGTATCCCTATATTGGATTTACATAAATTTTAACATTTTTAACATATATTGAATTTGTTGATATCTAGGGGAGAGGGTGGGAGGAAAGAGGGGAATTGGAACATAAGGTTTTTCAAGGTTCAATAGTGGAAAATTATCTTTGCATATTTTTTTGAAAATAAAAAGCTGCAATTAAACTTAAAAAAACTTATAAAAAAGTGACTTGCCCAGGGTCACACATTTAATGTGATTTTTAAGTGCTTTTAAATCTTATAAAACTATAAAGTATAGGTATAAAGTAATGAAACTGAGTTTAAAATGAACCCAATTTATTGACATGCAAAAAAAAATAACAAGAAAAGTAGAGAGAAATTAAATTTTGTTGGATTATCTTAAATCTGTGATCAAAAACACCTTGGGCATCATATTTAAAGAAATTATAAAGATAAACTATTCTAATGTCCTAGTTCCAGAAGGGAATATACAAATTGAATGCATTCAAAGATCACCTCCTGAAAAAGATTCTAAAAAAAATCATCTGGGAATTTTATAAGTAGATTCTTAAGACCCCAGGTGAAGGAGAAAATAATTAAAAGAAACCAGAAAAACTTACATATCATAGAATCACGATCAATATTTCAGATTTATTATTTAAAGCAGCTTTCATACTAAAGCTATAAAGGGTTATGATATACTGAAATCCAAGGGATTACAAACAAGAACACATTAACAAGCAAAACTGAGTATAATTTTTTAGAATTTATTTAATAAAATTAAATTAAAAAAAATTTTTGAGTATTACTAATGAAAACAGCAAATAAAAAGTGACAAAAAACACAAGACCTAAGAAAAGCATAAAAAAAAAATAAACATAAAAAAGAAACAATAAAGATCCCAATAATGTTAATCTGTTTACTTTGTTATATGGGATAATGATATATGTAATTCCTATTAAATCAATTAAAAGGAGTCTATGTAGATGGAGGGATGGATGTGAGTCAATTTGTTGGAATGACCTTAAAAATGAATAACTGAGAAGGAGGAGAGCCCTGGAAGAAAGGAGAAAGGGAGATTAAAAACAAAAACAAAAAAAATGATGATGACAGATGTACAACAAAGCTTTTACAATGGAAGAGAAAATGGGGAAGAGATCCTGGGCAGTGCTAGCATCTAACTCCATTGAAATTGGATCAGTGACAGAATTATATATATATATATATATATATATATATATATATATATATGTTCGCACACACATTCAGTGAAGCAAAGGAATCTATCTAACAGCAATAAAATTAGAGAGACAAAGATACCAACATGAAAGCAGATTTAAAAATGTAGTGGAGAGAAGGAAAATAGACTTTTAAAGAGGGATGAGGCAAAAAGTATTAAAGAGAAGAAAATAAGTAGAGAGAAATGCTTAGTTAGTGATCATAACTCTGAAAATGAATAGTATAAACTCACCAAGAAAATGGAATAGGGGAAAAGAATGTTTGAAAAACAAGAATACAATAAGACACACTTAAAATAGAAAGACTCCCAAATTATAAAAATTAGAAGTTACAGCAGAATCCATTATGGCTTAGACGAAGTGAAAAAGGGAAGGGTACTAATATTTATCTTAGAAAAAAAAACTTTAAAATAATCAGTGCAAGTACATATTGCTAAAAATGACAGTTTTTTTTTTATAAAGCTTTAATTTCTCAAATATATATGGAATTGATTCAATTTTTTTTAAATAAGCATTTCTGATTTGATAAATATTCAAGGGATATAAACAGGAGATCTTCTTAGGAAATCAAAATTATCTATTTTTATATGAAAAGGTTCCTAAATCATTATTCATTAGAAACATTCAAATTAATACAAATTATTATAGAAATAATAAATATGGAATTAAAGAGAACCAAATGAATTGGTGAAAAATGAAAATTAATATTTTTCTTTTTTGGGAGTATTTTGATGCTCTAAACTTTGTTTAATTGTCATTACCTGAAAGGAATTTCTAGTGGTTTGGGAGAGGCTGGGTGAGTTATTGCCTTTCCTCCACCATCTTGGCTCTACCTCCCCGCAAATTAATATTTATGAGATATGACTTCACATATCAGATTTACTAACATAACAGAAAGGGAAAATAATAAAAGGTGAAGGGATGTGAGAAAAATAGGGACACTAATGCATTGTGGTGGAGTTGTGAAGAGCTCCAACTATTCTGCAGAACAATTTGCAACTATGCCCAATGAGCAAAAAAACAAACAAACAAAAAAACAGGCATAAATTTTGACCCAGCAACACCACTATTTGATTTGTATACTCAAAGGATCAAAGAACAAAGAAAAAACCTAGAACAACAAATATATTTAGAGAAGTTTTGTTTTGTGTTGACAAAAATTGGCCATAGAGGATATACACATCAATTGGGGAAAGGCTAAACAAGTTGTGATATATGCTTGTGATGGAATAATTTTGTGATATATGAAATTTTGGAGGAGATTGTTGCTGATAAACATATAAAAATCTAGTGCTCAGTGAATTGTGAAAAAGTAGGAGATTATTATGCATAGTAACATTTTAATAATATTACACAATAAAATGCTTCACTTCTTCAATTAATACAATGGTCTAAGAAAGTCACAAAAGAATAACAATGAAAATCCAATATTAGAGAGAGCTGATGAACATTGTGTATAAATTGAAATGTATTTTTCATATCATTTTTCTTGCTTTTTTGCCCAAAATGACTAATATGAAAATGTATTATGTGTGACTTCACATGTACCTGTTGCATTCCTTATCAATAGGATATTGCCCTTTGGAGGGCAAAGGGATAAAAAAGGAAGAGAATTTCAACTTAACTTTTTAACAAAAAATGAAAGTTAAAAATAAATAGATTAAGTATTAAAATGAAAATTAACCAAATGAATTGAGTAGATACTCCCAACCCAACCTTTACTGCAGGCAAAAATTCCATCAGGGTTATAAATTTCACATATTTTCAGACTTTTTTCAATGTATTAATTTGCTATCCTGATTTTTCTTCTATTTCACGATTTCAAAATAACATTTGCTATTATGTTACAACTCTCTGGGAACCTGTGGTAAATGGTTAATGTGTGATGTTGTAGAAGGAAGAACACTTCAACACAAAATATTTTAAGACTATATTAAGTCTTCTGGGGGTAAAGCTAAAATGACAGAGTAAAGCCAGGAAGCTGCTCAAACTTTCCTAATTTATCTTGAAAACCACATAAAAACAAGCCTCTTAAAAGATTCTGATGGAATGAAATAACTCTCCAGCTCAAGAAAGACTGGAAAAACTTTAAGGAATTCCAGACTCACTAGGATGAAAAGGGCAGTTAGCCTAGTCCAAACAGACTTTGGAAAAGCTAGTGAAAAGGTTTACTCATAGCAAGTCAGTAACTAAGACCCTCAGTCCTGGTTCAGTAGAGAAACAGATGAATTGGACAGCCTCCATTCATAGCTCATAAGGCAAACTCTGGGAAATTAGACTATTTTCTGAAAAAATCTGGCAAAACTACCTCATGCAAACACAAGGGGCCCCTGGACTCTAGCAGAACAGGAAGCTTGAAATAATGCCTCCTTTAATCAAGGAGTGGAGCTCAACCATCAATGTAAAAAATAAAAAATAAAAATAGGAAATACCAAAAGCAAAAGAAAGAAACTGAGCAAGAAAGAGAAGAGATCTTTAAGTATAGAAAGTTACTATGGTGACAATACCAAAACACCAATACAATGGAAGACAAAATATCCAGGAAGGAAATTTCAAAGAGTGATATGAATTGGTCTTAAGCCCAAAGAAACTTTTTGGAAGGACTCATAAATGACTTTAAAAAGCAAATAAGAGTGATACAAGAATAAATGAGAAATACATTGAGAGGTATGCAAGAGAGAATCAAAATCTTGGAAAAGGAAGGGGAAAATGACAGAAGGAAGCAACTCTTTAAAAATATAGTTGTGGGACTGGGCCACAATCAAGATGGCAGAGAGTGGACATGTCTTTATCTGAGATTCTCCTGGCATCCTTCAGGTCAATAACAGATTAAGTCTCTAAACTCATTTTGATGTGACAGAAACCAAAGTGTTTTGTGAACAAAGTATTTGGTTTGTAACAAATTTTCAGCAGAAGATATTTTGAAAGAACTTCAGAAAAGGTCTGTTTTAACTGAGCATGAGGGAGGGGGCAATGGTGAGTAGGGGAAGCTGATTTGCAGGTTCAGTGCAAGAAGCCAGAGGGTGTAGTATCCATGCATTGCATTGAAACTACTCAGAGGCTCTTAGCCAAAATACAGCAACACTGGCTACTTCATCTTGGTTAAATGCCAGTGCATTAGCAGATTAGCTTTGAGACCTCCAACACAAATATAAAAGGCAACTACTGAGCCTCTGAACCCAGAATACTGGGGGACCTGGCCACCCTCACTAAATACCAGAAGTCAGTGAGCATTAATACAGGGCAGTATAAAACTGCTGTCACCCACAGAGAAAGCTTGGGACTATGTTCCCTTTTCCCTATGCTTAGCAGAAGTTAATCTTTAATGCTTAAAAAGGATTAAAATTTTAATTTAAAAAATAAGCAAAAAAGCAAAAAGAACTCTGACAATAGATAGCTTTTATGGAGAAAGAAATAAAACAAACTTCAAACCCTGAGGATCCCAAAAGAAATAATCTCCAGATAAAGCCCCAAAGTGTGATATGAGTTGGCTCCCATCTCACAAGACTCTTTTTGAAGAATTCAAAAAATATCTTAAAAGAGAGTTAGAAGAAAAATAGGGAAAGGACATGAAAACATTGCAAGAGAGTTGAGAAAAGGAAAAAGAGGAATTATCTGAAGAAAACTCCTTAAAAATAGATTTAGTGAAATGGAAAAATTATATAACTCCTTACAAAACAGATTTCAATGAAATGTAAAAAAGAAAACAATTCCTAAAAAATAGAATTTATGAACTGGAAAAACAATCCAATGAACATAACAGCTCCTTTCAAAGTTCAATTGGCCAAATGAGAAAGGAGATAAAAAAGCTAACTGAAGAAAATAACTCATGAAAAAAGAGAATTGAACAAATGGAAATGAATAACTCAATGAGACTTCAAGAATCAAACAAAACAAAACAAAAATAGAAAAAAAATTAAAATACTTCATTGGAAAAACAATTGAACTGGAAAATAGATCTAAAAGACAATCTAAAAATAATTGGGCTTTCTAAAAACCTTGATGAAAAAAAGAACATTGATATCATCTTTCAGGAAATCATCAGGAAAACTGTCCTGATATCCTAGAACCAGAAGGTAAAATAGCCATTGAAAGAATTCACCAGTAACCTCCTGAAAGAGACCCCAAAATGAAAACTCCAAAGAACATCATACCTAAATTTCAGAATTATGAGATCAATGAGAAACCATTGCAAGCAGTCAAAAAGATATAATTCAGGGTTACCCAAGACCTAGCAGCTTTCAATTTAAAGTATTGAGGGCATGGATTTTGATATTCCAAATGTCAAAGGAAGTTTAATTGCAGCCAAGAATCAATTATTCAGCAAAATTAAGCATTATATTTCAGGGGGAAAGATGGACACTCAATGAAACAGGTGAATTTCATCTATTTCTGATGAAGAGTGCAAACTTACAAAGAAAATTTGATTTTCAAATACATAACTCAAGTGAAGAATAAAAAGGTAAAAAGGAAAGAAAAAAAATGTTCTTTTAAAAGTGAAAAAGTTATATTCCTATATGAGAAAGATGGTATATTTAACTCTTGAGATCTGTATCTCTGTTATGATTATACATAAAGGGTATAGATTTTATTGTGATGATATAAAAAAAGAAACTATAGGAGGGAAAGGGATTCTACTAAAAGAGGAAAATGTTAAAATGAGTTAACGAAGCAAAAATGACCTATTACAATTGAGGGAAAAAGAGAGGGGATGGGCACTGTGTGAATCTTATTCTCATCAGATTTGAATCAAAGAGCAAATATCAAACATATTTAGTTTCACAGAGAAACTTGTCTCACCTTATAAGAAAGTAGGAAAGGAAAGGGGAAAGGAAAGGAGGAGTATAATAGAAGGGCAACAAAAGTAGAAGGAGAAAGGTATATAAAAGGAGGAGATGCTGTAAAAAGGCTGTGCTGTTTCAGAGGCAATAGACAAAAGCAAAATACTTGGGAGGAGGAAAAAGGGGAAAGGAAAAAGAAAAGTATAATGAGAAAAACAAAATGGCAGGAAATACAGATTTGGGAATAAAGGATGATACTATAAACAAATAGGAAAGTGAGTAATAATTTACTGATCAGATCTTTGGAGAAGGAAGGAATTTATTACCAAAGAAGAACTAGAGCACATTATGAAAGACAAAATATACAATTTTGATTATGTAAAATTAGAAAAGTTTTTGCAGGAAAAAAATCAACAGAAACAAAATTAAAAGGGAAGTACAAAGCTGGGAAAATCTATAATGCCAGTTTTTCAGATAAAGGTCTCATTTGCAAAATATATAAAGAACTATGTCAGATTTAGAAGAATACAAGTCATTGCCCAATTGATAAATGGTCAGGGGATAGGAACAAGCAATTTTCTGAAGGATAATTTAAAACCGTTTCTAGTAATATAAAAATACCCTCACTAATTTTTTAAAAAAATATTTATTTCCTTTTTAATACACATTGCTTTATTAATCATGTTAGGAGAGAAAAATCAGAGCAAAAGGGAATAAAACCTGGGAGAGATTTTTTTAAAAAAACAGAAAAAAGAAGTAAACATAGCATAAGTTGTTTTACATTCATTTGCCTTAGTTATTTTTCTGGAGAAAGATGGAATTTTCAGTCCAAAATTTATTGGCATTACTTTGAATCACTGAACCACAAAGAACCAAATCTTTCATAATTTTTTATTTCAAACTCTTGCTGTTACTGTGTATGATATATTCCTGGTTCTGCTCAGCATCAGTTCAAGTAAATCTATCCAGGCCTTTCTAAAATCAGCTTGTTTTACCTTTTGTTTTCAATCTAACAATAATATTCCATTACTGTAATGTTCTTCTCTAAAGTGTAATATTTTCTGTAGCAGGTTTCTTGGGGGGCTTCTGGGAGCAGCCTTCATTTCAGTTCACCTAAAATGCAGCCAGGTATTAAAGTCCAAATCCTGATTTTCATAGTTCTTTTGCTGGCTATAGCTGCTTCTCTTCATTACTGAACAATTGGAACTGATTTAGATCATCTCTTTATGGAAGAGAGCCACATCCATCAGAATTGATCATATGATTTCAGAAAGGCCTGGAGAAACTTGTAGGAACTGATGCTGAGTGAAATGAGAAGGACCAGGAGATCATTATATATTTCAACAACAATACTATATGATGATCAATTCTGATGGATGTGGCCTTCTTCAACGAGATGAACCAAATCAGTTCCAATAGAGCAGTAATGAACTGAACCAGCTACACTGAGCGAAAGAACTCTGGAAGACTCATTACATAGAATTACTAATCCCTATATTTTTGCCTACCTGCATTTTTGATTTCCTTCACAGGGCAATTGTACAATATTTCTGAGTCCAATTCTTTTTGTACAGCAAAATAACGGTTTGGACATGTAGACTTATTTTGTATTTAATTTACACTTTAACATATTTAACATACATTGGTCATCCTGCCATCTAGGGGAGGGGGTAGGGGGAAGGAGGAGGAAAATTAGAACAAAAGGTTTAGCAATTGTCAATGCTGTAAAATTACCCATGCATATAACTTGTAGATAAAAAGCTATTAAAAATTTAAAAAAAGAATTTATCATCATATAGTATTGTTGTATAATGATCTCCTGGTTCTGCTCATTTCACTTAGCATCAGTTCATATAAGTCTCTCCAGGCCTCTCTGAAATAATCCTGCTGGCCCTTTTTTATAGAACAATAATGTTCCATAATATTCATATACCATAACTTATCTAGCCATTCTCTAATTGATAACCATCCATTGAATTTCTAGCCACTACAAAAAGGCCTGCCACAAAAATTTTTTGCCCATGTGTGTCCCTTTCCCTCCTATTGGTTGTTTTAGGGATACAGGCCCAGTAGAAACATTGCTGGATCAAAGGGTATGTACAGTTTGATAATTTTTTGAGCATAGTTCCAAATTGGTCTCCAGAATGGTTGGATGCATTCACAATTCCACCAACAATGTATCAGTGTCCCAGTTTTCCCACATCTCCTCCGAAATTCCGCATTTTCTTTTCCTATCATTCTAGACAATCTGAGAGATGTGTAGAGTAGTTGTCTTAATTTGCATTTATCTGCTCAATAATGATTTGGAGCATCTTTTCATATGGCTAGAAATAGTTTCAATTTCTTCATCTGAAAATTGTCTGTTCATATCCTTTGACCGTTTATCTACTGGAGAATGATTGGATTTCTTATAAATTTGAGTCAATTCTCTATGTATTTTGGAAATGAGGTCTTTATCAGAACCTTTGACAGTAAAAATGTTTTCTCAGTTTATTGCTTCCCTTCTAATTTTGTCTGCATTTGTTTTGTTTTTTTTTAAAAAAAAAAAAACAACTTTTTAACTTGCTATAATCAAAAGTTTCTATTTTGTGATCAATAATGATCTCTAGTTTTTCTTTGGTCACAAATTAATGGGACCTATTTTGACACATTAGAAAGCAGAATTTGTAATAATTAACAATTCCCCAAGATAACCTGAAATCTAAAAGAGGTTGGTTTTTGTGAAGGGCAAGTATGTACTTGAGATACTATAGGAAAAACCTAACACATTGATGATTCTTTAGTATTTTAGCTTTAAAATTAGAATGGGATGAAATATTTGTAGAAAATATGCCAGTTAACAAGAGAAATTAACTTAATTAAAAAGGTAAAGATAATGATAAATATTTTTAAAGTTATCAAATTGATTCAGGTGGATACAGCTTTCCTGAATGATGTTTCTGGTGTGTTCTAGAAACCAAACATCTGGAAACAGCTGTGGCTATTAAAGCCTTTCAATCTATCAACAAGGAAGTTATCCAGTCTTCTGTTTAAAAGAGGATTCTAAGTTATTTCAAAGACAAGAATTAGCCTCTTCTACATTACAGGTAGATAGTGCTACCAGAAATGTGATGTTAGATCAGTTGAGAGAAATTCAGTTCCCATTCTGAGACTCTCTACTTTTTTTGATGTACTTCTTTTAAATTTTACTTAACTGATATAGAGCTTTGTTCAGTTTACAACTACATTACTGTGTTCTGCTCTATTAGTCCCTTAATCTCTTTGCTAATTCCCATATGTTCTTGGTATAATTTAATTAAGGGCCACAATTCTGTGGCTATAGTACAAATTTCATTCTCTCCTGCTTTGTAAGTGCTCAGGTTCTTTGTAGGAATAAGTAAGGAGAGAAAAGTTTTCATTATGGTAGCTCTAGTTGGCTGAAACTTGGCTATAGTACAAATTTCATTCTCTCCTGCTTTGTAAGTGCTCAGCTTCTTTGTAGGAATAAGTAAGGAGAGAAAAATTTTCATTATGGTAGCTCTAGTTGGCTGAAACTTTTGAGCTAAATAATGTTTTGGCTACTAACTCAGAAAAATTGAAGCAATTGAAACATTTATGTTTTAATGAAATATTTGAAAGTTTAGACAAATATTATTCTTCAAAATGCATATTCTATTTTTAAAAGTTAATTTTTCTAAAAATTTGTTTAAGATATATGTTTGTCCTTACACAATTCCACTTATTACATGTGTAATTGATTTCTGGATACTTTGAAACATCATTGCAATATGTAATGATACAAAATAACAAATTGTATAGTATAAAGAGCAAAATTTTGTGGTAATCACCTGTGCATTGATAAAAAGTAATATTTGAAAATTTCCATGATCATAACTTTTTTTTTTTTTTTTCTTTTTTTTCCTGAGGCAATTGGAGTTAAGTGACTTGGCCAGGATCCCACAGCTAGGAAGTGTTAAGTGTCTGAAGTCAGATTTGAACTCGGGTCCTCCTGACTTCAGGATTGGTGCTCTTTCCCTGCTTCACTTAGCTGCCCTGATCATAGATTTTTTTAATATATATAAATATGTATATATATATATATATATATATATATATACACATTTTTTATGTTTTCCTCTAATTTAATTGTATTTTCTAATTACATGAAAAAGATATTTTTCTTTTTTATTGTTATCATTTTTATTAAAGCTTTTTATTCACAAAGCATATGCATGAGTAATTTTTCCAACACTGACCCCTGCATAACCCCCTGCCACAAATTTCCCCTTCTTCCCCCCATCCCTTCCCCAACCCTGCAGGCAGTCTAATACATGCCAAATATACCAAAATACATGCCAGAACCAATATCATGTATATATATTCACACTGTCATCTGGTTGCACAAGAAAAATCAGATAAAGAAGGAAGAAAAAGAAAAACTGAGAAAAAAGAAACAAAATGTAAGCAATTAATAACAGAGAAAGTGAGAATGTTTCACCCTCTGTTCCCATGGTTCTCTCTCTGGGTGCAGATGTTTTTCTTTATCAGTGCACAAGTGTAATTGGTCCAAATCATCTTAATGTTAAAGAGAGTCATGTCCGTCAGAAATGATCATCATATAGTCTTGTTGTTGCTGTGTAGAATGATTTCTGGTTCTGCTCATTTCACTTTGCATCAGTTCATGTAGGCATCTCCAAGCCTCTCTGAAATCATCCTGCTCCCTATGTCTTACAGAACCATAGTATTTCAAAGCATTCATATACCATAATTTATTCAGCCATTCTCCAATTGAGGGGCATCCACATAGTTTCCAGTTTCTTGCCACTACAAAAAGGGTTGCCACAAACATTTTAACACATTTGGGTTCCTATCCCTCTTTTAAGACCTCTTTGCAATATAATCCCAATAGAAACACTATTGAATTAAAGGTTATGTACAGTTTGATAATTTTTTGAATATAGTTCCAAACTGCTCTCCTGAATTCTCTAAGTATGCCATCATATCTGCAAAGAGTGATAATTTGATTTCCTCATTCCCTATTCTAATTCCTTTAATCTCTTTTTCTTCTCTTATTGCCAAGGCTAACATTTCTAAAACAATATTGAATAGCAATGGTGATAGTGAGCAACCTTGTTTCACCCCTGATCTTATTGGGAATGGCTCTACTTTAACCCCATTACATATGATGCTTGCTGATGGTTTTAAATAGATGCTACTGACTATTTTAAATAAAAGTGCATTTATTTCTATACTCTCTAGTTTTTTTCCCCATAGAAATGGGTGTTGGATTTTATCAAATCCTTTTCTGCGTCTATTGAGATAATCATATGTTTTTTTTTTTTTTAATTTGGTTGTTGATATAGTCGATTATGTGAATAGTTTTCCTAATATTGAACCAGTCTTGCATTCCTGGTATAAATACTACTTGGTCGTGTTGTATTATGTTTGGAGTGATTATTTTTAATATTTTTGCTAATATTTTGGTCAAGATTTTTGCATCAATATTCAATAAGGAGATTGGTCTCTAACTTTCTTTCTCTGTTTTTGCCCTACCTGGTTTAGGTATCATTACCATGTCTTTATCATAAAAGGAACTTTGTAGGAGTCCTTCATTCCTTATTTTTTCAAATAGTTTACATAGTATTAGAGTTATTGTTGTTTAAATGTTTGGTAAAATTTACATGTAACTCCATCTGATTTTGGGAATTTTTTCTTAGGGAGTTGATTAATGGCTTGTTCTATTTCTTTTTCTAAAATGGGACTACTTAAGTAATTTATTTCCTCTTCTGTTAATCTGGGCAATCTATATTTTTGTCGGTATTCCTCTATTTCACTTAGGCTGTCAAATTTATTGGCATAAAGTTGGGCAAAGTAATTACTGATAATTGCTCTAGTTTCCTCTTCATGGTGGATAGTTCTCCCTTTTCATTTTTGAGACTAACATTTAATTTTCCTCTTGCCTTTTTCTAATCAAATTAACAAAAGATTTATCTATTTTGTAGGTTTTTTCATAAAACCAACTCTTAGTTTTATTTATTAATTGGATAGTTTTTTTTTTTTTTTAGTTTCAATTTTATTGTTTTCTCCTTTTAGTTTTGGAATTTCAAGTTTGGTATTTGTAGGTTTTTTAATTTGTCCTTTTTTTTAGCTTTTTTAGTTGCAAGCCCAATTTATTGATCTTCTCTTTATCTATTTTATGCAAATAAGCCTCTAGAGATATAAAATTTCCCCTTATTACCATTTTGGCTGCATCCCTCATCTTTTGGTATATTGTCGCATTATTGTTGTTCTCTTAGATGAAATTATTGATTGTCTATGATTTGCTGCTTCACCCATTCATTCTTTATGTTAAGATTATTTAGTTTCTAATTTCCTTTTGGTGTATTTTTCTCTAGTCCTTTAGTGAATGTAATATTTATTGCATCGTGATCTAAAAAAAATAATTTACTATTTCTGTCTTTCTGCATTTGATTTTGAGGTCTTTATGTCTTAATATATGGTCAGTTTTTGTATAGTTTCCATGAACTACTGAGAAGAAAGTGTATTCTTTTTTGTCTCTATTCAATTTTCTCCAAAGATCTATTATATTTAGTTTTTTTTCTAGTATTCTATTTACCTCTTTAATTTCTTTCTTATTTATTTTATGGTTTCAATTATCTAGTTATTTTATGGTTTCAGTTATCTAGTTCTGAGAGAGTAAGGTTGAGATCTCCCACTATTATAGTTTTGCTGTTCCTTTTTGCAACTCTTTTAAGTTCTTCTTTAGGAATTTAGATGCTACACCAATTGGTGCATATATGTTTAATATTGATATTGCTTCATTATCTATGGTACCCTTTAGCAAGATATAATTCCCTAACTTATTTGTTTTAATCAGATCAATTTTTGCTGTTGCTTGATTTGAGATAAAAATGACTAACCCTGTTTTTGTTTTTTTACTTCTCCTTAAGCATAATAGCTTCTACTCCAGCTTTTACCTTTACTCTTTATGTATGATTTTGCTTTAAATGTGTTTCTTGTAAACAACATATTGTAGGATTCTGGCTTTTAATCCAGTCTGCTATTCGTTTATGTTTTATGGGAGAGTTCATCTCATTCACATTTATAGCTAAAACTACTAATTCCCTACTTCCTGCCATCTTATTAACTTCAAATTATACTTTTCTCTTTCCTTTTCCCTTTTCCATCCTCCTCAGTATTTTATTTTTGAGTACTACTTGTTTCAAGTAGTACTCACCCTTTAGCTACCCTTTTCCTTTCTTATACCTTTCCCCTAGTATTTCTCTTTTCTTTTCTGTTTAGCCTACCCCTTTTCTTTTCCTCTTTCCCATCCCAATTTTTTATAAGATAAGAGATGTTTCTTGGTGACACCAAATATATTTAATATTCTTTCTTTGGGCTAAATCTGATGAGAGTAAGATTCACACAATAGTCATCATCCTCCCTCTTTTCCCTCAATTATGATGTTTTCTTTGCCTCTTCCTGAGATGTAATTTCCCTCATTTTACCTCCACTTTCCTCCTTTTTTTCTGTTACAATCTCCTTTCCATCTCTAGTTTCTTTTTTATAACAGTAAAATCAGATTATACATGTATTTTCAATGTATACCAATAACAGAAATACAATTCCCAAGAGAGTTTTTTTTTCTTTTTACCTTTTTGTGCTTCTCTTGAGTTCTATTTTTGAAGGTCAAATTTTTTGTTTAGCTCTGGTCTTTTTATCAAAAATACAAGTTATTCATCACTTTCATTGAATGTTCATCATTTTTCCCTGAAAGAAAATGGTCATTTTAGCAGGGTAATATATTCTTGGCTGCATTCCAAGATCCTTGCCTTTTGGAATATCAGATTCTAGGCTTTTTGATTCTTTAAACTGGAAGCTGCTAGGTGCTGAGTAATCCTTATTGTGGCTCCTTGGTATTTGAATTGTTTCTTTTTGGCTGCTTGTAATATTTTTTCCTTGGTTTAGATAGTCTTTTTTCAATTCATCAAATCTATCTTTTAATAAATTTTTCCTTTTCACTATGTCTGTTTTGTGTTGCCTTTTCCAAACTCTCTTGCAAAGCTTTCATTAAACATCCTGTGAAAGAAAAATCAGAAAAAAGGAAAAACCAGGAGATAGAAAAAGCCAAAAAACATTCAAAATATTATGATTTAATCTGCATTCAATCTCCATGATTCATTCTCTGAACATGGATGGCAATTCTATCACAAGAATTTTGAAATTATCTTGAATCACTGTATAGCTCAGAAGAATTAAGTGTCATAGTTTATCATCACACTATTTTGCTGTTAATAGATACAATGTTGTCCTTATTGTGATCACTTTACTAAAGATCAGTTTGTGTAATTACTGTTTTTTTCTGAAAACTACATGCTCATCCTTTTTTATACAACAAAAGTATTTAAATACACTCATCTATAGCAACTTATCCAGTTGTTACCCAATTGATGGAAAATTCTAGGTCCTTGACACCACAAAAATTCTGTTTAGCCACAAAATTCTGTTTAGCCATTTTTGCATACGGGGTTCTCTTTTATGATGTCTTTGTTATGCAGATCTAGTAGTGGTATTGCATGACTTAAGGATATGAACTTTTTTATAGCCCTTTAGGGATAGTTCCAAATTGCTCTGCAGAATGATTGACTTGAATCACAACTCCACCTACAATGCATTGATGCTATAGTTTATACAGAAGCTCTCAAGTATTTATCATTTCTTTTATTTCTTGTAAGCCAATCTGAAAGGTTTGAGGTGGCACTTCAGCATTGTTTTGATTTGCATTCCTCTAGTTAATAATGATTTAGAACTTTTTTTTATATGACTATAGTAGCTTTAATTATATCCTTTGACCATTTAGCAATTGGAAAATTACTTTTATCTTATAAATTTGACAGTTATTTATTTTTAGAAATGAGGTCTTTATCAGTAACACTGACTACAGATTATTTCTTAGCAAATACCAATTTTTCCCCTGAGGCATTTGGGATTAAATGACTTGCTCAGAGTCACACAGCTAAGAAGTGTAAAGTGACTGAGACAAGATTTGAACTCAAGTCTTCCTGACTTCAGGGCTAGTGCTGTATCCACTGCATCACCTAGCTGCCTCAAGTACAAAATGTTTTGATGAGTGTAACTTTATAATAGCTCCTTGTTTTTCATTTTTTTTAAAATTCCTTTCCTTCATATTTTTGACTTTATGTTATTTCAAATTAATTTTGTCATTTTTCTAGCTCACTGGAATAATTTTTGGCAGTCTAGTTGGCATGACATGAATAAGTAAACAAATTTAGCTAGAATTGTCATTTTTATCATATTAGCTCAGCCCACCCATGAGCAACTGATATATTTTAAACTGTTTAGACATGACATTATTTGTGTGAAAAGTGTTTTGTAATTGGTTTCATGCATATCTTGGGTTTGTGCCCTGTGATGATCGTGTATTTTAAGATCAGCACGAGACAGAAATTCAGGTTAGGGGAAAATCGTCAGTCTTTATTCTCAGTGAAGAAGGATCGGAGGTGGAAGAGAATCGGCGATAGCAATGTGTGCAGCTGAGTCAAGAAGCTAGCTCGACCAGTAGCCACACAACCAGCAGCTCAGAGTCTCGAACCCAGCCCAATCTCTCCCAGCTTGTCTTCCTCCCTCTCTCTCTGCCTCCACCCACCAAAATCGTCATTTCCTATACAACACATCAGGACTTGCAAGGAGAGTGGGCAGGGACCATTCTTTATCCAATCATGTATATTAATAAAGTATAGCCCAATTACTATCTAGCCTCATGTACTTGGGACCTCAGTGCATCAGCTCAAACCTCAGCCCATTACAGTGCCCAAACATGTGTCGATACATTTTAAAATCTAATTGAAATGGATGAATATTTATAAAAACATAAATTGCCCAGGTTAGCATGTTAAAAAATAAAATACTTAAATTATGCCATTTTAGAGAAATAAATTGTACACAATATCAATGTATTTCATTAGAAAAAGTCTCGAGGGCCAGATAAATTTACAAGTAAATTCTACCAATTAATTTTTATACTACATAAACTATTTGGAAAAAAATAAGTGAAGAGTATTGCCAGTATATAAATTTCCAGCAATTGCAAATATATATAACATCAGCACCTGTGGTCTTTTATTGTGGCTGCTAATAAGTTCTGTACAATTCTAATTGTAGCTCCAATGTATTTGAATTGTTTGAATCATTTTTCTCTCCCCATCTTCCCATGGTTTCCTGTAAAATGATCTCTTTATCTGGAGATTTCTAAATTTGGTAATGATATTCATATAAGTTCTCCAGAAAGGATTTCTTGAGTTCTGGGGATGGTGCCAAAATGGTGGAAGGAAGGTAGGAAGCTCCTTGAGATCTCCCAGCTCTTTTTTAAACTATGTAGACAAGACTTTATTTACACAAAAACTACTTGAAACCAAGCCTCTGAAAAAAGTCTAACAGAATGAACTTACTGTCTATCTCAAGATAATTTAGAGGGAGTTCAAGATAGGTCATTCTTACTGGGGTAAAAGGAGTGTTCAACACAGCTCAGAAGGAGGCTGAGAAAGCCAGTTAGAAGTTCTTAGACACAGCAGATCAACAATTGAAATCCTTAGTCTTAGCTCAGTAGAGGAGCAGAACAGAAGGGCAGCCCCTAGTCATAACTCAAAAGGCACATTCTGGGAAACCAGTGGTTAACTGGAAAGAGCAGTCAAAACTAACCCATACTGTGAGCAAAACACCACACACAAGGGAACAAGGGACTAAAATCCAACGGTCAAAGCTACACAGGAACCTTGGGAAAGAACTCAACTTTAAAAGACATAAAAGAGGAAATACAAAAAGAAAAAAGACAGAAAATGAACAAGAAATGGAAAAGAGCCTATACCACAGAGAAAACTACTATATTCATAGGAAAGACTAAAATCCCAACTCACATGAAAACAAAGGGTCCACAAACCAAATCTCAAAGAATGCTATATGCATTGGTCTCAAGTCCAAAGAGGCTTCTTGGAAGTGCTCATAAAAATTTTTAAAAGGCAAATAAGAGGTAGAAGAAAAAATGAGAAAAGAAATGAGAGGTATGTAAGAGAGAGTCAATAGCTTGGAAAATGAAGGAAATTCTTTTTTAAAATGCAATTAGCCAAATGCAAAAAAAAAAAAATCCACTGAAGGAAACAACACCTTTAAAAGTAGAATTAATCATATGGGAAAAGTGATACAAAAGCTAACAGAAGAAAATAACACATTAATAACTACAGTGGGGCAAATAAAAGATAATGATTTTAGGGAAAAAAATCAAACCCCTCAATTTAAAGGCCCTTTATTGAAAAAAAGGGTTAACAAAAATTTAAAGAAGAAAGAAACTATTTCCAAAAAAGTTAAGCCCTTTTATAAAGAAAGAAATTAAAAATCAATAAAAACCCCATAAATGGTAGAATAAGGGAAATTTGGGAAGGGGGAAAGGAAAAACAAAATTTTGTTTAAAATTCCAAAAGGGGAGGGCAATTAAATTAAAAAAAATTTGATAACATTTTGTTATTTTCCTTTTTAAAGGTTTAAAATTTTCCCAAAGGAAAAAAAGGGAAAAGGAACCTTTTAAATTTTTGGGGCACCCCTTTTATGGGAAAACAAATTGGGACCTCAATTGGAAATCCAAAATTTGGTAATTTATGAATTTTTTTCAAAAAACCAAAAAGTTTAAAAGGCCTGGGGAAACCCAATATGTTAAATTCAGGGAAAACATTATTTTAAAAAAAAATTAACCAAGTGTTGGCCATTCCAATAATAAAAACTTTAAAAAAAGGAATAAAAAAAAAAAAAAAGAATGATAAAAATTAATTAAAAAAAAAATTTTTTTAATCATTTTGGATTTCCTTAACTTTAAAAAATTTTGGTCCCTTTTTATAAAAAAAGGGGGTGGGCAATTTTTTTTTTAAAATTTTCTTATCCCTATTGGGGGGTGGGGGGGAAAAATTGAAAAAAAGGTTTGGAATTTCACTTTAAATTACCCTTTTTTAAAAAGAAAAGGCATTAAAAATTTTAAAAAAAGGTCTCAAAAAAAGGGGAAAAAAAAAAAAAAAAAACAATGGTCCTTTTAAAAAAAGGGTTTTCAAAAGAAAAGCGGGGGGGCCAAATGGCCAAAAACCGCTTTCCTTTTCCCTCCCCAAATTTATGGCCCAAAAAATGGTCCGTGAAAGGAAAGAAAACCCCGGCCGGAAAATTTTGTTTCCCGCCAAAGAGGGGCCCAGGGGGAGAAAATTTCCCCAAGGTCTCCCGGGGGGAAAAGCTACCAGCCCCCAAAGGCCCCCCTGGGGCTTCCTGGGGAGGAACCACCAGGGGGCCCCTTCCCTGGGCCCGGGGAACCCTTTTGGGCCAAAGGGCTTTAACCCCCTGGGCAAAGGCTTTTGGGAAAAAGGAAAAGTTTGGGTTTTGGAAAAAACCCAAGGGCCCACCGGGGGCCTCACCCCCTTTTCCCCCTTTCCTTAAAAAGAATTTCCCCCAAAATAAATTTATGGGAAAAAAACCTTCCCGGGGGAAAAATCCCCAAAAAAATTTAATTTTCCCAAAAAAAAATTTTTGGAAAAAAAACTTTAAAATTTAAAAATAAAAATTAAAAAATAAAAAAAAAAGAGGTTTAAAAAAAAAAAACCCAGAAAAACCTAAGAACCCCAAAACAGAAAAATAAAAAATTTTTAAAAGCCAAAAAAAAATAAAAGGAAAAAAAAAAAAAAAGGGAAAAAAAAAAAAAGAAAAATAAAAAAACAAATAAAAAAAATTTTAAAAAAATTAAAAAAAAAAAAGGTAATTGAAAAAAAAAATCAAAAAAAAAAATTTGGGAAAAAAAAAAAAAAAAAAATTTTAAAAAAAAAAAAAAAAAAAGGTTTGAAAATGAAAAAAAAAATTTTAAAAAAATTAAAAAAGAAAAAATTAAACCCAAAAAAATTTAAAAAAAAATTAAAAAAAAAAAAAAAAATAACTTAAAAAGAAAAAAAACAAAGAAAAAAAAAAAAAAAAAAAAAATTTAAAAAAAAAAGGAAAAATTTAAAACAAAAAAAAAATAAAAAAAAAAATTTAATTTCCCAAAAAAAATAAAAAAAAAATTTTAAAAAATTTTCCAAAAAATGAAATAAAAAAACAAATTTTTAAAAACCCTTTAAAAAAAAAAAAAACAAAAAATTTTTTGAAAAAAACCAAAAAAAAAAATTTAAAAAAAAACCCAAAAAATCAAAATAAAAAAATTTAGAAAAAAAAACCAAAAAAAAAAAAAACCCAAAAACAAAGGGAAAAAGGGGTTTAATGAAAAATTTTAAAACGAAAAATCCCAAAAAGGGCCCAAGGAAACACAACTAAATTTAAAAAGGGAAAAATTTTTCCCCCATAATTTAAAAAAAAAATTAATTTTTTAAAAAAATTTTGCCCATTAAAAAGGGGAGAAAAGGGAAAAGAAAAAAAAAAAAAGGGAAAAAAAAAATTAAAAGAAAAATTTAAAAAAAAGTACTAAAAAAAAATTTTTAAAAAAATTAGCAAAAAAAAAAAAAAAAATTAAAAAGAAAAAAAAAAAAAATTTAAAAATCCCAAAAAAAAAATAAAAATAAACAAAACAAATCAAAAATTTTTCAAGAAAAAAATTTAAGAAGGGGACAAAAAAAAAAAAACCCAAAAAAAAACAAAAAAAACCAAAAAAATAATTAAAAAAAAAAAAAAAAAAAAAAAACCCAGAAAGGGCATAAACAAAAAATATATTTTAAAAAAAAATCAAAAAAAAAAAAAAACAAAAAAAACAACAAACCCTGAAAAGGGGAAACCGCCCCAGTTAGACTAAAAACCCAAAAACAAATGAAGAAATTAAATAAATAGAATAAAAAAAAAAAATTTACGAAAATTAAGGGAATAAAAGGGAATCTTTTTTAGCACAGGAATAAAAAAACCATATTTTAAAACCTAAAAAAAAAAACAGAAAATAAACTTTCCAAAATAAAAAAAAACACATTCAACCTTAAAAAATGACCAAAAATAAGAAACTAAAAATCTCATCAAAAAATTTAAAAATTTAATAAATTAAAATTTTCAAAAATACAAGGAAACATCAACCAAAAAGGGGCAGCCAAAAAAAAAGGGAATTTTATATCATTACAAAAAACAAAAAAAAAGTTAATAAACTTCAACTAAAAAAACAAAAACCAAATTAAAAACCCCAATAAAAAAATTAAATTTTAAATTAAAGGAAAAATTAAAAAAAAATAAAAAAACTATTAACAATTAAAAAACTAAGTTGGCATTAAAAACCAAAAAAAATAACCTTTGAAATCTAATTTAAAAAAGGAAGGGGAAAAATAAATTAAAATCAAAAGAAAAAACTTTCCACCAAGAAAGGAAATTAAGAAATAAAAATTATTTTCTCCTTTATCCAAAAAATAACCTATAAATAAACTACCCCAAAAATCAAACTTCCCAACAACAAAATAAATTTAAATCCCTTTCAAAAAAAAAAAAACAATTAAAACAACTCCCCAAAAAAACCCCAACCAATATTTACATTAATTTTCAAAAAAAAACAAACCCCAAGCAAAAATTTGTAAAAAAGGGGAAAAATCCCACCCCTTCAACACAACAAGGACATACCCAAACCAAGGCAAAAACAAGAAAAAAAAAACCAATCTCCCCAAGAATAAAAAATCAAAAATATTGCAAAAACACAAAATCCTCCAAATAAACACAACAATAGGATTTTAACCAAAGAGAATATTAAAAACATCAATAAATTGGCCGAATAACCAAATTAAAAAAACCAAACACCAATGTCAGAAAAATTTAAAAACCAACATCCATTCCTTTAAAACACGAAAGGAAAAAGGCTTTTCCTTTAAAAATCGCCATCATTTAAAAACCCAAACACAAAAAGGGCCCCCTTTCCAAAAGCGGGAAACACACTTCACCGTTTTTTAAAAAAAACGCGCTAAAGGCTAAAAAATTAAAAAAAAAAGGCAAAAAGCCAAATTATCCTCTTTGCGTAAGAATAAAAACCCAAACCCAAAATTATTAGAAAAATCCAAACACAAATTCTTTTTAAACCCACGTCTGCATTCAAACCCCAACAAAATCCCCGTCAAGTTACAAAAAAATTCCCAAAATAACTAGAAAAAAAATATTTGGAACATCCAAAAACGCTTTATACAAAAACCCCACACAAATTAATCCCAAAATAACCAATTGAAAATATTAAACCGGAACGCAAATAAAAAAAGCAAACCCTAAACTAATTATTTATTTGGGCTTACCAAAATAAAAACTTTTTAAACCAAAAAAAAAACAACAAAATTATAAAAAAAGGTCAAGTTTCAAAATTAAGAAAAAAAAATCAAAAGGGGCAGCTTTGGTCTAAAAAATTTATTAAACGCATTACCCTTTTGGGGCTAAAATTATTATCAGGGAAAGTTGGGTTAAACAAAACGCCAAAATGCCCGCTTTACAAACCCTACGGGAAAAACACTTTTATAAAATTGCGGGAAAAGAAATAAACGAAACAGGCATTATCCAACAACGCCAACACCAAATAAGGCAAAATTTCAACCAATAAAGAAATTAAATTTAAAAAAACAAAATTTACTCTCAACCAAAATCTTTTAAACCGCGCAAACATTCGCCCAAAATAAAACGTTAACCCTAAAAACAAACAAAACTTGCGCAAAAGAAAAAAAAACGGAAAATATTTTACATCAAAGGGAAAACCCATTTCCCAAAAATGGCCAATTTTAAAAATCGCCATTTCCAATTGAAAAAGGCAAAATAAACAACAATTTCCAAAAAAAGGCTTTTCAGTCAAAAAAATCTCCAATCTTAATGTCTTAAACAACTCTAAATCCACAACCTTCAAATTGGCGAACGGAAAAAAAAATGATGATTGTTGGAGGATTTAAAATAATTGATGCATTGTTGGTGGAGTTGTGAACGGTCCAACCATTTTGGAAGAGTTTGGAACTATTCAAAAAAGTTATCAAACTGTGCATACCCTTTTGATCCAGCAGTGTTACTCTGGTTATATCCCAAAGAGATTATAAAGAAGGGAAAGGACCTGTATTGCAGAATGTTTTGGCAGCCCTTTTTTGTAGTGGCTAGAAACTGAAACTGAATGGATGTCCATGTTGGAGAATGGCTTAATAAATTTGGTATTAAATTATGGAATATTACTGTTCTGTGAAATGACCAACAGGATGATTTCAGAAAGGCCTGGAGAGACTTAAGAACTGATCTGAGTGGAAAACAGGACCAGGAGATCATTATATTAAACAATACTAGATGATGACCAGTTCTGATGGATCAGGCCATCCTCACAACGAGATCAACCAAATCATTTCTAATGGAATAATGAACTGACTACTATGCCCAGAAAAAGAATCGGGAGATGACTAAAAACCATTACATTAAATTCCCAATCCCTATTTTATGCACACATGCTTTTTGATTTCCTTCACAAGCTAATTGTACAATAATTCAGAGTCTGATTCTTTTGTACAGCAAAAATAATGTTTTGGTCATGTATACTTATTGTTTTATCAAGTTATATTTTAATATATTTAAATCACTGGTCATCCTCCATCTAGGGAAGGGGGGTTAAGAGGTGAAAAATTGGAACAAGAGGTTTGGCAATTGTTAATGCTGTAAAGTTACTCATGTATAAATCCTGTAAATAAAAGGCCATTAAATAAAAAAAAAAGAATATGATAGACTTCTGGACAAAATAGAATAGGGACAGAAAGAAGTATACCTTTTTCTTGGCAGTACACAGCACTTGCACAAAAATTGACCATCTATCATGGCATGAAAACTTCACAGTCAAATCCAGAAAAGGAAGAAATAGTAAATGCTTCCTTTCCATATCACAATTTAATTAAACTCATATTCCATAAAGGACCATGGAAAGATATAATAAAAACCAATTGGAAATCAAATAATATAATTTTACATAATGAGTGGGTCAAGTAACAAATAACAGTAACAATCCAAAAAAAAATCCAAAGACATTTATTGCAGTCTTTTCATAGTGGCAAAATATTGGAGATTAAGGAGAAGCCTATCATTTGAGTGGAATGGCTAAACAAACTGTGATATATGAATGTAATCAAATGCTATTGTGCAATAAAAAAATGAAAAACAAGAAGATATAAGCAAAACCAGGAAAGACTTGTATGAAATGATACAGTGAAACAAGCAAAACCCAGCAAAACATTGTACAGAATATCAGAAACACTGTATTATGATCACCTAAAGGACTCAGCTCTTTTCAGCAACACAAAGATTCAAGGAAAGTACAAAGTATTCAGAAAGAAAAAAATGTTATCCATAATCATATAAAGACTTGATGCATTCTGACTGCAGATAGAAGAACATTATTTTCACTTTATCCTTTTTTGTATTATTTTTTTCCTTTGGATCTGTTTCTTCTTTCTCAACTTTGATTTATACAGAATTATGTTTTATTTGATAACATACATGAACTATATCAAACTGCCTACCTCTTTTGGAATAGCGGGAAGGGAGGGAAAAAAAATTGAAAAAATGAATGCTAAAAATTTTTGTGAGAAAATAAAAAAACTGGGTACTCTGTCTCTGTATTTCTGTCTCCATTTCTATGTCTCCCTCTTTGTCTCTCAGTCTCTTTCTGTCTCTGCCTCTGATTCTGTCTGTGACTGAATATCTTTGTGTATATATGTATGCATATATTATTAGGAGAGCTGAAAAAGAGGTGTGTGACATCATGTTTTGGACTAACTCAGAGTAAAGCAGTGGTAGCAGTGGCTTTGGAGACAGACATAACAGGAACAGCTTAATCTTAGGGGTTACTCAGCTAAGAGAAAGGTTTGCAAATGTTTGGTCATGGAAACCTTAGCTGACACTAGGTGCAGCTTATGTATATTGTGAAATCTATTGGCAAGACATTCCTCCTGGTAATAGTTTCAGGAAAGAAAGAAAAAAACTTTTGGTCACTACAAAGGAGTAGAAACTCTGGGTCACAGTTTTAAGATTGGTGATTGCTGATACAAGTAAAGAGAACATTCCATATTTTCTGGGTAAGAGGAGAGTAAGCATTTTTGGCAACAGAAAAACAGGATAAAGACCAGAAAATAGACCAGGAGAGCATTCACCACATTTTCCCCTAGATCATACTACATTTAAACACTGAAGTTTGCAGACACCAGAAAAATAGTAGGACAAAAATACTTGATGTTTGGATGAACAAAGCCCAAAAGTTGAAGGTCAAGAAAAAAGCTGGGAAAATGATCAAACAACAGAAAAATTAACTTGAGCATAATAAGCTATTATGGTGGCAGGAAAAACCAAGACAAAAATTGAGAAGGTAACAACAATAAAACTAAAGGAAAAGTTTTAAAAGAATGCAAATTGGAAAGAAGTTGAATAGAACTTATAAAAACTAAAGAAAAAGAAAAGAATAGTACAGAAAAATTGGGGACTAGACAGATTAATTTAATAAAACTGTGAAAAGGGAATTAATAGCTTGATAACAGAATGACAAAATAATACTGACATAACATTTTAAAATAATTGTACAAATGGTAAAAAAAAAATTCTGAAGAAAATATCTCCTTAAAAAGGATATTTGGCTAAATACAAGGGGGGGGGGTGAGGAAAGATATTATCACTCAGTGAAGAATATAATAGCTTCAAAATTAGAATTAGGCAAGTAAAAGTTAATGTTTCCATGAGGCATAAAGAAAGAATAAAACAAAATCAAAAGAATGAAAAAATTGAACAAAAAGTGAAATCTCTTGTTTAAGAAATTGAAGTTGACAATAGACCTAAAAGATATCCTTTAAGAATGGTTGGATGTTGGAATATGAGGAAAAGCTGTTGGAATACACAGTAGCCACCTGATAGTGGCTATCGGAGTTCCAACCCAGAATAGACCTCCTCTTCTGAGAGGATGATACAAGGAGACTGAGGAACAGTTGCTGTTCTCTGACCTCTCTGACTGAGAGGCCGTTGCATTGTTTGACCCCCTCTCCTCTTCCCTCTGCTTTTGATTTATCTCATTCTTAGTCTGTAACACCTGTGTCAGCAAAGGCTACCTTGCAGCTCTTTCAGATGTTATGATCCACAGCTGTGGAGGCTCTCTCGGGGAATTGACCTGTCCACCTGAAAGCCATGGTCAAAGAAAAGAACCTAAATATCACTTTCAAGAAATTCTAGAGACAGTCAAGCATAAATTATTACAAGCTGTCATGGAGGGAAAGCACCATTTCAGTGTCATGGAGCCACATTCAGGATCACAGAAGATTTAGCAACTAATATTTTAAAGGAGTGGAAAACTTAGAATATTATGCTACAAAAGAAAAAGGAGATGTGTATGATTACAATGAAAAATAATGTATCCAGCAAAAGAGTATATTACTTTAGAGGGGAAAATGAACATTTAATAAATATAGAAATTCAAGAAATTCTGATGCAAAGAAGCTGAAGAAAAAATAGACATTGAAACATAAGATTCAAAATAAACATTAAATTGTAAATATGAAAGATAAATCATAAGGAACTAAATAAGGTTGAATTGTTTTTGTTTTTTTTTACAATCTTAAACAGGAAGATGATACTTATAACTTCTAAGAAATTTATCATTATTAGTACAGATAAAAGTTTACACAGACATGAACTATTGATATGATTATTTTGGGATTATCTAAAAACTAAAGGGTTGAGAAAGAAATATGCTCTGGGAAAAGGGAGAATGAAGAGGTTGAATGGGGGATATTACAACCAAGAGAGAAATAGAAATGAAAGGATATAACAGAAAATGAGTAGATGATAAAAGAAAGGGCAGAATAATAGAGATAGTTGGAAGCAAAACAATGTTGAGGAGAAATAAGATAAAAAGAGAAATAGGATGATAAAAAGAAGAAAATAAGATCAAGAGGAATAGTCAGTAATCATAACTATACATGGGAATGGGGAAAGCTCACCTATGAAATGGAAGCAAATAGCAAAATGGATCAGAAAGTAGAATCAAACAATATGTTGTTTACAAGAGACAGACCTGAATCAAAACATGCAGAATTAAAGTAAGGTAGAGAGCAAGGAAATTCAGCAAGGAGCTGAAATTAAGTAAGACAGAGGTAGCAGTATAATATCAGACAAAAAAGCAAATTAAAAAAAAAAACCTAATTATAAGGCATAATCATGGAAAGAACATTTTGCTAAAAGGTAACAATAACATAATGTAAAAATAACAAGTTTCTCTGAGATGGGATTCTTTTTTCAAATATATAAAGAACTGTTTAATTTATTAAAAATAATTGTGATTTGCAATTGATAAATGCTTGAATGATATGAACATTTTCTAGAAATGACAATTGTATACAATACAATACAAGTTAATTTCAATTCTTTCTTCTTATATCTTTGTTTAAGTTTTCCATTAAAAATCTTATCTAATTTGTTAAAAAACAACCCTAAATAAAATTCTCATTTTATATCTGCTAGCAATTTGACTTCATTTAGTGTCTTACCTATGTTTTTCCAGATTCTTTACTTGTAGATCTTTCAGAATCATTCTCTTCCTCTGAGTTTGAGTCAAGTTTATGAACATAATAATTCTTTAGGCTCAGATTATTTATTTTTTTATTTTATTATTATTTTGGTTTTATATATACATATACATATTCATTTATTTCCATATGAGCCATATTGGGGAAAAATCAGAACAAAAACAAAACATAAGGAAAAAATGAAAAAGTTGAAAATAGCATGCTTTGATCTTCATTCATGATAGTAGTGATAATTCTCTCTCTGGATGTGAACGTATTTTGCATGAAAAGATTTTTTGAATTTGTCTTACATCACTGAATTGATGAGAAAAACTAAGTTTATCATACTTCATCATTATACACTCTTGTTACTGTGTATAATGTTTTCGTCACTCTACTTGCTTCATTTAGCATCAATTCTTGTATGTCTTTCCAAGCTTTTGTGAAATGTCTATTCATTTCTCATAGAAAAGTAATATTACATTACATTCATATATTCAAAATTATTCAGACATTACCTAATTGATGGGCATCCACATATTTTTTCAAATCTTTGTTACCACAAAAAAGAGTTCCTACAAACACTTTTACACATGTGGGTTCTTTCCTCTCTTCTATAACATCTTGTTACAAACGCAGTAGTGATATAGCTGGATCAAAGTTTTATAGTCTAGGCTCATTTCTTATTTCCCACTTGATGTTAAGGTAAGGATTTGTACAATTTCAGAAGGTTTGACTTATTCTTGTGGTGTCTTTCATGAAGTAATGAATGTTGTATTATTCCTGGGTCTCTAGGACAACTCAATCTGAGAATCTGAAAACATACACATTCCCAAAATAGCTGGATATAAAACAAAGTCTGACCATTACACCTCTTGTTTGAACTCTGCAAGTTCTGATGTAATTTGTGTTTTGTACAACAATAGAGTGTTATGTGGCTCTGCCACTGTTGGCTAGCTAAAAAGCTGTGCTAATTCTTTTTTTTTTTATTATTATTTAATAGCCTTTTATTTACAGGTTATATGCATGGGTAACTTTAGATTAACATGAAACCTCTTTTCCAATTTTCTCTACCCCACCCTCCCCAGATGGCAGGATGACCAGTAGATGTTAAATGTTAAAATAAATTAGATACACAATAAGTATACATGCCAAACCATTATTTTGTTGTACAAAAGAATCGACTCTGAAATATTGTAAATTAGCTTGTGAATGAAATAAAAAATGCAGATGGGCATAAATATGGGATTGGAATTCAATGTAGTGGTTTTAGTCATACCAGAGGTTCTTTCTCTGGGCGTAGCTGTTCATTCATTCTGCTCATTGGAAATGATTTGGTTAATCGCGTTGCTGGGATGGCCAGGTCCTAGAACTGGTCTTATATGGTATTGGTTATATAATGATCTCTGGTCCTCCTCATTTCACTCAGCATCAGTTCGTAAGTCTCTCGGCTTTGTGAAATCATCCTGTTGGTCTTTCTTATAGAACAATAATATTCCATAATATTCTATACCACAATTTTTAACATTCTCCAACTGTGGACATCCTTAGTTTCAGTTTCTAACCACTACAAAGGGCTGCCACAAACATTGGTGCATACAGATCCTTTCTTCTTTATAATCTCTTTGGGATATAAGCCAGTAAGTAACCTGCTGGATCAAGGGTATGCACAGTTTGATAACTTTTTGAGCATAGTTCAAATACTCTCCAGAATGGTTGGATTCGTTCAACTCACCAATAATGTCAATTCCCAGTTTTCCCACATCCTCAACAATCATCATTATTTTCCTGTCATCTTAGCCAATCTGACAGGTGTGTAGTGGTATCTTAGAGATGTCTTAATTTCATTTCTCTGATTAATAATGACTTGGAGAATCTTTTCATGACTAGAAAGGGTTCAATTTCTTAATCTGAGAATTATCTGTTCATATCTTTGCCATTTTTCAATTGGAGAATGGCTTGATTTTTTAATTAGGTTAATTCTCTATATATTTTGGAAATGAGGCCTTTATCGAACCTTTGCGTAAAATATGTTCCCAGTTTTCTTCCCTTCTTATCTTGTCGGCATTAGTTTTGTTCGTACAAAAACTTTATTTGCATAAAATTTTCTATTTTGTGATCAGTAATGATCTAGTTTTCTTTGTCATAAAGTCTTCCTTACAGGTCTGAGAGTAATTTCCTGTGTTCTCTAATTTATTAATAATTTCATTCTTTATGCCTAGGTTGAACATTTGACCTTATCTTGGTGTTTAATTGGTGGATCAATGCTAGTTTCTGCTATTAGTTTCAATTTTCCAGCATTTTAATCAAACAGTAAGTTCTTATCCCAAAAGCTGGGATCTTTGGGTTTGTCAAGACTAGGTTGCTATAGTTGTTGATTTTTATCCTTGAACCTAATCTTTCTGATCAACAATCTATTCCTTAACCAATACCTGGTTTTGGTAACTGCTGCTCTATATAATTTTTGATCCATAAGCTAAACCTTCATTTGATTTTTTTTCATTAATTCCTTGAAATTCTTGACCTTTGTTTTTCCATATGAATTTTTGTTATTTTTTTCTAGGTCATTAAAATAGTTTTTGGGGTCTGATTGGTATAGCTAAATAAATAGATTAGTTTGGTAATAAATTTCTTTATATTTGCTCGCTCTTCCAAGAGCATTTAATGTTTTCAATTGGTTAGATCAGACTTAATTTATGTGAAAAGTGGTCTGTAATTTTGCTCATAAGTTTCTGAATTTTCCTTGGCAATAGATTCTAAATATTTTATATTATCAGTAGTTACTTTAAATGGAATTTCTCTTTGTAACTCTGACTTTGGATTTTTAGTGGTTATAAGAATGCTGATTACATGGGTTTATTTTATAACCACAACTTTGTAAAGTTATTGATTATTTCAATAACTTTTAGTAGAATCTCTGGTTTCTAAGTATGCCATTATGTTGTAAAAAGAGTGATAATTTGGTTTTCCTCATTTGCTATTCTTTTCCTTTAATCTTCTCAGCTCTTATTACCAATGCTTTTCTAATACAATAATAAATAGTAACGGTGATAGTGGGCAATCTTTGTTTCCTCAGATCTTATTGGGAATGGTTGCAGTTTGTCTCCTTACATATGATGCTTCTGATGGTTTTAATGATGCTGCTGATTATTTTAAGGAAAAGTCATTTTTCCTGTACTCTCAAGTGTTTTTTAATAGGAATGGATGGTGGTTTGTCAAATGCTTTTTCTGCATCTTGAGATGATCATATGGTTTTGTTAATTTGGTTTTAATGGCCAATTATATTGATAGTTTCCTAATATTGAACAACCCTGCATTCCTGGTATAAATCCTCTTGATCATAGTGTATTATCCTGGAGATAATTTTCTGTGGTCTTTTTGCTAATATCTTATTTAGATTTTAGCATCAATATTGATGGAATTGGTCTATAATTTTCTTTCTTGTTTTCAACCTACCTGGTTTAGGTACCAGTACCATGGTGTGTCATAGAAGAATTTGGTAAGTTCTTCATTCCCTATTTTATCAAATAATTTATATAGCATTGGGGCCAATTGTTCTTTAAATGTTTGGTAGAATTCACATGTAAATCATCTGGTTGGGGTTTTTCTAGAGTTGTTTAATTGCCTATTCTTTTCATTTTCTGAAATGGGACTATTCAAAATACTTCCTCCTCTGTTAGTCTAAGTCTATATTTTTGGAGGTGTCCATTTCCTTGGTTATCAAATTTTATTGCATAAGTTGAGCAAAATAACTCCTTATTATTTCTCTAATTTCCTCTTCAATGGTGGAAAGTTCTCCTTTTCATTTTAGTTTACTAATTTCATTTCCTCCTCCTTTCTAATCAGATTTACCAAAGGCTTATCTATTTTTTGCTTTTCATAGAACCAACTCTTAGTTTTATTAATTAGTTCAATAGTTTTTTTTTTACTTTCAGTATTTTTAATTTCTCCTTTTAATTTTAGAATTTCAATTTAGTATTTGATTGGAGGTTTTATTGGTCTTTTTTAAGTTTTTTTTCGTTTGTAGAATTTCATTAATCTTTTCTTTCTCTGTTTTTTCAAGTAAGACTCTAGGATAAAAAATTCCTCTTATTAACCCTTTGGCTGCATCCCACAAATTTTGGTTGATGTCTCATCATTGTTCATTATCTTGAGTCAAATTATTAATTGTATCTATAATTTGCTGCTTCACCAATCGTTCTTTAAGATGAGATTGTTTGTTTCCAATTACTTTTGGTCTTTCCCTAACTTTTTGTTGAATGTAGTTTTATTGATTGATCTGAAAAGAAAGCATTTATATTTCTGCTTTCTTGCATTTAATTTTGAGGTCTTTATGTCCTAATAATGGTCAATTTTGAATAGGTTCCATGAACTTCTGAGGAAAAGTGTATTCCTTTCTATCTCCATTCAATTTCTCAAGATCTAACATACTAATTTTTCAATATTCATTTACTTCTTTAATTTCTTTCTTTTTGTTTTGTGGTTTGATTTGTCTAATTCTGAGGTGCAAGTTTGAGATCTCCACTATTACAGTTTTGTTGTCTATTTCTTCTTGCAATCTCTTAACTTCTCCTTTGGAAGTTGGATGCCATACCACTTGGTGCATATATGTTTTATGATATTGCTTGTTGTTTATGCTACCTTTAGCAGGATGTAGTTTCCTTCCTTATCTCTTTTAATTGATCAATTTTTACTTTTGCTTGATTCTGAGATAAGGATGGCTACCCTCCTTTTTGACTTCACCTGAAGATAATAGATTTTGCTCCAGCCTTTTACCTTTACTCTATATGTATCTCCCTGCTTTAAATGTGTTTCTTGTAAACAACATATTATAGGGTTCTGACTTTTGATCCAGTCTGCTATCTGCCTCCTCTTTATGGGGGAGTTCATCCCATTTACATTAGAATTATTAAATCTGTATTTCCTGCCATCCTAATAACCCCAGATTATGCTTTACTTTTCTCTTCCCCAACCTTTTCCCCTTTGAACTATGTACCCACTTGTATCATGATGTTACCCTCTTTAAATCCCTTCCTCCCTTGAATCTTTTCCTTTTCCTTCCTTATTACTGTTTCCCCCCTTTTCCTCTCCCCTTTTTTAATGAGGCAGAGAAATTTTCTCTAAAACAAATGTCAATTATTTTTTCTTTGAGCCAACTCTGATGAGGTAAGATTCACACAATGTTCCTCCCCTCTCTAAATTCCCTCAGATATGATAAGTTCCTTTTGCCTCTTTGTGGGATGTGGTTTCCTATTTTTCCTCCTTCCCACCTTATTCTGCCATCATTCCTTTTCCATATCTACTTCCTTTTATATTATATCAGTAAAATCAAATTATACATGTATTCTTTTGTAATCCACAACAGAAATACAATTCTCAAGTTATTTTACCTCTGCATCTCTTGGTTCTAGTTGAATCAAATTTTTGTTTAGTTCTGGTTTTCCTTAGAAATAATGAATTCTTTTGTTCATTAATGTCCATCTTCTTTCCTGGAAGAAAATGCTCAGCTTATCTGGGTAGTTTATTCTTGGCTGCATCCCAATTTCTTTTGTCTTTTGGAATATCAGATTCCAGGCCCTTTGATCCTTTAATGTGGAGGCAGCCAGATCTTGGGTGATCCTTATTGGCAACCTCAGTATTTAAATTGTTTTTTTTTTTTTTTTTGGCTGCTTTAAAATTTTTTCCTCAATCTGATAATTCAAATTTAGCCAATATTCCTTGGGGTTTTATTTTAGGGTTTCTTTCAGAAGTGTTCTATGAATTCTTTCAATGCCTATTTTACTTCTGATTCTATTACATTGCGCAGTTCTCTTTGATGATTTCTTGTAAAATATTATCTAGCTCTTTTTTTCATCATAGTTTTCGGAAAATCCAATAATCCTCAGATTATTCTCCTAGATCTATTTGCAGTTTGTCATTTTTCAATAGATAATTCATGGTTTTCCAATTTGTCATTTTTTTTGTTTTCTTATGATTCTTGCTGTTTCAATGAATCATTAGTTTCTATTTGTTCGGTTCTAATTTTTAAAGAATTATTTTCTTCATTAACTTTTTTTACTTCTTTCTGTATATGTCAAATTGAGTTTTTAAATGTATTCTTTTGGTCTGTGGAATTTTTTCCATTTCACTTATTTTTTTTAGTGAATTATTTTCTTTTTCCAATTCACAGATCCTACTTTCTTGCAAGTTCTTTGTCTTTTCCAATTCACCAATCCTACTTTCTAGTGAATTCTTTATTTTTCAATTCACAATTCTTACTTCTAGTTTTTTACTACTTTTTCCAATTCGTATTTCAGGAAGTTGTTGCTTTCTTGTAAGGCTTCTCTTTCCTTTCCCCATTTATCTTCTAACTCTCTTTTGAGTCTTTTAATGGTCTCTTCTATGAGAGCACCATGTGAAAGAGGACAGTCTGGTGCATGTTTGCTATTTGCTGTCTCTTCAGGTTTGTTGACCTGCTCTTTTTCTGCATAGAAGCTGTTGATTGTTCTTTTCATCTTTTTAATTCATGTTTTAAAGCCTTTAGGGTATGCCTCCTAGGCAAGGGGGTTACCAGCTTCTTCTCCAGAACAGGAGAGATGTAAACTGGTTTCTGGTTCTGAGGTATTGGAGTCCTCTGAGTGAGAGTTTTCCCTTCCCCAAATAGGAGGTGGATTCAGCACTGGCTGAGCTATCCAAGTGCCCAGTTGGGCTGTGTGAGTTAGCAATTGCCCTAGGCTAGAGATTAAGGGGTGAAAGTGTCACTGCCCCAGGCCAGAGCCTCTTGTAGGGCTGTGGGTATTAGCAAAAGCTGTGCTAATTCAGTGACAAAACTGCAGGCTTCTAATTGTTCTGGTTTCTTGGTCTGCTTGCTATTTGGAAAGCTTCAGAATAGTATACTCTCTACTGAACACACACACACACACACACACACACACACACGCTGCTGCCTGGGAGTTCTTGTTAATTTTACCTTTGTTCTTGTTCAGTCATTTTCAGTTGTGTGTGACTGTGATTCTTCTTGGCAAGGATACTTGGCAAAGATATTTTACAGAGAAGGAAACTGAGACAAACAGTTAAATTACTTGTTTAGGGTATCATAGCTCATAAAAGTGTCTTGGACCAGATTTAACTCAGATATTCCTAATTGCAGATTCAGCATGTTTTCTAGTATGTTATTTAGATGTCCACATCTCTACTTGCACATTGATAAGTTATTTTTCTATTTTTTTGCTAGGAAATATTTTTGGTCCAAGAACTCTATCTGAATATGACCTGGAAATGTGACCTACCCCTGATAAGTGAGTCTGCCTGTTAACAAGTGTTCATGCACCCTAAACAAATATAAGGACATATGCTTTGGATCAGGGACCTCTTTATACAATTTAAAAAATGAATAAACCTCTTCCTTAGTTAAAATAAATTTAGCTTGTGCAGAACTCCTAACTAGACAATATCCTTAGGGCCCACAGGTATTTTTCCCTACCAGCTGTGAGTTGAGCAGAAAAAAATGTTTCATTTTGACTTTTTCTTAGACTTTCATATTAGGATTTTCTGGTGCATATCTGTATCTCAACGAGATTACTGCTATTCTGTCATCTTGATTTTAACTCTATGACTTGGTATTGAGAGACCCTTCACAGAAGGAATGGCTATCAGTTGATAACATTTTCTCTTGGTCATGCTGGCTGATTTAGAATGGTTTGCCAGAGAAACTAGGCATTTACCTACACTTAACATTGTACACCAAGATAAGGTCAAAATAGGTTCATGGCCCTATTTTGGCATAAAGAATGAGATTATAAATAAATTAGAAGAACATAGTGTAGTTTACCTCTCAGACCTGTGGAAGAGGAAAGAATTTATGACAAAAGAAGAACTAGAGATCATTATTGATCACAAAATAGAAAATTGATTATATCAAATTGAAAAGTTTTTGTACAAACAAAACCACTGCAGACAAAATTAGAAAGGAAGCAATAAACTGGGAAAACATTTTTACAGTCAAAGGTTCTAATAAAGGTCTTATTTCCAAAATATATAGAGAATTGACTCTAATTTATAAGAAATCAAGCCATTCTCCAATTGATAAATGGTTAAATGATATGAACATACAATTCTCAGATGAAGAAATTGAATCAATTTCTAGCCATTTGAAAAGATGCTCCAAGTCATTATTAATCAGAGAAATGCAATTAAAACAACTCTGAGATACCACTACAGACCTGTCAGATTGACTAGAATGACAGGGAAAGATAATGCAGAATATTGGAAGGGATGTGGGAAAACAGGGACACTAATACATTGTTGGTGGAACTTTGAATACATCCAATCATTCTGGAGAGCAATTTGGAACTATTAAAAGTTAACAACCGATCCCTTTGATCCACAGTGTTACTACTGGGCTTATATCCCAAAGAATCATAAAGAAGGAAAGGCACCTGTATGGCAGGAATTTTTGTGGCACCCTCTTTGTAGTGGCCAGAAACTGGAAACTGAGTGGATGCCCACAATTGGAGAAATGGCTAATAAATTGTTATGAATATTATAGAATATTTTGTTTGGTAAGAAATACCAAAGGAGTTTCAGAAAGGCCTGGAGAGACTTACACAACGATGCTAATAAAAACCAGGGCCAAGACATTATATACTTCAACAATAATACTATATGAGAATCAATTTGATGGACGCCCTCTTCCCAAACAATGAATAACCAAATCAATTCCAATACAGCGTAAAATTGAACCAGCTACACCACAAAAAGAACTCTGGGAGAACTATGAACCACTACAGAATTTAATCCCTCTATTTTTGTCTCTTGCATTTTGATTTCCTTCATCGTACATTATTTCAAAGTCCAATTTCTTTGTACAGCAAAATAAGGGTATGGACATGTATACATATATTGTATTTAACTTATACTCTAACATATTTAACGTGTATTGGTCCACCTTCCATCTGGGGGAAGGGGTGGGGGGAAAGAGGGGAAAAGTTGGAACAAAAGGTTTTGTGTTGGAATCCTTACAAAGTGTTAAGTCATTAGAACTGATAGAGACAATAATTATCTAATTTAGCATGGTTCAGTATCATTGATCTGATCCTACAAGGGAGATTTGTGCAGAACTTGAAACAAGGTACTAAAGTGGAATTGAGGAGACAATGTTTAAATCTAGTTTAGAACTGATTTAATCCTACAACAAATAATGGTTTCCCAGTGATATAATGATGGGTGTGTACTCAGTGTACAGCATATAAGCTAGAAGCTCTCAGGTCCAGAGACAGAAACCCACTCTCAGAGGTGGAGACAGAGTCATTCCATATTCCACCTTTGTGCTGGGCAGAGACATTCAGAGGGAGCTAGGCGATGAAGCTCAAGACTTTGAAGGACACAGTAAAGGACTGGATTTTAACTCCTGGCTATATTTGGGGTGATTATTACTCGGAACCAAAACTAAGGCTGCCTCCAGAAATCCTCCCCAAGAATCCTGCTCCCAGAGAACAATTATATATTATACAAAAGAAGAAAAAAACACAGTTTTGCACTTGTCAATGCTGAAAAATTATCCATGCATATATCTTATAAATAAAAAGCTATAATAATAATAAAAAATGTAAAATAACTTGCTGGAAAAAAAAAGAAATCAAGCCATTCTCCAATTGATAAATGGTCAAATGATATGAACAGACAATTTTCAGATGAAGAAATTGACACTATTTCTAGCCATATGAAAAGATGCTCCAAGTCATCATAAATCAGAGAAATGTAAATTAAGACAACTCTGAGATAGCACTACACACCTCTCAGATTGGCTAGGAGGATAGGAAAATATAATGCTGAATGTTGGAGGGAATATGGGAAAATTGGGGCAATGATTCATTGTTGGTTGAATTGTGGATACATCTAGCCATTCTGGAGAACAATTTGGAACTATACTCAAAAAGTTATCAAACTGTGCATACCCTTTGATCCAGCAGTGTTACTACTGGGCTTATATCCCAAAGAGATCTTAAAGAAGGAAAGGGAGCTGTATGTCAAAAATGTTTGTGGCACAATTTTGTAGTGGCCAGAAACTGGAAACTGAGTGGATGCCCATCAATTGGAGAATGGCTGAATAAATTGTGGTATATGAATGTTATGGAATAATTATTGTTCTGTGAGAAATGACCAGCAAGAGGATTTCAAAAAGGCCTGGAGAGACTTACATGAACTAATGCTGAGTGAAATGAGCAGGACCAAGATATCATTATATACTTCCACAACAGTACTATATGATGATCAATTCTGAGGGATGTGACCCTCTTCAACAATGAGATGAACCAAATCAGTTCCATTTGTTCGATAATGAATAGAAGCAGCTATACCCAGCAAAAAAAGTCTGGGAAATGAGTGTGAACCACTACATAGCATTTGCAATCCCTACTTTTTTGTCTTCTTGCATTTTTTATTTCCTTCACAGGTTAATTGTACATTATTTCAAAGTCTGATTCTTCTTGTGCAGCAAGGTAATTGTATGAATATATATATATATATATATATATATATATATATTGTATTTAACATATACTTTAACATATTTAACATGTATTAGTCTACCTGCCATCTGAGGGAGATGATGGGGGAAGGAGGGGAAAATTGGAACAAAAGTTTTGGCAATTGTTAATGCTGAAAATATTACCCCTTCATATATCTTGTAAATAAAAAGCTATATAAAAATAATAAAAAAAGGAATGGTTTGCCAAAGCAAATCCAATAGAATCGGAGTGGAAAGAGCCATTCACATTCAGGGAGAGAACTATAGAGACTGAATGTGGATAGTAATTTCACTTTGTTGTTGTTTGTTTATTAAATTTTTCTTGTGTTTTGGTTGTTGTTGTTGTTATTGTTTTCATCTTTTGATCTAATTTTCTAGTGGAGCATGATGAATATGGAAATATATTTAGAAAAATTGCACATGTTCAATATATATTAGGTTCTGCTTGTTGTCTATGGTAGGGTGTAGAGGAGAGAAAGGGACAATATTTTGGCACACAAAGATGAATGTTGAAAACTATCTTTGCATGTATTTGGAAAAATAAAAAGACTATTAAAAATAAAGGACCATAAAAAAAAAGTATTAACCTGTCCCTTAATCTTAGTGATTTCACTATCTTATATTTGTAATCACCATTAAAGATAACCGAGAGGCTTCATTAGAAGTGTTTTTAAAATATGTGATATTCATATTTAAAAAATGAATGGTTTGCTGGCGTATACTAGGTAATCAAGAATCAGATTCAAGGAATACAGACACAGGAAGCTTTTGCATGTGAACATGACAATTCATATGAAGGTGAGAGAAGAAATTTATTGTTCTTTTCTTACAATATTCAATCACTCTTGGAAATAGAATTGTTTTTTAATTTGAAACCTTGTTTTTGAGATTCTGTGAGCCACAAGTACACACTTCAGGAAGCCACTGAGCAATTTCGAAAATTGAAAATTTTCATATTCAATATAGTGATGTGCAATAGAAAAGTGAAAATATGTAAATATATCAAACTATATTTTAAGGATACAATCTTCACACAAGTATACCTGAGTATACTCAGGTGATATCTTTCAGCATCAGTTCACAAAGACTTTTTCAGGGGGTCCTCAAACTTTTTAAAGAGGGGGCCAGTTCACTGTCCCTTAGACTGTTGGAGGGTCAGACTATAGTAAAAACAAAAACTTTGTTTTGTAGGCCTTTAAATAAAGAAACTTCATATCCCTGGGTGAGGCGGATAAACATCCTCAGCTGCCACATCTGACCTGCGGGCCATAGTTTGAGGACCCCTGTCATTTCTTTGATCATACTTTGGAACTTTCAATAGGTATAAACAAAATGTCATTAAGACAAACATTTATCACATCCCTAAAATAAAGTTGTTTGTTAAGAAATTGAACAATTCAAGAGGAAAATTTTACATGAAAATAAAAACAGATAGTTTGCCATGCATTCATATTAGCTACCTACCAATAGCTAATATTGTTATATTACTATTATCATTAATTATTAATTATTTTATTGTAATAATTTCATTGTTATTTATGCCAAAAATAGCTAACATTTACCTAATGATTTATAAAAAAAAAATCCATTACAAAAATTGTCCTCAAAACTACTCTGGGATTTACATTTTTGGTTATGCATTTTGTATGAAGAACCTGAGTAAGAAAGAAATCAAGTAATTTGCTCTGATACAGCTGTTTGAGCTTAGAACTTCCTGACTCCAGTTCTAGAATTCTATAAATGATGACCTAGTTAAGCCACTAATTAAGAAGGACATATATTGAGAATCAGGAACTACTTCTTTGAGTCCTTACTGCTTTTCAGCTACTTCCTCTAGTACTTACTGGTACTGTTTTGATATACTGCATATTGGCTATCACAGTCAAAAGAAATCCATGCTTCAATTTTATTTATACAAGACAGATGTTATGTAGTGACAAGGTCCCTTCAAGGCTGGAATGTATACGTAATAACATGTGTTAAATAGCATCTCAGATCAATCTTGCACCAGAAATTTGACTGTAGTGATTTAAAGCTGTTATTCTTTGAATTCAAAATCTAATTTTAATATACTTTTCTGTCAGTTGTTTTCTCTGCTTTTAAATGAATTTAGGTCATCTCAACATATTCTCAGTTGCATTGAAATTTAAAGAATAAGATATATATATATATATATATATATATATATACACATATATATATATATAATTCCTCATTTTTGAACAGAATAAACTTGATATATGTTTTGTTTTTCAAAATGCCTCCATATTGATGAATATATACTGATCAAATTCTTCTGTTACTCACTAGGAAGCAGGCTCTTGAAAAGTAACTCTATCTTTTTTTTTTTTTTTTTTTTAATTTAATAGCCTTTTATTTACAAGATATATACATAGGTAACTTTACAGCATTAACAATTGCCAAACCTCTTGTTCCAATTTTTCACCTCTTACCCCCCCACCCCCTCCCCTAAATGTCAGGATGACCAGTAGATGTTAAAATATATTAAATATAACTTAGATACACAATAAGTATACATGACCAAAACATTATTTTGCTGTACAAAAGAATCAGAACTCTGAATTATTGTACAATTAGCTTGTGAAGGAAATCAAAAATGCAGGTGTGCATAACTATAGGGATTAGAATTCAATGTAATGGTTTTTAGTCATCTCCAGAGTTCTTTTTCTGGGTATAGCTAGTTCAGTTCATTACTGCTCCATTAGAAATGATTTGGTTGATCTCGTTGCTGAGGATGGCCTGATCCATCAGAACTGGTCATCATCTAGTATTATTGTAGAGGTATATAATGATCTCCTGGTACTGCTCATTTCCTCAGCATCAGTTCGTGTAAGTCTCTCAGGCCTTTCTGAAATCATCCTGTTGGTCATTTCTTACAGAACAGTAATATTCCATAATTTTCATATACCACAATTTATTCAGCCATTCTCCAACTGATGGACATCCATTCAGTTTCCAGTTTCTAACCACTACAAAAAGGGCTGCCACAAACATTCGTGCACATACAGGTCCCTTTCCCTTCTTTATAATCTCTTTGGGATATAATCCCAGTAGTAACACTGCTGGATCAAAGGGTATGCACAGTTTCATAACTTTTTGAGCATAGATCCAAACTACTCTCCAGAATGGTTGGATTCGTTCACAACTCCACCAACAATGAATCAATGTCCCAGTTTTCCCACATCCCCTCCAACAATCATCATTATTTTTCCTGTCATCTTAGCCAATCTGACAGGGTGTGTAGTAGTATCTTAGAGTTGTCTTAATTTGCATTTCTCTGATTAATAATGACTTGGAGCATCTTTTCATATGACTAGAAATAGTTTCAATTTCTTCATCTGAGAATTGTCTGTTCATATCCTTTGACCATTTTCAATTGGAGAATGGCTTGATTTTTATAAATTAGAGTTAATTCTCTATATATTTTGGAAATGAGGCCTTTATCAGAACCTTTGACTGTAAAAATATTTTCCCAGTTTATTGCTTCCCTTCTAATCTTGTCTGCATTAGTTTTGTTTGTACAAAAGTTTTCAGTTTGGTATAATCGAAATTTTCTATTTTGTGATCAGTAATGATCTCTAGTTCTGCTTTGGTCATAAAGACCTTCCCCTTCCACAGGTCTGAGAGGTAAACTATCCTATGTTCCTCTAATTTATTAATAATTTCATTCTTTATGCCTAGGTCATGAACCCATTTTGACCTTATCTTGGTGTCAGTGTTAAGTATGGATCAATGCCTAGTTTCTGCCATATTAGTTTCCAATTTTCCCAACAATTTTTATCAAACAGTAAGTTCTTATCCCAAAAGCTGGGATCTTTGGGTTTGTCAAAGACTAGGTTGCTATATTTGTTGACTGTTTTATCCCTTGAACCTAATCTATTCCACTGATCAACTAATCTATTCCTTAGCCAATACCAAATAGTTTTGGTAACTGCTGCTCTATAATATAATTTTAGATCTGGTACAGCTAAGCCACCATCATTTGATTTTTTTCATTAATTCCCTTGAAATTCTTGACCTTTTTGTTTTCCATATGAACTTTGTTGTTATTTTTCTAGGTCATAAAAATAGTTTTTGGGAGTCTAATTGGTATAGCGCTAAATAAATAGATTAGTTTAGGTAATATTGTCATCTTTATTATATTTGCTCGCCCTATCCAAGAGCATTTAATATTTTTCCAATTGGTTAGATCAGACTTAATTTGTGTGAAAAGTGGTCTGTAATTTTGCTCATAAAGTTTCTGAATTTCCCTTGGCAGATAGATTCCTAAATATTTTTATATTATCAGTAGTTACTTTAAATGGAATTTCTCTTTGTAACTCTGACTGTTGGATTTTGTTAGTGATATATAAGAATGCTGATGACTTATGTGGGTTTATTTTATAACCACAACTTTGCTAAAGTTGTGGATTATTTCTAATAACTTTTAGCAGAATCTCTGGGGTTCTCTAAGTATACCATCATGTCATCGGCAAAGAGTGATAATTTGGCTTCCTCATTTGCCTATTCTTATTCCTTTAATCTCTTTCTCAGCTCTTATTGCTATAGCTAGCGTTTCTAATACAATATTAAATAGTAACGGTGATAGTGGGCAACCTTGTTTCCTCCAGATCTTATTGAGGAATGGTTGCAGTTTGTCTCCATTACATATGATGCTTACTGATGGTTTTAAATAGATGCTGCTGATTATTTTAAGGAAAAGTCCATTTATTCCTATACTCTCAAGTGTTTTTATAGGAATGGATGTTGGATTTATCAAATGCTTTTCTGCATCTATTGAGATGATCATATGGTTTTTGTTAATTTGGTTATTAACATGGCCAATTATATTGATAGTTTTCCTAATATTGAACCAGCCCTGCATTCCTGGTATAAATCCTACTTGATCATAGTGTATTATCTTGGAGATGATTTTCTGTAGTCTTTTTGATAATATCTTATTTAAGATTTTAGCATCAATATTCATTAGGGAGATTGGTCTATAATTTTCTTTCTCTGTTTTCAAGCCTACCTGGTTTAGAGTATCAATACCATGTCTGTGTCATAGAAGGAATTTGGTAGGACTCCTTCATTCCCTATTTTATCAAATAATTTATATAGCATTAGGATCAATTGTTCTTTAAATGTTTGGTAAAATTCACATGATCAAATCCATCTGGTCCTGGGGATTTTTCTTAGGGAGTTGTTTAATTGCCTGTTCTATTTCTTTTTCTGAAATGGGACTATTCAAAACAATTTACTTCTTCCTCTATTAGTCTGGGAAGTCTGTATTTTTGGAGGAGTCATCCATTTCACTTAGGTTATCAAATTTATTGGCATAAAGTTGAGCAAAATAATTCCTTATTATTTCTCTAATTTCCTCTTCATTGGTGGAAAGTTCTCCCTTTTCATTTTAAGACTACTAATTTCATTTTCCTCCCTCCTTTTTCTAATCAGATTTACCAAAGGCTTATCTATTTTATTGGCTTTTCATAGAACCAACTCTTAGTTTTATTAATTAGTTCAATAGTTTTTTTACTTTCAATATTTTTAATTTCTCCTTTTAATTTTAAATTTCCAATTTAGTATTTGATTGGGGGTTTTAATTTGGTCTTTTTTAGTTTTTTTAGTTTGCAAGCCCAATTCATTAATCTTTTCTTTCTCTGTTTTATTCAAGTAAGCCTCTAAGGATATAAAATTCCCTCTCATTACTGCTTTGGCTGCATCCCACAAATTTTGGTATGATGTCTCATCATTGTCATTATCTTGAGTGACATTATTAATTGTATCTATAATTTGCTGCTTCACCCAATCATTTTTAAGATGAGATTGTTTTAGTTTCCAATTACTTTTTGGTCTATTTCCCCTAACTTTTTTGTTGAATGTAGTTTTTATTGCATCATGATCTAGAAAAGAAAGCATTTACTCTTTCTGCTTTCTTGCATTTAATTTTGAGGTCTTTATGTCCTAATATATGGTCAATTTTTGAATAGGTTCCATGAACTGCTGAGAAGAAAGTATATTCCCTTCTATCTCCATTCAATTTTCTCCAAAGATCCAATATACCTAAATTTTCTAATATTCTATTTACTTCTTTAATTTCTTTCTTATTTGTTTTCTGGTTTGATTTGTCTAATTCTGAGGATGCAAGGTTGAGATCTCCTACTATTACAGTTTTGTTGTCTATTTCTTCTTTGCAACTCTTTGAACTTCTCCTTTAGGAAGTTGAGTGCCATACCACTTGGTGCATATATATTTAATATTGATATTGCTTCGTTGTTTATGCTACCCTTTAGCAGGATGTAGTTTCCTTCCTTATCTCTTTTAATTAGATCAATTTTTACTTTTGCTTGATCTGAGATAAGGATGGCTACCCTCCTTTTTGACTTCACCTGAAGCATAATAGATTTTGCTCCAGCCTTTTACTTTTTACTCTATATCATCCCCTTGCTTTAGATGTGTTTCTTGTAAACAACTTATATTGTAGAGGTTCTGACTTTTGATCAGTCTGCTATCTGCCTCCTCTTTATGGGAGTTCATCCCATTTACATTTACGGTTAGAATTACTAAATCTGTATTTCCTGCCATCCTAATAACCCCAGATTGTGCTTTACTTATTCTTCCCTCCCCAACCCTCTTTCCCCTTTTAAACTTATGTACCCCTCTTGTATCCGATACTTATCCTCTTTATAATCCCTCCCTCCCCACCTTTGAGTCTTTCCCCTTCCTTCCCTTATTACTCTTTTTCTTTTCCCTTTTCCTCTCCCCCGTTTTAATGAGGCGAGAGAGAATTTTCTCTAAAACAAATGTCAATTATTTTTTCTTTTAGCCAACTCTGATGAGAGTAAGATTCACACACTGTTCCTCCCTCTCTAAATTCCCTCAGAATGATAAGTTTCCTTAGCCTCTTTGTGGGATGTGGTTTCCCTCTTTTATCCCTCCTTCCCACCTTATTCTGCCATCATCCCTTTTCCATATCTACTTCCCTTTTTATATTATATCAGTACAATCAAATTATACATGTATTCTTTTTGTATATCCACAAAGAAATACAATTCTCAAGAGTTATTTTTACCTTTTCTGCATCTCTTGAGTTCTATTCTTGGAGATCAAATTTTTTTGTTTAGTTCTGGTTTTCTTCAGAAACAAATGGAATTCATTTGTTTCATTAAATGTCCATCTTCTTCCCTGGAAGAAAATGCTCAACTTAACTGGGTAGTTTATTCTTGGCTGCATCTCAGTTCTTGTGCCTTTCGAGATATCATATTCCAAGCCCTTCTTTCCTTTAATGTAGAGGCAGCCAGATCTTGGAGTGATCCTTATTGTGGCACCTCGGTATATTAAATGGTTTTGGCTGCTTGTAAAATTTTTTCCTTAATCTTATAGTTCTGAAATTTTGCCACAATATTCATTGGGTTTTATTTTAGGGTTTCTTTCAGAAGGTGTTCGATGAATTCTTTCAATGCCTATTTTACCTTCTGATTCTATTACATCTGGGCAGTTCTCTTTTGATGATTTCTTGTAAAATAGTATCTAGGCTCTTTTTTTTCATCATAGTTTTCAGAAAGTCCAATAATCCTCAGATTACTCTCCTAGATCTATTTTCCATGTCTGTCGTTTTGTAGGTAGATAATTCATGGTTTTCAGTTTGTATTATTTTTTTTTGCTTGACTGATTCTTGCTGTTTCAATGAATCATTAGTTTCAATTTGTTCAGTTCTAATTTTTATAAAAAATTATTTTCTTCATTATTTTTTTTTCTTTCTGTATATGTCCAATTGAGTTTTTGAATGTATTGTTTTGGTCTGTGGAATTTTTTCCATTTCATAATTTTTTTTAGTGAATTATTTTCTTTTTCAATTCACAGATCACTACTTTCTTGCGTGTTCTTTGTCTTTTTCAATTCACGGATCCTACTTTCTTGCAGTTCTTTGTCTTTTCAATTCCACAAATCCTACTTTCTAGTGAATTCTTTATTTTTCAATTCACAATTCTTACTTTCTGAGATTTTTTACTTTTTCCAATTCGTATTTCAAGGAAGTTGTTGCTCTCTTTAAAGGGCTTCTCTTTCCTTTCCCCATTTATCTTCTAACTCTCTTTTGAGACTTTTTAATGGTCTCTTCTATGAGAAGCATTATGTAAGGAAGGGACAATCTGATGCATTTTTGCTGTTTAGAGGGGTCTCTTCAGGTTTGCTGACCTGCTCTTTTTCTGCATAGAAGCTGTCGATTGTTCTTTTCATCTTTTATTCATGTTTGAAAAGCCAACTTTAGGGTAGGTCTCTAGGCAAAGGGGTTACCAGCTTCCTCTGCAGAGCAGGGAAAGATGTAAACCAGATTTCTGGGCTCGAGGTATGGGAAGTGCTCTGGGTGAGGAGTTTTCCCTTCCCCCAACAGGAAGTGGATTCAGCACTGGCTGAGCTATCAAACTGCTTAGTAGGGCTGAGTGGATTATCGATTGCCCTGGGCTAGAGACTAAGTGGTGAAATGTGTCACTGCCCAGGCTGGAGCCTCTTTTGGGACTGTAGTTGCTGGCCTGACTGCAGAACACAGAGCCACAAATCTGCCTAGGGTCTCTGCACGATCAAATCGCCCTGGAAAAGCTCTATGAATGTCAAGCCAGAGCTCTCCACTGTGCAGATTGAGGCTAACCCGGGCTCGTCCTCCTGCCGTGCAGGGATCACAACTGCCCCAAGGAGAAGCCCCACTGCGGGTTGGGGCTGCTCTTGTGCATGAGATCTGTGCCTTCACCCTGGGTTTGAGACTCTCCTCGGAACCTAATTTCTCTTCCCCGTCTGCTAATCTCCCCCTGGCTAGGAACCAACCTTTTTGGGTGAGACTGCAGATTTTTCTTTGGCCAGTGAGTTGATTCTACTTCTATCTTTACAATTGTAGATCAAGACTATTTTTGAGGCTCGATATAATATTGATAAAGAGGGTAAGAGAAGAGCTTAGAACGTCGCGTGTGACTTCTCCGCCATCTTGGCTCCGCCCCCCCCAACTCTATCTTTAATATATACATTTCAATCATGGGGAACTAATGAAAAGGTTAAAATAACTTCCCCCTAAATCCTCAAAATAGTAAACTGTAGGCTCTTACTCTAGCTGTTATTTCTCACCAAATACTCATTTTAATTTGATAGTTTCTTTAATATAAGAAAGCAAAGTGACTTATTTATTTGTTTGTATATTTATTTTTGCTCAGGCAATTGGGGTTAAGTGACTTGCCCAGGATCACATGGCTAGGAAGTGTTAAGTGTCTTAGACCAGATTTGAACTCATCCTCCTAACTTCAAGGCTGGTGCTGTATCTACTGAACCACCTAGCTGCCACATGATTTATTTCTTAGTGGATTGAAATGTTTGTCATTGCTGGAGAAGAAAATTATATAATCATATTGCTCCAAACAAACAAAAAAAAAAAAACTCTAATATAAGGTCACAGATCAGAATTGGGAGATATTGCCTTTTTTTAGACTTTGAACAAATTAACTATTCCTTAATTCTTTCTGTCATCTTCAATATGTCATCAATTGACTCCTTCTGAATTGCATACCCTGATATTATTGTATATCCCTTCCTTAAAAATAAAACAAACAAGAAAAAACTTGAACCTAAATTTCTGTCATGTTATGATCACATGTACCTTCCATGTGATACCATATACGTTATAATTCCTTAAAAAATTTTGAGAAATAAATCTACTCATATTGTCTATTTCTTACCACTCACTTTCTCAGTCATTTCATTTCTGACTTCACGATTCAAATAAATTATTTTATTCTAGAAACTAATTATTTTTAAACTGTGGAGTGAAAGCGATAAGGCTCTTTTAATCTCTTTTAATATAAATACCTTTATTTAAATCAAGCTCTATTTCACTATAAATTTAATCCTCACATAACAGTTTATCTCTGTACTAGTAACTAATCATTCCATATCTCTATCCTAAATTCTGTACCTAATTCAATTCCCACATCACCACCTTCTTATTAAAAATATTTTCCTACATGTTTTATAACTATTTCAAGAGCAACATGTTGAATACAGACCCCCACTGAACTAATTGCAACTTTCCTCCAAATGTTTCTATTTTTTCTTGCAATGTTCTCTCTAAAATGTAATGTTTGTTCTCTGTTGAATTTTTCTTGGTGTTGCTGGAGGCAGCCTTCGTTTCAGTTCAGTAATCATCACATGTGCAGCCAGGTGTTAAAGTCCAAAGCCTTTATTTCCTCTTTCCAAGTCTTATCCCTGGGACTTTTTTCCTTTCGGTTACTTTTCTTATAGTCCAGATCCTTTATTATCTCCTTCCTGGGGCTGGTCAGCTTTCTGTAGAGCCTTTCATTCTGGCCTTAATCTTAGTGGGGAAAGTGCAGGAGTCTAGGCCAACCACCAGGAAGACTGAAGCTTTAAGCATCCTTTGTTTCAAGTTCAGAGTTCTGGCCCATAACATTTTCTATTTAAACCAGAATTGTAACCTCTAATTCATTCTTGATTTTTCACTCTTACTATCCATTTCCTATCAATTGTCATGTCTTTTTGAATCTACCTATGCAACATTTGTCCTTTTCAAAGAATTATACTTAAGACATAAATCTTACTTTGTTTTTTTCCTATAATACTCTGACTTCTCCCTAAATAATATCCCTGTTTTCTCTCTTTGTCTCTAATTCAACTGCAAAATAATTGTTAAATGTTTCTGTGACATAGTTGCAACCACATCACTTCTTCCCCCCAAAATTTAATGAAACCTCACTGTCTTAGAAAATAGTATATGAATTCTTATTGTGACATTTATGGGACTCTATAATCGGATTCCCACCTACCATTTTATTCATATTGTATATATTTAAATATTGAATTTTGGACTGATTTATAGAAATCCATCTATAAAATTAAACAATTATATTTTTTTAGATAAGTGAATGTACTTCATTCTTATTTTAGAGTGTTTTTTTTTGTTTGTTTGTTTGTTTGTTTGTTTGTTTGGTATTTCCAGGAGTGGAGTCCAGATGGCAGATTGAAATAAGGAAGCTGCTTGAGATCTCCAGGGTTCCCTTGGAAACCAAATGAAACCAAGCCTCTGAACAGAACCTGAAGGAATGAAATCACTCTCCAGTTCAAGATAGACTGCAAAAACTTCAAGAAAAATCATTCTCACTGGAATAAAAGGGGTATTCAGTCCAGCTCAGACAAAGTCTGGGAAAGTCAGTGAGAGTGTCTTAATCACAACAAATCAACAACTGAGAGCCTTGGTCCTAGCTTAGTAGAGTAAGTGAGGCAGCTTCTAGTCCACGTTTAGAAGGCAAATACTTTATTTTTGATTCTCTAATAAATTTATTTTTAATATGCATTACTTTATGAATCATATTGGGAGATAAAAATCAGAGCAAAAGGGAAAAAAACAGAAAAAGAAATGTGTGATGATTTATATTGTTTCCTTAATTCTTTTTCTAGATGCAGATGGTAAATTCTGTCGAAAGTCTATTGGGAATGCATTGGATGACTGATAAGAAGATGAGGAAGATATCTGATAGTCTAATTGAAATGAATGAATATTTACAAAAATATAAATTCTCCAGGATAACAGAAAAGAACATCAATTCCTTAAATTGTCCCATTTTTAGAAAATGAAATTCAACAAGGCATCAATGAACTCATTAAGAAAAAGTCTACAGGGCCAGATGGAATTACAAGTGAATTCTACCAAACATTTAAAGAATAATTAAGCACAATACTATGTAAATTATTTGGAAAAAGAGGTAAAGAAGTAGTTCTGTCAAATTTCTTCTTTGACACAAATATGGTACTAAATTAGGAAGAGCCAAAACAGAGAAAGAAAATTACAGAAAAATCAACATAATGAATATGGATGCAAAATTTTAAAATAGAATATTATCAAAAAGATTACAGCAACTTATCGGCAGGGTAATGCACTATAACCAATTTAATTTATACAAGGAAAGTAGGGCTGGTTTAATATCAGGAAAACTATTACTGTAATCCACCATTTTAATACAGAAAAGGCTTTAGACAAAACACAGCACACATTCTGATTTAAAAACAGTAAACAACATAGAAATTTAGTGATCTTTCCTTAAATTAATAAACAGTAGCTAACAAAAACCAACATCACACACATTACTTGTAAAGGAGAGAAGCTAGGTGCATTCTCCAAAAAACAAGGATGAAATAAGATTGCCCATTATCACTACTATTATTAAACATTTTACTTTAGCAATAAGAACATTTCTTGTTAATTAAAGGAATTATAAAAGGAACGAGGAAATATAACTATCACACTTTGCAAATGATATGATGAAATACTTAGAGAATTCTAGAAAATGTTCAAAAAAATAAAAAACACTTGATACAATTAATAGCTTTAGCAAGTTGCAGGATACAAAATGCATTCATACAAATACTCAAGATTTCTACTACTGACAAAAACTAAGGAAGAGATAGAAAGAAAAATTTCATTTAAGGTAACTGTAGACAAAATATTTGAATGTTCTCCACCCAAGACAAATCCAGGAATTATATGAACAAATTACAAAACATGTTTTACACAAATAAAATCAGATATAAACAATTGGAAAATATCAATTGCTCTTGGATAGAGTAAGCTAATATAATAAAAATGACAATTCTGCCTAAATTGATCTATTTGTTCGGTGCCATACCTGGAAATTGCCAAAAAATGTTTGATAGAACTAGAAAAAATAAAATTAAATTCATCTGGAAGAAGAAAAGGACAAGAATATCAAGGAATTGATAGAAAAAATACAAAGGATAGGAACTTAGCAGTACCAGACCTAAAACTATGATAAAACATCAATCATCAAAAACATTTTGTACTGACTAAGAATTAGAGTGTAGGATCAGTGGAATAGATTAGATATACACAACACAATAATTAAGGCCAAAGTAATCTATTATTTTATAAACTCCAAAATTCTGGCTTCTGGGATAATAAATCACTATTTCAGAAAAATCATTGGTAAAACTGGAAATTAATATGTCAGAAACTCAGGAGAGACCTACATCTCACAACGATATCAAAAAAGATCAAAACGTATGCATAATTTTGGCATAAAGTATGACACCATAAACAAATTAGGAGAGCAAAGGATAATTTATATATCAGATTTTTGGAGAAGAGAAGAATTTATGAAAAAAACAGTATCTAGAGACTACTATGAAAGGCAAAATGAACAACTTCATTTACATTAAATTAAAAGTTTTTTGTTTTTTGTTTTTCTGTAAACAAAACCAACAGAAACAAGATTAAAAGGGAAGTACAAATCTGGGGGGAAAAAATTTGCAGTCAGAATTTTTGATAGAGGTCTCATTTCTAAATTATATAAAGAGCTATGTCAAATTTATAAGAATACAATTCATTCTGTGTTTGAAAAATGGTAAAGGGATATGGACAGACCATTATCAGTTAATGAAATGAAAGCTACCTCTAACCATATGAAAACATGTTCTTAATCAGTATTGATTAGAAAATGCCAATTAAAATGACTGAGATAATACCTCATATTTCTCAGATTGGCTAAAATGACAGAAAAAAAGATACTGATAAATGTTTCTGGGGGTGTGGGAAAACTGGGACACTAATGCTTGGTTAGTGGTGTTATAAAATGATTGAATAATTAATGGAGAAAAAATTGGAATTAAGCCCAAGGATTTTAAAATTGTGCTTACCCTTTGTCCTAGCAATGCCCCTACTGTTTTTGTATTCCAGGGAAATCACAAAAGACTGAAAAGAACCCACATGTAGCAAGCTCTTTTGTGGTAGCAAAGAATTGGAAAACAAACAGATACATACCAATTGTGATGACTGAATGAGTTGTGGTATATGATGATAATGAAATAATACCATCATATTAAACAATGATGAATAAGCTGATTCTAGAAAGGCCTGGAAAATTTGCATGAATTGATGCTTGTAGAAACATGCAGAACTAAGCATACATTGTGTACAATAATAGCAAGAAGAAGTAATGATCAACTATGAAAGTCTTAGTTCTTCTCAGTGGTTCAGTGATCCAAAGCAATCATAATAGAGTATGGATAGAAAGTGCCATCTGCATTCAGAAAACGAGCAATAGAGTTTAAATGCAAATCAACATATAATATATTCACTTCTTTTTCTGTTTTTTTTTATTAGTCTGTCATGATTTTTCCCTTTTGTTCTCTCCCAACTTGATTCATAAAGTAATGTGTATTAAAATAAATACATACATAAATTTAAAAAAATTTAAAAAAATAAATCTTGTAACAATGCTATGGGGATTAGTATAAACTTTATTGTTGTTGGGATCTATGAGATGTTCATTGAAGAGTAACACCTCTGATGCAAAGGTTTCAAAAGCCCTTTTAGGTCTGTTCATCCACTTTTGGTGTCTATCTGGCATTTAACTCTCAACCTCAAAGAAGCTTTAGAATATGAAATAGTCACATGCAGGTAAATCATTTTTTCTGGTTTTGCTTGGTTCAGATGTGCTCAAACAAATTAGGAGAACTGACAAACCTCAAAGCTATTGGTCAGTTATTTCTATATATACTTATTTGAAGACTTACTCCAGTGGAATTTTAGATGAGAACAATGTTTTCCAATGGCTGCAAAGTCAGTGGAAATAGGTGTTATGGAGTTCTTTGATCTTGCTTGGACCTCCAAGACCCAAAGTCATCTACTACAATTCAAGGCATTACCAGTGATGTTTTCCTCTTGCCACTTGACTATGATGACTCTGGAAGAGTTATTGAGATGGACAGATTTATGTAATCTTTCCTTACTTATATGAAATTCATAAATGAGTCAAAGCATCATTCCATAATGGCATTTTTCCTCTTGAAAATGAAGAACAATAATTCTACTTTATTTAAACTCTATGTTTCTATCATACTCTATTGCCAGTCACTCCCTGAGATGCATATGCCATCTCCTATCTTCAGAATATGACAAAGATATTTTTCCTAGAATATATTCACTCTTCAACTTTAGAATTCAGAAATAATATTTTCAAATTTCAGCTAATATTATGTCTTTCATGAAATCTTCCTTAATTTTTCTTTTATCATTTTTCCTTGCAATATGCTTTTTATTTGCATAGCAAATTCCCTTCCTGCACAGAAAAGTTGCTCCTTGAGATTAGAAATTGATATAAATGTGTTGTTCTTCCTCTCAGTGGTTGCATATAGAAAGGGCACTTAATAATGTTTATTAGACTGGGGTTAGGCAAAATAAAATAAACAATTAAGATGAGTTAGAATAAGTTTTCACATTTTCATTCTATAACTCCTTCATTTTATCATTGATAATTTGAGCCCCTGAGAATATATCTGATTTGCCTCCACATTTGTAAAGTGAGGGGAAAAAACAGGATTTTAAAATAGACTCATCAATTGTTTTTATGTATAATTTCTTTTTTTGATGGTCTTCTTTCTCAGAGTCCTTAGCCTCTAAATATGGATCTTAGTGGATGTTTTTAATAATTCTGTCTCAATAAATTGAGTCACTGCTACCAGTCAAAATGAACAAGTAGAATAACTAATTAAAATTTTTTACCAGTGTCACTAGTCTTGAAAGCTATTTCTAGGTTTTCTGTTATTTTGAAGGAAATGCTCTTAGTTCCACTACCTCAATCCAAAGCTCCTTGTGAGTGTCCAAAGCTGCTCTAATAATGATGTATATTTTGATGGAATGAATGCTCTCAAAATAAAATATACATAATTAAAATTGTATTACTTATCTATTCTTTACCATCATTTTTTACCATCATTTAAAAGATAGAAAGAAAAACACTATCACTGAGAAATCTACTAAAATCATAAAATAAAAGTGATCTCCAGAGTAATTGAATAATTACTTTAAATAATAACCACAAACAGAGAAGAGAGGTGAAAATAAATAGAAGAAATGCTGCAAAGATATCCAGAGTTGATGAATGCCAAGTAATTTTATAATTGTTTTTCCTCACATTATTTCTGTTCATTAAGGGGAAAAATAACAAGACTCTTTGTCAATAAGTAGATGCAATTTGATTAGGAATTAACTAAATCCTTCATAGTTTTCTTTTGTCATATTATAACAAGTTTTCATTCATTTCATTCATTCATAAAGAGGAACTGAAAAACAGTTATTTATTACATAATTTATCAAAATAGTTTTTAAAGTATCCCAAGCAGATTCTAATGTGTTTTACAAACACATAAGATCCAAGGGTCATTTTTATTTGCTTTTTCTCATCTCTGGAACTTTCTATCTCATCTCTTCAGTCTAATTTCCCAGGCATCCTTTAAGTCTCAGCTAAATTCTGACCTTCTATAAGTTGTTTTTTTTTTTTTTTCCTGAGCTTCCTTCATGCTAATTCCCTACCTTCTATTGGTTATTGAATCCCACCTCCAAACTGGAGACCATCTCCAATCATCCTGTTCTATATTTTTCCCCTAGACTCACATGGTTATAGACTACAGAGTGATACTGGTTACTTTGCACAGTTCTTCCTTACTTAAATCAAATTCACTTGCTAGTTATGGGGCCATATTCCTGGTATCAGTGATCCAATGTCCTACACATTAATGCTGTAGAAATGATGAATGAAAAAAAAAAAACATAAAAGATACAGCAATAAAACTTCTAAATAGTTGTTCCCATTTTCTGCTAAAAAATTGAAGTTCCAATTTCTTAATGAGTGGGGTTCTTAAAATTAAATATGTGTGTGTATGTGCTTGTGTGTTTGTGTGTATGTACACACACACACACACACACACACGGTCACCAAGAACACTTTGGGTGGTATGGAGATGCTTCTGGAACACTCTAAGAATGATCCTTTTTAAAAATTGAAAAAACACTGATTTTAAGTTAAATGTTAGTAAAGTAAGGATGGAATATTTTCCTAAAGCAATTCTATGGAAACACTAACATTTATTCTCTGCTATCTTGAGTGATCTATAAATTCCTGGTTAATATCTTTACACTGATGGTTACAGTCATTCCCAAAGAGATTTGAATTTTCAACCTCATTTCTCTGAAGGTAAAGCAGCATTTTCAGATTTTCAATATTAAAACAAATAAAAAGGAAATTAAAATTTTATTACATGTTGATTGGTAGAAGTAGTGATCTTCATTCCACTTTCTTTAAATCAAGGAACTATATTCTGGCTAATTTATACGAACATTGACATGTTGTTCTTCCAGTCATTGCATTAAATAGGGCATTTAATAATACTTATTGGACTGAAGTGAGGAAAAGTAAAATAAACCATTAAGATGGGTCTTCTAACATTATTGTATGCTGTACATGAACCAATAATTATCCTGAATTACTGCTACAAAATTATTTAACATGTCATTTGTTATCTGGTGTCTTCCCAATAGACATTCCGTGGTGTCTTTTGATAGATTTTTAAACCTTGTGTTTGATTATGACAATATTAATAGCAACCTTATAATCTTTTATCTTTTTATTACTCATTCAAGAAACATTGATTAGGCAGTTATTACATAAAAACTGAAAAGTCCTTACTTTTTCTTATCAGTAGAGGAGATCAAAAACTCTGGGAATGAATAAAAATGAAGATCTTCATGATGATATGTATGTATATACATAAAAATATGAATGATTGTTTATTTCCTCAGTGATATCTCCCATTGTGGAAATAACATTAACCAAGCTTATTGAAAATAACATACATCCCAGGAAGTTATTTGCTGTATATCAAGGTAAAATGATTTGCCCAATGTACATGGCTAACAAATACCAGGGAAAAATTTTGCATTTTTTTTGTATATTTACATGAAGAACATCTGTTTAATATATCAAATATTGTGTGTATATGCATACATGCATATTTATTTAGCCATTCTCTAATTAATGGACATCCATTCAGTTTCCAGCTTTTAGCCACTACAAAAGGGATGCCACAAACATTTTTGCACATGTGTATCCTTTTCCCTCCTTTAAAAACTCTTTGGGATACAAGCCCAGTAGTAACATTGCTGAGTCAAAGGCCCAGTTTGATAACATTTGGGGCATAGTTCCAAATTGCTCTCCAGAATGGTTGGATTCATTTATAGTTCCACCAAGAAAGCATCAGGGTCCAGTTTTCCAACATCCCCTTCAACATTCAGCATTATCTTTTTCTGTCATGTTAGCCAGTTTGACAGGTTATATAATAAATATCTCAGAGTTGTCTTAATTTCCATTTCTCTCCTCAATATTGATTTGGAGCACCTTTTCATATGACTAGAAATAGTTTCAATTTCTTCATTTGAAAATTGTCTATTCATATCCTTTGACCATTTATCAATTGGAGAATGGCTTGACCTATTATAAATTTGAGTCAATTCTCTATATATTTTGAAAAATGAGGTCTATATCAGAACCTTTGAATATAGGGTTTGTTGAGGGGGTGGAGTCAAGATGGCAGGGAGGACACACATGTCATTTTAAGCCCCCCTTCACTATTAATTACCAAGTTCAGCCTCAGAAATAGTGCCTGACTGGTAAAATCCATGAATACTGGGAATACAACAAATTACTAGCTGAACTGGAAGACAGCCAGAAAGAGTATGTCCTCATCAGGCTGGGGGAGACCCACACAGGCAGGGAGGCAGAACACAGAGGCTAGCACACTGAGTGGACCAGGGGAGGGGTGGTCTATGGGTGGAGGATTTGCAGAGAGGACTCTACCACAGATTGGCTGCTCTGCTTTGGTTACAAAGCAGTAGCTCAGCAGAAAAGTTACACAAAAGCCAAAGATAGAGTACTTCCAAAAATGTCAGAATTTAACAAGACCTGCCTATACCCATCCAGCACCAGAAGTGATTCTGCACAGATTACAGCACAGCTGTGCAGCTGCATTCTGCAGTGTTGGGCTTTTGCCCAGGACAGCCACACTTCTGCACAGCAAAGGGTGGGGTGGGGGGCTGGTGTCTGCCCGGGGCAGTGAAACTTCCACAGAGCAGCTGCACTTCCCAGAGAAGTGACACTTCTGTGGTAGGGCTCTTCCCAGGGTATTTCCACAGGTTGGGCCACTCTTTGCAGCTCATTTACAGGACAGATATTGTCTATCTATTTATCTCTTTTGGTAACCTCCTTGCCCTGAAGGCAGACACTAAGGGCTTTTTAAAAATGAGTAAAAAAGCCAAGCAAATTTAATTATTGAAAGCTTCTATACAAAAAGAAAGCAGGTTTCCAACCCTGAGGAGACTAATAGCAGACAGTCTCCAGACAAAACCCCAAAAAGGGATGTAAAATATCTTAAAAGAGTACTAGAAGAAAAATGGGCAAAGTAAAGAGAAACTCTGCAAGAGAGTATGGAAAAGACACATAATGCACTAAAAGAAAAATTTGATAAGATGGAAAAAGAAAACAACTTCCTGAAATGTGAATTGGAAAAGGTAAAGAATTCCCAGGGAAACAGAACTTGTGAAATGGAAAAGATAAAGGATTCCCAAGAAAGTAGGATTTGTGAGATGGAAAAAGAAAATAACTCAGTTAAATAAAATTGTGAAATGGAAAATTCCATAGAGCAAAACAACTCATTTAAAAACTCAATTGGACATATAAAAAAGAAGTAAAAAAAAAGCTAATGAAGAAAATAACTCATTAAAAATCAGAACTGAACAAATAGAAATGAATGATTCTTTGAGACATCAAGAATCAGTCAAGCAAAACCAATAAAATGAAAAAATAGAAAAAAATATTAAATATCTACTTGGAAAAACAACAAACCTGGAAAATAGATCTAGGAGAAAGGTTCTGAGGATTATTGGACTTCCTGAAAATTATGATGAAAAAAAGAGTCTAGACACTATTTTATAGGAAATCATCAAAGAGAACTGCCCAGATGTAATACAATCTGAAGGTAAAATAGGCATTAAAGGAATTCATCAAAAATCTTCTGAAAGAAACCCTAAAACAACAACTCCAAGAAATAATGTGATTAAATTTCAATACCATCAGACTAAGGAAAAAATATTACAAACAGCCAGGAAAAAAAAAACAAATGGTGAGGAGCCACAATAAAGATCACTCAGGATCTAGCTGCTTCCACATTATAGGATTGAAGGGTGTGAAATCTAATATTGTGAAAGACAAAAGAACTTGGAATGTAGCCAAGAATAAATTACCCAGATAAGTTGAGCATTTTCTTCCAGGGAAGATGATGGACATTTAATGAAACAGGTGAATTCCATTTGTTTCTAATGAAAACTCCAGAGCTAAACAAAAAAATTTTACCTCCAATTATCGGACTCAAGAGAAGCAGAAAAAGGTAAAAAGAACTCTTGAGAACTATATTTCTGGTATGGGCATACATAAAGAGTGCATGTATAATTTGATTTTACTGATATAATATAAAGAAAGAGAAGTAGAAGTGGAAAGATGATAGTATTATAAAAAGAGAAAAGGAGAGATAAAAAGAGGGAAATTATATCCCATGAAGAGGCAAAGGAAACCTATCATATCTGAGGGAATTTAGGTAGGGGGAGGAACATTGTGTGAATCTTACTCTCATCAGATTTGGCTCAAAGAGACATATTTGGTTTACAGAGAAATTTCTCTCACCTCATTAAAAAGTGGGAGAGGAAAAGGGAAAAGGAAAACAGTAATAATGGAAAGGTACAAGAAAAGGGAAGGGATTCAAAGGGGGCAGGAGGGAATATAAGGAGGGAGAGCTTCAAGAGGCAAGTGGTACTAATAAGTTGGATACTGGGAAGAGGGGGAAGGGGGTAAGAAAAAATATATAATCTGGGTATAATAAAATGGCAGGAAATACAGAATTAGTAATTTTAACTGTAAATGTGAATGGTTTGAACTTTCCCATAAAGCAGAGGCAGATAGCAGCCTGGATCAAAAGCCAGAATTCTTCAATATGCTGTTTACAGGAAACACATTTAAAGCAGAGTGATACATACAGATTAAAGGTAAAAGGCTGGAGCAGAATGTATTATGCTTCAAGTGAAATAAAAAAAAAACTATCTCAGATAAAGAAAAAGCAAAAAATTGATCTAATTAGAAGAGATAATGAAGGAAACTATATCTCGCTAAAAGGTAGCATAGTCAGTGAAGCAATATCAATACTAAATATATATGCACCAAGTAGTGTAGCATCTAACTTTCTAAAGGAGAAGTTGAGAGTTGCAAGAAGAAATAGACAGCAAAACTATAATAGTGTGTTATGGACCAGAACTCTGAAACAGGATTCTTACAAGGTACTGAGTCAGCAGAATTGATAGAGAAAATAGTTATCTAATTTAGCATGGTTCAGTATGATTGATTTAATCCTACAAGGAGATACTATGGACCAGAACTTGAAACAAGGTACTAAGTGTAATTGAGGAGACAATGGTTAAATCTAGTTTAGGATTGATTTAATCCTACAACAAATAATGGTTTCCTAGTGATAGAATGATTGGTATGTACTCAGTGTACAGCATATAAGCAAGAACCTCCCAGAGGCTGAGACAGATTCATTCCATGTTCCACCTTTGTTGTGGCTGAAGGCTAAAGCACAAACAGTTGGAAGTCAGGGGGAATCAGAAGCCAGAGAAGGCAGGCAGGAAGGAACTCAAGCTCTCAGAACCAAGGAGAGAGATAGGCCTCCAGAAAATCTAGCCCAGCCCCAAGTAAAGGAATTAAGATTCTGTAAGAGATAATAAAGGCTTTGGACTTTAATCCCTGGTTGCTCATGTGATGATTACTCAAGTGAAACAAAGGCTGCTCCCAAAGACACCAAGAAAAACTCAACTAAAGCAAATATTTTAGAGAGACTATTACAATAATGGGATACCTCAACCTTGCACTCTCAGAATTAGATAAATCAAACCACAAAACAAATAAGAAAAAAAGTTAGAGTTAAATAGAATATTAGAAATATTAAGTATGATAGAACTTTGGAGAAAACTGGATGGAGACAGAAAGGAGTACACATTCTTCTCAGCAGTTCATGGAACCTAAACAAAATTGACCAGATATTAGGACATGAAGACCTCAAAATTGAATACAGAATGGCAGAAGTAGTAAATGCTTATTTTTCAGAACACAATGCAATTAAAAACTACATTCAACACAAAGCTAAAGGTAAATAGAGCAAAAAAGTAATTGGAAACTAAATAATCTCATCCTGAAGAATGAATGGGTGAAACAGCAAATCATAGACACAATTAATAATTTCACCCAAGAGAATGACAACAATGAGAAAATATACCAAAATTTGTGGGATGCAAGAAAAGCATTAATAAGGGGAAAATTTACATCTTTAGAGGCTTACTTGAATAAAACAGAGAATAAGATCAATGAATTGGGCTTGCAACTTAAAAAGCTAGAAAAAGATCAATGTAATACTAAACTCGAAATTCTAAAATTCAAAGGAGAAATTGATAAAATTGAAAGTATAAAAACTATTCAATTAATAAATAAAACTAAAAGCTGATTTTATGAAAAAACAACAAAATGAATAAAACTTTAGTATATTTGATTAGAAAAAGGAAAGAGGAAAATCAAATTGTTAGTCTTACACATGAAAAGAGAGAACTTTCCACCAATGAAGAGGTAATTAGTGTGATAATTAGGAGTTACTTTGCCCAACTTTATGCCAATAAATTTGATAACCCAAGTGAAATGGATGACTCCCTTCAAAAATATAGACTTCCCAGATTAACAGAGGAAGAAGTAAATTGCATAAATAGTCATATTTTAGAAAAAGAAATAGAACACGCTATTAATCAACTCCTAAGAATAAATCCCCAGGACCAGATAAATTTATGTGTGAATTCTACCAAATATTTAAGAACAATTAACTCAATGTCATATAAACTATTTGAAAAAATAGGGAATGAAGCACTCCTACCAAATTCCTTTGATGACACAGAAATCGTACTGATAACTAAACTAGGTAGGTTGAAAAGAGAAAGAAAATTACAGACCAATCCCCTTAATGAATATTGATGCTAAAATCTCAAATAAGATATTAGCAAAAAGACTACAGAAATCATCCCCAGAATAATACACTATGATCAAGTAGGATTTATATCAGGAATGTGGGGCTGGTTCAATATTGGGAAAACTATTAGCATAATTGACTATATCAATAACCATATTAATAAAAATCATATGATAATCTCAATAGATACAGAAAAGGCATTTGACAAAATCCAATATATTTTCTTATTAAAAACACTTGAGAATATAGAAATAAATGGAATTTTCCTTAAAATAGTAGCATCTATTTAAAACCATTGGTAAACATCACATGTAATGGGGATAAATGGGAGCCATTCCCAATAATATCAGGAGTGAAACAAGGTTGCACACTATCACCAAAACTATTCAATATTGTATTAGAAATGCTACCTTTGGCAATAAGAGTTGATAAAGAGATTGAAGGAATTAGACTTAGTAATGAGGAAACCAAATTATCACTCTTTGCAGATGATATGATGGTATAATTAAAGCACCCCAGAGATTCTACTAAAAAGCTATTAGAAATAATCTACAACTTTAGCAAAGCTGTTGAATACAAATAAACACACATAAATCATCAGCATTCTTATATATCACTAACAAAATGCAACAGTTAGAGATACAAAGAGAAATTCCATTTATAGTTAACTGCCAATAGTATAAAATATTTGGGAATCTATCTCCCAAGCGAAAATCAGGAATTATATGAGCAAAACTACAAAATGCTTTCCACACAGATAAAGTCAGATATAAAAAATTGGAAAAATGTTAAGAGCTCTTGGATAGGTTAGCAAATATAATAAAGATGACAATACCACCAAAATTAATCTATTTATTTAATGCTATACCAATCAGATCCGAAAAAAAAAATTTTTAATGACCCAGAAAAAATAACCACAAAATTCATATGGAAAAACAAAAGGTCAAGACTTTCAAGAAAACTAATGAAAAAAAAATCAAATGAAGGTGGCCTAGCTATACCTGATCTAAAACTATATGATAAAGCAGCAGTCACCAAAACCGTTTGGTATGGGCTAAGAACTAGAGTTTTTGATCAATGGAATAGGTTGGGTTCACAGGACAAAATAGTCAATAACTTTAATAATCTAGTGTTTCACAAACCCAAAGACCCCAGCTAATGGGATAAGAATACGTTGTTTGGGGGGCAGAGCCAAGATGGCAGAGAAGACACACGTGACTTTCTAAGCTCTTCTCTTACCCTCTTTATCAATATTATATCGAGCTTCAAAAATAGTCTTGACTGCTACAATTCGTAAAGATAAGAAGTAGAACAACTCACCAGCCGAAGAAAATCTGCAGTCTCACCAAAAAAGGTTGGTTCTTGGGCCAGGGGGGAGATCAGTGCAGACTGGGAGAGAAATTAGGTTCCGAGGAGAGCCTCAAACCGAAAGTGAAAGCACAGATCTCAACACAAGTGCACAGCCCCAAACCGAAGTACGGAGCTTTTCCTTGGGGCAGTTGTGATCCTGCACAGCAGGAGGACGCAGCCCAGGTTAGCCTCCAATCTGCACAGTGGGGAGCTCGGCTTGGGGCCATAGAGCTTTTCCAGGGCCAATTTGCATCAGGCACAGAGGCTGGGCAGAGTTTGCAGCTGTCTGCAGTCTGCGGTCAGCTGCTAATACTCACAGTCCCACAAGAGGCTCCGGCCTGGGGCAGTGACACTTTTATCCCTTACTCTCTAGCCCAGGGCAATTGCTAACCCACACAGCCCAACTGGGCACTTTGATAGCTCTGCCAGTACTGAATCCACCGCCTGTTGGGGGAAGGGAAAACTCTCACTCAGAGCACTCCCATACCTCGGAGCTGGAAATCCGTTTACATCTCTCCCTGTTCTGCAGAGAAAGCTGGTAACCCCCTTGCCTAGGAGATATACCCTAAAGGCTTTAAAACATGAATAAAAAGATGAAAAGAACAATCAACAGCTTCCATGCAGAAAAAGAGCAGGTCAGCAAACCTGAAGAGACCTCAAACAGCAAAAATGCAACAGACTGTCCTCCTTACATGATGCTCCAAGAAGAGACCATTAAAAAGTCCCAAAAGAGAGTTAGAAGATAAATGGGGAAAGGAAAGAAAAGCCAAAGAGAGCAAAACTTCCTGAAATAGAATTGAAAGTTAAAAAAATTCCCAGGAAGTAGGGAAACAAAATTGGTGAATTGGAAAAAAAAAAGGCAAGAAAGTAGGATTTGGAATTGAAAAGACAAAGAACTGAAGAAAGGGATCTTGGAATTGAAAAAGAAAATAATTCACTAAAAAAAAAAAAAAAAAATTAGTGAAATGGAAAAAAATTCCACAGACCAAAACAATACATTCAAAACCTCAATTGGACATATACAGAAAGAAGTAAAAAAAGCTAATGAAGAAAAAAATTTTTAAAAATTAAAATGAAAAATAGAAACAATGATTCATTGAGACAGGAACAGTAAGCAAAAAAAAAAGAAAACGAAAAAAACCATGAATTATCTACTTGCAAAAACGACAGATTGGAAAATAGATTAGAGAGATAACTGAGGATTATTGGACTTCCAAAACTATGATGAAAGAAAGAGCCTAGATACTATTTTCAAGAAATCACAAAGAGAACTGCCCGATGTAATAGAACCCAAAGGAAAATAGGATTGAAAGAATTATAAACATCTCTGAAAGAAACCCCAAAATAAAACCCCCAAGAAATTGAAAATTTGAACCATTGATTAAGGAAAAAATTTTACAACAGCAAAAAACATTTAAATCTGAGGTGCCAACAAGGATCACCCAAGATCTGGCAGCCCCTAATTAAAGGAAAGAAGGGCCTGAATTGATATCCCGAAAGGCACAAGAACCTTGGGATGGAGCCAAGAATAAACACCCAGCTAAGCTGAGCATTTCCCCAGGGAAGAAGATGGATTTAAAAACAAATGAATTTATTTGTTTCCGAAGAAAAACCAGAACTAAACAAAAATTTGATTCCAACATAGAACCCAAGAGATGCAGAAAAGGTAAAAAATTTGAGAATTGTATTTCGGGGATATTCAAAAAGAATACATGGAAATTTGATTTAAATTGATAAAAAAAAAGGGAAGTAGATAGGAAAAGGAAATGGAGAATAAGGTGGGGAAGGAGGGATAAAAAGAGGGAAACCAATCCCAAAGAGGCAAAAGGAAACCCATCATTCTGAGGGAATTTAGAAAGGGGAGGAACATTGTGTGAATCACTGAGTTGCTTTAAGAAAAATAATTGAATTTGTTTTAGAGAAAATTCTCCCCCCTATTAAAAAACGGGGAGAGGAAAAGGGAAAAAGAAAAGGAATAAAAGGGAAGGGGAAAGACCAAAGGGGGGAGAGGGGATTAAAAGAGGGTGAGGAAAGGGCTAAGTTTGGGGGGAAAGAGGGTTGGGGAGGCAAGAAAAAGAAAGCACAATCTGGGGTTAAGGGATGGCAGGAAATAAAAGAATTTAAACGTAAAGTGAATGGGATAACTCCCCAAAAGAGGAGGGATAGCAGACTGACAAAGTCAGAACCCTACAATATGTTGTTTCAAGAAACAATTTAAAGCAGGGATACATATACAGTAAAGGTAAAAGGTAGAAAACTATTATGCTCAGGTGAAGTCAAAAAGATAGCCATCCTTATCTCAGATCAAGCAAAAGAAAATTGACAATTAAAAGAGATAAGGAAGGAAACAATCCGCAAAGGGCAAAAACAACGAACAAACATTTAAAATATACCCAAGTGGTATGGCATCCAACTCCAAAGGAGAAGAGAGGGCAAGAAAAAAGACAACAAACTGTAATAGTAGGAGATCCCCAAACCTTGCACCTCAGAATTAGGCAACCAAACCACAAAACAAATAAGAAAGAAATTTTGAAGTAAATAGAATATTAAAAAATGGTAGTTGGATCGTTGGAGAAAATTGAATGGAAAAAGAAATATACTTTCTTCCCAGCGGAACCTATTCAAAAATTGACAATTAGGAAAAAAGACCCAAAATTAAATGCAAGAAAGAGAAAAGTAAAATGCTTTTTTTAGATCTGATGAAATAAAACACATTCAACAAAAAGTTAGGGGAAATAAACCAAAAAAGTAATTGAACTAAAAATCCATCAAAGAATGATTGGGGTGAAGCAGCAAATTATAGATACAATTAATAATTTATAAGATAATGAAAAAGATGAGACATCATACCAAAATTTTGGGATAGCCAAAGTGTAAAAGAGGGAATTTTATCCTTAGAGGCTTACTTGAATAAACAGAGAAAGAAAAGATTAATTAATTGGCTTTAATATAAAAATAAAAAAGACCAAATTAAAAACCCCAATCAAATAAATTTAAATTGGAAATTTAAAATTAAAAGGAGAAATTAAAATATTGAAAGAAAAAACTATTGAACCAATTAATAAAAAAAGATTTCCTAGAAAAAGCCAAAAAATAGATGTTTTGGAAATTTGATTAGAAAATGAGAGGGAAAAATGAAATTTAGTCTTAAAATGAAAAGGAGAACTTCCACCAAGAAGAAAATTAGAGAAATAATAAGGATTTATTTTGCCCAACTTTTATGCCAATAAATTAAACCCAAGTGAAATGGATGACACCTAAAAATATAGACTCCTAACAGAGGAGTAAGTAAATGTTTTAATATCCCATTTCAGAAAAAGAAAAGAAGGGCAAATTAAAAACTCCCCAAGAAAAACCCCAGGACCAGATGGATTTAATGTGAATTTTACCAAAATTTAAAAACAATTCCCCAATGCTCTATAAATTATTTGATAAAAAGGGAATGAAGGATCCCACCAAATTCCTTCAAGACACAGAAGGAAATTGATACCTAAACCAGGTAGGCTGGAAAAGAGAAAGAAAATTAAGACCAATCTCTAATGAAATTGATGCTAAAATCTTAAAAAGATATTACAAAAGACTAAGAAAATCATCTCGGATAAATTAATTAATTCAATAGGATTTATACCAGAATGCAGGGTTGGTCAATATTAGAAAACTATCAAAAATTCCATGTTAATAACCAAATTAAAAAACCATATAATCATCCAATAGATGAAAAGCATTTGATAAAAATCCAACATCCATTCCATTAAAAACACTTGAGAGTTAAATAAATGGATTTTTCCTTAAAATAATCAAATCTATTTAAAACCATCAGTACATCATATGCAATGGAGACAAACGCAACCATTCCCAAAAGATTGAGGAAAAGGCCCAATTTCACCGTTACTATTTAATATTTATTAGAAATGCTATTTAAAAGAACTGGAAAGAGATTAAAGGAATAAGAATAGGAATGAGGGAACCAAATTATCACTTTGCCAATGACATGATGGTATACTTTAGAGAACCCCAGAGATTCCCAAAAAGTTATTAGAAATAATCCAAACTTTAGAAAGTTGTGGTTATAAAATAAACCCACAAAGTCATAGCATTCTTATTCACCAAAAACCAACAGCGAGTTACAAAGAGAAATCCATTTAAAGTAACTACTGATAATATAAAATATTTAGGAATCTATCTGCCAAGGAAAATCAGAAACTTTATGAGCAAAATTGACCACTTTTCCACAAATTAAGTCTGATCTAACCAATTGGAAAATATTAAATGCCCTTGGATAGGCAAAATATAATAAAGATGAAATTTCCAAACTAATCTATTTATTTTATACCAACGGAGTCCCAAAAAATTATTTTAAGACCTAAAAATAAAAAAAATTTAAAAAAACAAAGGTCAAGAATTTAAGGAAAAGGAAAAAAAAATCAAATGAGGTTTAGCTTACCCAGATCTAAAATTTTAAAAGAGCAGCAGTTACCAAAACTATTTGGTATTTAAGGAATAGATTAGTTGATCAGTAAAAGATTAGGTTAAGGAAAAACAGTCAACAAAATAAACCAGTTTTGACAAACCCAAAGATCCCAGCTTTGGGATAAGAACTTACTGTTTGATAAAATTGCTGGGGAAAAATTGGAAACAAAATGGCAAAACTAGGATTGATCCATACTTAACACCGTACACCAAGATAAGGTCAAATGGGTTCATGACCAGGGATAAAGAAGAAATTATTTAAATTAAGGAAAAGGATAGTTTACCCCTCAACCGGGAAGGGGAAGGCAGACAAAGAGAACTAGAGATCATTACTGATCACAAAATAGAAAAGTTCGATTATACTAAACTGAAAAGTTTTTGTCAAACAAAATAATGCAGACAAGATTAGAAGGGAAGAAAAACTGGGAAAAATATTTTATAGTCAAAGGTTCTGATAAAGGCCTATTTCCAAAATATATAGAGAATAACAATTTATAAAAATCAAGCCATTCTCCAATTGAAAATGGTCAAAGGATATGAACAAAAACCTCAGATAAGAAATTAACTATTTCTAGTCATATGAAAAGATACCCAAGTCATTATTAATCAGAGAAATGCAAATTGAGAAACTTAAGATACCACACACAGATTGGCTAAGATGACAGGAAAAATAATGATGATTGTTGAGGGGATGCGGAAAACTGGGAATTGAGGATTGTTTTGGGAGTTGAATCCAACCATTTTTAGAGTAGTTTGAACTATGCCAAAAAAGTTATCAAACTGTGCATATTTTATCCAGCATGTTATTACTGGGAATCCAAAAGATTTAAAAGAAGGAAAGGGACCTGTATGTGCACGAATGTTTGGGCACCCTTTTGTAGTGGCAAAACTGAAACGAAGGTTGTCCATCAGTTGGAGAATGGTGAATAAATTATGGTATATGAATATTTTGGAATATTACTGTTCTGTAAGAAATGACCAACAGGATGATTTGAAAGGCCTGAGAATTAAGAACTGATGTGAGGAAATGAAGGGACAAGACAATACTTCAAAAATAGATGATGACCAGCTGATGGACCAGGCCATCCAGCAACGAGATCAACCAAATCATTTCCAAAGGAGCAGTAATGAACTGAAAGCACACCCAGAGAAAGAACCTGGGTGATGACTAAAAAGCACTACATTGAATTCCCAATCCTTTATATTTATGCCCATCTGCATTTTTGATTTCCTTCAAAGCTAATTTAAATATTTTAATTGATTCTTTTAAAAGCAAAATAACGTTTTGGTCAGGTATAATTTATTTGTACTAATTTATATTTTAATATTTTAAATCTACTGGTCATCCGCCATCTAGGGAGGGGGTGGGGGAAGAGGGAAAATTGGAACAAGAGGTTTGGCAATTGTTAATGCTGTAAAGTTACCCATGCATATATACTGTAAATAAAAGGCTATTTAAAAAAAAAAGAATGAGAGTTTAAATTAATAAGAAGGACATAGGATATTTTACCTCTCAGACCTGTGGAGGAGGAAGGAATTTGTGTCAAAAGAAGAAGTAGAGATCATTATTGATCACAAGATACAAAATTGTCATTATATCAAATTAAAAAGTTTTTGTACAAACAAAACCAATACAGACAAGATTAGAAGGGAAACAATGAACTGGGAAAATATTTTTATAGTCAAAAGTTCTGATAAAGGCCTCATTTCCAAAATATAGAAAGAACTCACTCTGATTTATAAGAAATAAAGCCATTCTCCAATTGATAAATGGTCAAAAGGTATGAACAGACTATTTTCAGAAGAAGAAAATGAAACTATTTCTATCCATATAAAAAGATGCTCCAAGTCATTATTATTCAGAGAAATGCAAAGTAGGACAACTCTGAAATACCACTACACACCTCTTAGACTGGCTAGGATGATAGAATAAAAAAAAAAAAAAAGATAATTCTAAATTATCAGGCAATGGGGGAAAACTGGGGCACTGATACATTGTTGGTGTAATTGTGAATACATACAGTCATTCTGGAGAGCAATTTGGAACTATGCTCAAATAGTTATCAAACTATGCATACCCTTTGATACAGCAGTGTTACTACTAGCCTTATATGCCAAAGAGATCTTAAATAATGGAAAGGGATCTGTATGTGCAAACATGTTTGTTGTAGCCCTCTTTCTAGTGACTAGAAATTGGAAATTGAATGGATGCACATTAACTGGTGAATGGTTGAATAAATTGTGGCATATGAATGTTATAGAATAGTATTGTTCTGTAAGAAAAGACCAGCAAGAAGATTTCAGAAAGGCTTGGAGAGACTTACATGAACTGATGCTGAGTGAAATGAGCAAGACCAACAGAACATTATACATGGCAACAACAAGACTATATGTTGATCAATTCTGATGAATGTGGCTCTCTTCAACAATGAGAGGATTCAGACCAGTTCCACTTGTTCAGTGATGAAGAGAACCCTCTATACCCAGAAAGAGAAATGTGGAAACTGAGTGTGGACCACAACATAGATTTCTCACACTCTCTGTTGTTATTTGTTTGCATTTTGTTTTCTTTCCCAGTTTTTACTTTTTTTTTTCCTTCATAATATGATTTTTCTTATGCAGCAACATAATTGTATATCTTTGTATATATATGTTGGATTTGACATGTATTTCAACATAGTTAATATGTATTGGGCTACCTGTCAGCTATTAGAGGAGGTGGAAGGCAGGAGGGGGAAATTTGAAAGAAAAGATTTTCCAATGGTCAGTGTTGGAAAAATTACCTATGCATATGCTTTGTGAATAAATAATTTCATTAATTTAAAAGTCTTTATACTAACAATTTGATTTTCTTCTATTCTTTTTCTTATTTTTACCCCAGGAAATTCTTTATTTTTCCCTTTATTTTTATTATAGCTTTTTTATTTTAAAAACATATACATGGATAATTTTTTAATATTGATTCTTGCAAAACCTTTGGTTTCAAATTCTTCCCTTCCTCTCCTCAGATGCCAAGTAATCTATTATATGTTAAAAATGTTAAAATATAATTAAATTCAATATATTTATACAATTATCATTCTGCACAAGAAAAATCAAATCAAAAAAGGATAAAATGAGAAAGGAAACAAAATGCAACCAAACAACAAAAAGAGTGAAAATGCTAAGTTGTGGTCTACACTCAGTTCCCATAATCCTCTCTCAGGGTGTAAATGGCTCTCTTCATCACAAGGTCATTGGAACTGGCCTCAATTATCTCATTGTTGAATAGAGCCATGTCCATCAGAATTGATCATTGTATAATCTTGTTATTGCCATATACAATTATCTCCTGAATCTGCTCATTTCGCTGAACATCAGTTCATGTAAGTCTCTCCAGATCTCTCTGAAATCATCCCTATAGAACAATAATATTCCATACATGCATATGCCATAACTTATTCAGCCATTCTCCAACCAATATACATCTACTCAGTTTTTAGTTTCTTATCACTACAAAAAGGCACTTTTGCACATGTGGGATCCTTTCTGTCATTTTGATTTCTTTGGAATATAAGCCTAGCAGAAACACTGCTGGATCAAAAGGCATGCACATGTTGATAGCCCTTTGGGCATAGTTCCAAATTGCTCTCTAGAATGGTTGGATCAGTTCACAACTCCATCAACAATGTATTAATGTCCCAGTTTGTCAACATCACCTTCAACATACATCATTTTTTTTCCTGTCATTTTAGCCAATCTGAGTGGTGTGTTGATGTACCCCAGAGTTTTCTTAATTTGCATTTCTTTGATAAATAGTGATTTAGAGGACCTTTTCATATGACTAAAAATGGTTTCAATTTCTTCATCTGAAAAATTTATATCTTTTGACTATTTATCATTTTAAGAATGTTTAGATTCTTATAAATTTAATTCAATTCTCTATATATTTTAGAAATGAGGCCTTTAGAAGAGCCCTAGAATATAAAAAAATTTTCAAAGCTTATTGCTTTCTTTCTAATTTTGTCCACATTGATTTTGTTTGTGCAAATTTTTTTTAACTTAACATAATCAAAAATTTCTATTTTGTGTTGAATAAAATACTTCAGTTTTCCTTTGGCCAATCCCTTCCTTCTCCACAGAATTGAGAGGTAATTTTTTTTTTTGTTCTTCTAATTTGCTTACAATATCACTTTTTATGTCTAGATTATGAACCCTTTTCAACCTTATCTTGGTATACAGTTTTAGGTGTTCTTCCTTCAGGAAGTAGATTTGAGGATTAATCCACAAAGTTTTCTTTAACTGCTTTACATAGGGAAATAATGCATAACTGGGCAGATAGTTGACACAGTAGACAGAGGTTAAGCTTTTAGCTGTGAAGACTATTTACTCTGAGTTCAAATTTGGTCTCAGACATTTAGCAGTTTCATGACACTGGGCCAGTCACTAAACCCTATTGGCATCAATGTCCTCATTTGTAAAAAGAACTAGAAAAAGATACAGTAAAGTACTTCTTTAACTTTATCATGAAAACCCCAAATATGGTTGCAAACAGTGTGACTGAATCACAAAACTAAAATTCTGGATATCTACCATATTATATGTATCCTTCTGACAACAGTCAATACTGTTTAATCTCAATAAATTGTTTTAGACAATTCATTGATTGATTTGAAGATTCCTTGATTATATTTTAAATAAATTAAAATGAGCTTAAAAATGGGTGCCAGTTTTTGAAGGAGACAATTTTTAAAATGGATGAGAAGGGAGAGGATTTTCTTTCTTGAAAAGATGCAAGTCTTTATAATGAGAATGGAACAAAGGAAATTAGATTTATATAGAGAGTAAAAGACAAGAAGGATAGCATATTATGTCATTCCTGTTCTTAGTAGAGTAGAAGATGATTTCCTGCAAAGAACAAGAGGTGGGGCACGTAGGTGGCACAGTGGATATGTGATGCCGAAGAAACTGAGCAAGACAGAGATTAGAGACCAATTCAATAATTTATTAAATGGAGAGAAATACTGGGACCAATGCATTCATGTTGATCCCAGGGCTAGACAAGACTATCATCTCAAAGAGTCTAGCCTAGCAAGCCTTTTATGTCATAACAAGAACAATGACATAATGGAGGGACCTAGGTGGGGATAGAGGGAGGTTACTGATATTCCAATGACATTAAGGGATGTCTATAAAACCTTTATCTCAACCATTAAGATGGATGGTTATAACCTAAGGCAGAATTACTAAATAGGACAATTGGAGGAACTGGTCACCCCATTAAAAGGGAACTTTGGCATAACAGATAGAACAGCAGCCATGAAGTCAGAAGGACCTAAGTTCAAATCTGGGCTCAAACACTCAACACTTCTTAGCTGTGTGACCCTGGGCAAGGCACTTTACTCCTATTGCCTCGCCAAAAAAAAAAAAAAAAAAAAAAAAAAAAAAAAAAAGAAAAGGGGAAAAAAAAAGAACAAGAGGTACTAGTTGAAAGAGTAGAAACATTTGGAATTAATTGTGTGGGAAATGTTATATATATAGTCTCATGGCAAGATTTGTAGTCATTTTTGTTAATGTCTATGCTAGCCACTATATTACAATAAATCCATGATTGATATAGTATTTTTTTTTGTTAATACAAGCATAGCACCTTAAGATATATAATTACTTCCTTATAGAATCCTATGTGAAAGTAGGAGTGTTATTTTTATTCCTATTTCACAAAACTAAATTTAAAAAAAGTTTAGAAATTTGTTCATGACTATATAAATTGTAGTTTTCAAGAAGAGTGCAATAATCAGCTTTGAAAACAGATTTCTGGAATCCAAGTAATTGGTTTTTCATCCTCTATAATAAGCTACTTCCTTACAAAATATTGTATTATTTTTATGTAAAAATGCATTCAAATTCCATGCAATTAACATCTATACAGAAAAATTGGAGGGATCTAGTTTGGGAAGCCTGATGAGGACGATACAACCTCACCCAGAAGAGCATCTACATTCCCTGGGAAAGACTCTTTTCCCACACCCTATCTCAAGTATGTTCCTTTTGGATACAAAGCCCAAATTGTTTTGTTTCTGTATAAAAGTAAGCCCTGAGAAAATGTCTTTTTGCAATTCTTTGACATTGCCCACTAAGAGAACATCTTGGTGTCTCTCTCTTTAATAAAGTGCCTTTGATGTTCTGGAGACTAGGAGACCAACCCATATTCCTGCCACTATCCATACCTCATCAAGCCCATTACTTGTTTTTTAAAATATTTCAACAATGTTGAAATTACTCTCAATTAAAAGGAAAAAGCAATGTGATTTAAGAAGTGAATGCTGAGTAAAATACTAATTTTTAAAAAGTACAAAATTCTATTCAAAGCTGAGTTTTAAATCAATCACTTGGGACTCTATCCTTTATCAACATTGCCCTGAGTCTATCAATTCTGGTGAATTTATCCTTTAAATGATATCTTGTGTAATAGATCTTTAAATATCCTATCATCACATGTCTTTAAAAATCATCTAGAAACAATGTAAAATGAACTTCATTTTGCACATGTCCTTTTTTGGTAGCACAGTAGGGGTTCTGGTTCTTCCCTTCTTTTATAGCCTTCCTCAACATTTTATGCACCAAAATACAAAGCTTGACTGATTACAAATAAGAAGTTAAACAAAGAGAGGGGAAAGGATCTTTTTCATGGTAAAGGAGAGTTCTATTGGCATTTTGCCTATTGTGTTTGGAGGACTATCACAGATGTGAAAACAGATCCAATTCACCTTAATTCATCCTGTTTGATTTAGCAGTAGGGATGCACCTGGCACAAAAATAAGAGTATAATAACAATTTCAACTAAGGAAAAAAAAAAAAAAAAACAAGGGTCTGTTTTCAATAACACTTTGTTTAGATCCTTATCTATTGAATTATCAAAATTAGTATATTTCTCAATTGTTTTAGTTAAATAAAGGAGTGACTTCTGACACTTGCCACTCCTCATCTAAATGAATAAGGAATAAGCCTAAGAAAAAAATCCCAAAACAAAAGAAGCTTGTTTTGGAATTATAAGTGAAGAGTTCTACATAATGAGAAAGACAAAGAGAAAAGATAATGAAGAAACATAAGAAAGAACAGAATTTTAAAATTCCCTTCTCAGTTAAAATGTATTTAACAAAAAAGTGATTTCTTAAGAAATAAAATCCCTAGCTAAGATGTAAGTCTAGTAATGGCAATTATTATAAAAAGAAATACTCAAGATAGCTCCCCTTCCTCATCAAAGATTTCCTATATGATACTTTTCTATAATATGTAGTATTATTTCTGTGAGTACATTTGTTGACCTCATCCCAATGCCTCTGTATTTCATTTTTAATTAAAATTTAAATTCTAAATTTGAAAAAATTCTATGTATACAATAGAAAATAAGAGAGGATTCAAAATACAAAACAATACATTTCCATTTCAAGATAGCCTACATAGTAAATACTACACATTATGGTCAGAGCTGCCCTTTTCTTTGCTTCCTTGTGGTTTTTCTTTTGTTCTCTGTTATACATTTTTTACTTTGTTCTTTTTCCTTTTTCTTCCCCCATCCAATCTCCCTTATAAAGGCTACACTAAGTGTGGAGTTGCAGGATATGATTGCTTCTTACTGTCTAAATAGAAGAGTATTGTGCTGTAATAAGTGATGACCTCAACAATTTTAGAAAAATAAGGAAACACATGAAATAATGGAGAGCAAAAAGAACAGAAATAAGGGAAAATTGTATATAGTAATAGCAATATTGTTTTAATAACAATCTTAAGCAAGTTAGTAAATTTGATTTTATAAATACCTAAATTAAATGTAAAGGATGTATGAAGAAGCATACTATCTGCATCCAGAAAAAGGAAGGGATAAATTGAGGTATATATAGAATATTTTTACATATATACCTATTTTTAATCTAGTGATAGTCATCTCTAGTGCAAGGGAGAGGGAAGAAAAAATGACAAAAGAAAAAAGAATGATAACTTTATTATATACTTAAAAGGAATATGTCCAAAATCTCCATAATAGATTTGGAGTTTCATGTTCAATCACTTTTTAAATGTTTTAAATTATAATTTAATAATCATAAATTAAATTTAAACTTTTAAAAATAGTTATAAAAATGTTTTTTTCCTAAACTAAAAACAAAATAATTAAAAAATGAATTACCAAATTTGTATGCTGTCAGTAATAATGATATATTTATATCTGTGATGTAACTTAGAGGCCAAATTTATAACTCCAATGAATTCAGAGATTAGAAAATTAAATCCCAGAAATCTGAAGTTGCTTGTCCAAAGTTACTGCGGGAGAGCATGAAGAGGTGAAATTTGAAGATAACCATCCTCCTTACAAATGATTATACTTTTCAAGTTATATCACATCTTTACCACATATTGTCTTAGTGTGTCAGACAAATCACTTCAAATCTTTGAACTCCCTTTTTTTCATGTGTCAAATAAGGTAACTGAACTAAATGTTTCTAAGTTACATTTTAGAAATAAACTGCCATGATCTCATGAATCATTAGTGAAAGATCATTCTATCTTCTCTTTCTTGAGATATCTACAACAATCAGGAACATTTCATACAATTAAAAGAAATATTTTATCAAGTAACAATTTTCCTTTGGAGTAACATAAAGGAACCATAGAATGTGTAGCATATATTTCAATTTACCAATGAAAAATATGAAATATTTCTCAGTCTTATGCATACCTCTTGGATTTCAGCAGTGAGACAGTGACAGAAAAGGCAGCCCTGGGTGCCACCTTTTTGGATAGAAATGGAAATTATGATTTCAGTAAAATTTAATGGGTGGGGATGGAGTCAGACATACAGGAAAACCTCATAAGCTTGCTTATTGCTTACATTCATATACCATAACTTATACAATGATCCCCCAATTGATGGGCATCTACACCCAATAATTTCTTTTACATTTGTCTTTAAAACTTTGAGTCCCAGATTCTTTATCTTCATTTTTCCCTACCTCCCTGTATTGAACAGACATGTGGAGTTATTCAAAACATTTCCACAAAAATCATATTGTGAAAGAAAACATAGCTTTCCCCCCAAAAAAAATAAGAAGCATAAAATTTACTGTTGGAGAGAAAGTGGGAAAACAGTTGCTAATGCATTATTGATGGAGTTATACAATGATCTGATCATTCTGGAGAGCAATTTGGAAATATACCTAATGGGTTGTGAAACTGTTCATTCTCTTTGATCCAGTAATGCCACTTCTTAACCCAAGGAAATCATAAGTGAGGGAAAAGTACCCACATGTGCAAAAATGTTTGTAACACCTCTTTTTGTGGTAGCAAAGAAAACCAATAAATGCCCATCAAATAGGAAATGGCTAAATAAGTTATGGGATATAAAAGTGATGGAAAATTGATGTTCTATAAAAAATGATTACTAAATTAATTTTAGAAAGGCCTGGAAAGATTTACATGAACTGATATTGGGTGAAACAAGAAGATCCAGAAACACATTCTCCACAATAACAGCAAGACTGTATGCTGATCAACTATGAAATACTTTGTTCTTCTCAGTTGTTCAGTGATCCAAGGAAACCCCAATAAAATGTTTATTTTATTTATTTAGTATCTTCCTTCAGTTATGTTCAAAACATTTTTTTACATTTGTTTTTGATTTTTGAGTTCTAGCTTCTCTACCTTATCCTCACCGACAATAAGAAAGCATATGTAAAGTTATATAAAACATTTCCACAAAAGCCAGGTTGTAAAGAAAATATAAATCTCCAATGAAAATAAAAGCCTTCAAGAAAAATCAAGTTAAAAAGAAAGAGAGAGATAGAAAGAGAAAAATAGAATGCTTCAATCTGTATTCAGACACAATCAGTTCCTTCTTTGAGTATTAATAGGAATTTTTATCTGATTTAACTTTTAGCCATACTGAAAGTTGAAATTGATATTATACACAACAGGTGGTTATTCAGCATATATTTGGAAATTGAGAGAATGTCCATCAATTAGTGAATTACTAAAAAAGGTTTTTTGCATATGATTATGATGGAATTCTATTGAGTAACAAGAAATGATGAGCAACATTTCTACCTATATAGAGAATTGACTCAAATTTATAACAATACAAGCCATTCTTCAAATGATAAATGGTCAAAGGATATGAACAGACAATTTTCCGATGATGAAATAAAGCCATTTCTAGTCATATGAAAAAATTCTCTAAGTCACTATTGATTAAAGAAATGCAATTTAAGACATTTCTTATGTGCCACTAAATACCTCTCAGATTGGCTGATTTGACAGGAAAATATAATTATGAATGTTGGAGGGGATGTGGAAAAAGTTGGACACTAATATATTGTTTTTGGAATGATGAATTGATTCAATTATTCTGGAGAGCAATGTGGAATTATGTACAAAGGACTATCAAATTGTGCAAACTCTTTGATCCATCAGTGTCTCTACTGTGTCTTTATTCCAAAGAGATTAAAAAGGAAAAGAACCCACATGTGCAAAAATGTTTGTAGCAGCCCTTTTTGTAGAGTCAAGGAACTGGAAAGTGAATAGACATCCATCAGTAGGGGAATACCTGAATGGTATATGAATGCAATGGAATGTTATTATTCTATAGGAAATGGTCAGCATGATGATTTCAGAAAGGCCTGGAGAAATTTTCATGAATTGATGCTAAGTGAAGTAAGTAGAACCAAGAGAACACTGTACACAATGAAAACAATATTTTGTGATGATCATTTATGATGAATGGGGCTGTTTTCAACAACAAGGTAATTTGGGCATATTCCAAAAGACTAGTAATGGAGAGAGCCATCTACATCCAGAGAGAGGACTATGAAGACACAATGTGATTCACAACATAGTATTTTTATCTTTATTGTTGTTTACTTGCTTTTTCCCCTCTCTCATTTTTCCTTTTTTGATATATTTTTCCATGGGCAGAAGAATAAATGTGGAAATATATTTAGAAAATTTGCACATGTTTAACCTATATTGGAATACTTGCTGACTACAGGAGGAGGTGAGAAAAGGGAATGAGAAAAATTTAGAACACAATATTTTGCAAGGGTTAATAATGAAAAATAGCTTTGCATGTATTTTAAAAATTAAAAGATATTATTAATTTTTAATTAAAATAAGATTGAAAAATGAAGAACAAGACTTTCAAAAAAAAAAGAACTGAATACTTAGATAAAGTGATGCAAAGTGAAGTGAACAGAACTAGGAGGGCACTGAACACAATAACAGCAATATTTTATAATGATCATCTACGAATTTTAACCATTTCCAGAAATACAACAAACTAAGACAGTACCAAAGGACTTACAATAAAAATTTTCTTCCACATCTAATGCACAAACCATTGTTGTCTGAATGAAGATTGAAATATACTTTCTTTTACTTAATCTTTTTAGCTTTTTTATAAGATCATTTATACAAAAACATATTTTGTATTATTTCAGATATATAACTGATACCACTTTAATTTCCTTCACAAATGAAGAGAGGTAATGGAATGAGGAAAAAAGGATTTTGAATGCAAAATTTTTAAAAATTTAAAAATATATTTTATCATAAAAGAAGCAAAGGGGAAAACTAGCATACTTTCTTTAATGTTGGTTAATATGCCCAGATTAGCAATGAGTGGAAGGTTAATAGGAGGGAAATGCTCCCCACTTTTTTTTTTTTACCACCTCCCCTAAATAGATAGAAGAAAAGAAGAGAACAAGCATTTACTAATCACCTACTATGTTCCAGGTACTGTGGTAAATGCTTTGCTGATATTATTTCATTTGATCATCACAACAACCCTGTAAACTAGGTATTATTATTATTATCCCTATATTACATTGGTGGAAAAGAAAGGAAAAAAAAGTCTAAGTGACATGTCTGATATCACAAAACTAGTAAGTGTCTGAGTCTACATTTGAACTCATGTCTTCCTGATTCCAGATTTCTATCTATTCTACCATCTACCTTCTTAATAGATGATGAACTTTATATATATGCACTAGTTTGCTTACCCAATTTTCTTCAAAAAATCAAAAAGCTAAAGCTAATAAAGAGCTTAGATGTCAGATCCCTTTTACAGTTGAGGAAACTGAGATTCAGAGAAATGACTTGTCTTGCTTAAGGTCGTAGTATGAATTAGTGCTACTTCCCTGTCTAAAATATATTTTAGTTAATTTCTACTTAGTACAAGACACTTTTGTTTCATTACTCTTGATATGAGCGATATGGGGTCATCAGTTGAATGAGACAATGTGAAGATTGTTCTCTACATCTATATTTCTCACTCTAAGAGGATATTCTGAAATTCTTTATAAGCAGCTTAGAAATAGTATTGGTTTTATAGGCATAAATCCTGAATTTAAATCCTAGTTATTTCCTACTTTCATGATCTTGGGCAAGTCAATTGACTTTTTTTTTTTTTTAGTTTAATTAAATGTAAAATTTCATGAGTAAGGAAGAGACAAAATTATTTTCAAGTTTTCTTCCAGTGCTAACAGTATAATACGAGGATTCTAGAAGAGGTAACATATGATAATGAGGGCTGATACCTGTGGTACTAACTTCCCCACTAAGTTCTCCCCAGCTAAGATGAATTGATGGGATAGCTAAATGGTATGGTATGGATGGTACGGTTGTATGGATGGAATATTGGGCCTAAAGTCAGGAAGACCTGATTACAAAATTTGCCTTAGATACTTACTAGCTCTATGAGCCTAGACCAGTTTTTTTTGATGTATTTATACATTTTTTATTCATTTTCTGGCATGCCTTCTGAAACATGCTACAAAGCAAGAAATTTGCCTCAGATTAAGTGGGGAGAACTCATCAGTCTGATAATTTAGATGCTTAAATTTCTTTCCTCAAGGTCCAGTCCAAATTAGGGATTCTCACAGAAGATGCTAATACTGATAAGGATGATGATGTTGCTGGTAGAGATAGAGATAAAAATCACCACACAGATATTGCTTCTCCGGGCTTCAACAATGTGTGAATGTAGGAGAGAGGGATTGTGCTGACCTAGATAGAAGCCATACTTGAAACTCTACAGTTGGGTCTTTCTTTAGGCCTTTAACTTGGAGTGGAATGAATATTGCAAGCAATGGCTGAGAATTCTGGGAAGTGATGTGACATATCAACTATTATCTCAGAACAGCTAGACTCAACTTGTACTATTCTATGTCCTAACAAGACTCTCAGACAACACTTCCAAGCAAAAGTCTCTCCTTCAACAAGCACAGCTTGGTGATGATAGGTTGTTTAAAATTGGGACTGATTCCAGCTTTAGACATATGTAGTTTTGTGGAGGAGTAAAATGAAGGAAGGGTGTAAGAAGGATCTAGCCAGCAGGAATTCTATAGGAAGAAGAGTCTTGATGCTGTCTCAAAAGCATTCTATTTAGGACATATTTACACAGATTTCATAGTCATCTTGGAAAATTATTATGGGCCAGAACTCTGTACTTAAAACAAAGATTCTTACAAGGTGCTAATTCAGTGGAATTGGTAAGAAAATGGTTATCTAGTTTAGTACGTTGATTAATAGTTCAGTACATGTACTTAGTACTTAATATAGTTCTACAAGATTGACACCTAATCTACAAGATTCACACCTATGATAATATAATTATAATAGAGTATATAAGCTGGGACAAACTCAGCCAGATTCATTCATTCCATCTCACACTATCATGGTGGCTCTCCTCCTTCAGTTTTCCCCTGAAACCAAGAATCTGGAAGGCTTCCAAAAAAGCTAGCTTGAGCCCCATGCAAGGAGACAAAACTGTGAAGGAGACAATAAAGATTTTTGGACTGGCTATTCTCCTGGTGATTTTTTATGAAATGAAGGCTGGTCCAGAGACCTCCAGAAAACCAACCAGAACACTACAGAAAATGATACTAAATTCTCCAAAGATGCTGACAACTTGTGATTTTCATTGATACTCTGAAGGATAGAAAACAGCAAAGGAATCATACAGGATTGCTGAGTTCCTTTTGACTCTCAGTTTGGTAGTAAAGCTCCCATATTACTCCAAGAGCTTTCCCAAATTTTTCACATACTACAGCTTAACATGGAAGTCCTCATACTACTGTAGGTAGACAGACTAGGTATTTTGTACAGCATCAAAACCATGGTAGCTACAACCATAGGAAACTTTTAACACCATCATGTCTCCCAGGTAGCAGTAGTGATCATTACTATCAAAGGTAATAATATAATGGAATATTTATTAGGAGGTTGTGGCTATGTTAAAATTTAGACAATATGTGGGAAGAAAAAGTAGAAAAGGCGATGCATTTTGAATTAATGTTTATTTTAAGTGAAAAATCCACATTTCTACTGATGTTTAAACAAGCAACACTATTCTTCCACACAGTGAAATATCCTATCATACTTACTGCGTATCACAGAAAAGCTACAAAGATTTATGAATTCAGACAATTACTAAAAGTTTGCCTTTTTGTTCTCTTTGACAGGAAATGCCTGAGTTGTATTGCATTTGACAAACTGCCTGTATTTCTGACATATCTTTATCGACATTTCAATGAGCAGTGAAGGAGAGAGCATCCAACAGCTCACAGTGCTTAACTGATCTCTCTGTGCTATCTAAATGGCCAAGTCACATTCTGCCCTATTGTCAAACCTGAGGTGTTTCTTCTCCAGAAGGATTTTAATTGGTATCCCAGAGGAGTGGTAGAAAGCCATGTCAAAATAATATATCATTTGCTGAAAAAGCTGTACTCTCAGGTCTAAAGCTAATGGGAGCTAAAGATTTATTATTAGAACTACAGAAATCAGATCAAGCAAGGCAGCAGATAGTTAGTCCCACTGCATTTTGCCTGGGTCAGACCCCCATCTGTGGTGTGACACTCAATTCTAGGTATGGTATTATAGGAAAGATAGTGACCAATTGGGTAATAGGGTTATCTGAAGAACATCTAAAGAACTAGAAATGTTTATGCTTGGAAAAAAGAGAGGTCTTTAGAAGGCACCATATAAAGGGTGGGATCATTGTTTTCAAATGTTTAAACTGATAAGAGAAAAGGGATTAGAATTACCCTAAGAAATTTCAAAGGATAGAACTGGCATGAATTGGATTAATGGTATAAGGAGGCAAATTTGAATTTATTAAGTGAAACATATTTTTAAACAATTAGAGTTGTACAAAATGTAAATGCTTCCTCTTTCTTGGAAATGTATTAAAAATTAAGTAAGCATCTGTTTGTGGTCTTTTTTTTTTAATGTCTCCATAAGTCTCCTAGCATGGAAATGGCATGACCCAATATGCCTTCACATTAGCTTAAGAATTTTAATCTGCTACATATCTAGTGGAGGCTAATTGCTTTAGGAAGTCTCATAGCTCCTTTAACTCTGAAGCTCACCATTTTGGTGTTGGACCATTTTTGGAAACCTGATCAAGTTTAAATCTATTGGAATTCATTATACACTTTCCTTTCTAGCAGTGATTGCAGATATGGTATGATGCCTGATTCTATCTGAGATTTTATAAAAAGTTCCTATATTTAAGATAGTTAGGGATACATGAACTGTCTCAATTACTTTTCTCTCTAATATTGTAATGGTATATGATTTTACAATTGGAATTAAAATCTTTGGGAGGCAAAAAGAAGAAAGCATGCATAAAAGGTGGAAGGGCTTCATAGGCTTTCTATATTTCTGAATTTGAGTATAAACATTTAACTTAAGAAAATAATTTACAAAAGTAAAGATCGCTGAAAATATATTTGTCTTAATATTCAGTTTCTCCAAAGGGAAAGAAAGCATTAGAAGCTTTCCCCCTTTGTAAATTTCTTCAATTTGTAAATGTCATGTGTACTGAGAACAGAAAAAACCAAACTGAATATAGGGATGTTGTATTATGGATGAAGTGAAGAATGATAAGATTAGAGACACTGATTTACTTTAGAAACTTGTTTATTAATGAAACAAGTGAATTTACTTTATTACTGTAGATTAGGAAATGAAAGTAAATTGCAAAATTGTTTCCCCTTGCAAGGAAATGTTTGACACATGTAAAATGGGTATTTCTGGAGCACAACAGGATAAAATCCAAGATCAGCTTGAAATGACACTTCCACTTAAAGACTGCATTGTAATGTCACAGTAGTTAGAGGAGGTCAAAGCAACTACCACTTATTACTAAAGGATGTGTGATGAGATGTTTATCAAAATGAAGGAAAATGAAGATGCTATTTTTTGAAAAAGAAAATCAGAATTGTATATTATATGTATTTAGGGAAGGAAGAAAGGGAGAAAACTTTAGTGGAAATCTTTAAAATTAGATTCCATTTTTCCAAACATTTAAGTATACAGCTGGGAAAACAAACTAAAAACTGTGATTCAAATATAAAATACGATCAAATGGAGGAATAATTCATTAAACTTTTCTCTTTGATTGTATGAATTTGTATATGTGAATTATTTGCTGTTCTAATGAGAAGTTCTGAAAAAACCAGATCTAATTTATAAATTTAAAATTTGGTATTTGTACTTGTTTTGTGATGTAGAAAAAAAAGTCAAGTATATGAACAACAAAGTTTGCTGTTGTTCTAACATTATTGCATTTTACTTTTGAATAATTATATCTCTCCTTTTGGATAAACAATTCAGAGGACCATATAGGTCTTTCATTTGTTCATGAGGAAAAAAGAAAAGAATTTGAAATGCCAAACTATAGCCATTATCCAGTCACACAATTGATATGAGATGAAAATTGTGATGTTTTATCAAGGATACTGCATTACCTTGGATCATCTCAAAACCTGATTTTGTGTGTGTGTATGTGTTTGATAGGTCTTTGGAATATATTTTCTCTATTCTTTCATTGTCGCTCACTGTACTCTCTTCTATTGAAGTTTATGCTCTCTGATATTATATTTTCCCAGTCTTTGCTACTTTCACTTATCAGTTCACTGGATTTTCTCTCACCTGACTCAAAAAATTTGGAGGTTAATTCACTTTTTCTCCTGTTACTTCCAGTTCTATCATTCATGAAGGTGACAACATTTTTATTGAAAGGATTTGTACAATTCATTAAACTCAAATTCTATTAATTCTTTCTTCCCTCAATTCACATACCTTTTATTATCACTTCATGTTGAAGTTTCTAAATTTAAATTTTTCTAACTAATTGCAAATTTTTATCTGGCCATGTTGCCATTCCCTTAGTATTTTCAAACCTATTTCTTTCCTTAATACTTTGGTTCACACTATACTGCCTGCAGTCTAGCCCATGTCTTGTAAAATGTTTTCCATTCATGATTTCTTTTCATGTGACATCAGATATAAAGGAATATAAAACAAGTACAAAAATCAAACATTTCCTGATTTTAAAAAATCATAATTTTGTGATCCTCCCACAATCATGAGATCCTATATTGTGCTGTAAACCATAGCTTAAGAAGCTAGGCTCTAACCTACCATTCTACTGACTCCTGCCATAGGAACTTTGAACTCTTCCCATGGCACACTCAACTATTTTGGGAGAGTTTTCATCTCATTTATCCAATAGTCTCAGTACTGGGTTTGCGTTCCAAATAGATAAAAATGGGAAAAGGATTCATATGTGCAAAAATATGTGTAGCACTTCTTTTTGGGATTAAGGAATTGTAAATTGATTGGAAGCCTAGCAGTTCGGGAATGGCTACATAATTTATAGCATATGAAAGCAATTGAATGTTATTGTTCTCCAGGAAATGATGAACAAGGTGATTTCAGAATAAGTGGAAACACCCACATGAACTAATGCTAAGTGAAGTGAGCAGAAACGAAATATTGTAAGTAATAAGATCGTGTGAGGATCAACTATGATGGACTTGGCTCTTCTGTATAATGCAGGGCTTCAAAGCAATTCCAATAGCCTTGGAATGAAAAATGTCAATTACAATCAAAGAGAGAGAAAACTATGGAGACTGAATGTAGATTGAAGCATATTATTTTCAAATTTTTGCTTTTTTTTCCTTTTGATCTGATTTTTTTTTGCACAATATGATATATATGTAAATATGTTTAAAGGCTTTCCCTATTTTATCTATATTAGATTACTTTCTGTCTTAAGGAAGGGGAAGGCAAAGAAATAGGGAAAATATGTAGAACATAAAGTTTTACAAAAATGAATGTTAAAAACTATCTTTACATATATTTGGAAAAATAAAATACTATTAAAAATAGTATCATCAGTTTCAGGTGTGGCTTTTCGTTATGATTTGGCTTTAATGTTTATTTGTTGCAGATACTATCAGGGGTATTCTTAATTAAGTATGTGTTTTGCACAAATGAACAGAGGTACATGATCAAAAATAAATTTAAAAGAAATAAATGATATAGTAAGAACAATCTGTTGTTCAATCATTTCAATTTGTCTAATTTTTCATGAATTCCTTTGGAATTTTCTGGGTAAAGTTATTGAAGTGATTTTCTGTTTTCTTCTTTAGCTTATTAAAAACATGAGTAAACTAAGATAAATAATGTCAAATGATTTGCAAAGCATCCCATAGATAGTGTCTGATGTCATACTTGCTGACTTCAGGCCAAATATTATTTTAATGCTATTTTTACTTTTTTATTTTAAAAGTTTTTTTTTAATTTCAAAATACATGCATCGTTTTTACTATTTACCCTTGGAAAACCATGTGTTCCAATTTTTTCTTCCTTCCTTCTCCCCACCCCTTCTCTATACATGAAATAATTAAATATGTGTTAAACATGTTCAATTCTTCTAAACATATTTCCACAATTATCATGCTGCACAAGAAAAATCAGATCAAAAAAGAAAAACAAATGAGAACGAAAACAAAAAGTGACTATGTTGTGTCCTATCTTCAGTCTCTCTAGGTACATATGGCTCTCTCTATCACAGGTTCATTGGAACTGGCCTGAATCATCTTTGTGCTAAAAAGAGCCACTTCCATCAGAATTGATCGTAGCATAATCTTGATACTGTGTACAATGTTTTTCTGGTGCTATTCACTTCACTTAATATCAGTTTATGTAAGTCTCTTGGCCTCTCTGAAATCATCCTGCTGATCATTTCTTATAGAACAATAATATTTCATTACATTCTTATACTATAACTAATTCAGTCATTCTCCAACTTATGGGCTTCTACTCAGTTTCCAGTTCCTTGTCACTAGATAAAGGGCTGCTACATACGTTTTTGCACATATGGGTATTTTCCCCTTTTTTATGGTCTCTGAATAAAGATCACTGAATCAAAGGGTTTTCACAGTTTGATAGCCTTTTGTTCATGGTTTCCAAATGGTCTCCAGAATGATTGGATCAGTTCACAATTCCACCAACAATGTATTAGTGTCCTAATTTTCCCACATCCCCTCCAGCATTTATCATTAACTTTTCCTCATTGTAGCCAATCTGAGAGGCATGTAATGGTACCTCAGAATTGACTTACTTTTCATTTTTCTGATTAATAATGATTTAGAGCATTTTTTTCATATGACTAGAAATAATTTTACTTTCTTTATCTGAAAATTGTATTTATATCCTTTGACCATTTATCAGCTGGAGAATGCATGTCCAGCCTTCTACTCTATGTACTATTTAGCTGCCCTTATGTGTAATCTAAAGAACACTAAATCCTATAAGAAGTAAAGTTTCACAATGATTACTAACAAGAACTTTTGTCATTTTATTAAGGCCAACAGGAAGATTACTGAATACATAGGTCAGTTAATCAAGGCAGAAAATTCTAAGCAATTCTATTATAAATTAATATTGTCAATCAGTGTCTGCTTGCTCCAAATGAATTTAGTATAAAATATATAGTAATAGGTATAACATATTGTGCTTTAAGATTTCCAAATGATTTTGTATATTGTTTCATTTTATTCTCTACACGAGTCTAGTGGGTAGGTGATACAACTTTTTTTTAAAGATGAGAAAAGTAATGCTGAGAAAATTTACATGACTTGCCCAGTCACACAACTAATAAATGTCTGAGGTAGGTGTTGAATCAAAATCTTTCTCATTCAAAGTTCTATTGCAAATACCATAAAAAGAATGTAAATCTTAGTTTTATTATGACCAATCATTGCTTAATTTTTCACAAACTATAAATATAATTTATAAGAAATAGAAGATTAACTTAATAATTTATTATATACTTTATCTTAAGAAAGGTTACTGATTTTATATTCTTATTTATTTTATATTTTTACTTGTATCTTATTATATTGTTTTCTTCTTCAATAAAGCTATGATTTTATTGGAAGTTATTGTGTCTGCAAATGCATTTACAACCTTTCTTTGTCCGCTTTTTAAAAAGAAAATTCATATTTATACACTCCTGTGTGTTCTCCATTGAGAACATCATCTAATGGTTATTTTTATTCATTCAAATCATTAAAGTATTTATTAATTATCTACTTTGTGTCAAGCATGGTATTGTGCTGGGATATGAAAAAAGAAAAAAAATAGCCCTTATCTTAAAAGATCTAACAAGATAATTTTCAATTTTGTGGTTACCATGTCTGTACTTAAACTATCTATAATTAATCAATGATTTTTGCAGGGTTATTACTTCTATTCCCCAATTCTCCTCTTATGTATGTGTATTTTATAACATGCTATAAACTACATCTATTATTGGTGATATGTTACATCTTAATTATACCAATTTCATACTCCTCTATAAATCTTTGAAATTGTCCGTTCTTTTGATTTTTTTAAAGATGGGATGTTCCATCATCAATGACTGTATAAACTCTTAAGTGGTAATAGTATTTTAAGGTTTTAAAAAAATTAAATATGGGATTTTTTTCACTTGGTTCTTACAGCAGGATTGTGATATATTGGTATTATCAATTTTTATATGTGAAAAACTAAGAAGCAGACACTTTAATTGACATGGTCCAGATTATGATGGAAAATATACACACCAATATTTAATTTCATGTTTTTCTTATTCCAAGTCCATTGTACTTTATCACTCCCTATACAATACCTGGGAGAATATTCATATTAAAAATGTGAGACTTTGTTGTAAAGATAAATTTGAGAATCACAGAAGATAAAAAATTCAGTATTATTGTATTTTAGAGGAAAAATAACCATGGTGTTATTGGTTATTAAGACATTAGTAAAATAACTGGAAGGCAAACAAGGCAATCCAAAGCTAAAATCCTAAATTGGAGGAAGAAGTAGAAAAAACGTATCACAAAATGGTTTTAAGACGCAGCAGGTCACTTCCACACAGGGCATTAAAACCACAGTGGGAAAATGTTTGTTTTCATGTCCAGCGAACAGCAGGCATTTTGTGAAGAGAGACATCAACGAAAGGAGGGCAAGTAATAACATTTCATATTTCAAAAGTTTCCAGATTTACCCTTTGATCAATGGTATCAAAAGCATCATTGATATGTTTCTTTTCTTACATTTAGTCTACTTTTGAAGCTACTAACCCTTAAGGATAAAGTTTTGTTAGCTACCAAATCTAAAAGCATATGATAAAAAATGTTCTTAGAATTAGATGAAGAATCCACATTAAAAGCACATTTGTCAGCCAACAAAGGAAAAATTTTTGGAGCTGGAAAAAAAATTGAAATCCAAAGGTGTTGAAAAGACAGAGTCAAAAATCAATTCTTCCAATACTTATTTCCATTTGCTTTATTGCTATAATGTTTTCTATGCTTCTACATATGCACAGTATGACAATATCAAAGCTGTGTTCTGCTAGTTAATTTTAGCTTAGAATCAAGACATACGAGTCTTACAGCAAAGGTAGTGCATTTATTATCTTATTTAAACAAAGGAAAAATCCCACACTTAATGCACATTTTAGATGGTTAGAATGTGCAAATGCTAGTTTTTGGTCTAAATGGGAAAAAACAAACAAATCCCACAAAGATATATTATTCAATTCCATGAAATACATTTGGAGAAATGGTCAGTTTTTGACCATTTTTGAAAATTTTTGACTATTTTTGAAAAGCACTGAGCATGCTTTTGGACAAGTACAGACTTTGGATAAGTCATTGCTCTTCTCGAGTGTTTAAAGAAAATTAAAGAAATGAAAGACTTTAGAAGTAACTTGATAAGGAGAGTTTTCTCCAAAAAAATTGATGAATTTGAAGGTATGGGAGTGTGGGGGGAAAAATAAGTAAAACAAATGTAATCATTAGTATTTTCTTAAAAGAACAGAGACAAATCTTGCTTAAAATTTAAAGATTGAGGTTATCCCAAAATTATCTAGTGTGGAGTCACCCATTTTATTTTTTTTTTAGTAGATACATTGTTGAATGTGAGTCTCTAGAGAAATGTCATGGGAATATATTAGATTTCTGAAATGAAATCTTAGAACACATGACATAATATCAATATGTGTGTTGAAGTCCACAAGTCTGAGTACAGGAGTTCAGATAGAAATATAGAAAATGAGATAGTAAACTTATTAAGAAAAGAGAGCAAATGACCTAAGGATTAGTGGGTATCCTTCATGATCTGTGTTTTTATAAGTGGGTATTTGGTCAATAAACATTATTAGAGTGTGTCTAATATAAGTCAAGTATTGTGCTAAAACTAAGAATACAAGAAATTAAAAATATATATTTGTTCTCAAGGAGGCCATTCTCAAATGGAGAAGAAAGAATATGAATACATATGTAAAAACCCAATTTCCTATAATATATAGGAAATAATCAACAGGCAAAAGTACTAGAATGAAGAGAGATGTGGAAATACTTCTTATTAAAAGCAGGAGTTCAAGGGCTTTTTGGAAGAAACCAGGGAAAGCAGCATGTTGAGATGAGGAAGGAGAGCATTCCACACATAATAGCAGCCTGTGAAAATACCTTGAATCAAGAGATAGTATATATCTTATTCAAGGAAAAACAGAGAAGTCTGAGTAACTAGATCAAAGAGTATGAGAGGATATAAAGATTGAGAAGTAATGTAAAAAAGAATAAGAAGCAATAAGTGTAGAAAGATTGGTGAAAGGCCAGAAGGCTAAATTTTATACTGAAAGTGATAGGGAGAAATTTCTCATTAATTTTTTTCTGAAGTTACATGTAAAACAATTTTAAAATCTATTTTAGAACTTTTGAATTCCAAATTCTCTTCCTTCCTTCCTCTCTACCTCCCCTATTGAATTAAATATGAAAGAAAAATTTTTACCCCCCAAAAAACTCAAGAAAAATAAGGTAAAAGAAAAGTATATTTCAATCTGTATTCAGATATAATCTATTATTTCTATGAATGTGGATATCCTTTTTAAGCATAAGTCCTACACAATTGCCTTGGAACATTATATTGCATAGTCATTCATAGCTGAACATCCTAAACTATTGGTATTATATTGTATCCAGTACATTACACTTTGCATGAATTCATGGAACTCTTTCCAGGTTTTTCTTAGAACATTTTGTCTTTATTTGTTACAGCATAATAATAATCCTTTATAATCACACATCACTATTCAGCAGTTCCCCAAGATAGGCATCCCCACAATTTCCAATTATTTGCCCCTCAAAAAATAACTGCTATGAATATTTTTGTATATATATATGTACTTTTCCTTTTTCCTCTTTTGTGATACATGCCAGGTAGTAGGTCAAACTCACTAAAGAAAGGAAATAAAAGACTTTGTTTTTTCTGCATTGTATACCAACAAACGCTAAAATTTTTATGTAATTGAGGAGAAGGGAATAAAACATTTATATATTTTCTATTATGTTCCAAGTACTGTGCTAAGAAGTTTTACAAATATTATTCCATTTGATTCTAATAACATCTCCAAGGAGTTTGTACTATTAATATCCTATTTTAAAGTTGAGGAAATTGAGGCAAGTAGAGGATATTTATTACACCAGGTTCATACCACCTAATATTCTTAAAAACATCATTTATTATGACAGAATGATTCTATGTATAAAGAAAGTGCAAGAGTGAGGCAAATGTGTTAGTGTGATAAAAAAACGGATAGGAAAAACAAAAAGGGTTGAACTGGGAAAAAGGGGAAGGAAAGGAAGAAGAGAAGATTATTTCACATAAAAGAGGAACTCAAGGAACAACTTTTAAAGTGTGGGTGAAATTGAGGAATAGGCATTACTTGAACTCACTCACATCTAAAATGGTTCACTGATCTATCTGTCTGTCTATCTATCTATCTATTAAATGCAATATGTGCATGCAAGCATGTACATTTATATTTAAATATATATATATATATATATATACTAACATACATATATACATATATGCATACTCAATTGGTAATAGAAATCTGTCTTGCTCAACAGGCAGGTAGGAAGAGAAGGGGATAAAAATAAGGAAAGTGATAAATGGAAGAAAAATAAAAGTAGAGAAAGTATAGGATAAAAAGAAATAGAATAAAAAATAAGCACAAGAAAATAGGATAGAGTAAATGTAAAAATTAATCTCCATAGCTATAAATGTGAATGGGATGAACTCACCTATGAAACAGAAGGATGAAAACTGAATTAGAGACTAGAATACAATAGATTGTTTACCAAAAAAAGACACTTAAAACAGAAATAAAGTTAAAATAATATGATGGAGTGAAGTCCATTATGCTGCAGCTGAAGTAAAATAGGCAGTGGTAGCAAGCATTATCTCAGACAAAGCAAAAGCAAAAATAGACCTAAATAAAAGAAAAAAGCAGGAACATTGTAGCTTCTTTAAAAGGAACCATTACAATTAATTCATATCAATACTAAACTTTTGTGAACCAAATGAAATAGGATCCAAATTCTTAAATAAAAAGTTAAAAGAATTACCATAGGAAATAGAAAATCAAACTATTCTGGCAGGCGACCTCAACCTTACTCCAGTGATGATGATTTATTATTTGGAACTTAACTCTATTACAATTACTTTTGTTTTATTTGATAAATCTCATAAAAGTTCTGAATATAAGGCCTCTAACACATGGACTAAAAATTCTGAGTTCATTTGCTTACTCATAGGAAGTTACCTAGAAACCCTCCACTCTTGTTTTTTCTTTTCTTTTCTTTTTTGTTTACTATGATGGACAAGTACAGTGTGGCAGATATGACAACTAGATGAAAAATCCTCTTGTACATCTACACCAATTCCTTATCCAACAGGAGCAAGTGATCATCTTACAATCACTTAGGTCACTAATTATAATAGCTAGCAACATGTCCTCTTGCCTAATCTATGGAGAAGCCTGTTCATCATATGTGAAGATATTCCTTATGTCACCCAATTGATGAACATATTATTTTGCTTATTTTAGCTTATGTATCATATATTAATCAATGGAATAATTCTGTATTTGGTATAGTTCTTTCTGAATAACTAGATATCTAGCTGTATAAACATAGAGCCCTGGAAGGAAGAGCCACCTAAAATCACTAGGAAAATCTGAGGTCTCCTCCATTAGAGGGAACCTAAAAACCAGTGAGCTTTTTTTTTATTCATCATTGGTAACTGTATGCAGCTCGTTTGTCTTTGTTACTAGGCAATCATGCTCTGAACCAGACTCAGGATGTTTGTTAGCATTTTCTGCTCTCTATAAAATCCATGCTTCATTCTAGCATTATATCTATTTCCCATAAGGAATAGGGTTCTCCAAAAACAACGTTATACAAAGATCAATTTTGATAGATGTGGCTCTTTTCAACAATGAAATGATTTTTCCAAAGATCTTGTGATGAAGAAAATGATCTACACCCAGAAAGAGGACTGTGGGAACTGAGTGTAGATCACAGTATGGCATTTTCACTCTTTTTGTTGTTTGCTTGCATTTTGTTGTTTTTTTCACCTTTTTCCTTTTTGCTCTGATTTTTCTTGTGCAGCATAAAAATTGTATAAATATGCATACATATATTATATTTAACATGTTTTACATGTTTAATTTATATTGGATTATTTACCATCTAGAAGAGGGGGAAGAGGAATATAAATTAATTAATCAGATAATTTATATTTTCATATATAAATATATATATTTCATATATAAAATATAAATCAGTTAATTTATATTTAAAAATATGAATTAATTAATCATATAATTTATATTTTCATATATAAATATATATATATATTTCATATATAAAATATAAATCAGTTAATTTATATTTTAATATATTTAACATCTACTGGTCATCTGCCATCTGGGGGAGGGGGTGGGGGGAAAGAGGGGAAAAATTGGAAGAGGTTTGGCAATTGTCAATGCTGTAAAGTTATCCATGCATATAACCTGTAAATAAAAGGCTTTTAAATAAAAATATATATATATATATATATAAATTAGATACACAATAAGTATACATGACCAAACCGTTATTTTGCTGTACAAAAAGAATCAGACTCTGAAATATTGTACAATTTGCTTTGAGGGAAATCCAAAATGCAGTTGGACAAAAATATAGGGATTGGGAATTCAATGTAATGGTTTATAGTCATCTCCCAGAGTTCTTTCACTGGGTGTAGCTGGTTCAGTACTGCTCCATTGGAAATGATTGGTTCATCTCATTGCTGAGGATGGCTAAGTCCATCAGAATTGGTCATCATATAGTATTGTTGTTGAAGTATATAATGATCTTTTGGCCCTGCTTGTTTCACTCAGCATCAGTTCATGTAAGTCTCTCCAGGCCTTTCTGAAATCATCCTGTTGGTCATTTCTTACAGAACTATAATATTCCATAATATTCATATACCACAATTTATTCAGCCATTCTCCAACTGATGGGCATCCACTCAGTTTCCAGTTTCTAGCCACTACGAAGAGGGCTGCCACAAACATTCGTGCACATGCAGGTCCCTTTCCCTTCTTTATGATCTCTTTGGGATATAAGCCCAGAAGTAAAACTTCTGGATCAAAGGGTATGCACAGTTTGATAACTTTTTGAGCATAGTTCCAAATTTTGCTGCTACTTCGTAAGTTTTAAAAGGTTGAGTCATTTGTTATTTACTGACCAAATTCAAGGGGAACTTAGCCCTAAAGAGAGATTTCCTTAACCTAATTCATCATTAGAACAACCTGCAAAAGAGTGATTTGTCCAGCAGACATACTCTACATGAGATGGTCTACAGTAATCATGTTAAATTTGAATCTGTTCTTTCCAAGGACTGTGATAGTAGAACAGAGATCCTGCACCTAGTTCCTGGAAGATGTGTCTAGCCCTCCTTTTATTTTGTTTTTGTTTTTGTTTTTTTTTTCCCTATATCTTCTCAGGGCATCTCCCTTGTCAATATTAATTGCTGTTAAATGCTTATTGCTGATATTGAGAACTTGTTAATTGAATAATGAAAATATGATGATGTAATTTGGATCTAGAATAAGATATCAGGGATTATATAACTGGAAATTAATATTAAGGGAAATATTTTATGGGGACTTGAAATAAAACCATATAGCAAGGTCCCACAGAGTTTCAGGGATACCCTTAGAAACTAAGACGCTCTAGGAACCAGAACAGGGAAGCTTGGGAGTGTCAAAACACAAATACAAAAGCAAAGATAATCTCTACCCTTAAAAACTCTATATTTTAAAGCAAATAGTGGATTGATAGCAAGGAAGCTGTGTAAGTTAAGTACATAATTAAAATAGAGAAGATTGCTTTGACATACCTACCTAGAAACAATATCAGGATTTATTTGATTAACAAAGGAGAGAATGTGATCAGATATGACTAGGGCTTGCTGATAGATACTTTTTCAAAAGTTGTCACCTAGAAATCAAGATACCAAAGTTAAAAAAAAAATAAATCTTACAGAGCATGGTCTCTAGTAGAAACTGTTTGGATTTATCCAGGAATTTGTGGAAATGGTGGCTGGAAAAGACAAACTACTTAGTCAATTACTATTTATTGATTCTCTACTATATGCTTCATGCCTAGGAAACAAATAAAAAAAAAAAAAAGGAAAGACATTCCCTGCCCTCAAAGAGGTTGTAAAAAAAAACACAAAAGCTGAGAAAACCAGCAGTTATGAGTATGCAGGAACTTTCCTGGCCACTGTTATTGTGAAGTTAGAGAATTTCAAAAGTAAAAAGGAAGAAATAATTGTATTGGGTGCTTCCCTCATTGAAAAGAACTTTTGAATTTAGGGCAATAATTAGATATGAGTATTTAGACTGATTTCATCTTCCTCATGAAATTTTCCAATAATACTATTATGCTAATTTTCATTATTAAAATAACGATGGTAATAAATTCTTTATTCTAATTCCCCAGTGAAGTCAAAAAAAAATCCAAAAGTAGTGTAGCCAGGTGGGAAATGAGTAGAATGAAACAAGTTCACATATTCTTCAAATTCTCTTTTCTCTCTTGATCTGAGTTAAGCAGTTATATGGGTCCTCACATGACAGACATATCTTGTGCCAGGCTCAAACTAAAATCCCTTATCTTTATGAAGACCATGATAAATCATTACCCAACAGTCATAACCTTCTATATCCTATGGTCACTTCCTTGTCTTGGTGATGTATAATAGCATGTTTTTATAGAAGAGGGAGTGGTTATAATATAAAAACATGATATTGGCAAAACATTGAAAATTAATGGAAAGACTGAAAGAAAAAAATACAAAGTTCAGGATATTCCCTTCAGTTATAGGTTGGAAGTCAGCATTAAAAAGTAGTTCCATGATAAAGGGGGGATAATAAATTTTTCATGTAGCACATATTAATACCATTTGAATACCATGTTATCCAAGAGATTAAATCACTTTTTCATCAGGTTAAAGGAATAGATAGATATGCCTGTTTTATATCATATACATGCATTGCTAAATTGGCTCAATTTCATTCTTGAAAGTAAGTAAAAACAAATTTCACCATCTCAAATATGAATGTAATTTCTGAATACAACAAATTGCTTTGTATCATTTTTGCCTTATTCATGAAACAGAGATGGGAAATAAGCTGACATTTAATATTTATACAATCCTTTAATGTTTCCAAATCATTTTTATCCCAGAAGATATCAGTACCATAGTACAGATTGTATTATCTCATTTTTTCTTCAGATAAGGGGAAACAGAAGTTTCAGAAAAGAAAAGTAATTTCTCTAAGGTCACACAGGAAGCATTTGACTAAATCGAGAATTGAACCCAGATACCCTGATGAGTAATGGTAGAGTCCATGCTCCATTATACTATGCTGCCTCAATGGGAAAATGATAAGGGAGTTCATTGTTAACAATACTTTTAAAGGAAAGTTGATTTAAAATTGTGGAAAATCAACTTCAAATGGTCACGGAACATTCCTCTAAGATAGAGGACAATTAAATAGAAGATAATGGAAGGAAAACTCTAATCCAAGCACAAATCACTAGAGAAATTACTGAAGAAATGTAGCATACCAAAACAGGTGAGTATGTGCAAATAAATATTATAACTTCAATTAAAAAATAGAGTATTTAATGGATTGTAAAGGGATGTGGGAATTACCTAGGCTGATGGATTTCAGGCTGCTGAGTTAAATCTATAACATCTATTTGCCCAGCTATATTTTAAAGTTTGTAGCTGAATGGAAGTCACCTTCTAGGAAGCAGAAAGATTTATACATTTCAGTATAACTTAAATAGCTCTATTTACCTCTGTTGAAACAAATTTTTATTTGAATGAATATATATATATATATATATATATATATACACACCCACACACATATGTATGTGTGTGTATCTGGAAGAAAAAACTTCATCAAATCTACTCTGATTCCTGCTTAATTTTTTAATGGAGATATTTGTTGTTCTAAAAATTATATAGATTTAGGAAACTTAGAAGTTTTTTATCCTGAAAATTATCATTCAACTACACAAAGTTACTACTATGGATAATATGCCAAAAGCAAACATGCATTGCCCTTAAGTATTTTATATTCTATTAAAACAAAAAATGTATAAATAAATTTCAAATATGCCCACAGTAAATGCAAAGTAATTTCAAAAGTGTTAGAGGAATGCAATCAAATGGGAGGATGAGGAAAGACATTTTAAAGGGCAGAATTTGGAGGAAAGCTGATAGGGAGCTCAGAATTTCTACAGGTGTGTGCAAAGAAAGAGTACTACAAACATAGGAAACAGGCTTTGAAAATATAAAGGAACAATATGGAATGAATGGTGTACAGTATAAGTAGGTCAGTTTTACTATAACATAGAGGGAGTAATTGAATGAAATTGGATTTAGTAATGTTGTGAGTCTTTAAAAAGCCAAAAAGTAGAATTTGCATTTTAACCTAGAAATATCATGACTCCACTAATGATTCTTGAATAGAAAAATATAGTCAATGTTTCAGCAATGAAATTCACTTACTTCTAAAAGGGAGATAGTAGTTATTTATTTTATATGTGTGTGTGTACATGTGTGTGTATGAGTGTGTGTATAATTTGAAACCATTGCCTGTTTTACTGATATATCAATACTCTTTTTCTTTGGTGAAAATTACAAGACTAAAGATTTCTTTGAAAAATACTGCTTTTTAAAATACATTAAAGATATTATAGATGCACTGGTCAGAAAGATGTTTGTAATGAAATATTTAACTAGGTTAGAACAGAAATAAGATAAGCATTAGAGTTTTTCTTTCTTTTTTTAAAAAAAATTGTACTTATATGATACAGTTTAAAATAAAAGTATTGTTTTTTATCTTCATTAGCTTCACTGGGCTAAAAAAGAGGGTTTTTTTGGGTAAAATAGAATTAAAAAGGAGAAAGAAATTGGAAACTAAGTTGAACAGAAATGTGATGCATAGGAAATGAAATATTTATCTTATTCCTTTCTATTTTATCCTTTCCAAAACAAATAGAAACATTTAAAGTCAAATTTCAGATCCATTATATTCAATCTCTGTGTCTTTGTTTCTGCATGCCTCAATTTCTTCATTTATAACATAAGGGAATAGAACTATATGACTTCTAAAATCCATTTAACTCTAAGCTACCATGATTTTAATATCTATTAGTAGTGCATATCATTTAGAGAAATATGTCCCACTATGTTTTGCAATATTGCAATTATACTTCTATTCCCTATTGCCTCTTCAGGATGGTCAATTTCAAAACAAAGTAATATAATTAGACCAGGAAAAGATGTATAAGCAACAGCTAATTTAGAGAGTTCAAGAGTTAGGTTAACTTTATATAATACTTATGGGCAAGGCTCAGATTAAATATCACCTCATACCAGAAGGATTTTCTAATTCTTCCCTCTTCCATCTGTTAATACCTCCACAAGTTATTTTTTTATTTTACTTTTATTTTATACATATAAATTGTTAGAGATATAGACTGTAGATATGAAATATATACTCCTTGAGGGTATAGGCTTTATTTTAAAATATTGTTTTTTTTTTATTTTAATACACATTACTTTATTATGTTGGGAAAGAAAATTCATAACAAAAGAGAAAAACCATGGGAAAAAAAACAGAAAGAAGTGAATATAGTATATGTTGATTTTCATTCAATAACCATAGTTCTTGTTTCTGGATTCAGATGTCATTTTCTATCCAAAGTCTGTTGGGATTGCTTTGGTTCTCTAAACTACTGAGAAGAAATGTCTTTCCTAGTTGAGTATTGCACATTCTTGCTGTTATTGTGTGCAATTTAGTCCTGGTTCTGCTTGTTTTGTTCAGAATTAGTTCATGTAAATCCTTGGATTTTTTATCATTTTTATAGAATAATAATATTCCAATACTTTCATATACCACAGCTTATTCATCTATTTCTCAACTGATGAGCATCTACTCATTTTCCAGTTCTTTGTTACCATAGAAAGAGTTACTACAAACATTTTTTACCCTTCTAAACTGAGCATTTTCTTTCAGGAAAAAGAGATGAATATTCAATAAAAGTGATGAATTCCATTTAGTTTTGATGAAAAGATCAGTGCTAAATAAAGTATTTGAACTCCCAATATCTAAATCAAGAGAAACATTAAAAGGTAAAAGGAAAAAAAAAACTCTTGAAAGCTGTATTTATATTATGGGTATACATTGAGAGTACAGGTATAATCTGATTCGACTGTTATAATATAAAAAAGCAACTAAAGATGGAAATGGAATTGTTACAGAAAAAAGGGGAAAAGTGGAGGTAAAAAATGGGAAATTACATCTCAGAAACAGGCAAAGAAAACATATTTTAATTGAGGGAAAGAAGGGAGAGTAACAAATATTGTGTGAATCTTACTCTCATCAGACTTGGCCCAAAAAAGAATATAGATATATTTGATTTCACTGAGAAATATCTCTCAACATATAGAAAAGTAAGAGGGGAAAGAGGAAAAGTGAAAGGGTGGGCTAAATAGAAGGGAAAGGCGAAATAATAAGGGAAAGGTATAAGAAAAGGGGAGGTTCTCTAATGAGGAAGAACTGCATGGGGCAAGTAGTCCTCATAAATAAAATACTGGGGAGGAGGAAAAGGGGAAAAGGAAAGAGAAAAGTATAATTTGGGGTTAATAAGATGACAGGAAATACAGAATTAGTACTTTTAATGGTAAATGTGAATGGGGTGAACTCTCCCATAAAATGTAAGCGGATAGCAGACTGAATTAAAAGTCAGAATCCTACAATATGTTATTTACAAGAAACACATTTAAAACATAGCTATACATACAGTGTAAAGCTAAAAGGCTGGAACAGAATCTATTATGCTTCAGGTGAAGTAAAAAAGCAGGGGTAGCCATCCTTATCTTAGATCAAACAAAAGCAAAAAAATTATATAATTAAAAGAGATAAGGAAGGAAACTATATGTTGCTAAAGGGTACTATAGATAATGAAGCAAAATCAATATTAAACATATATGTACCAAGTGGTGTAGCATCTAAATTCCCAAAGGAGTTAAGAGAGTTGCAAAAAGAAATAGATAGCAAAACTATAATAGTGGGAGATCTCAAACCTTCTTCTCTCACAACTAGATAAATCAAACAACAACAACAAAAAAAAGAAAGTAAGAAAGAAAGAAGTTAAAGAGGTAAATAAAATACTAGAAAAAACTAGATATGATAGTTCTTTGGAGAAAATTGAATGGAGACAGAAAGGAGTACACTTTATTCTCGGCAGTTCATAGAGCCTATACAAATATTTGCCAAATATTAGGACATAAAGACCACAAAATCAAATACAGAAAGGCAGAAAGAGTATATGTATTTTTTCAGATCATTATGCAATAAAAATTACTTTCAATAAATGGGCAAGGGAAAATAGACCACAAAGAAATTACAAAAGAATGAATGGGTGAAACAGCAAATCAAAGACCCAATTAATTATTTCATTCAAGAGAATGACAATAATGAGACAACATACAAAAATTTGGGGGATGCAGCCAAAGTGGTAATAAGGGGAAATTTTATATCTCTAGAGGCTTACTTTCATAAAATAGAGAAAGAGAAGATCAATGAATTGGGCTTGCAACTAAAAAAAGCTAGAAAAAGAACAAATTAAAAACTCCCAATCAAATACCAGACTTGAACTTCTAAAAATGAAAGGAGAGATCAATAAAATTGAAACTAAAAAAAATATAATTATTGAAATAATAAATAAAACTGATTTGATTTTATGGAAAAAAAACAACAAAATAGATAATCCTTTCATTAATTTGATTATAAAAAGGAAAGAGGAAAATCAAAATGTTAGTCTCAGAATGGAAAAGGGAGATGTATCCACCAATGAAGAGGAAACTAGAGCAATCAGTTATTTTGCCCAACTTTTATGCCAATAAATTTGACAACTTAAGTGAAATGGAGGGATACCTACAAAATATAGATTGCCCAGATTAACAGAAGAAGAAATAAATTACTTAAATAGTCCCATTTTAGAAAAAATATATATATATAACAACCTATTCATCAAGTCCTAAAGAAAAAATCTCCAGGATCAGATAAATTTGCATGTGAATTCTACCAAACATTTAAAGAACAATTAACTCCAAAACTATGAAAACTATTTGAAAAAATAGGGAATGAAGGGCTTCTACAAAATTCCTTTTATGACATAGACATGGTACTAATACCTAAACCAGGTAGGATGAAACAGAAAAAAAAAAATTCTCACTAATGAATATTGATGCAAAAATCTTAAATAAAATATTTTTCAAAGAGATTACAGATAATCATCCTCAGGAGAATATACCACAACCAAGTAGGATTTACACTAGGAATGCAGGCCTGGTTCAATATTAGGAAACCTATTGGCATAATTGACTATATCAATAACCAAATTAACAAAAAACATATGATTATCTCAATAGATGCAGAAAAAGCATTTGATACAATCCAACTCCCATTCCTTTTAAAACACTAAAAAATATAGGAATAAATGGACTTTTTCTTAAAATAGTTAGTAGCATATATTTAAAATTATCAACAAGCATCATGTGAAAGAGGGATAAACTAGAACCATTCCCAAGAAGATCAGTGGTGAAACAAAGTTGCCCACAATCTCCATTGTTATTCAATGTTGTATTAGAAATGATAGCTTTGGAATTTATAGAAGAAAAAGAGATTAAAAGGATTAAAGTAGGTAACAAGGAAATCAAATTATCAATCTTTGCAGATATGATGGTATACTTAGAGAATCCTAGAGAATCAACTAAATAAGTATTAGATTAAATCCACAACTTTAGAAAAGTTGCAGGATACAAAATAAATCCACATATATCATCAGCATTCTTATACATCACTAACAAAATGCAACAGCAAAGAGAAATTCCATTTAAAATAACTGTTGATAGTATAAAATAATTCTGAATTTATTTGCAAAGGGAAAGTCAGAAACTATATAAGCAAAACTATAAAATACTTTCCACACAAATAAAGTCAGATCGAAGCAACTGGAAAAGTAGCAAGTGCTCATGGATATAATAATATAATATAATGCAAATGAAAATACTACCTATATTAATCTAGTTATTTAGTACTATACCAATCAGACTCTCAAGAAACTATCTTACTGAACTAGAAAAAAAAAATAACAACAATTCATCTGGAAGGACTTGTGTGTGTGTGTGTGTGTGTGTGTGTGTGTGTGTATGTGTATGTATAATTTAATACAATTGGCTTTAAGGAATTACATAAGTATTAGAATAAGGAAAAAGAAGAAAGGGGGATGGTATTGACAAAAAACTGAAAAGTATAAAGAATTATACAAGAAAAGAGTTAAGTTCAGTTCTGATGAAATTAAGGAATTTGGTACTTCACAGCAGGAGACATTAGGACCTTTCCCATCTCATGACCCTGCCTCAATTTCCTTTTTGTGGGTGGAGGGAGGAAGGGGGGGGGAAGGGCAGTAACACAATCAGCACCATCCATGCAGCAGCTTTGTCCATCCACTATGAACCAATTAGAAAAGGCTCTAGTTAAAGCTAAAAAAGGACAGGATGTATCTGATTTAAGAATAAAAGCATGCCCTGTGATTGAAGGATTTGATTTTTCAAGTGAACCAGGAGAAGATACATTCCTTTTGATCTGGAAATTATCAAAGCTCTTTATGGGGATACATAGTCTTATGTTAAGATGGTATTAGAGAATTTGGATTTTGAAATTTTAACCCCTAGTGATTGGAAATCTATAGCAAGGACCTATTTAGAATCTGGACAAAACTTCTTGTGGCTTTAGGAATATAGTTTACTCTGTAGAATACAAGACCAATGAAATAGGCAAACTGGAGTTAATATATCAATCATCTTTGATCAGCTAGCAGGTATATGTTATTATGTAGACATTTTAGCACAGATTAATTACCTTTTGATAACATCTGAGCAAATTGCAGCTGCTGCTATCAAAGCATGGGGCACCCTCCCAGGAAAACAAGGTAGAGGGGAAGACTTCATGAAAATAGAGCAAGGTCCAAATGAATCCTGTTGGGGTCCTCAGCTAGTGCAGACCTGTTGACACCAGATGGAATCTGAGCACTTACCCACAATTATCATCGCCTCAATGACCTTCAGATGTCTCTGGATACGACAGAGCAGTCTGACACTACTTATGCAGTTAGAGAAGCTTTATTGCTTGGTTACATCATCTTGTCTCTTCTTCCTTTCTCTCCCTCTGCTGTCCTGTACTTATACCCCTAAGATCTGCCCTTGCCAACGTGCCCCAGCAACATGTATGTGTATAGCTTGTGTATTCAGGAGCCCAACTCCTGAGATGGTGGGGGGCTATGTCGATTTGGTGCATGTTGGATGCCTGTCCTGAAGTGCCTACAGGATGTGTACCCTGGACCTTTAGTCAGCAGCCAGAACATATACCCAAAGTCTTAACATCCATTCCCAAGAATGAGCTAACCAAGATCCACAAACCACAAGAGTCAGGTTTGTACAAGACTTGTCTTTGCACAGACTTGTTGCCTATGCAAATGGGGCCTTTTGTGCAAGGTACACGATGAAGGGTCACAAGATTAATGCAGACTCTTGTTATTCTGTTCCCTAGCGTTCTTGTTGCTAAGTTCCCTAGCAGAATCCTTTGCTAATTTCATGGGATATTTGCAGACAGCTGTCATACAAACTATTTGTGAAAAGGCAGTGACAGAAATAATGATAAAACAACTTGCTAGAGAAAATGCTAATGAGGTTTGTAGAAGAATTATACTGGGACTACACAAGGATGCTCCTTTAGAGGAGATCATAAGACGCTGTGCCACAGAGGACATACATGTCTTTTATACCCAGGTTATGATGTAGAACATGGGAAGAGAGGGTCCCTTTTGGCAAGAGACTGTCAGAGAGACTCATCGATGTTTTTAATGTGGTAAAGTAGGGCAATTAAAAGGTCAGTGTTGGCAGAGAGATAGAGTGAGAAGAAAGGGTGAGAGAACAAGACCCAAAACCCTATGTCCAAAATGCAACAGAGGTTTCCTTTGGGCCTCAGAATCAATTTTGTATATATTTTAGAATTGAGGCCTTTATCAGAATCTTTAAATGTAAAAATGTTTTCCCAATTTATTGCTTCCCTTCTAATTCATCTGCATTAGTTTTGTTTTTACAAAAGCTTTTTAACTTAATAGAATCAAAATTATATATTTTGTGATCAATAATGATCTCTAGTTCTTTTTTTATCACAAATTCCTTCCTCCTCCACAGATCTTAGAGGTAAACTATTCTGTGTTCTTCAGATTTGTTTATAATATCATTTTTATGTCTAGATCATAACTCCATTTTGACCTTACCTTGGTATACAGTATTAGGTGTGGGTCAATGCCTAGTTTTTGCCATACAGATTTCCAATTTTCCCAGTAGTTTTTGTCAAATAGTGAGTTTTTATCCCAAAAGCTAGAGATTGCTATAATCGTTGAATATGTTGTCCTGTGATCCTAACCTATTCCAGTGATCAACTACTCTATTTCTTATCCAGTACCAAATATTTTTGTGACCACTGCTTTATAATATACTTTTAGATCTGATACAATCAGGCCACCTTCATTTGCATTGTTTTCATTAATTCCCTTGAAATTCTTAACCTTTTATTCTTCTAGAAGAATTTTGTTGATATTTTTTCTAAGTCAGTAAAATAGTTTCTTGGGAGTTTGATTGGTATAGCACTAAATAAATAGGTTACTTTAGGTAGCATTGTTATCTTTGTTATATTTGCTTGACCTATCCAAGTGCCTTGATATCTTTCCAACTAATTACAACTGAATTTATTTGTGTGGAAAGTGTTTTGCCATTTTGGTCATATAATTCCTTAGTTTCCCTAGGCAGATAGATTCCCAAATATTTTATACTATTGATAATTATTTTAAATGGAATTTCTCTTTGTAATTCTTGCTATTGGATTTTGTTAGTGAGGTAGGAAAATGCTAATGATTATCTGGATTCATTTTTTATCCTTCAACTTTGCTAAAGTTGTTGATTATTTCTAATAGTGTTTTAGTTGATTCTCTAGGGTTCTCATATCATCTGCAATGGGTGATAATTTGGTTTCCTCATTACCTACTCTAATTCTGTTAATCTCCTTTTCTTCTCTTATTGCCAAAGCTAGCATTCTAATGCATTTTTGAATAGTAATGGTGATAGTGAGCAACCTTGTTTTATCCATGGCTTATTGGGAATGGTTCCAATTTATCCCCATTATATATGATACTCATGGTTTTAAATAGATTCTACTGACTATTTTAAGGAAAAATTCTTTTATTCCTATGCTCTCCAGTGTTTTTAAATAGGAGTGGATGTAGGATTTTATAAAACGCTTTTTCTGCATCTATTGAGATTTTGTTACTTTGGTTATTGACATGGTCAATTATGCTAATAGTTTTCCTAATATTCAACTGGCCCTGAATTCTTGGTATAAATTATACTTGGACTTAGTGTATTACTGGAGATTGCTTTCTGTAATCTCATTGCAAATATTTTATTTAAGATATTTGCATCAAGAATCATTAGGGAAACTGTTGTATAATTTTCTTTCTCTGTTTTCACCCCACCCAGTTTAGCTATCAGCACCATATATGTCCCATAAAGGGAATTTGGTAGGGCTCCTTGCCCTGTTTTTTCAAATATTTTATATAATATTGGAATTAATTGTTTTTTTAAATGTTTGGTAGAATTTGTATGTAAATCTTTCTGTCCCTGGAGATTTTTTCTTAGGGAGGAAACTAATAATTTGTTCTATTTCTTTTTCTTAAATGAGATTATGTAAATAATTTATTTCCTCTTCTGTTAACCTAGGCAATTTATTTTTTGTAGATATTCTTCCATTTCATTTAGATCATCAAATTTATTGGCAAATTGTTGGACAAAATAGTGCCTAATTATTGTTCTAATTTCCTTTCATTGGTGGAATTTCCTCCTTCTTCATTTTACTAACAATTTGATTTTCTTCTTTAATTTCTCTAATCAAATTATCTAAAGGTTTATCTATTTTGTTGTTTTATTTTCAGAAAACCAATTCTTAGTTTTATTTATTAATTCAGTAGTCTTCTTTCAATTTTATTAATCTCCCCTTTTATTTTCAGAATTTGTAACTTGGTAGTTACTTGAGGGTTTTTTGTCTAGCTTTTTTAGTTGTAAAACAAATTCATTGATCTTCTTTTTCTCTATTTTATGCTAAGAAGCATTTAGAGATATACAATTTCTCCTAATAACCACTTTGGTGATCCTTCCTTACTTCTTTTAATTAGATTTATGTTTGTTTTTACTTGATCTGAGAACAGGATTGCTACCCTTGCTTTTTTTCTTTTACTTCATTTGAAGCATAATGGATTCTGCTCCAGCCTTTACATTCCCTCTGTATGCATCACTCTGCTTTAAATGTGTTTCTTGTAAACAACATATTTTAGGATTCTGCCTTTTAATCCAGTCTGCAATCTGATCTGAAATGGAAAAAAAGCTGCTTTAGTTTGGCCTGGGGAAGTTCTGCTAATTGAATTCCAGTGGTGGGTAATCATCCCATTGTTCTTCTGAGCCTCAGTAGTTTACAATTTGCCTTTTGTAGCAAATCCACCAAACCACCTACTTGAAAACAGGGCTGAGTAGCCTCAGAGGCTCACAGAAGATTGACAGCTGAATGGAAGCTACAATGATCTGACTCTCTGCCCCAGCTTCTTGCCTCAGGCTCCTTGTGCTGTAGTCCGGGTTGGCAGAATGTCTTCCTATCCATTTGAAACAGACATGTTCTGAAATTCTTCCAAGATATGTTCTTCCGGAAATGTGTTGTACTCCAAATACTTGTGGGTTTTTTGACTCCAAAACCAGTTTAGTGGTTTAATCTACTGTTGGTTTGGGAGAAGTTCAGAGGTTACAGAAAATTGTGTCTACATTCTGCCATCTTGACTCCCACTAATTGTATTTTAAAGAGTTGTTTTATTCATTGGATTTTTTTTTTTTTTACCATTTTTCTATTCACTAATTCTATTTTTAAGGAGCTATTGTCCTTTTGACTATTTAACCAGTTCTGTTTTTTTAAGTTATTTTCTTCAGCATATTATTTTTTTTTCCATTTCACCAAATATATTTTAAGAAGTTGTTTTCTTCAGCCAGTTTTTGTGTTTTCTTTTCCAAACTCTCCTGCAAAGCTCATTTTTCTTCAAACTGCCTTTTAAGATTCTTTTTTTTTCTAGGAATAAAATGGAGAAAGAAGAGATTATTAAATTGGGAATGCAACTAAAAACACTAGGAAAAGAACAAATAACCCCCCCCCAGTTAAATATCAATTTAGAAATACTGATGAGATTAATAAAATCAAAATAATAAAAAAATTATCTGACTGATTAATAAAACTAAAAGTTGATTTTATGAAAAAAAACAGCAAGGTAAATAATCCTTTAGTATATTTGATTAGAAAAAGGAAAGAAAAAAGTTATTAAGATTAAAATTGAAAAGGGTAAACTTGGCACCAATGAAGGAGAAATGAAAGAAATAATTAGGAGCTATTTTGCCCAACTATATGTACAAATAAATATGACAATCTAATTGAAATAGATAAATACTTACAGAAGTAAAACTGTGCAAAATAACAAGAGAAATAAAATACTTAAATAAACCTACTGTAGAAGAAGAAATTGGAAAATCATTAAGGAACTACCTAAGAAAAAACTTGCCAGGACCAGATGGATTTACAAGTGAATTCTACTAAACATTTGAGAAACAATTAATTCTGATAAAATGGAAATTATTTTGAAAAGAATAGGCAAAGGGGTTTGGCCATCTTCCTTCTATGACACAACTATGTTGCTGATCCCTGATTCTCTAATGAATATTGATTCTAAAATAACTTGTCATTAAGATAATATGCTATCATCAAATGTTATTAATGTCATGAATGCAAATCTGGTTTGCTATAAGGAAAACTATAAGCATAATTGATCATATCAATAACCAAACTAATAAAAATCACATAAATAATCTCAATAGGTATGGGAAAAAAAGGTATTTGACAAAATACAGTACCCATTTTTGTTTAAAAAAAAAAAACAAACCTTGGAGAGTATAGGGATAAAAGGACATTTCCTTAAAATAATAAACATTATTTGTAATGGGGAGAAACTAAAAACATTCTCAATAATGTAAACAAGATTGTCTATTATCAGTATTACTATTCAATACTAAAATGTACTAGAAATATTGGTTTTAACAATAAAAAAGAAACTAAAATGAGTTAGAGTAAACAGTGAGGAGATAAAACTGTCACTCTTTACAAATGGTATGATAGAGTACTTAAAGAATTCTACAGAATCATTCAAAAAACTACTTGAAACAATTAACAGCTTTAGCAAAATGCAGGATATAATATAAACCCACACAAATCATAAGCATTTTTCTTTATTTTTAACAAAGCCCAGTAGCAAAAAATAGAAAGAGAAATTCCATTTAAAATAGCTGTAAACAAAATAATAATATTTGGGTATCTAACTTAAAAGACAAATCAGGAATTATATGAAAACACTTACAAAACACTTTCACAGAAATAAAGTCACATCTAAACAATAGGAAAAATATCAATTACTCATGGGTAGGGTGAGCTAATATAATAAAAATGGCAATTTTACCTAAATTAGTCTACTTGTTCAATGCTGCCAAAACTTATTAAACTGCCAAAATTTACTTTATATAGCTAGAAAAAAAATAATAAAAAAATCATCTGGAAAAATAAAAAGTCAAGCATATCAAGGAATTAATTAAAAATAAATTCCAAAGGATGGTGCCATAGAAGTACTAGACCAATTCATTACAAAGCAGTAGAAATCAAAACTATCTGATGCTGACTAAGAAATAGAGTGGTGAATCACTGGAATAGGTTAAGTATATAAGATAAAATAATTAGTAACTATAGTAACCTACTGTTTGATAAATCCAAAAATTCCAGTTTCTGGGATAAGAATTCAGTGTTTCACAAAAATTATTTGGAACACTGGGACATAATACATCAGAATGTCAGCACAGACGTACATCTCATACCCCATATTAAAATAAAATCAAAACAGGTGCATAATTTAGGCATAAAGGGTAATACCATAAGCAAATAAGGAGAACAAGAAATAATTCACCCATGAGCTCTTTAGAGAAGAAATGAATTATGGTCAAAGAAGAACTAGAGAATATTATGATATGCAAAATAAATAATTTAAATTACATTAAATTAAAAAGATTTTTCACAAACAAAACTAATATAGACATGATTAGAAGGCAAGCAGAAAACTGGAGAAAAATTTACAGCCAGTGTTACTGATAAATATCTCATTTCTAAAATATTTAGAGAATTGCATCGAATTTATAATAATATGCCACTCTCCAATTGATACTTTATAAATGGATATCAGCAGACAATTTTCAGATCACAAAATTAAAATCATCTAGATATATGAAAAAATGGTCTAACTCACTATTGATTAGAGAAATGCAGGCTGAATCACTTTGGGATACTACTTCACACCTCTCAGATTGGCTAAGATGTCATGAAAAGAAAATGATTTATGCAGCTAAGACGAATTAGCATTACATTCAGATATCCTTGTCACTTTCACAAATATTTATTGAGAAATAAATCTGTGTAATACCATACACAGCCTGTTAAAGGATACATAAACAGTCTATGAAATATATCCTCTCCTCATAGAGCTTACCATTTTGTTGGTGAGATGTTCAAATCCTTATATATAAACTGTCAATTATTTAATCCAGGGAAATTAATTTTAGTAAATTAGATCAGAGTTAGCCAATTATTATAACATCCATGAGAATTTGAGCCATGAAGATATTTGTGCTCTAATGATATTCAAATTTTTGTGTATTTTATTCGCTGAATTTTCCTTGATATTTTGGAATTTTTAAATGTAGTATGAGGGTTTGTTATCTGTTACCTCAAAAAGAATAAAGATCTTTCATTTTATTTTTTAAAAATTAATGAGAAGAGGGGCGGAGCCAAGATGGCAGAGAAGACACACACGACTTTCTAAGCTCTTCTCTTACCCTCTTTATCAATATTATATCGAGCCCCAAAAATAGTTTTGACTGCTACAATTCATAAAGATAAGAAGTAGAACAACTCACTGGCCAAAGAAAATCTGCAGTCTCGCCAAAAAAGGTTGGTTCCGGGGCCAGGGGGGAGATCTGCGCAGACGGGGAGAGAAATTAGGTTCCCAGGAGAGTCTCAAACCGAGGGTGAAGGCACAGATCTCAGCACAAGCTCGCAGCCCCAACCCGTAGTACCGGGCTTTTCCTTGGGGCAGTTGTGATCCTGTACGGCAGGAGGACAGCCTTAGCCTCCAATCTGCGCAGTGGGGAGCTCGGCTTGGGGCCATAGAGCTTTTCCAGGGCCGATTTGCATTGGGCAGAGACCCTGGGGCAGAGTTCAGGGCGGTCTGAGGTCTGTGGTCTGAAGTCTGCAGTCTGCGGTCAGCTGCTAATACTCACAGTCCCACAAGAGGCTCCGGCCTGAGGCAGTGACACTTTCACCCCTTAGTCTCTAGCCGAGGGCAATCGCTAACCCACTCAGCCCTACTAAGCAGTTTGATAGCTCGGCCAGTGCTGAATCCACTTCCTGTTGGGGGAAGGGAAAACTCTCACTCACAGCACTCCCAAACCTCAGACCGGAAATCGGTTTACATCTCTCCCTACTCTGCAGAGGAAGCTGGTAACCCCCTTGCCTAGGAGACCTACCCTAAAGGCTTTAAAACATGAATAAATAGATGAAAAGAACGATCGACAGCTTCTATGCAGAAAAAGAGCAGGTCAGCAAACCTGAAGAGACCTCAAACAGCAAAAATGCATCAGACTGTCCTCCTTTACATGATGCTCTCATAGAAGAGACCATTAAAAGTCTCAAAAGAGAGTTAGAAGATAAATGGGAAAGGAAAGAAGCCTTACAAGAGAGCAACAACTTCCTGAAATACGAATTGAAAAGTTAAAAATTCCCAGGAAGTGCAGGGAAACAAAATTGGTGAATTGGAAAAAATAAAAAAATCTCAGGAAAGTAAGAATTGTGAATTGGAAAAAATAAAGAATTCACTAGAAAGTAGGATTTGTGAATTGGAAAAGACAAAGAACACGCAAGAAAGTAGGATCTGTGAATTGGAAAAAGAAAATAATTCACTAAAAAAAAATTAGTGAAATGGAAAAAAATTCCACAGACCAAAACAATACATTCAAAAACTCAATTGGACATGTACAGAAGGAAGTAAAAAAAGCTAATGAAGAAAATAATTCTTTAAAAATTAGAACTGAACAAATAGAATCTAATGATTCATTGAGACAGCAAGAATAAGTCAAGTAAAAACAAAAAAATGACAAACTGGAAAAAACCATGAATTATCTACTTGCAAAAACGACAGACTTGGAAAATAGATCTAGGAGAGATAATCTGAGGATTATTGGACTTTCTGAAAACTATAATGAAAAAAAGAGCCTAGATACTATTTTACAAGAAATCATCAAAGAGAACTGCCCAGATGTAATAGAATCAGAAGGTAAAATAGGCATTGAAAGAATTCATTGAACACCTTCTGAAAGAAACCCTAAGATAAAAACCCCAAGGAATATTGTGGCAAAATTTAAAAACTATCAGATTAAGGAAAAAATTTTACAAGCAGCCAAAAAAAAAACCATTTAAATACTGAGGTGCCACAATAAGGATCACCCAAGATCTGGCTGCCTCTACATTAAAGGAAAGAAGGGCCTGGAATATGATATTCCAAAAGGCACAAGAACTTGAGATGCAGCCAAGAATAAACTACCCAGCTAAGTTGAGCATTTTCTTCCAGGAAGAAGATGGAATTTAATGAAACAAATGAATTCCATTTGTTTCTGAAGAAAAACCAGAACTAAACAAAAATTTGATCTCCAACCATAGAACTCAAGAGATGCAGAAAAGGTAAAATAACTCTTGAGAATTATATTTCTGTTGTGGATATACAAAAAGAATACATGTATAATTTGATTGTACTGATATAACATAAAAAGGGAAGTAGATATGGAAAAGGGATGATGGCAGAATAAGGTGGGAAGGAGGGATAAAAGAGGGAAACCACATCCCACAAAGAGGCTAAGGAAACTTATCATATCTGAGGGAATTTAGAGAGGGGGAGGAACATTGTGTGAATCTTACTCTCCTCAGAGTTGGCTCAAAGAAAAAATAATTGACATTTATTTAGACAAAATTCTCTCTCGCCTCATTAAAAACGGGGGAGAGGAAAAGGAATAGAAAAAGAGAAATAAGGGAAGGAAGGGGGAAAGAATCAAAGGGGGAGGGAGGGATTATAAAGAGGATAAGTATCGAGATACAAGAGGGGTAATAATTTTAAAAGGGGAAAGAGGGTTGGGGAGGCAAGAATAAGTAAAGCACAATCTGGGGTTATTAGGATGGCAGGAAATACAGATTTAGTAATTCTATCCGTAAATGTGAATGGGATGAACTCCCCCATAAAGAGGAGGCAGATAGCAGACTGGATCAAAAGTCAGAACCCTACAATAGTTGTTTACAAGAAACACATTTAAAGCAGGGGATACATATAGAGTAAAGGTAAAAGGCTGGAGCAAAATCTATTATGCTTCAGGTGAAGTCAAAAAGTAGGGTAGCCATCCTTATCTCAGATCAAGCAAAAGTAAAATTGATCTAATTAAAAGAGATAAGGAAGACTAGCATCCTGCTAAAGGGTAGCATGAACAACGAAGCAATATCAATATTAAACATATATGCACCAAGTGGTATGGCACTCAACTTCCTAAAGGAGAAGTTAAAGAGTTGCAAGAAGAAATAGACAACAAAACTGTAATAGTAGGAGATCTCAACCTTGCACCTCAGAATTAGACAAACCAAACCACAAAACAAATAAGAAAGAAATTAAAGAAGTAAATAGAATATTAGAAAAATTAGGTATGTTGGATCTGGAGAAAATTGAATGGAGAAAGAAGGAATATACTTTCTTTCAGCAGTTCATGGAACCTATTCAAAATTGACCATATATTAGGACATAAAGACCTCAAAATTAAATGCAAGAAAGCGAAATAGTAAATGCTTTCTTTTCAGATCATGATGCAATAAAAACTACATTCAACAAAAGTTGGGAAATAGACCAAAAAGTAATTGGAAACTAAACAATCTCATCTTAAAGAATGATTGGGTGAAACAGCAAATTATAGATACAATTAATAATTTCACTCAAGATAATGACAATGATGAGACATCATACCAAAATTTGTGGGATGCAGCCAAAGCGGTAATAAGAGGGAATCTTATATCCTTAGAGGCTTACTTGAATAAAACAGAGAAAGAAAAGATTAATGAATTGGGCTTGCAACTAAAAAAACTAAAAAAAGACCAAATTAAAAACCCCAATTAAATACTAAATTGGAAATTCTAAAATTAAAAGGAGAAATTAAAAATATTGAAAGTAAAAAAACTATTGAACTAATTAATAAAACTAATAGTTGATTCTATGAAAAAACCAATAAAATAGATAAGCCTTTGGTAAATCTGATTAGAAAAAGGAGGGAGGAAAATGAAATTAGTAGTCTTAAAAATGAAAAGGGAGAATTTTCCACCAATGAAGAGGAAATTAGAGAAATAATAAGGAGTTATTTTGCTCAACTTTATGCCAATAAATTTGATAACCTAAATGAAATGGATGGCTACCTCCAAAAATACAGACTTCCCAGACTAACAGAGGAGGAAGTAAATTGCTCAAATAGTCCCATTTCAGAAAAAGAAATAGAACAGGCAATTAAACAACTCCCTAAGAAAAAATCCCCAGGACCAGATGGATTTAAAACACTTGAGAGTATAGGAATAAATGGACTTTTCCTTAAAATAATCAGCAGCATCTATTTAAAACCATCAGTAAGCATCATATGTAATGGAGACAAACTGTAACCATTCCCAATAAGATCTGGAGTGAAACAAGGTTGCCCACTATCACCGTTACTATTTAATATTGTATTAGAAATGCTAGCTATAGCAATAAGAGCTGAGAAAGAGATTAAAGGAATAAGAATAGGCAATGAGGAAGCCAAATTATCACTCTTTGCGATGACATGATGGTATACTTAGAGAACCCCAGAGATTCTGCTCAAAAGTTATTAGAAATAATCAACAACTTTAGCAAAGGTGCTGGTTAAAAATAAACCCACATAAGTCATCAGCATTCTTATATATCACTAACAAAATCCAACAGTCAGAGTTACAAAGAGAAATTCCATTTAAAGTAACTACTGATAATATAAAATATTTAGGAATCTATCTGCCAAGGGAAAATCAGAAACTTTATGAGCAAAATTACAGACCACTTTTCACACAAATTAAGTCTGATCTAACCAATTGGAAAAATATTAAATGCTCTTGGATAGGGAGCAAATATAATAAAGATGACAATATTACCTAAAGTAATCTATTTATTTAGCGCTATACCAATCAGACTCCCAAAAACTATTTTAATGACCTAGAAAAATAACAACAAAGTTCATATGGAAAAACAAAAGGTCAAGAATTTCAAGGGAATTAATGAAAAAAAAAATCAAATCATGGTGGCTTAGCTGTACCAGATCTAAAATTATATTATAGAGCAGCAGTTACCAAAACTATTTGGTATTGGCTAAGGAATAGATTAGTTGATCAGTGGAATAGATTAGGTTCAAGGGATAAAACAGTCAACAATATAGCAACCTAGTCTTTGACAAACCCAAAATCCCAGCTTTTGGGATAAGAACTTACTGTTTGATAAAAATTGCTGGGAAAATTGGAAACTAATATGTCAGAAACTAGGCATTGATCCATACTTAACGCCGTACACCAAGATAAGGTCAAAATGGGTTCATGACCTAGGCATAAAGAATGAAATTATTAATAAATTAGAGGAACATAGGATAGTTTACCTCTCAGGCCTGTGGAAGGGGAAGGTCTTTATGACCAAAGCAGAATTAGAGATCATTACTGATCACAAAATAGAAAATTTCGATTATACCAAACTGAAAAGTTTTTGTACAAACAAAACTAATGCAGACAAGATTTGAAGGGAAGCAATAAACTGAGAAAATATTTTTACAGTCAAAGGTTCTGATAAAGGCCTCATTTCTAAAATATATAGAGAATTAACTCTAATTTATAAAATCAGCTCATTTTCCAATTGAAAAATGGTCAAAGGATATGAACAGACAATTTCAGATGAAGAAATTGAAACAATTTCTAGTCATATGAAAAGATGCTCCAAGTCATTATTAATCAGAGAAATGCAAATTAAGACAGCTCTAAGATACCACTACACACCTGTCAGATTGACTAAAATGACAGGAAAAAATAATGATGATTGTTGGAGGGGATGCGGGAAAACTGGGACATTGATGCATTGTTGGTGGAGTTGTGAACGAATCCAACCATTTTGGGAGTAGTTTGGAAGTATGCTCAAAAAGTTATCAAGCTGTGCATACCCTTTGATCTAGCAGTGTTACTACTGGGATTATATCCCAAAGAGATTATAAATAAGGGAAAGGGACCTGTATGTGCATGAATGTTTGTGGCAGCCCTTTTCGTAGTGGCTAAAAACTGGAAACTGAATGGATGTCCATCAGTTGGAGAATAGTTGAATAAATTGTGGTATATGAAAATTATGGAATATTACTGTTCTGTAAGAAATGACCAACAGGATAATTTCAGAAAGGCCTGGAGAGACTTACAAGAACTGATGCTGAGTGAAATGAGCAGGACCAGGAGATCATTATATACTTCAACAACAATACTATATGATGACCAGTTCTGATGGATCAGGCCATCCTCAGCAACGAGATCAACCAAATCATTTCTAATGGAGCAGTAATGAACTGAACTAGCTATGCCCAGAAAAAGAACTCTGGGAGATGACTAAAAACCATTACATTGAATTCCCAATCCCTATATTTATGCACACCTGCATTTTTGATTTCCTTCACAAGCTAATTGTACAATATTTCAGAGTCTGATTCTTTTTCTACAGCAAAATAACGTTTTGGTCAGGTATACTTATTGTGTATCTAATTTATATTTTAATATATTTAACATCTACTGGTCATCCTGCCATTTAGGGGAGGGGGTGGGGGGGTAAGAGGTGAAAAATTGGAACAAGAGGTTTGGCAGTTGTTAATGCTGTAAAGTTACCCATGTATATATCCTGTAAATAAAAGGCTATTAAATAAAAAAAATAATAATAAGAAGACTGTGGGAAAGTATATAGTTGGAGACCAAGATCCAGGGAAAAGAATGTAACCAGAACAGAATGGTCATCTTTTTTTTCAAAATAAATATATATATATATATATATATATGCTTATTTCTTCTAAATCAATAGGTCACTAGATTCAAAAGTAGAAATGTGTGCTTTTGTATTTTTTATTCAATAAAAATTTTACAGCTGAAACAAAATAAGCTAAAATATGTTGTACTTAATTATATACTCATCTTAGTGACATTGTATTAGAGAATAAATCTTTATGTAAAATATTACTTTCCAACACTGATTTCAGGGAGTATAATCCTCCACTACAGACTTTAAAAACTAATAAAGTGTATATATCTTTTATCTGTCCTTTTATCTAACATAGAGATTATATATAAACAGGCATATTATGGACATATATACATATTCACTTTTAAGTAATTAGTTAAATCCTTATAAAATTATAATAATTAAAAATTTAAAATGGCATGATGTCAAATATTTTGTTATTAAAGTGAAATTAAAGTGAAATTCACAAAAGTGAAAGTATTAGTTACTCACAAAAAGTATTATTACTCACAAAAATAGCATTTTTCATTTTCAATATATATGAAAATAATCTACACATTTCAAAGTCATGCTTGATGAAAGTTTGAGAAGGGAATAGATAGGCTTTTATAAAAGCATTTCTGGAAAATATTACATTTCTACAGTTAAATAATTGACTTAACGGAGTAGAGAATTCATTATCACATTATGCTTACCTTCAAATAAGGAAGTCACTATCCTACACCCAACCTGTCCCTTTACTTTTTTTTTCTATTTTTGTTACTATGTTCTAATCACCAAGGTCTATAATCTATATTCTTCACTATCACAAAACCTTTCCTCCATATCCAATCAGTTGCAAGTTGCATTGATTTTTCTTTTATACTATTAATGAAAACTATACCTTTTTTTCAACTCACCTAATATCTAGATTGTTCAGTATCACATAACTTTTAACCTAACTTATTTTACCTCGACTTATTTTCTTTGCTTCCCATTTTCCTATAGACAGTGATGGATTTCTATACTTAGGTTAATGTATATTCTGTGACTCCCTTTGTCCTTCTCCAAAAGAATGTCTCTTGCTCATGTCTTCTTTTTAGATAGCATACCATTATATTCAATTCATATTCATGCTTTTTCTCTCTATATATATATCTTTCTTCTGATTGTCCTAAAAAGGAGAAAGTTGTTTTGGTTTGTTTTTTTTTTTTTTTTGGTTTTTTGGGGGTTTTGGGGGAATTATTTCCTATTGTAACTGTAGTTTAAACCAGTATAACCTTATTGAATATTTTATGTTTTATAATTCCTGTTTACCTTTTTATGCTTCTCTTTAGTCTTATATATGAAAGTCAAATTTTCTATTCTACTCTTGTCTTTTCATTAGAAATGCATGAAAATCTTCTATTTATTTTAATGTCCCCTTTTTCTTTGAATGTGTTTCTGCCTAGGGGATTCTTGGTTATAATCACAATTTCTTTTCCTTTTAGAATATCGCATTCTAAGCTCTATAATTCATTAATACTCAAAATGCTGAATCTTGATTTATACTGATCTGGGCTCCATAATATTTGACTTGTTTCTTTCTGTCTGCTTATAATAAGTTTCCCTTGATCTGGAAACTCTGGAATATGACTAAAATATTCATGGATATTTTCCCTTTGATATCTCTTTGAGGAGGTCATTGGTGGATTCCTTTAATTTCTATTTTACTCTCTGATTCATGGATATCAAGGCAGTTTTCCATGATAATTTCTTGAATTATAATGTCTAGTTTCTGCTGTTGATTTCAGATAGTAGTTTTAAAAAATTACTTCTGGATTTATTTTCCAGGTTACTTTCCTCCCTACCCAATAAGATATTTCCAATTTTCTTCTGAAATTTTTAAAATTTTTTTTAAAATTTTTTTTCATTTTTTTATGACATAAAATCATTACCTTCAATTTTGCCAACTTTCAGTTATTATCTCAAGTGAAATCTTGCAGCTCATTTTCTATTTGGATAATTTTTACTTTTTAAAGAGCTATTTTCTTTAATGAGTTTTTATGCCTTTTTAAAAAATTTAAACAAATTTTATTTTCAAGATTTCTTCTCCTCAAATGATTTTGGAAAATTTTTACCATTTGGTCAATTCTGTTTTAATAAATATTTTTTTCAGTATTTTTTTTGTGCTCCTACACCAAGCTGTTTACTCTTTTTCATGATTTTCTTATCTCTCATTTCTCTTCGCATTTTTTCCTTCATCTCTCTTACTTGATTTAAAAATAATAGCTTTTCCATTTTATTTTATCTTCTTTTGTTCTAATTCATATTTTTCTTTAAAGCTTTAGATATAGCAATTTTGACTTTGTTATCTTAATTTTTTTTTTGATCTTCCTTGTCACCATAGTAATTTTCTATAGTCAAAAGTTTTCTATTTTTTGTGTCTATTTTTCTATCTATTTCTTGACTTTTAACTCTAGGCTAAAGTGGAGCTTTACTCTTTAGTGGATTTTCTCATACATAGAGGTTTTTGTAAAGAGGTTGTCAGAGCTAGTTCTTGGAATCTTTAACCTTTCAATTCTTCCAGGGTGGTATGATTTAAAGAGAGGTGTGTTTTCTGTCCTTCTGGTATGTACTCTGTTCTGTGAGTGACCAAAAGTACTATTTCCTGCCCAGAAATTGTGACCATTTAACTATTCTATTTGGGCTACAAATTCTGATAATAAAATTTTCTGCTCACTCCAAGACTACAAACCAGATTTGAGCATGAACAATGAAAGAATCTTTCTACAAATACCAGCAAAGGGACCCCCAGTAAACTTTTTTTTTTTTTAACAGTTGTCCAACTGTAGAATGAGAGCTAATGAAGAAGCCTCTCTAGCTTCCAATTAAGTCATTCCTATGGCCTGCTTTTGTTTTGTTGGAGTTGGTCTATGCTGATATGGCCTACTCGTGATCATGCTTTATTCTTTGCTCAGTGCCACAAAACTTTCCTGTCAACCTTCTAAGTTATGTTAGAATGCAAATCCTTTCATCCAATCTTTTTATGGCACCAGCTACTCTAAATTTGTTTTGAGGCATTATTTTAAGCATATTTTGAGGGAAATCTGGAAGAACTCAAACAAGTACTTGTTTTTTCACCACTATCATGACTTTGCCCCTTCCCTATCACTTCTTGGATCAAAAATATACTCATTTTTGTCCTTCAGTATGATTTACATTTTCCAAACTTGCTTCTCCACATCATTGTATGTCAATCCTCATTCCTGATTATAGTCTAGCCATTTTAACATTATTTATATTTGTTATGGGCCAGAACTCTGAAACAAGGATTCTTACAAGATGTTAAGTCAGTAGAACTGATGATACCATGGTTATCTAGTTTAGCTTGGTGCTTAATAGTTGTCTAAGTTCAGTATGATTAATTTAATCTTACAACAAATAGTTGTTTCCTAGTGATATAATGATTGGTTTACATTCGGTGTAGAGCATATAAGTTGGGAGCCTCAGCTAGATTCATTCAGAGCTGGAGAAGACAAAAGGACTCGAGGTGGGAACCCAACCTCTAAGTGCTGGAGAGAGAATTAATTCAATCTTTAGTCAGGCGCCTGGACCTCCTGTACTTCTCCACTGAAACTAAGACTCCGGAAGACCTCTAAGAAAGTTAGGTGAAGCCCAGGCAAGGAGAAATGACTTTGAAGGAGACAATAAAGTATATGCACTTTAACACCTGGCTATTCTCATGGAGATTACTGAACTGAAAAGAAGGCTGCCCAGAGACCTCCAAGAAAACCAAATAAGAACATCACATGCATTCTTTATGTATAACAGACTTTCCTGCTCTGATCTTTATGTTTTTGTATGACTCTATGCTTAGAATGTATACCTTCCTTTCTACAGCTTGGAATATCTAGATTCTTTTAATATTCCATTTGAGCATCGTCTTTTACATGAGGACTTTCTTGATTCTTCTACAAACAGTTCCATCTCCTTCAGAAAATACTATTGATGATTTCATAAAAGCACAGTCATTTATATATGGCTATATACAAAAAAAAAACCTCATAGATGAATAGACATGTTGTTTCTTCTAATAGAATATATAATCTTCTTGAGGACAGAGACTATTTGTTACTTTGGCTATGTATTTCTAATATCTAGCATTATGCATGTCCTATGGTAACTACTTAATATATGTTTGTTAAATCATTATTTTATTGAATGTTACATTTGCACGAATGCTTTTCATTTAGGGTTAACTATCATTTAGAAGGTTTTTTTCTCTTTCTTTAATCCTTGAGGTTTGGTCATGTCTCCTCTTTTGAGTCTCTGCATTACTAGTGCAACCTTTTATTCTTAATTAGAAAACTTTTATCCTTTTACTCACTATGAAACAAAATAGAATCTTTGACGTTTGAAATAAGTACACAAAATATCATATGTACCCAAAAAGATCTCCTCTATCAAAGGTTTTTCAACAAAAACAAATAATAATCATAACAATAATAATTAGAAAAATAACTAAAATTAGAGAAGATATAAAGTATCAAATGTCAACCTTTAATGCTGAGTAGACTATAAATGGAGAATAATTCATATTCCTATCCTTTTTTTAAAGTTAGTATTCCCTTAGACTTTTATACATATTTTCAGTCCTAAATCCTCCCATCATTAAACTTCAAAGTTTTCCTGGCCCATCTTCTTCTATTTTTGTACATAGACATTGTCATGTGAGACAAAGTTGTCCAAAGCTTCTACTGGTCAATCATTATTTTAAGAAAGTGATAGAATTAGATTCATCTGAATTTCAAATAAATTCACAGAATCTATAACCATTCCCTAAGTGATTTTTTTGGAGTTTTAAAAGAAAAGTTCTGCTATATATGAAGTCAAGCATTTTTGGCACACTTTAAGGAGTAAGACTTCAAAAGAAGTTGACCAAGTAGGAAAAATAAAACCAGCAGAACCACAACTCAAGAAGTATTCATTTCTAATCACTTCAGAAATAGGATTTCCTTTCTTGGTCCCTTCACTTACTTCATGGAATAATTTCACACAATATGTTGCTGAATAGAGAGAAAGTGACAATTAGATAAATGCATAGGATGGGTGCAAATGAAATTTTAATACAGAAATACCTTCCACAAAATTTTCATGAGGGAAAGCCTCTATGCTTTTCCAAATCCAGTATCTTACATTGTAAAATTTGCACAAAAGATTTCAACCAGTGTAATGCTAGCCCCTCAGTAGATTCTGTGCAACTTAATTATGATAAATGCTGTGTGGCTCTATGACGACTGTGTTCATGGAAAAGATTTTGTCTCCCCTAACACTGTCGTCCATCACAGAAGGAGTCCAATTTTTTCACCCATTTTTAAACAAGGGCAGATATGCTTGTGAGTGACAGTTAAATTTGTTGAAGGTATTAAATTGCTAATGCTAATGCATTTTACAATCTTCTGAACTGATTTAATATATTAGACTGCCACTCAAAGTCACAATAAACAATGCTACGCTCTTAGTTGAAAATCATTCTGTCAGACTGGGCTTCTTTCTCAAATGGCCTCCGCTGCTCTGAGTTTACCAACACATTTTTATTTCTCCATAGGCTGCAACACACACACACACACACACACACACACACACACACACACATACACACACACAGACTTCAATTTGCATCTTCTTGTCACACCATTCTGAACTGGCACCTGGTTTGTGATCTCCCTGACTGGGAAATAATTCTTCACTCAGGTAGGGGAGAAGAGCTATTTTACCAAAAAGAAAGGCATTTAAAACTTATTATCATTTAACTCCAAATCATTTTGTACCACATAGAGTTTGTTTTCCTCCTTTCTATTATACACAGAAGACTTCACAATGCTTGGCAAAGGATCAACATACCTAATACTAAGAAGCTATAGCAACCTGCTGATTGAGGCATGAGAAAAAAATAAACAGAAACACAGCTCCTTGGAATGGATATTGGTCAACAGGTAGTCAACTGTTACATCTTATTTGCTTAATAAGAAAAGGGTCCTGTGATTCTGGATGTGACTGATGCCCTTTTGAAAAGAAAAATTTGATGAATTTCAGAGAGTGTGGATTTGGTGTCAGGAAGTTTTTTTTTTTTTTTAATTTAAATCCTGAATTAAATATTTAATACTGTTTAACTTTGGGATGTAATTTAATCTTTTTCAACAAATGTTTCTCTATCTATAAACTCAGAGTAATATCATTTTTCTCACAATGAGTTGTAAGGAACAAGAAAAATAACAAATATTAAGCTTCAACTAAAAGTGTTATAACTATTTAGTTAGCATCATTATTTTACTGATTATTCAATTATTGTTAAGAAATAATAATTAAATCAACATATTTATTACTCAAAATCAGAAAGACTTGGCTTCAAATGTGATTTTTGACAGTCTTTCCCTACATAAGTCTCGAATTTTACAATGTCCCTGTGAAATCTAAAAATATAAAATTGGAAAGCACATACTCATTTACACTGGTAAAGATAGGTTTTCCAGGAAAGCTTATCTATATATATGACATCATAGAACTGGGGCACAATACACACACACACACCAGGACCAAATTTCTTTCTTAAAGTAAAAGGTGTTAGAATTAACTCCAGTCTTCATCTATGTTATAGTTATGCTTACATAAAGGAATCCTGACTCCTAATTCTGCTGTCCAGCATAATAAACAATCTCGACAACAAATCAACTTTGTAGGTACTGATGTGAAATTAATTCAAGAGATAATCAAAGACAATTTTACTGAGCAAGGGGAAAAACATTAATCACCCTACTGTCTCTATGTCTGCCAGAGGAAAGGATGAGGTAAATTTCCACAATCTTACAATTTTTGTACCACAGAGCATAGCTTCAGTCACAGGATCATATTTTGGTCATGTTAGATAGACTCTGGGGCCTAAGTGTTCACTTCAGGGGACTCAACACAAGGAATTAGGGACTTTTCACAATCTGATTCAACTTTGATTTATGAGTCAGAGGACAGGGAAATAAACCATATCATAACAAGTTCTCATAACTCTTTGTAATATTCCTTGCTAAAAGGGAAAAAAAGAGACAAAAGAACACACATAAACACACATAGAAACACATAAACACAATAAACCTATAAACACACACACACATCAGAGATTTTAACTTAAACTATCTACTACACCCAAAAATAATCATATCTTTTTTAAAAAAATAATCATATCTTTAGCTCAATTTCCCCCTACTTTCCCTCTATAATAAGAGAATGAGAGAATGGAATCAGCATTCATGATTATGTGGTCTGTAACATGTAAAATTATCAAAGATAAGAAAACATCTGATCAAGACATAATTTTGACATTCCCTAGCCATATAAATATATATGTCATTTAATCTTTCTCAAGTAATCTGTCTACATCTCTAACATGGGCATAATCATGCCTGTATCTGTTTCAGATGGCTGTTGCATAGTTCAAATGAAATAATGTATTTAAAGTAAATTAATTTGAAATTCATATACAATTGTATAATCTCCAAAAGACTACCTTGCTAACTTGTCTTACATATACATAGAAACAATAATAACTACTGGTCAATTCTGTTCCAGTCTGGATCAAGAAAGTGAAGCTCCAGTATCAGTTCTCCTGCAAAGTAAAATTATTTCAAACTTGACACATGTAAGTTTCAAAATTTATAAAATACAGAAAAGGAAAAAGTTATTTCTGCTGCCCCTTCCTGCTTGTATATCCCATGATTCTTTTTGTTTTTTTTTTTAATTTAATAGCCTTTTATTTAAAGGTTATATGCATGGGTAACTTTACAGCATTAACAATTGTCAAACCTCTTGTTCCAATTCTTCACCTCTTACCCCCCACTCCTCCCCCAGATGGCAGGATGACCAGTAGATGTTAAATATATTAAAATATAAATTAGATACACAATAAGTATACATGACCAAACCATTATTTTGCTGTACAAAAAGAATCAGACTCTGAAATATTGTACAATTAGCTTGTGAAGGAAATCAAAAATGCAGGTGGGCATAAATATAGGGATTGAGAATTCAATGTAATGGTTTTTAGTCATCTCCCAGAGTTCTTTCTCTGGGCGTAGCTGGTTCAGTTCATTACTGCTCCATTGGAAATGATTTGGTTGATCTCATTGCTGAGGATGGCCAGGTCCATCAGAACTGGTCATCATATAGTATTGTTGTTGAAGTATATAATGATCTCCTGGTCCTGCTCATTTCACTCAGCATCAGTTCGTGTAAGTCTCTCCAGGCCTTTCTGAAATCATTCTGTTGGTCATTTCTTACAGAACAAGTAATATTCCATAATATTCATATACCAGAATTTATTCAGCCATTCTCCAACTGATGGACATCCATTCAGTTTCCAGTTTCTAGCCACTACAAAAAGGGCTGCCACAAACATTCGTGCACTTACAGGTCCCTTTCCCTTCTTTATAATCTCTTTGGGATATAATCCCAGTAGTAACACTGCTGGATCAAAGGGTATGCACAGTTTGATAACTTTTTGAGCATAGTTCCAAACTACTCTCCAAAATGGTTGGATTCGTTCACAACTCCACCAACAATGCATCAATGTCCCAGTTTTCCCGCATCCCCTCCAACAATCATCATTATTTTTTCCTGTCATCTTAGCCAATCTGACAGGTGTGTAGTGGTATCTTAGAGTTGTCTTAATTTGCATTTCTCTGATTAATAATGACTTGGAGCATCTTTTCATATGACTAGAAATAGTTTCAATTTCTTCATCTGAGAATTGTCTGTTCATATCCTTTGACCATTTTTCAATTGGAGAATGGCTTGATTTTTTATAAATTAGAGTTAATTCTCTATATATTTTGGAAGTGAGAACTTTATCAGAACCTTTGACTGTAAAAATATTTTCTCAGTTTATTGCTTCCCTTCTAATCTTGTCTGCATTAATTTTGTTTGTATAAAAACTTTTCAGTTTGGTATAATCGAAATTTTCTATTTTGTGATCAGTAATGATCTCTAGTTCTTCTTTGGTCATAAAGTCCTTCCCCTTCCACAGGTCTGAGAGGTAAACTATCCTGTGTTCCTCTAATTTATTAATAATTTCATTCTTTATGCCTAGATCATGAACCCATTTCGACCTTATCTTGTGTACGGTGTTAGGCGTGGTATATCCCATGACTGTATAAATTCCAAATAACTGCAAGTACATTTCAAATAAGTACTATTGCTGTAAAGACTACAGAGCAAGAAGAGAGTACAATGGTTTGGTGTAGTCAAAGAATTCTTCCTGAAGGAGATATTTTCTCTATTTAGTATAAATTAATGTTCACAAAAGATTACTTTTATAAGTTGTCTGGCATTTTTACTCACAGTCAATATGAGACAAAATGTGTGTCTGTGTATGTGGGTATGTATGTGTGCATGTATGTGTATGAAATACTTTGTTTATCCCTTCAAGACATGATTTAATTGAGAGACTAGTGGATCAATAAATAAATGAAGAGAGAAGGACAATAAAGGAAGAATATGTAACTCCATCCTCTAGAAAAAAGATTTCTTCTCATAATGACCCTCCTCATACTTAACTCAGTTAATCCCTGACCTGCAAAAGATCTTCCAGCTTATTAAAATTGAAATAATATATATTCTGATTGGATTGTTTTGATACTTCATGGTTTTATCCATATCATAATGATTGGGGTTTATTTACTTTTTGACCTTTTTCATAGAAAATTTGATGACCTCCCAAAAAGGCAATGCTCATCTTAAAAGCAATACTGTTAATATCTGAACAATGTAATGGGCTGAAGCTCTTGAAGCTCTAGTTGCACTGAGGTCCCTAGCACTTGAGGCTAATTAGCAGTTGGACCACACTCTATTAATATATGCTTGGAGAAAGAATGGCCCCACCCTCTCTCTGTGCAAATTTGATGTGTTGTATAGGAGGAGACTGTGTAGAGGATTTAGGGGGTGGAGTGTGAGAGCCAGAGGTACTGCTGGCTTGATTCCCTCACTTCCCATCACCATTCACCTTCACCTCTGCAAAGAATAAAGACCAAGGATTTTCCCTTATCCTGACTTCCTGACTCCAGCTGATTTTAAAATACGTGGTCATCACAGAACAAGCCTATTTTTGTGGAATATTTCATCAGGAAAAAGGGAGTAATAATAGATACAATAATTATGAACTTGTAATAAACTGAAAGAAGGTAGTGACAATTATTACTGAAACAGCTATACTGACAATGTCATTCTATTTCTTATTAAATAGACATCTTACCAATAGGATTTTATTACCCTTAAAACAGTCATGGGGCAGCTAGGTAGTGCAGTGGATAGAGCCCCAGCTCTGAAGTCAGGACGACCCGAATTCAAATCTGGTCTCAGACACTTAACACTTCCTAGCTGTGTGACCCTGGGGAAGTCACTTAACTCCAATTGTCTCAGCAAAAACAAAAACAAAAAAACAATCAAAATTAAATTTGCTTGTGGAAAGTCTGTCAAGAATGGATGATATCATGAATGCTGACAAAATTACAGTTTAATATTTAATTATAGGACTTGGCAATTATAGCTTTTTTAATGGCTTAGTATTTAACAGCGGCAATTTTTTGGAGATTTTTTATTCTTTTTCATAAAAGAATTGTTGTGAAAGAGATAAAATTTATCTCTGTGGAAGTTCAGAGGACAAAAAAAATTTGGTGGAGAAATTATTCTAAGACAATATTCTTGCTCTACAATGATCCCACAGATCTCCTCTTAAACACATTGTGAATATTTAATCAGTCTTATTTATTTCTATATTAGCTTTTTTTCTGCAAATGATTCTGCCCTATGGACTGTAAGGGGGGGGGGAAATTAAATATCAGGCAGAAACTTCAACAATGAAACCATTTTGTGGCTGCCATAGAATTTCTGGCCCAGTATTCATTAAACATCTATAGTTAACAATATCATCTGCTTTTAGATTAGATTCCTAGTCAATGGGGGCACTCTTATAACAAAATGTTTATAATATATTGGAAAAAAATTAGACAAAACAAAGCATTGACAATTTCTGAGAGCGTATTAAAATTCCATAACTTAGCTTACTATCTCGATAATGAAAAAGAGTTATATTTTTCTAAAATTTTCCTCAGAAAAATGTTTTCTTTTTTATTTATATAATTTTCCATTAAGAAAAAACAAACAAACAAACAAACCTTTTGTTTTCTTCATTATGGTCATGATACATTTTGTTTTCCTTATTATGCTTGCATCAATTGATATTGATATTGATCTTCATATGCTTCTTTAAATTTTTAATATTTATTATTTTTTCCAAAAATTATTGTGTAACATTCATGCATCAGTCTCTTTGATTTTTTTTCACCAATCCATTGATTGGATTGAGTTTCCACTTTCTTTATAGTTTTTTGCTAGCAAAAATGTGATACTATAAATATTTTTTATTTGTTTTTATTTTGGTTGATACATTTGAATGCATCTGGCTTTTCACAACTCCCCTTAGTGGTTTTCTTAGGAAGACATGTTGATAATAATTTTCAATACTTCTTTTGAAAACTGTTTATTTGTAACATTCATAATCTTGAAAGTTATCAGTAGATAATAGAGAGGTAGATCTAGAGACGACAAAACAAGTGTTCAAATCTTGCCTCAGATACTTAACTATGTGACTTGAACAATTTGTTTAACTTTTGTTTGTGTCAATTCTTCCATATTTTAAAGTGGAGTAATAACAGCACTTTTCTTCCAGGGTTATTTTGAGGATCAAAAAAAATAAAATGTGTAAAGTGCATTGCAAATATTAATGTACTATATAAATTTATAATTATTATCAGTAGGATCAATTGGCATAATATTTATAAGGCACTTAGTACTCGGCCTGGAACATGGTAAATAAGAGCTATATAAATATTGTGATTCTTTATATTATTATTATTGTTATTATTATCATCTGGCTACTTATTTATTGTTTGGAGAAGTGAATGGCAAATCATTTTAGTATCTTTTGACAAGAAAGTCCCACATGAGGTTACAAAGAGTAACATATGATTGAAATAACTTAATAACAAGACTCATATGTAAATATGTACAAAATAAATACAAGATGTTTTTGTCTTTATTGGAAAAAGAATTAGCAATGGGAAAAATGAGAAAAAGGTTTATGTAGAAGACAAGATTTGACTTAACCTTTGAAACAACAGAAAAAAAAAGGAGTTTGATTGATGATTACACTGCAGAAATAGGGATAACTTGCACAAAGGAACAGAAAAGGGTAGCTGTTTTGAACACCAAGAAAAATAGTTTGACTTGATCACAGAGGACTAAGTGGAATTATCTATAATAAGGTTAGAATTTAGGTTTAAATCTTGTTTGAAGTCTTTTAATATAATGAGAAGTTTCTTATTTAAACCTAGAGAGTAGTAATCAGTGAAGCTATTTGATCAAGTGTGTGAAATGATCAAACATGATTTTAAGGATATGACTTTGGTTGCTGAACAGAGGGTATTGTTAGACAGAAAGAAGGATACTTAAAACCAGGAGATCAATGATTATTCTATACATAGTTCTAGCAGGGATCAAGATTATCCTTAATGATTTCCTGAAAGATGTTGTGTAGGTTCTTTTTTTTTATTATGGTTTTCTGGAAGTCCAATTAATATTGCATTGTCTCTCCTAGATATATTTTCCAGGTCAGTTAATTTTCCAATGAGATATTTTACATTTTCTTCTCTTTTTTCATGTTTTTGTTATTATCTGCCTTACTCATTTTTTTTTTATTTAATAGCCTTTTATTTACAGGATATATACATGGGTAACTTTACAGCATTAACAATTACCAAACCTCTTGTTCCAATTTTTCACCTCTTAAACGCCCACAGCCTCCCCTAGATGGTAGGATGACCAGTAGATGTTAAATAAATTAAAATATAAATTAGATACACAATAAGTATACATGACCAAAACGTTATTTTGCTTTACAAAAAGAATCAGACTCTGAAATATTGTACAATTATGCTTGTGAAGAAATCAAAAATGCAGGTGTATAAATATGGGATTGGGAATTCAATGTAATGGTTGTTAGTCATCTCCCAGAGTTCATTTTTCTGGGCATAGCTAGTTCAGTTCATTACTGCTCCATTAGAAATAATTTGGTTGATCTCGTTCTGAGGATGGCTCTGGTCCATTCAGAACTGGTCATCATATAGTATTTTGTTGAAGTATATAATGATCTCCTAGGTCCTGTCATTTCACTCAGCATCAGTTCAGTGTAAGTCTCTCAGGACTTTCTGAAATTATCCTGTTGGTCATTTCTTACAGAACAGTAATATTCCTAGATATTCATATACCACACATTTATTCAGCCATTTCTCCAACTGATGGTACATCCATTCAGTTTCCAGTTTTAGCCACTACAAAAGGGCTGCCACAAACATTCGTGCACATACAGGTCCCTTTCCTTATTTATAATCTCTTTGGGATATATTCAGTAGTAACACTGCTGGATCAAAGGGTAATCACAGTTTGATAACTTTTTGAGCATAGTTCCAAACTACTCTCCAAAATGGTTGGATTCTTCAGCAACTCCACCAACAATGGCATCAATGTCCCAGTTTTCCCGACATCCTCAACAATCATCATTATTCTTTCCTGTCATCTTAGCCAATCTGACAGGTGTGTAGTGATATCTTAGAGTTGTTTTAATTTTCGATTTCTCTGATTAATAATGACTTGGAGCATCTTTTCATATGACTGAAATAGTTTCAATTTCTTCATCTGAGAATTGTCTGTTCAATCCTTTGACCATTTTTCAATTGGAGAATGGCTTGATTTTTATAAATTAGAGTTAATTCTCTATATATTTTGAAATGAGGCCTTTATCAAAACATTTGACTGTAAAAATATTTTCCCAGTTTATTGCTTCCCTTCTAAATCTTGTCTGCATTAGTTTTGCTTTGTCAAAACTTTTCAGTTTGGTTGTAATCGAAATTTTGTATTTTGTGATCAGTAATGATCTCTAGTTCTCTTTGGTCATAAAAGACCTTCCCTTCCACAGGTCTGAGAGGGTAAACTATTCCTGTGTTCCTCTAATTTATTAATAATTTCATTCTTTATCCTAGGTCATGAACCCATTTTGACCTTATCTTGGTGATATGGTGTTAAGTATGGATCAATGCCTAGTTTCTGCCATATTGTTTCCAATTTTCCAGCAATTTTTATCAAACAGTAAGTTCTTATCCAAAAGCTTGGGATTTTGGGTTATCAAAGACTAGGTTGCTATATTGTTGACTAAGTTTATCCATTAGAACCTAATCTATTCCACTAGATCAACTAATCTATTCCTTAGCCTAATGACCATAATTAGTTTTGGTAACTGCTGCTCTATAATATAATTTTAGATCTGGTACAGCTAAGCCACCTTCATTTGATTTTTTTTATTTCATTAATTCCCTTGAAATTCTTGACTCTTTGTTTTCCATATGAACTGTTGTTATTTTTCTAGGTCATTAAAATAGTTTTCATTGAGTCTACGAATTGGTTAGCGCTAAATAAATAGATTAGTTTGGTAATGTTGTCATCTTTATTATATTTTCTGACCCTATCCAAGAGTCATTTAGATATTTTCAATCTGGTTAGATCAGACTTAATTTGTATGAAAAGTGGTCTGTAATTTTGCTCATAAAAGTTTTCTGATTTTCCTGGCAGAATAGATTCCTAAATATTTTATATTTATCAGTAGTTGCTTTAAATGGGATTTCTCTTTGTAACTCGGACTTTGGATTTTGATTAGTGATAATAAGAATGCTGATGACTTATGTTGAAAGGTGTTGTTTTATAACCAGCAAGTTTGCTAAAGTTGTCGGATTGATTTCTAATAATTTTTTAGCAGAATCTCTAGGGATTCTCTAATGTATACCATCATGTCATTGGCAAAGAGTGATAATTGGTTTCCTCATTGCACTATTCTTATTCACTTTAAATACTGCTTCTCCATAGCTCTGATTGCCAAAGCTAGCATTTCTAATACAATATTAAATAGTAATGGTGATAGTGGGCAACCTTGTTTCACTCAGATCTTATTGGGAATGGTTGCAGTTTGTCTCCATTACATATGATGCTTACTGATGGTTTTAAATAGATGCTGCTGATTATTTTAAGGAAAAGTCCATTAATTCCTATACTCTCAAGTGGTTTTTAATGGGAATGGATTTGTATTTTATCAAATGCTTTTTCTGCATCTATGAGATGATCATATAGGTTTTTTAATTTGGTTATTAACATGGCCAATTATATTGATAGTTTTCCTAATATTGAACCAGCCCTGCATTCCTGGTTATAAATCTCTACTTGATCATAGTGTATTATCTTGGAGATGATTTTCTGTAGATCTTTTTGCTAATATCTTAGTTTAAGATTTTAGCATCAATATTCATAGGAGATTGGTCTATAATTTTCTTTCTTGTTTCAGCCTACCTGGTTTAGGTATCAGTACCATGTCTGTGTCATAGAAGGAATTTGGTAGGGACTCCTTCTTTCCCTATTTTATCAAATAATTTATATAGCATTGGGGCCAATAGTTCTTTAAATGTTTGGTAAAATTCACATGTAAATCCATCTGGTCCTGTGGATTTTTTCTTAGGGAGTTGTTTAATTGCTGTTCTATTTCTTTTCTGAAATGGGACTATTCAAGCAATTTACTTCCTCTTCTGTTAGTCTGGGAAGTCTATATTTTTGGAGGTAGTAATCCATTTCACATAGGTTATCAAATTTATTGGCATAAAGTTGAGCAACATAACTCCTTATTATTTCTATTATTTCTCTAATTTCCTCTTCATTGGTGGAAAGTTCTCCTTTTCATTTTTAAGACTACTAATTTCATTTCCTCCCTCCTTTCTAATTAGATTTACCAAAGGCTTATCTATTTTATTGGCTTTTTCATAGAACCAACTCTTAGTTTTATTAATTAGTTCAATAGTTTTTACTTTCAATATTTTAATTTCTCCTTTTAATTTTAGAATTTCCAATTTAGTATTTGATTGGGGGTTTTTAATTTGGTCTTTTTTTAGTTTTTTTAGTTGCAAGCCCAATTCATTAATCTTTTCTTTCTCTGTTTTATTCAAGTAAGCCTTAAGGATATAAAATTCCCCTTATTACCGCTTTGGCTGCATCCCACAAATTTTTGGTAGATGTCTCATCATTGTCATTATCTTGAGTGAAATTATTAATTGTATCTATAATTTGCTGCTTCACCCAAATCATTCTTTAAGATGAGATTGTTTGAGTTTCCAATTACTTTTGGTCTATTTCCCCCTAACTTTTTGTTGAATGTAGTTTTTATTGCATCATGATCTCAAAAGAAAGCATATACTATTTCTGCTTTCTTGCATTTAATTTTGAGGTCTTTATGTCCTATTCAAAAATTGACTAGGTTCCATGAATTGCTGAGAAGAAAGTATATTCCTTTCTATCTCCATTCAATTTTCTCCAAGATCCAACATACCTAATTTTTCTAATATTGTATTTCCTTCTTTAATTTCTTTCTTATTTGTTTTGTGGTTTGATTTGTCTAATTCTGAGGTGCAAGGTTGAGATCTCCTACTATTACAGTTTTGTTGTCTGATTTCTTCTTGCAAGCTCTCTTAACTTCTCCTTTAGGAAGCTGAGTGCCGTACCACTTGGTGCATATATGTTTAATATTGATATTTAGCTTGTTGTTTATTGCTACCCTTTAGCAGGGATGTGAGTTTCCTTCCTTATCTCTTTTAATTAGATCAATTTTTACTTTTGCTTGATCTGAGATGAAGGATGGCTACCTACTTTTTGACTTCACCTGAAGCATAATAGATTTTGCTCCAGCCTTTTACTTTACTCTATATGTATCCCCTTGCTTTAAATGTGTTTCTTGTAAACAACATGTTGTAGGGTTCTGACTTTTGATCCAGTCTGCTATCTGCCTCCTCTTTAGTAGGGAATTCATCCCATTCACATTTGCAGTTAGAATTACTAAATCTGTATTTCCTAGCCATCCTAATAACCCCAGATTGTGCTTTCTTTATTCTTGCCTCCCCAACCCTCTTTCCCCTTTTAAACTTATGCTAACCTCCTCTTGTAACACGATGCTCACCCTCTTTATAATCCCTCCCTCCCCCCTTTGAGTCTTTTCCCCTTCCTTCCCTTATTACTCTTTTTCTTTTCCCTTTTCCTCTCCCCTTGTTTTTAATGAGACGAGAGAGAATTTTCTCTAAAGCAAATGTCAATTATTTTTTCTTTGAGCCAACTCTGATGAGAGTAAGATTCACACAATGTTCTTCCCCTCTCTAAATTCCCTAACAGTATATGTCTATTAAGTTTCCTTATCCATTTTTTTTTGATGGTGATGATGGTTTCCCTCTTTTATCATCCTTCCTTCCACCTTATTCTTGCCATCATCCCTTTCCATATCTACTTCCCTTTTTTATGTTATATCAGTCAATCAAATTATACATGTATTTTTTTTGTATATTCACAACGAAATACAATTCTCAAAGGTTATTTTACCTTTTCTGCATCTCTTGAGTTCTATGGTTTGGAGATCAAATTTTTGTTTGTTCTGGTTTTTCTTCAGAAACAAATGGAATTCATTTGTTTCATTAAATGTCCATCTTCTTGCCCTGGAAGAAAATGCTCAACTTAGCTGGGTAGTTTGATTTTGGCTGCATCCAAGTTCTTGGTGCCTTTCAGAATATCATATTCCAGGCCCTTCTTTCCTTTAAGTAAGAGGCAGCTCAGATCTTGAGTGATCATTATTATGCACCTCGGTATTTAAATGTTTTTGGCTGCTTGTTAAATTTTTCCTTAATCTGATGCAGTTCTGAAATTTTTGCCACAATGATTCCTTGGGGTTTTATTTTAGGGTTACTTTCAGAAGGTGTTCTATGAATTCTTTCAATGCCTATTTTACCTTCATGATTCTGTTTACATCTGTGGCAGTTCTCTTTTGATGACTTTCTTTGTAAAATATATCTAGGCTCTTTTTTTCATCATAGTTTTTAGGAGAGTCCAATAATCCTCAGATTATCTCTCCTAGATCTATTTTCCAAGTCTGTCGTTTTAGCAAGTAGATGAATTCATGGTTTTTTCCAGTTTGTCAATTTTTGGTTTTCTTTGACTGATCTTGCTGTCTCAATGGATCATTAGTTTCTATTTGTTCAGTTCTAATTTTTAAAGAATTATTTTCTTCATTAGCTTTTTACTTCTTTCTGTATATGTCAATTGAGGTTTTCAATGTATTGTTTTTGGTCTGTGAATTTTTTCCATTTCACTAATTTTTTTTTAGTGAATTATTTTCTTTTCAATTCACAGATCCTACTTTCTTGAGTGTTCTTTGTCTTTTCAATTCAAAGATCCTCCTTTATAGTGAATTCTTTATTTTTCAATTCAAATTCTTACTTTCCTAAGATTTTTTACTTTTCCAATTCAGTATTTGGAAGTTGTTGCTCTCTTGTAAGGCTTCTCTTTCCTTTCCCATTTATCTTCTAACTCTCTTTTGAGACTTTTAATGGTCTCTTACTGAGAGCATCATGTAAGGGAGGACAGTCTGATGCCATTTTTGCTGTTTGAGGTCTCTTCAGGTTTGCTGACCTGCTCTTTTCTGCATAGAAGCTGTTTATCATTCTTTTCATCTTTTATTCATGTTTTAAAGCCTTTAAGGTAGTCTCCTAGGCAAGGGGTTACCAGCTTCCTCTGCAGAGCAGGAAGATTAAACCGATTTCCAGCTCTGAGGTATGGGATTCTCTGGTGAGAGTTTTCCTTCCCCAACAGGAAGTGGATTCAGCACTGGCCGAGCTATCAAACTGTCTTATGTAGGGCTGATTGTGGGTTAGCAATTGCCCTTGGCAGAGACTAAGGAGTGAATGTGTCACTGCCCCAGGCCGGAGCCTCTGCTGGGACTGTGGTCATTGAGCTGACCACAGACCACGACTGCAGACCCTTGAACTCTGCCCCAGTGTCACTGCCCAATGCAAATCAGGCCCTGGAAAAGTCTCCTATGGCCCCAAAGCCGAGCTCCCACTGTGCACATTGGAGGCTAACGGCTGAGTCCTCCTGCCTTCAGGATCAGCAACTGCCCCAAGGAAAAGCCTTGGTACTGTGGGTTGGGGCTTGCATGCTTGAATCTGAGATCTGTGCCTTTTCACTTTCGGTTTGAGGTCTCCTCAGGAACCTAATTTCTCTCCCATTCTGCGCTGATCTCCTCCATTGGCCCCGGACCAACCTTTTGGCAGACTGCAGATTTTCTTCGGCTGGTGAGTTGTTCTACTTCTTATCTTTACGAATTGTAGCAGTCAAGACTATTTTTGAGGCTTGATATAATATTGATAAAGAGGGCAAGAGAAGAGCTTAGAAAGTCATGTGTGTCTTCTCCACCATCTCGGCTCCGCCCTATCTGCCTTATTCTTGATGTGTCATTGAGTAATTCCCTTCCACTTGTTCAATTCTCATTTTTTAATGAATTATTTTCTTCAGTAAACAGTTTTATCTCCTTTTGCATTTGGCCAATTGAGCTTTTAAATAAGTTGTTTTGTTAACTGGTGGAGTTTATTTTTTTTCCATTTTTACAAATTCTGTTTTTGAACAAGTTGGTTTCTTTTTTTTTTTTTTTCTATTTTGTCATATCTATTTTGTAAGGAATTATATGATTTTTCCATTTCATCATATCTATTTTTAAAGGATTTTCCTTCCAATAATTTCTCCATTTCCTTTTCCAAACCCTAGTGCAAAGTTATCATTTTCTTTCCACATTTTCTTCTAACTGCCTTGTATAATCCTTTTTTAATTCTTCCAGGAGAGTGTTGTGAGAAGGAGACCGACTCATACAACCCTTTGTGACTTCATCTGGAGATTATTTGCCTTTAGTGTTCTCAGGTTTAAGGTATTATTTTCTGTCTCTATAAAATATATCTATGATCAGATTTTTTTAAATTTTTTGCTCATTTTTAAAGGTTGAGGTCTGCTCTTAGGATAAAAGGGAGATTGTCCCAATGTTCATCTACCAGGAGTAGTAGCTTCATACTACCCTAGGGTCAGTAGTGCTGGTTTCCTTACAGTATTAAGTGGGCTTGGCCAAGTCCCATATTATTCTGGTGTTCAGGGGCTGGATCTTTTTCTTTTTTAGTTTCATTGAATGTTTCACAGCTAGTCTGCTGATCCACTGACTTTTGAACTAGGACAGAGTAGCTAACAGTGTCATATTTTAGATAAGAGCCTCCTGATAATTTCCCCCAGGGTGCAGACATTACATCACCCTGGATTCCTGAGCTGCACCTGCCTTCAGCCACCTCCCCACACCCAATTGAAACAGACCTTTGTTGAAGTTCTTTCAAACTATCTTCTGCTGGAAATTTGTTACACTCCAATTATTTATATGTTCTGTCACTCCAAAACCAGTTCAGAGGCTTTATCTGAAGTTGATCTGAGGGAAGTTAGGAACTGCTCAAAGATCTGTCTACTCTCCCTATCTTGGTTCTTCCTCAAAATTGTCTAAAGTAATAGCCAACCAAGTAAAGAGAAGAGAACGGATGCAAAAAAACAAAATAACATTTGAAAGCTAAGTGGATATTTTAGACATAGGAGAGTCAGGGTTTGAGGATAAATCTAAAGTTGCTTTTAAAACTGGATGATTAAAATGATAGTGATATTCTCAAAAATGAATATAAAAATCCTAAAGAGGGGTAAGTTTAAGAAAAACTAATAATTTAGTTTTTTTTGTTTTTTTTTTTAGTGTGAGATTTTAAAAAGAGCAATTGATGATATAGGATTCAAACTCAAGAGAAAGACAGGCTTAATAAATAGATCCAGAGATCAAGGATTTACAAATGTTATTTGAAACTATTAATGTTAATTGGGATACTGAGAGTAAAAAGAAAATAAAAGGGGAAAGACAGATGCTTGGGGTGAAGAAATTATTACTATACCCAACAAAGATAATGATGCAGAAAGTGGGAATAAGAAAATAATAAAACTCTATTAAAACTATTTGAGAAAAGACTCCTGTGATGAATGTTAAATTAAAGGCATATGTTCATGAGTTGATATCAATGTGACCCTATTTCTTGTATTAAAAGACAATTTCAAACATGAAATACATAAAATCTACCAAATTAACCAATATAAATTAACATTTTATATGTAATCCTAACTCTGAACCCATTTTAAGTAAAATGTTATCCGCCAAAAAAGAATTCATTTTTTTCATTAATAGATTGAAATCACCCCTTAAACTATATATTTTTAAAAAATTCATCCATAAAAATGTTTTCTCTTATTAAATAAGTACCTACATAATAGCTTCAGTTTTGACTTGAATTGCAAAACCTAAAATATATTCTGTCTGCTCTTTTACACAAAAAGTTTGCCCACCTCTCTATTAAGCAAATGGGACAAGTCTTTATCTTCTTAAAAAATAGTTTAACACCTATGCATAATAATTCATGAAATTTCTATTCCTGGCAATTTTATTCTCTGATTCTTTTCCTATTAAAATATAACCCATTACTTGACTCTTTTCAACAATAAAGTAATTTAAAGCAATTCCAATCAACTTGTGATGGAAAGAGCCATCTGCATCCAGAGAGAGAATTATAAAGACCAAATGTGTATCAAGTATTTTCACTATTTTTGCTTGTTGTTTTTCTTGTATTTTTTCATTTTTTGATGTGATTTTTCTTGCACAGCATGACTAATATGGAAATATGTTTAGAAAAACTGCACAAGTTTAACTCATATTAGATTGCTTGCTGTCTAGAGGAGGGAAAGGGGAGAGGAAGACAAGTTTGAAACCCAAAGTTTTTCAAAGGTGAAGTTGTATGATTTTATATAAAACAAAGACCAATAAGAATTGGACAGTTCTGTGAGCTTTTATTGCTTATGTAAACACAGAATGATAAAAAAATCCTGGTTTTATACTTTAGTATATACAAAAGGATTCTTTAATTATTTAAGTGGTACATCTGAGAAGTTGAATGGTATAATGAATAGAATACTGAATATAGAGTCAGGAAGATGAATTCAAATACTAATCAAGAAAGTAGTAATTTTCCTCCTTGGAAAGTTAATAATATTTATGGAGAAAGAAACGCCATTTATTTACAGAAAGTGAGTGCATATACATATGTTTTCATGTTATGGAAAGGTTTGAACCCTTCATACTGTCTCTATGTGGCTGAAAACATGAGATATCAATGTTGCCTCTCCCTGTTGTATCTGTTCTTTTCTGTACTTTATAAAATGTTTATTAAAATGGAATTACGTTGTGAGTTAAGAAATGTTAAAGAAGCAATTAGAGCTTACCCGCAGTCATAGACTCTCTAGTTCTGAGCATTGAACAGTTTGATCCAACTCAGCAGCTGAGATACCAATGCCCTCCAAGACTGGTAGGAATTCATTCATTCTTTATTGTAGTGAACACAATAGTTCCAAGAAAGGTTTTGAGAAACTGCTTTAAATTTGAGCCAAATCTTCCCAGGAACCAAAGTAATATAAGAGACAATTTGCCATGGTTCAAGGAATGTTTGTTTACTTTGATTCCTATTGTATATTTTCACTAAATAGTGCTTTGTAAAACTTAATAATGTTAATTGGTTCTTTATGAAATAAACAAAATATCTGGTTATATTGATAAGGAGGTTCTTTCACTGTTATATTAATAATATTGAGATTTTAATTAGTGATTGATGTTGATAGGAACACACTGAAATGAAAGCTCAGGCTGATAGTATTAGAAAGATATTGCCAAACTAAGTTCTCATGACCATAATCCTAATGTTCTAAAGACAAAATATACTGGCTTGCCAGTGAGAATGGACATTGGGATAAAGAACATGAGAAACATTAAGATATGTGCTTATATGTATGTAGGTGTGTGTATATCTAAATACATATTACATATGGCACATACAAATTACGTTATAGTAGATTGACCTGGGTTTAGTTCCTACATCAAGTACTTACTATTTGACCATGATGAAATAATTTAATCTCTTTTTATCTCATGTTTCTCATCTGCAAAGGAGCAGCTAGACACAATATCCTCTAAGATTCCATTAGCTTTTATTTAATGGCAGTCTTATGATAGAAGATTACTAGGAAGTCAGTGAATAGAACTGTGTCTATATAAATCAGTAAAACCTGAGTTTAAGTACAGCCTAAGATACTTATACTCTAGGCAAGTCATTTAACTTCTATCTGACTCAATTTCTTCAGTTGTAAACTTTTTTATTATAATAATCCATATCTTATTGGTTTGTGGTAAAGAAAAAAGGTTTTATGTATATATGATATATATGTATATATGATATATAAAGCACTTTTCATATCTTATAGGCATATATATGTAATACTAATAGGATGAATTAACAGAAATATAAGGATAATTTACAAATTCCTAAGAATTTCTTATTTAAAATGGATCTTAAAACAGATTTACTAGAATTGAATTCTCATTGAAATTCACTTAATTAAAAAAAGAAAACAAACTTCTCATTATATAGAAAATAAAAATGAAGTATAAAAGTACTTGTATATAGCTCTACAGGATTTAAGAAATATAGCCCAGTTTTGTTTAGTTTTTTTTTTTTCCCTTTTCACTTCATTCTCCAAGTTGTATATAAATAAGCAGATTCAAATTGAACTTAGATTGAATCTTGAGGAAAGGAGATTGTTTAAGGAATAAAACATGAGTTTTGTTCTTGTAGTGTAGAATTAGAAGCATTACTACTCAATAGCTGCAGGTCTGTATTGAGTAATATAACTGAATGGTAACGTGTCTGATATGTACATTTTTAATTTTTTTTTTCCGCATGTAACATTGAGCATTTTCCTTTCTCATGATCTGGGAATAGAAAACTTGAATTAGGCAAGTACCTGTGCTAAAGTTCATATAACTTTAAGGAATACAATAAAGCATTTTTGTAGTTCCATAATAATATGATCAATATGCCACATATTATAGCCAATCAATATTTATTAAACCCTTACTATGTACTAAGCACTGTTCTAAGGGCTTTCAATACAAAAAAAGGCAAAAGGAATTTCCTGCTCACAAGGAGATTGTACTTTAATGGAGGAGATAATCACAACTATCAAAAACAATTACAAAAACTATTCATACATAATACATACTTATATATGTATATACACAAGCAATATCTCAGATAAATAGGAAATCGTTAGCAGAGGGAAGGCACTCTAATTAAGAAGGGTTGGAAAAAGTTTCATATAAAAGATAGGATTTCAGTTGAATTTAAAGGAAGCCAAGGAGGCAATAGTTATAGATGGTGAAGGAAAGCATTCCAAACATGAGAAATAATCAGGGAAAAATGACTTATTGGTGGAGCAGCAAGGATACCAGTAACAATAAATTGAAGAGTCCATAGCCCTCCTAAATTATGTTTAAACGGAATCTGAAGATGAAAAATACACTGCAGAATTCTAAGAAGTCTAAAGGCTACATATATAGTTGTGAAGGAAGATATCTCTCTCAAGTAAATGGGGAATATAATAGAGAGGGACTACAGCTATTTGAACATTAAATGTGATTATCTAATTAGGGCTAGAAGATATGATCATATAGTGTCACTTATTAGTTCATTTCACAAGTTAGTGTTGATTTTTATCTTAGTTCTTTATGGCATTACCAGAATCTAATAGCTAATTTAGAAAGGAATCTCATATTGGTCACCATTCAGTTTATTTTCTGGTATAATGTAATCATTCTGATTTGGTCATTATTTTGGATGTTCTTTGTCATAACATTTCTAATTCTCAAAGAAATCAATCGTGTTTTGTTGTAGCAAAAATCAAAGCAAGAATGGAAACAAAGAATGATCTCCAAATTGAGGAATGAATAAAAATATGACATCCTATTAATATTTTGTATTCAATATTGTGGGGACTATTGCCCTTTGAATAAAGTAACTGATTATTATAAGTGCATAGGAAATGGCCTCACTTATAGATACATTTATTCAGTACAACTCTTATAGTCAACAATGTGATGAGGATGATATATCTCTTCCTGCGCCCTTCATTTATTTTTCCCCTGAGAGATTTCTATATTTTCAAAGCTTTGTATTTCACATTCCATAGAGACTATGAATATTTAGTATGATAATATCAGTTGAAATTATGGTTCTTAAGGTATTGTTTGGGAACTATTGTTTTCCTGCATCAATGTAATAACTGCATAATTGTAGCCCACAACTCAGTATATGATAATCTTCTCTTTTTATTGCAACATACACATTTATATTTCCCAAATATTTTGAAGTCCATATTTTTATAATTATTATTTGCTAATTGTTAAACTAGGAAACATGACATGTTTCTGATATGGAATTCTGGTAATCAGATAATTTTTTGCTATACTTTCAACCTTCAGTGGCTGAAATACACAGCTATTTTCTTGCATACCTGCATTGATCACTAAGTTGATGTTATCTAATGATATCCTGGAATTGTTAGTCATCATGTTCTAGCTGTGAATTTCTATCATAAAATATGTAGGCTCCTCCATTTACATAAATGTCAGTGTTAAAACTTATTTGTTGACGATTTATTATATGAATTCATGGAAATGTCACATCATCACCATCAGCATCTTTAATCAAAGTTTATTCAGCAAACTTTATCAACATAGAATTATAGTGGTAGAAGTGGTACATAACTTCTTTGCTTCTGCTTTCATTGCTGTCTCCCAAATGTTCTCATATTTTTCCCATTCATTCATATTATTTCTATTTACTAACAATTGTTGATCATATTTGTGCTCTCTGGAGTGTAAACAGTTATTCCATTTCAAGGATAATACCTTGTGAATTACCATTACTTGGGGAAAAGGAGGGAGCAAGATAAAATAGAAACACATTTAAATATTTTTCCCCTCTTGAACACTCCAATTATATTATGTTAAAATGAAGCTTGGAAAAGTAATTAATTCCCTTTCTCACACTTGATACTATTCAAATCAAATTGAACATTTTTATAGAGCCCTAGATGATGGTAGAAGTTGTTCGCGAGACTGGTTGAGAAAACAAATTAAACCTTTTTTTTTTTGAGAATACCTCTGAGGCCAATATCCAGTTCTAAATTGGGATTCATGGGGGTAGAAATGGATACTTGAATAATTAAGTGGGCCAGCATCTGTCATGTCATTTCAAGCCAACTGTTTGGAGGAACTGAACCTTTTAACAGGAAATATATATTTGAAAACTAAAGACTAGGAGCACTCTATAGTTACAGAAAATTTGAGGTTCATTTGTTAGAGAGATTGTACTATACTGAGTCAAGGGTATCTTTCAAGCACATATTTCAAATAAATACCAATTCTTTGTAATTAACAGTATTCATAGTGAGGAAGACATTTGTTTAAGTCCCATCTCTGGCATATAGTATTTAAATTATTATTAATCTATTAGATTCTATTAGATCTATTAGAGCCATAGGTTGCTCTCTAAGATGGTAAATTGAAGAGAAGGTGCCCATTTTCAGAAATAGAGGAAGTCCTTTCAACCAGTCATTCTCTATGTCAATGATATGCTATCAAAGAACTAGTTTTTGTTTTTCCCCCATTTCCAAGTACTTCATTTATTTTTTTTCTCATAATTTTGTTTCTTCCCTTTAGTGGTGCACATAGTAACAAGCCACGGTTAATGATCTACAGATGTGTGGAGTGAAGAGAACTATTATCATCTAGAGGTGCATTTTATAATGAAGATAATTATTAACTTAAAAACAATATTACATAGCAGTTAAGCAGTACTTTAAAGTTGGTAAAATACTTTCCATATATTATTTCAATTGATCCTCACAATAATCCTGTTGATAGATGCTATTATTTTCCCATTTTGAAAATAAAGAAAATGAGGCTGAGAAAGAATAAGTTACTTGCCCAAGGTCTCTCAGCAAGCAAGTATTAGAAGGAAGAGTTGAACTCAGGGTTTCCTAAGGCCAAGATCAGTACTAAATGCTTTTTGCCACCTACTATACATAAAGCTAGACTGTTCCCTTCAGATATAGACATAACCCCTAACTTTTTGCTGATTGGACCACAAAAAAGCACTGGAGTAGAACTTTAATAGGCAATTTTAATTATATATAATTTTTAAATAAAATTTATAATGCAGATAGATTAGTATACTGATTCCGATCATGAGCACAGAATCAAAAGAAACTGTAATTAGAACCCTTTGTATGGAACTTACTAATTCTGTGACAATGGAACTGCCACTTAATGTTTTTGATTCTGTCTGTTTGGTTTTAATTTGGGCTATAAAGAATGAATATACCAGGGATTATTTTGAAGCTGAAATGACTAATATATGTGAAATAATGTATGTGAATGTATGCAAACCTTACCATTAAGGTATATAACCCATGGTTATATAAGTTCTGATATCAATATCAAAAGCCAAAAATAGCAATTCAAAGCCTATATTTTAAAATGTGGCTTTGATAAGTACATTATATAATCCAATCCAAGAAACATTTATTAAATGCTTTTTTTAGATTTTAAAACTGTTCTAAATAGTTGGAAACACAACTGACAAAAAAAAATACAAACTTTGCTTTCATGAATCTTAAGTCAAGGCTTGAGCTGGCAGCCTGATTTTACAATTGAAAGGGATAAACTTATTCTGAAAGAGTCATTATGATTGAACCCAGACAGAGTAGCACCTGCAAAGTGGGATCATTATTCAGTTAAACAGTCAATATTTATTAATCCAACATTAAGTCCTTCATATGTATAAGGCATGATCAAAGTACTAAGGATACAAAAAAGGTGTAAAAAGAAAGCTCTATGCTTTCAATTACCTTATATTCTATCAGAGAAGATAATTTGCAAATAACTAGGAATACACAAAGATCTAACACAAGTATATACAAATTACAATCTATAAGATAAAGAAATTAGCTATAAGAAGAACCAGGAAAGTTTTCCTAGTGAAGTTGATTTTTGAAGAAAGCCATAGAAACCAAGTAGTGAAGGTGTAGAGCCAAAACTATAGGAATTAGAAACAGACTATCTGAAGTAAAAGAAATGGGAGATGGAATATCATCTTGGGGAAAGTCTAAGCAAGTCAATTTTGAAAGATCCTAGTATATAAAAACTGGAAAGATAGGAAAAGGCTACTTTAGGAAGATCCTGAAATGTGAAGCAAAGAATTTCATATTTGACCCTTGAAATAATAGGAAGTCATTGGCTCTCAATAAGTTGAGTTTGGGCAGTTGACATATTTAGACTTACATTTTGGAAATATATTATTGGATGGTTTTAGTTTTAGTTTTTTTTTTTAATCATATGTTGAAGTTGGGAGAGACTGGAATCAGAAAAGCCAATCAGAACGCTCTTATAATAGTCTAGGTGAGGGGTTGTGAAAGTCATAAGCTAAGATTGTGGATTTTGAAGTAGAAGAAATCCATCTGAGTGATGAAAAGGTAGGTATAACAACATTTAATAGTGAATTGGGCAGTTGGGGTGGCAATAGTAGGAACAGGAATAGGAGTAGGAGTAGGCATAGAAGGAGTTCCATTTATATACTACCTTAAAGTTTGCAAATCATTTTACATACATTGCCACATTTCATATTCATAACTATACTGGGAAATAGATGCATTATTGTCCCCATTTTAAAGATTAGGAAATTAAGTCTGAGAGAGGTTAAATGATTAATTCTGGGTCATAGAGCTAGCAAATATCTAAGACTGTATGTGAACTCCTAACTCCTTCACTTGGAGGAAGCTAAGTGGTATAGGAGATAGTATATTGGTTTGGTGTCAGGAAAACCTGAGTTCAAATTGAGTAACAGCTGTTTAATAAGTCTGTGATCTTGGCAAGTTATTTGTTTGGTCCAGTTTCCTTAACTGTAAAATTATGATTATAATTATAATATTACCCCTTGTAGAATGGCATTGTTTTGAGGATGAAATGAGATAATATGTGTAAAGCACTTAGCACATAGTAGGTACTTAATGAATGCATATTCTCTTTTTCCATTTCTCCATTTGATTCCTTAGCTGACAATGAGAAATGAAGGATGATACCAATTTGAAAGTTTGGGTGACTAGTGGGATGCTGGTGCCTAAAACAATAGGAAAGTTTAGAAGAGGGGAATTGGGGAATATAAATACTAATTTGAACCTGTTAAATTTACAATATCATTGATTGTAGGTTGTGTCAGATATTTATAAATTTAGCTCAGAGGAAAGCCAAAGGCTATAAGTATTTGTGTGTATCAGTGTGATTGTGTATATTTATGTACAAACTTACACGTCTGTGAATAACTCTAAATGTATGTATAAATATATGCAAATGGCATATATTAAGGGCATCTAGGTGACATATGGCATAAAGCACAGGGCCTAGAATCAGGAAAACCTGAGGACACATTTGGTCTCAGACACTAACTAGCTCTTTGACAAATTGTTTAATCTTGTTTGCCTTCGTTTCCTCATCTGTAAAATGAGCTGGAGAAGAAAATGATAAACCTTTCTCAAATAGAGTACTCAGAAAGAATAGGAAACAACTAAAGCAATTGAGCAACATCTTTTATTAATAATACTCGAGAGAAACATATGTATATTGTTCATATGTATAATATATGTGTTTTTACATGTATACATAAATGTGCAATATGAAACATAAATATATGGATATGTGCATATTGTGTTAAATATGTAAGATATATATCTGTACATGCATCAGTAATATCAGTATATATGCTAATTCATTTCAATTATATGTAATATGTTTGCATTTCTATACATAAATAAGTGTATACTAATTTATTTATAAAATATAAATTTATCTAGAAATACAACTATATATACATATAAACACACATTATGTACATACAGAAATACACATTATATGCACACATATAGGCACATATATACATACATATATGAACACAAATATTACATATAATTAAAATTTTGAAGCCTGGATATGTCTTTGGTAAGTTCCTATTTGGATATACAGTTAATTTGCATGCTTCCAATTATATACATTTATACATTTTTTCCTTTGATCCAAATATTTTCCTAAATCTGCAGAAAAAAAAAAAACTCACTATTAGCCTATATCACTTATCTTCACTATCTCCCTTTTTAATGGGCTCCTTTCCTGCTGCATAAAAAAGACCTTCTTTGTCTTGTACTTCAATAAAATAATTTCACTTTTTCTAATGTCCTCTAACTCTTATCCTCTATCTCCCTTCTTTTCTCAGCAAAACTCCTTAAGAAAACTATCTACAATCATTGCCCCTTGCTTTGCTTCCCTCAAAAACTACTAAATTCTGGTAAACTGGATTCAACTGAAATTACAATCTGGAAAATTACTGGTAAGCTCTTTATTGGCAAATCTAATAGTTTTTTCTCAAACTATATCCTCATTGACCTGTCTGCACAATGATTATCTGTTCTTCCTGGATATTTTCTTCACTATAGGTTTGGACCATACTACTCTGTCCTTGTCCTCTATCTGTTTGACTACCCTATTTGTTTGACTACTCTTTCATACTTTTCAGTTACTTTTTTTATTTTTTTATTTTTATTAATGGGTTACCCACTGATCATTGATTTGCCTTCAGGAAGTACAACTAAAATGGATGAGTACGAAAATTCCACATACTGATGGAAGTGTAAGGTCAGAATGTTTACTATGTCCAAATTGTAATCTTTCTAAATTAGTCAAGCCTTCTAATATAAGACATGGGAAGGTGAATGTGAAGATTCAATCATGAGAAAGACCATGAGATTCAATTAGTCAAGCAAGAGTCCAGAAAGCAGGAGAAATTCAAAAGGGCTTGGGATGGATTCCACTGAGCTGAAAGCAGCAGAATGATGCTTTGTTTGCTCAAGGACTGCTGGGAGCCATCTGCTTCTCAGGACTGCCTCATTGATGCAGAGCTGACAAGCATCAGCTGGTACTGACAGGTACCCTCTATAGAGATAAATAGCTATACATCACATCCATGCTGAGCTGGTTAACTTCATAGACAAATGTGAATAGTTTCATCTCTGTATTTGTGGGAATGAAATGAAAGACACCACTTCATCAACACATGATATCAGGAATGATGTTGGTCTACCTTTTCCAATATTACCTTCTTCAAAGTAATACATGTGTTTCTTTTGTCATCTACTAAAAGAAAAAAAAATTCTAATTTTTAAATAATACCCTATGGGCCATGTCATATGTGATATTAAAACAGATGGTCAAATCAAAGGCATTAGTGTGGGTTAGGTACATGAGAGTGGCTGCACTGATTCTTCTCTTCCTCCCAAAATTAACCAGTTGTTAGATATAGCCTTAGTCTGTACCAGGTGACAAGTAGATTTCAAAAAAATCTTAAAAGTTAAACAACAGAAGAATAAAAATGGTCAGAATTATCCTGGGATATTTTTTAGAAGCAGTTGTTGAAAGAAAATATCTATTTCTTATAGTGAAAAACTGCATTCTCTGAAAATTGTTGTATGCAATCAATAAGGAGAGAAGGCAGAAAATCAGTGAAAAAGCTGAGAGCTTTCAAGCCTAAAATCTGGGGGAAAGTTTGAGACACAAATTCCAATATGCATCAATAATGATGGTTCAAAAGATATTGTATGAGCCTTCCTGTGAGACAATATCATGATACCATTGACAGAAAGAACCCACCAAGAAGCATAGGAATTCCTCCTATCTGGGAAAATTAAACAAACAACAAGCATTTATTGCTAGCCCACCATGCATGAAGGATTGTGCTAGACACTGGGGATACAAAGTCACACAGTGAAGTAAGAGGGTATTTATTTAAAAGAGTCCCTAAATTTTAGGAGTTAACATCCTAATGGGGAGTTAAAACATATACACACAAAAATTTCTTCACTAAAGATTTCCTTTTTAAGAGATTTAACTAAAATCTATTCTGGTTCTAACATTTTTTCTATGAATCCAGTTCCAAAAAAATCTAAGTGACAAATAGAATACCACAAAGTCATTTCAGTTCAAATGACCTTTCATGCTGAATCTAAAATCTATGAATAATTAGGTGGTCGAGGCCTGTTCTTATTTAGTTAAGTTATTAAAGTTGAAATTTAGTGGAATAATTTCCATGTCACCCTTAAATTTGAGTAGGGAGTACATTACAAAGGGGGGATATTGAGAAGGCAATAGGACAAATGTGTCAAAGGACCCAGTGGAATGTGACACACAAAATTTTCAAATATAATCTGCATCAGATTGAAATAAAAATAAACAAACAGTACAACAAGACATAGATAATGTTACTATAATCTAATGGTTTTTTTTCTAAATCAAAAAAAAATTGCAAAGATTCTTTCATGTGATTTAGTACTCTAGTTTCTATTTGATTTTAATAACACCACAGTAGTATCCACAACTCAGATAAGCTTTGAAGGTAGATGAATCTGAGTGATAGAATAAGGAGTGAGGAACGCATGTGAAGCAGTATGTCCAAGTCACAGAGGTAAGAAGGAAAATAACAGATTTAGAGAATTACTATATTGGCTAGAACATTGAAAGGGAAAGAAAAAATCATATGAAATAACTGGAAATATAATGTATAGAATATTTAAAATGCCAGGATAAGGAAATATGTTTTTGCTGAGATTATAGGTTTGGAGGCATTGGACAAAAGGGAAAGGGAGCTGACAGTCAGACTTGTGTTTTAGTAAATTTCTTAGTATCTCTTTTGAAGAAGAATTTTGGAGGACAAATCAGAAAGTGAAGAGAGTGGAAGCAGAAACACTAATTAGAAGGCTATTAGAATAGTCCAGATAAATGATAATGAGACTTTGAACTTGAAAGAAGTAAATAGAAAGATACAGTTGTGAGAAATTTGGAAGGAGGATTGACTAAACTTGATAATTTGGAGATTGGGGTTTTTATAGGAAAGAGTTTGATATTGTGCTAACATTGTAACATAAAGTGCCTGACTGTGAAAACTGGTGTTCTCAAAGGCATAAGGAAATTTAAGGAGGGACAGATGTAAAGCAAAGAGAACATAATACATTTCATTTTGGTTATTTTGTATTTTGATATTTTCTTAAATAATTTGAGTTAAATTAACTAATTTATGATCTATAGAGAGATTAATAAGACAGTGTAATGGGTAATTAGCTTTTTGTAGCACCTATTTTTTGTGTGTGTTCTGGCAATTAGAATTCATTTATTTACTCAAAAAAATTAAAGCAATGTGGACTATGTGGAAGACACTGTGTATACCAAATTTTTTAATGAAAGGTGGCTGCTTAAGAGAAAAAAAATTTGTTAAAGTAACTGAGAATATATCTTATATATAAATAAGTTGAATTAATTAATGAATTAGTGCAATAGAAGATATGGAGTAAGAAGGAAAGAGGAAAGGTGAAAACAAAGTGCTCAATGAAATAAAGTGAAACATTGGAATTCCTTGAACAAAGTGAAAGCTATATTATCCCAAACAGTACAAATTGACATGCAAGGTCATACCCTGCTCTGTGTGCATGTATGGGGAAGCAAAGTAGGATGCACATCCTAAGGTAATAGAAGGATTTGGTTGCAGACATTTGACATTCTGTGTACAGTTTGGGAAACTGATAAAATCATAATTGTAAAGAAGCTGTGCAGGATTGCCAATCAGAGTCTGATTCCCATATGCACCTTGGCACATATGTCTTACTGCTCTACAACAGTAGAGGGAACGAGCAAAAAGAAAGAAGCAATTTCCCTGCTGTAAATTGGAAAGTCTGCCATCCAGCTAAGTGATCTACCATCAATCAGTGTTAAATTCTCCTTAGCTGCAGAAAATGCAAGGGCTAACTATTACTGAGAGATTTTACACAGTGACTAATGGTATATGACAAACACATTTAAAATCTGCATGGACCAGCACCAGTTTAAATTTTAACATGCATAATAAATAATGCTAACAGAATCTTGGCATGTAAAATGAGATATAATCTCTTCTGACACATATTACATAGAGAAGATTATAGCTGTAAAAATTTCTTCACAAGCTAAACAGAGGAAAGTCAAATTCATGATCTGAAGAGAAAGTAACTTTGTTCAGTTGGTTGTTATGTACCCCAACAGTTTTCCACATCATTGGATAAGGGGGTAAGTAAATGAGCTCAAACTTCTGAACCAGAGAAGCCATACAAATAATAAGATTACTAATCATATAGTAAAAAGAACTAGGCAGACATTAAATGTCTAATCTGTAAAAAAAATGTATATATATATATATATATATATATATATATATATATATATAAAATCACTTATTCTTCAATATTCACTCATCTTGATTTTTAAACCATGATTTACTACTTTTGGCAAAAAAAAAGAGATAGCTTGATTATTCACCTGGTCATATAGAAGACAGTGAGAAAAAAAGAATTGTAAGTAGAAAAGCACAGGAAACTTCAGAAATGAACTTCTCTTACCTCTCCATACAGCTAGAGCCCAGGAATAAGTTATTTTTTTTTTATAACAAGAAAATGAAATTCCAGGAATGGACATAAGTTCATATATTTTTCCTTAATGTATGGATACATGATTCATTTCTCCATTTACCCATTTGTCCATATTACAAAGTAGTTTAGGAGATTGATAAAATTGAACTCGGTAGAACTATGTTTGATTTTCATACTTTAATCATTTCACCAATCCATGGTTATCTCAGCATGAATTTTCACTAAGACAAATGACAACCTTTCCATGTTTTCTCATTTTTTTGTTTTTGTCCATTTTTATCATAAACCCTCCACATAGAATCTATTTTTCTTATCATGTCCATGATATCAAAGTGTTTCTTTGGCTGTTTCTCTTTCTTACTTAGTGTGTTAGAGAAGAGATATCATACCACTTGCCAAACTGAAGATCTACAGAACTGTTGTTCTGAACTTATTATTGTATGCCCGTGAAACCTGCATAGTGTACCAATGACATGCCAAGAAACTGAACCACTTCCATTTGAATTGTTTTAGAAAGCTTCTCAAGATTACCTGGCTAAATAAGGTACTTCACATGGAGGTCCTTTCTTGAGCTGAACTTCCAAGCATCCAAATTCTACTGCAAAGAGTGCAATTTCAAGGGACTGGCCACACTATTCAAATCCTAAAATTATGTTTGTTGAACAGGTAATTTTATGGAGAATTTATGCAAGGCAAGTGCTCACATGAAGTCAGAAAAAGTGATACAAACTCATTCTAAAGTTATCTCTGCAGAACTTGCAATCAATTGTGAAACATGGGAGACAATGACATAGGGCCATTCAGCACGGCATGCCTGCCTCAGAGGTGTTGTGCTCTATAAACAAAAGAGAATTACAGTAGTTCAAGTGAAATGTGCAAATTTAGATATCTCCACTTCAAATGTCCATATGGATTATTTATGCTTAACTTGTTCTGGAGCATTCTAACATCATCTTTAGCCACTTTCAGCCATACTTATTCCTTGATTTCTTCAAGAATGAAGGGCAACAACTCTGTCAGACTGAACTCCTTGAAATAAAGGAGTATCTTTTAAATTTCTTTGCATTTACAACAATTAATAGCTAGCATATGGTAGGCAGTTAATTATTTATTTACAAATACAAGCTATTAATTGAAGTATTCTTACATACACAATGAAATTTTCTATTCTTTGTCTTATGACTAATTTTAATTCATTTCAGATCACAATGCTTCATACAATGAAGACATCACATCTTTGAGTAAGTACTGGTATTAAAAAAGGAAGTTTTAATAATATCAAGTAATTCATTTTTACTGAAAGAGAAGTTTTAAAAACAAATTAACCAATCATTTTAAATTATAACAAAATCTAAATTTTCCTAACTTATTCCCTCAAATATTAACTCACTTGTGATTCATTTAAGATCCATTTTCACAGGTGTATCATGATGAACTATTTTTCCTAAATTGTATTTTAATTGTTATTAAGTTTTTAATTATTCAATAAAGTTGTTTTTTCCTGTATCAATTCAGTTCATAGCTGAAAATTATTGTTTTATATTTTCTTATTTCTATGTAAGAATATTTATTGGGAACATACAAAAAGTTCTGTGATCTGGATATATCCACTAGGTGACAATGAAGAGATAAATATTAATTTTAAAAAATCGTTATATCACTGAGATTGAAATATAAAATTGGATTTGGCTTGAGAAGACATGTTTGAATCCCTGTTGTTAGACAAATCACTGCTTTTCTGTAATCTTCAGTTTTCTCATCTATAAATGAAGACAAAAAGAAAATGCTGTTATCTTTCTAATTTTTTAACTTATAGTGATCTATCTTTTCTTAAAACATTTGCATATATTTTAAATGATTATCACAACTTTCAGTATACAAGAAATGTGGAGATAATAGACTGAAGTAAGACAAATACAAAATCAGTTATTTAAGGTTTTAGACAATAGGCAACTTGTGAGTAGGGAACTGGCACCTTCAGATCTATGATTTAGAAAGATCCTATTGAGAACTGGTTGGAAGATTTACTGTAAAAAGGAGATACTTGATGTAGGCAGACCAACCAAAGGCTGCAGGGGTCCTCAAACTTTTTAAATAGGGAGCTAGTTCACTGTCCCTTAGACTGTTGGAGGGCCAGACCTTAGTAAAAACAAAAACTTTGTTTTGAGGGCCTTTAAATAAAGAAACTTCATAGCCCTGGGTGAGGGGGATAAACATCCTCAGCTGCCGCATCTGGTCCTTAGGCCATAGTTTGAGGACCCCTGGATTGTAATAGTCAAAGCATGAGATGATGAGACCCTATCGATAATAGGAGATAAGGGAACATATATGAGAGATATGAAAGTAGAATGGATGCAATTTGGTAAAAGATTTGACATATGAAGAAAGTCAGAAGTTGAAGATGAAACCTAGATTACAATATTTGGTGAGTGGGAAAGTGCCCTCCCTAATAATTAGGAGGAAACACACTGAGTTAAATTTTTGACTTGAGTTTAAGATGTCTATAGGACATCTAGATCATTGTTCAATAGACAATGGATACTGAAAGTGAGGAGAGACACTAAAAGTATACATTACATAAATTAGAAACTTAACAAAAAGATAAATGTAGTTTTTGTTTTATTTTAAATGCACAGCTATTAAAATATAACAAATGCAATATTTACTAGGTATTTATTATTTGTCCATCACTGAGACATATAAATAAAATGTTTAATCATTTCCTCTGCTGTATTTGATGCTATATAAATATAGCACCACACCTTGTATATTCTCAATTACTCAACTTGGTCTATAATATTATCATCATTTATTCTTCACATAATTAAATATGCATCTACATATGTATTTATTGACAGATAGGTGGCACAGTGGATAAAGAACAGTCCCTGGAGTCAGGGAGACCCAAGCTTCAAACAGTTACTAGTTGTGTGAACCTGGATAAGTAGTGACCCTACTTGCCTGTCAAATGAATTGCAGAAGGAAAGGGAAAACTACTTCAATATCTTTGCAAAGAAAACCCCAAATGAAATTTTAAAATATATCTCCTTGTTAGATGTATTGTTGTCATCTCTTTTACACAGTGTCTAAGTATATAATGAAAATTTCAATTCTAGGCAACCCCATACTCAATTTAAATATTTATTTTACATATATATAATTAATTAAAGTATACAAACTGAATTGAAAAATTGCTTTTGTATGTTTAAAAGTGTATAACAACATTCTATCAAAATTGATTGAAATCTTGTCAAAAAATAAAGGGACTCTACTGGCATTTCTAATTATCCAAGTTTAAAATATAGAAGATGCAGCCCACAGCTAAAAAGCACAGAAGCAGGTATGAATACATTCTACCAAACTCACTCTATGTCTCTTTCCATAATTCTCCCTCTGTCTGTCTCTCTCTCTCTCTTTCTTGCTCTGTGTATGTGTGTATCTCTGTCTCTCAGTTGGCCTTCCCCTAATTTCTCAGCTTCTCCTCATTTTGTGTTTTCTTGTTAGTCAGGACTACTCTCTCTATCTCTATCTAGTATCTTTTGGTATGGTGATATCTTTTGATTTAAGTGTAATTTGGATTTAAGTAAGGCAGAGTTTCATGAAGTCCTCAATCTCATTCTCTTTTCTTAAGCCATCATTGTCCCATGGCAGAACAGAGCCAAGAAGACTGATGATGACTCAATATACAAGGGATGACCTTGGTGTCTTCAATATTTAACCAAGCTCTAACTAATTACTGCAGAGCACCTGTTTCACTTGCCTTCATAGCCACTGGAACATATTGTTCTTATCTTCCCATTCACCAGGGGAAGACTTTACAAGCCTGGAGTAGATACCTTGCTAACTCAGTATACCAACACCATTTGAGGAAAATGAATCACTTCCATTTGAATTGTGTTAAGAAGGTTCTGAAGATCACCTGGCATGATAACATTCCAGACACTAAGGTCTTTTCTTGAACTAAACAGTCAAGCATTCTAGCTCTATTTCAGAGAACACAATACATTTGGATTGGCCACATTGTTCAAATGCTAAATGTACACTTGACAAAAAATATTTTTATGGAGATTTCATACAAGGAAATTCCTCACAAGGTAGTTAGGAAAAGTGATAAAAGGACACTTTCAAGGCATCTCTTAAGAACTTTAGAAGTGACATAACTTTCAGATGTGGACCCAAGAGGATAGAGTGAACTAAGAAAGTTGCTCAAGCTCTCCCAGTTTCCCTCAAAAAACATACGAAACCAAAGCTTTGTAGAGAGTCTGACAGAATGAAATCACCCCCCAGTTCAAGATAGACTGGAAAAACTTCAAGCAAGATCATTCTCACTGGAATGAAAAGATTATTCAGGCCAGCTCAGACAGACTCTGGGAAAGCCAGGGAGAGGATCTTAACTCACAGCAGATCAGAAACTAAAACAAGGGAAGTACAGGGTGATGTGATGATAATAAAGGTCTTATTTCTAAAATATATAAAGATCTGTGTCAAATTTATAAGAAGATAAGTCATTCCCCAGATGGTAAGTGGACAAAGTATATGAACAGACAAGTTTTGGGTGACAAAATTAAAGTCACCTATAGTCATACGAAAAAATGCTCCAAAAAACTACTAATTAGATAAATGTAAATAAAAACATCTCTGAGGTATCACCTTACACCTTTCAGATTGGTTAAAATGACAGGAAAAGTAAATCATAAATGTAGGATGGAATATAGAAAAACTAAGACACTAATGCATTTTTTGTACTGTTGTGAAATGATCTAACTATTCTGGAGAGCAATTTGGAACTATGCCCCAAAATCTATAAAACTGTGCATATGCTTTGATACAGAAGTGGGTCTATGTCCCAAGGAAGTCATAAAGGAGGGGAAAAACCCACAGGTGCAAAAATGTTTGTGGCAGCTCTTTTTCTGGTAGAAAAAAAATTGAAAAATGAGTAGTGATGCCCACTAATTGGGGAAGAGATGAATAAGTTGTGATATATGAAAGTAATGGAATATTATTGTCCTATAAAAATGATGAAGAAGGGGGGCGGAGCCAAGATGGCGGAGAAGACACACGTGACTTTCTAAGCTCTTCTCTTACCCTCTTTATCAATATTATATCGAGCCTCAAAAATAGTCTTGACTGCTACAATTCGTAAAGATAAGAAGTAGAACAACTCACCGGCCAAAGAAAATCTGCAGTCTCGCCAAAAAGGTTGGTTCCGGGGCCAGGGGGGAGATCGGCGCAGACTGGGAGAGAAATTAGGTTCCGAGGAGGTCTCAAACCGAGGGTGAAGGCACAGATCTCAGCACAAGCGAGCAGCCCCAACCCATAGTACGGGCTTTTCCTTGGGGCAGTTGTGATCCTGCACAGTAGGAGGACACAGACCGGGTTAGCCTCCAATCTGTGCAGTGGGGGGCTCGGCTTGGGGCCTTAGAGCTTTTCCAGGGCCGATTTGCATTGGGCAGAGACACTGGGGCAGAGTCTGGGGCCCTCTGCGTCAGCTGCTAATACTCACAGTCCCACAAGAGGCTCAGGCCTGGGGCAGTGACACTTTCACCCCTTAGTCTCTAGCCTAGGGCAATCGCTAATCCACTCAGCCCTACTAAGCAGTTTGATAGCTCAGCCAGTGCTGAATCCACTTCCTGTTGGGGAAGGGAAAACTCTCACCAGAGCACTCCCATACCTCGGAGCCAGAAATCGTTTACATCTTTCCCTGCTCTGCAGAGGAAGCTGGTAACCCCTTGCCTAGGAGAACTACCCAAAGGCTTTAAACATGAATAAAAAGATGAAAAGAACGATAGACAGATTCTATGCAGAAAAGAGCAGGTCAGCAAACCTGAAGAGACCTCAAACAGCAAAAATGCATCAGACTGTCCTCCTTTACATATGCTCTCATAGAAGAGACCATTAAAAGTCTCAAAAGAGAGTTAGAAGATAAATGGGAAAGGAAAGAAGCTTACAAGAGAGCAACAACTTCCTGAAATACGAATTGGAAAAAATAAAGAATTCACTAGAAAGTAGGATTTGTGAATTGGAAAAGACAAAGAACACTCAAGAAAGTAAGATCTGTGAATTGGAAAAAGAAAATAATTCACTAAAAAAAAAAATTAGTGAAATGGAAAAATCTCACAGACCAAAACAATACATCTAAAACTCAATTGGACATATACAGAAAGTAATAAAAGCTATTGAAGAAAATAATTCTTTAAAAATTAGAACTGAACAAATTGAAACTAATGATTCATTGAGATAGCAAGAATCAGTCAAGCAAAAACAAAAAAATGACAAATTGGAAAAAACCATGAATTATCTACTTGCAAAATCGACAGACTTGGAAAATAGATCTAGGAGAGATAATCTGAGGATTATTGGACTTTCTGAAAACTATGATGAAAAAAGAGCCTAGATACTATTTTACAAGAAATCATCAAAGAGAACTGCCCAGATGTAATAGAAGCAGAAGGTAAAATAGGCATTGAAAGAATTCATCGAACACCTTCTGAAAGAAACCCTAAATAAAACCCCAAGGAATATTGTGGCAAATTTCAGAACTATCAGATTAAGGAAAAATTTTACAAGCAGCCAAAACCATTTAAATACCGAGGTGCCACAATAAGGATCACCCAAGATCTGATGCCCTACATTAAAGGAAAGAAGGGCCTGGAATATGATATTCCGAAAGGCACAAGAACTTGAGATGCAGCCAAGAATAAACTACCCAGCTTAAGCTGAGCATTTTCTTCCAGGGAAGAAGATGGAATTTAATGAAACAAATGAATTCCATTTGTTTCTGAAGAAAAACCAGAACTAAACAAAATTTTGATCTCCAAGCATAGAACTCAAGAGATGCAGATAAGGTAAAATAACTCTTGAGAATTGTATTTCTGTTGTAATATACAAAAAGAATACATGTATAATTTGATTGTACTGATATAACATAAAAAGGGAAGTAGATATGGAAAAGGGATGATGGCAGAATAAGGTGGGAAGGAGGGATAAAAGAGGAAACCACATCCCACAAAGAGGTTAAGGAAACTTATCATATCTGAGGGAATTTAGAGAGGGAGGAACATTGTGAATCTTACTCTCATCAGAGTTGGCTCAAAGAAAAATAATTGACATTTGTTTTAGAGAAAATTCTCTCGCCTCATTAAAATGGGGAGAGGAAAAGGAAAAGAAAAAGATAATAAGGGAAGGAAGGGAAAAGACTCAAAGGGGGAGGGAGGGATTATAAAGAGGATAAGTATCGTGATACAAGGGGGTACATAAGTTTAAAAGGGGAAAGAGGGTTGGGGAGGCAGAATAAGTAAAGCACAATCTGGGGTTATTGATGGCAGGAAATACAGATTTAGTAATTCTAACCGTAAATGTGAATGGGATGAACTCCCCCATAAAGAGGAGGCAGATAGCAGACTGGATCAAAGTCAGAACCTACAATATGTTTTACAAGAACACATTTAAAGCAGGGGATACATATAGAGTAAGGTAAAAGGCTGGAGCAAAATCTATTATGCTTCAGGTGAATCAAAAAGAGGGTAGCCATCCTTATCTCAGATCAAGCAAAAGTAAAATTGATCTAATTAAAAGAGATAGAAGGTAACTACATCCTGCTAAAGGGTAGCATAACAACGAAGCAATATCAATATTAAAATATATTCACCAAGTGGTATGGCACTCAACTTCCTAAAGGAGAAGTTAAGAGGTAAGAAGAAATAACAACAAAACTGTAATAGTAGGAGACCTCAACCTTGCACTCTCAGAATTAGACAAATCAAACCACAAAACAAATAAGAAAGAAATTAAAGAAGTAAATAGAATATTAGAAAAATTAGGTATGTTGGATCTTTGGAGAAAATTGAATGGAGATAGAAGGGAATATACTTTCTTCTCAGCAGTTCATGGAACCTATTCAAAAATTGACCATATATTAGGACATAAAGACCTCAAAATTAAATGCAAGAAAGCAGAAATAGTAAATGCTTTCTTTTCAGATCATGATGCAATAAAAACTACATTCAACAAAAGTTAGGGGAAATAGACCAAAAGTAATTGGAAACTAAAATCTCATCTTAAAGAATGATTGGGTGAAGCAGCAAATTATAGATACAATTAATAATTTCACTCAAGATAATGACAATGATGAGACATCATACAAAATTGTGGGATGCAGCCAAAGCGGTAAGAAGAGGGAATTTTATATCCTTAGAGGCTTACTTGAATAAACAGAGAAAGAAAGATTAATGAATTAGGCTTGCAACTAAAAACTAAAAAGACCAAATTAAAACCCCAATTAAATACTAAATTGAAATTCTAAAATTAAAAGGAGAAATTAAAAATATTGAAAGTAAAAACTATTGAACTAATTAATAAAACTAAGAGTTGGTTCTATGAAAAGCCAATAAAATAGATAAGCCTTTGGAAATCTGATTAGAAAAAGGAGGGAGGAAAATGAAATTAGTAGTCTAAAATGAAAAGGAGAACTTTCCACCAATGAAGAGAAATTAGAGAATAATAAGGAGTTATTTTGCTCAACTTTATGCCAATAAATTTGATAACCTAAGTGAAATGGATGACTACCTCCAAAAATACAGACTTCCCAGACTAACAGAGGAGGAAGTAAATTGCTTGAATAGTCCCATTTCAGAAAAAGAAATAGAACAGGCAATTAAACAACTCCCTAAGAAAAATCCACAGGACCAGATGGATTTACATGTGAATTTTACCAAACATTTAAAGAACAATTGGCCCCAATGCTATATAAATTATTTGATAAAATAGGGAATGAAGGAGTCCTACCAAACTCCTTCTATGACACAGACATGGTACTGATACCTAAACCAGGTAGGCTGAAAACAGAGAAAGAAAATTATAGACCAATCTCCCTAATGAATATTGATGCTAAAATCTTAAATAAGATATTAGCAAAAGACTACAGAAAATCATCTCCAAGATAATACACTATGATCAAGTAGGATTTATACCAGGAATGCAGGGCTGGTTCAATATTAGGAAAACTATCAATATAATTGGCCATGTTAATAACCAAATTAACAAAAACCATATGATCATCTCAATAGATGCAGAAAAAGCATTTGATAAAATCCAACATCCATTCCTATTAAAACACTTGAGAGTATAGGAATAAATGGACTTTCCTTAAAATAATCAGCAGCATCTATTTAAAACCATCAGTAAGCATCATATGTATGAGACAAACTGCAACCATTCCTAATAAGATCTGGAGGAAAAGGTTGCCCACTATCACCATTACTATTTAATATTGTATTAGAAATGCTAGCTATAGCAATAAGAGCTGAGAAAGAGATTAAAGGAATAAGAATAGGCAATGAGGAAGCCAAATTATCACTCTTTGCCGATGACATGATGGTATACTTAGAGAACCCCAGAGTTTCTGCTAAAAAGTTATTAGAAATAATCCACAACTTTAGCAAAGTTGCTGGTTATAAAATAAACCCACATAAGTCATCAGCATTCTTATATATCACTAACAAAATCCAACAGTCAGAGTTACAAGAGAAATTCCATTTAAAGTAACTACTGATAATATAAAATATTTAGAATCTATCTGCCAAGGGAAAATCAGAAACTTTATGAGCAAAATTACAGACCACTTTTCACACAAATTAAGTCTGATCTAACCAATTGGAAAATATTAAATGCTCTTGGATAGGGCGAGCAAATAATAAAGATGACAATATTACCTAAACTAATCTATTTATTTAGTGCTATACCAATCAGACTCCAAAAACTATTTTAATGACCTAGAAAAATAACAACAAAGTTCATATGGAAAACAAAAGGTCAAGAATTTCAAGGAATTAATGAAAAAAAATCAAATGATGGTGGCTTAGCTGTACCAGATCTAAAATTATATTATAGAGCCGCATTTACCAAAACTATTTGGTATTGGCTAGAATAGATTAGTTGATCAGTGGAATAGATTAGGTTCAAGGGATAAAACAGTCAACAAATATAGCAACCTAGTCTTTGACAAACCCAAAGACCCCAGCTTTTGGGATAAGAACTTACTGTTTGATAAAAATTGCTGGGAAAATTGGAAACTAATATGGCAGAAACTAGGCATTGATCCATACTTAACTCTACACCAAGATAAGGTCAAAATGGGTTCATGACCTAGGCAAAGAATGAAATTATTAATAAATTAGAGGAACATAGGATAGTTTACCTCTCAGACCTGTGGAAGGGAAGGTATTTATGACTAAAGCAGAACTAGAGATCATTACTGATCACAAATAGAAAATTTCGATTATACCAAACTGAAAAGTTTTTGTACAAACAAAACTAATGCAGACAAGATTAGAAGGGAAGCAATAAACTGGGAAAATATTTTACAGTGAAAGGTTCTGATAAAGGCCTCATTTCCAAAATATATAGAGAATTAACTCTAATTTATAAAAATCAAGCCATTCTCCAATTGAAAATGGTCAAAGGATATGAACAGACGATTCTCAGATGATGAAATTGAAACTATTTCTAGTCATATGAAAAGATGCTCCAAGTCATTATTAATCAGAAATGCAAATTAAGACAACTCTAAGATACACTACACACCTGTCAGATTGGCTAAGATGACAGGAAAAATAATGATGATTGTTGAGGGATGGGAAAACTGGGACATTGATGCATTGTTGGTGGAGTTGTGAACGAATCCAACCATTTTGGAGAGTAGTTTGGAACTATGCTCAAAAGTTATCAAACTGTGCATACCTTTGATCCAGTCAGTGTTACTACTGGGATTATATCCCAAAGAGATTATAAAGAAGGGAAAGGACCTGTATGTGCACGAATGTTTGTGGCAGCCCTTTTTGTAGTGGCTAAAACTGAAACTGAATGGATGTCCATCAGTTGGAGAATGGTTGAATAAATTGTGGTATATGAAAATTATGGAATATTACTGTTCTGTAAGAAATGACCAACAGGATGATTTCAGAAAGGCCTGGAGAGACTTACATGAACTGATGCTGAGTGAAATGAGCAGGACCAGGAGATCATTATATACTTCAACAACAATACTATATGATGACCAGTTCTGATGCATCAGGCCCTTCTCAGCAACGAGATCAACCAAATCATTTCTAATGGAGCAGTAATGAACTGAACTAGCTATGCCCAGAAAAGAACTCTGGAGATGACTAAAACCATTACATTGAATTCCTAATCCCTATATTTATGCCCACCTGCATTTTTGGTTTCCTTCATAAGCTAATTGTACAATATTTCAGAGTCTGATTCTTCTTCTACAGCAAATAACGTTTTGGTCAGGTATATATTGTGTATCTAATTTATATTTTAATATATTTAACATCTACTGGTCATCCTGCCATCTAGGAGGGTGGGGGAAGAGGAAAAATTGGAACAAGAGGTTTGGCAGTTGTTAATGTTGTAAAATTACCCATGTATATATCCTGTAAATAAAAGGCTATTAAATTAAAAAATAATAAAAATAAAAATAAATAAAAATAATAAAAAAAAAGAATCAATTGCTTAACTGCCAAAAAAAAAAAAAAAAAAAAAATGATGAAGAAGTTGATTTTAGAAAGGCCTGGAAAGATTTACATGAACTGATGCTGAATGAAAGAAGCCAACGTATATATTGTACACAGTTTATTATATACAATAACAGCAAGAATGTGTGATGATCAGCTTTGAAATATTTGGTTCTTAGGGGTTTAATGGTCCTAGGCAATCCCAACAGACTTTGGGCAAAAAATGCCATCTGCATCCAGAAAAATACCTATAGAGATTGATTGTAAATCAACACATGCTATGTTCACTTTTGTTTTTATTTTTGTTTTTGACCCCCATGATTTTTTCCTTCTGTTCTGATTTTCTCTCTCCCAACATGATTCATAAAGCAATATATATTAAAAATAGGATGAGGGAAAGATTGAATAAAGAAAGAAAGAAAAACCCTTTAAAATAGATTATATGACAAAGGAGACATTGATATAGGATTGCACAGCATGGCATGACCTCATCTGAGAAAGTGCTGTGCTCTCTAAGCAAAGCAGAATTGAATTAACCCAAAGGGAACTCAAAATACACAAAATTAAAGAAGTCATCCAAAATGTTCATATGGACTCTTTGTGTTTGACTTGTGTCAAAACATTATAAATTTATAGTGGTTTGATCAACCACAGCTGGATACACTATCATTCCATTCTACTGTAGTGATGACATTTTGGTCCTCTTAGAAATGAAGAACAACAAGATCTGGTGTCTACAGAATAGGACCCATTAAAAATGGGACAATTTTGAATCTGGAATCAATTTTCATTCTTTTTCCAAAAATGTTTCAGTAGCTTATATATGTATTACCAGAGTATAACTTTATGGAGATAACTGGGATGTATCTCAAAGTTGAAAATAAGATGCATATTTATAATGAATAGAAATTATGAAAATGTATTTAGATGTTAAAAATGAGCTAGACATTTCTCCAGTTATCTATTGTTTTTGTTAAGTGTCATTGAATAACTTTCTTTTTTTTTTTATTTCTTTCAAGCAAAACTATCTCTTTATTGAGTCAGGTTCAGATCATGCATCCCATTGCACATTGCTGAAAATATCCCTCAGTACATAAAACCTTGGCCTTTAACAGATCTGTTGTACTTCTCCTTCTTTAACAATCTCTGGTGGAGAAAATGGACAGTCCCTTTAACAACTCAGTAGAGATAAATTCTTGGAAGAGATCACAAGGACAGGGGGAGATCGTATCTGAATTGTTCAAAGAGAGCAAAAAGGACAAGAGGACAAAAAGTCATCCCAATTATAAACATGCCTCTCTAAGAAAATGCATGATGGTGTTCATAGTTCATATCTATACTGTGGCTTCTCATTTAGGAGTTTTGGTGTTAAAAGTATTCATTTCCTGATTCCTCAAAAATATTCAAAGTAAAAATACAATTCCCTTCCAGGATTTTTATATGATTTATATAATCAAATAAAATGTAGAAAAAAATGTTCTTGAAAGCAGACTATATTTTGTTCTATATTTTATCTTTTGATTTACTTAAATGTACTAGCACACTGATGAAATGCTATCAACACAGATGAAACTGGGTGCCTAGAATGAAAGATAATAATAATAATACATATCAATAGCACTGCACAAGTTACAAAAGCTTTGTTTCCAACAGCTTTGAGGCACATAGTGATGTGTTATCATACATTACAAAAATGTTATTTTCCCATGAGCTCTTTTGCCCTTTTTTGTGGGATCTCTAAAATGATATCCCATTTGCTAAGTACTATGTTGTACAAAAGCTAACTAGAACAATGCTACCCCTCAACTTCACCTAATGTATTTATTCAGCAGCCAGCCTTAATAAGGCACATTTACAACAAAGAAAATTAAAATAAAATTAAAACAACACTTAAATAATGGCATAGGAAATAAAATAGCCAAAAATATTAGGTTTTAATTTTCTTGCAGTTTACATCATACTCATCAGTGAAGATGGGCATAAATTGAGAGAATATTCTTATGACTAGGAAACACATAAAGACTACTCCCATCCAAAAAAAAAAAAAAAAAAAAAAAAGACTACTCCCATCCAAGATGAATATGGCCATACCTATAGTCATATCTTCAACACTGGAGAACTTCAGACACTCCCTTGTGACATTTTCACATGCTACTGATTTTTCCTAATGAATATTACATCTCTATTCACCATTATAATCTCTGCCAAACATCTCCATTGCTCTCCTGGTGAACAACAGATCTCTTTTGCTATATACCCAGCAACAATTATTCTCTTCAAGACAATCTCTTCTTTCATTTATTATTTTTTTTTTTTACTACTGAGTTTCAGTGACTAAAAAACTTCTTTCTTGTACGGAGATTTAGATCTCTTTAGTGCCTAGCCACTATATCCTATCAAGGAGTCAGCAATATCCTGCAGAATTTCCCAGAATGATTGTTTATCCTTTTGCCTCCTTATCTCATAGTATATATTTTATGTTTTTGTTGCCAAAGAAGTCTGAATTGCAGGTTAGAAAATTTATTTAATAGATATTAAATCTTGGTTGGGAATCTGCTATCTATAAGCTATCTTTCCATTTTGGAAAGTCTTCCCTAAAACTGTAGGACTACATAGGGTTTGGTGTGATAATAGTACATCTAATCCCCCAAATTGTTTTTAATTGGCAAGAAAATGAATTGAGAAGTCAGGCAAGAGAGAAAGTCAGATAGATTCCTCTTCCTAAATTCAATCTGTTCTTAGACACTTTCTAGCTGTATGATTCTGGAAAACTAGATTTCTATTTGCCTCAATTTTTTTCATCTGAAAATGAGCTGGAAATGAGTGGAAAAGGAAAACCACTTCAAAATCTTTACTAAGAAATTGCCAAGCGGAGGTAAAGCCAAGATGACCAAGTAAAGGCAGAAACTTACCCAACCTCTCCCCCAAATTGTAGAGTACCGGCTAGCTCCCTGGAGGGCTTCAGGGTCAGCCACAGTCAGGATAAATCAAAGTCCTTGGTCTTTAGGGAGAGAAATGAAGGATGTAGGCAAGCTGCCACGAGGCTCGCCAAAGATATATCCTGGATTTTGGAGTCCAGAGTCTCCAACCTCTCTCCTCCTGGTCCTGCTGCCACATGACTCTGGCTTCATTCACCCCATCCTCCAGTACTTGCCTATGATTATCTTAACACCAAACATTCAGTAAACACTAACTGTGAGAAGAGCCATTTATCCAAACATGTGCTAATAGAGTCATTGTTTCACATCGAATAGGTAATTAGCTCAGTTGTCTGATTCAAGCACACCTTTTTGGAATTTCAGCCCTTTACATCTCCCACTTTTGTTTTAGAACACAGATGGTCACATGCTCCCTGACTTCTAAGAAAGAGAGATGAAAAACATCAAAGAGAAATGGGATTCAAGCCAGATATTGTTAATGGATTTCTGGGCTGAAGGGTCTCACTAGAAACAGGATGCACAAACCCATCAGCTTGGGAGGTATTACACAAGCACATAGCAATAACACAGAGGCTATTAGTGATGACCCTCTCCTTAGTCAGTGCAGGCTCGATGTGGTGTAACAAACATGAATTATACATGAAAGTAGTAATATAACAAACAATATGAATCAACATGGTGTTGTAAAAGATTTCCAGAAGTCCTAGAAGGAGGGTATGTAAATAACAGTCACACATACGCCTTCTTCAGCAACCAAGAGCTAATCCAAAACCAATCTATTGTTCATTGCTTCACATGTCAGGGAATCTAATGATCTCTGCAAGTTTTTGAAGTCCTGCAACAGTCATCATGTCTTAGGCATTCCAATAATTCCTGAGGGTTTTGAAGTTCAACAATTTTTGATGTCCATGTGTCAATCACCATAATTGCCATGCTCTTTCAGTGGTGGGCACAGTCAGCAATGGAACCATCCGATGTTTCTTGGATCTTCTCCTTCATTTCAAGGGTCTGCTCCGCCTCTCTCTGATGGACAAGGCGAATATGGCTCGTTGGCACCCATCTGATTCCTTTTCCACCTGTAGAGATACAAGCAAACTCTCTCCCCCAGACAGTTAACCTATCTGGTCCTTTCCATTCACCACTGTCTGGGTTTCTTCATATCACCTGATTATCTAAAGATAGTGGAGTTGCTCACACTGGACACTGCCTTTCTGGTGGGTTATAAAACCTGTCTGTGGGAGCCAGTGCCTCTTTGTCAAAAATCAAGAAGTTAATAGTATAAAGAGCTAGATTTAGAAGTTCTGACTCCCTCTTTCTTTTTTTTTTTGGTGGAATGTCTTAGTCTCTGTTTCTCCTCTCTACTATTGCCTGTCCTTGAGGATTAAAAGGTATGCTAGTGGTGTGTAAAATCTTATACTGCACACAAAATGTGCAAAATGTTTAGAAGTATATGCAGGTCCATTATCTGTTTTTATTGTTTGTGGCACACCCATAATTGCAAATGCTTGTGTGAGGAATTCAGTGACCACTCAGGCTGTCTCTTTTGCTGCTGGTATTGCAAAAGTGAATCCTGAAAAGGTGTCTACCACAACATGGATAAAAGACAGGCAACCAAAAGATTTATAATGTGTCACATCCATTTGCCAAATTTCATTGGGTCTCAAACCACGAGGGTTCTTCCCTGGAAGCAGTATGGGAGTGTGGAAAGGAAGGCAACTGTACAGGCTTTTACTGTGTTCCTGGCTTCCTCTTTTGTTATCCCAAATTGTAAACGTAAAGCTTGAGCAGCCTGATGATATTTAAAATGAAATTTTTGGGCTTCCTGAAATAAAGGAGTATTGACCAACATAACTAGAAGGCTATTTGCCTTTGAATTACCATCAAAAATAGGACCTGGAAGTCCACTATGAGAGTGGATGTGCAAGATATAAATCTTACCTGGATGCTTTCTCACTTGCTCTTGAAGTTTCTTAAAGAGCTGATACATATTAGAGGCTACAAATTTTATTTGGGCTGTGGCAATTCTTTGTTCCACACCTACTGAATAGGCCAAACCAGATATTATATTTATATCTCCTGGATAATAAGTAAGAGCTAGAATGATTATGTACAATTCATTCTGCTGAGTGGACTGAAAAGCAGTTCTGACTACTCTCTTTATAGTTAAGTCATGAGAATATACATCTGAAATATTATTTTTGGATATATCTGTAAAGATAGTTGGTCTTATAAGAGGAACTTTAGAAACCTTTTCTTCAAGAATCCAAAGCCAATTATGTAATAGCCTGGTTATCTTTAATTGAGACCCATGTGTAAAATTTGGAGCTGTGGCCAAGAAAATTTGCCACTCTGGGATGGTTTCACAGCATTCATTAATTTGTGTATTAATATAAAAGGTGTATATCTTGTCAGGTCTTATCCCAGATAATTGTACTGCTTGCTAATGGTCTTTAATAAAATTCTAGCCACAAACACTGGGTAAGGGGTAAAGTTTAGGTGTTGTGGGGCTGGGAGGTTCACCCACTCTATCACACTGTCTACTTGATGAAGGACTGCTATGGGTGCTTCTTTTGTCTTTTATTGGGTCTCTTCCATTCATCACTTTCTGGGTCTCTGCACATCACCTGGCAATTATTTAAAAATAGTGGAGCTGCTTGCACTGGACACTGCCCTTCCTGTGGGTTATAAAACCTGTTTGCCGGAACCAGTGCATCTTTGTCAAAAATCAAGAAGTTAATTGTATAGAGAGCTAGATTTAGAAGTTCTCTAGGGTTACCTATGGCTCCCCCTTTCTTTTGTTTTTGGAGGAGCATTTTTGGAGGAAAAGATTTCACATCTCCAGGGGGTATCTCGGTTGTTCCAGCTGCATACAACTCTATTTTCCCCAATTGTCATCCCTTTCTCCCATCAGGTTGCTTTCTGGCTGATTGGTCATGTCTGGGTATTGGACTTCTAGGCACTCTTTGGATGTAGCATTGGCTGCCATCATGCCCTAAGTATTTTTTGCCTGGGGCCTTGGGGCTGGGCCCCTCATCCCATTTCTCTGAATCAGTCTTCTGAGGCCCAATGGAAGCTGCTGTTGCATTTTGGACATGGGGTATGGGGTCTTGTTCTCCCACCCTGTTTTCTCACTCTGTCTCTATGCCAACATTGAGCTTTCAGATGCCCTACTTTACCACACTGAAAGCATTGATGAGTATCCCTGGAAGTCCCTTGCCAGAAGGGACCCTGTCTTCCCATGTTCAGATCTTGGGGAGTCTGCATCATAACCTGACTATAAAAGGCATTTGTGCCCACTGTGGCACAGTGTCTTATGAGCTCCTCTAAAGGAGCATTCTTGTGCAGTCCCAGTATAATTCTTCTACAAATGTCATTAGCATTTTCTTTAGCAAGTTGTCTTATCATAATTTCTGTTGCTGCAGTTTCAATAGTTCATATGACAGCAGTCTGCAAATGTCCCGCAAAATTAGCAAAGGGTTCATTTGGACCTTGTGCTGTTTTTGTAAAGGCCTCTCCTCTGTCCTGTTTACCTGGAATAAAACCCCATGCTTTGATAGCATAAGCAGCAATTTGCTCATGTGCTACTATGGGGTAATTAATCTGTACTGAAATTTCTGCATAAGAATCTACATCTGTTAGTAGGTCATAGGTGATTGGAGTATTAACTCCACTATGACTATTTTGTTGGGCTTGTATTCTACAGAGTTCACTACATTCAGAAAGCAACAAGTTGTCCAGGTTCTAAGCATGTCCTTGATATAGATTTCCAGACTTAAAATTTCGTAAGCCAAATTCTGTAATAACATTTTAACTAAAGCCCCATAAAGAGTGCAAGCCTTTTTCAGGTCTTTGAGGATTTCTATATCAAAAGGAACATATCTTCTACTTTCTTGACCTGAAGAGTTAAGCTGTTCAGTCACAAGATACATTTCTATTCTCAAATCAGTTATATTCTTCCCTTCCCCTTTGGCTTTAAGTAGCGCCTTTTGCAAACTAGTCATATGAGGGGGTGATTGCTGGGAGGTGGGGGAGGGGCTGGTGATATCACTACCCCTCCATTCCCCCTCCTCCCTCCACCCAGGAAGATGAAGTTGATGGGGGAGGGTCAAGAGCCTGCTTGGGTATATGTGAGATGAAGCTGGGCTGTGAGACTGAGATACATCAGGCCCTTCAAGTTCACTTAACTCCCCGTGACTTCTGGCAATATTTCTTTTACCCTCTCCAGCCTCTTCCTCTTTCTCCTCACACTTCCTTATGTGACTCTTCTTAAAACTTTTCTTTTTTCTGGAATGTGGAGGATTCTTTAAGGCTAATTGTATTATGTTGTATATATAGAACGTTTCCTGAGAAATTTAATCAGAACCTTTATCATTTTAATATTCATATAGCTGAGCTCCTACTAGCTTCCAATTATCTGCCTCTATTTCTTCTTCCTTAAAGAACCAAGTGCATTCTAATGTATCCAAGAGTCCATCAATCTGCTCCCAAGTTTCAAGCAAACCTTGGCTCTTTATTAGTCTGAGTATGCTTCCTGTAAATCTCCCTCAGGGCAGGGTTGGGGTTAGGGGTGGGGGAGAATCTTTTTCCTAATATCTGCCCCATTTCAGCTAGAAAACAAAAGTTACTTGTTCAGCTCTTAACAATGTAAGTTCCCTGTTTGTCTATTAAAATACTCACTCTATTTCCTGATCACAGGGACTTCTTTAGTGAAATTAAGGTCCTTAGTCCACATTGGGTGCCAAATATAGAGTATGGGCTAGTTCTTGGAGGGCCTCGGGGTCAGCCAGAGCCAGGATAACTTAAGGGCCTTGGTCTTGAGGGGGAGAAGTGAAGGAAGCAAACTGCCATAAGACTTGCCAAAGATGTACCCTGGATTCTCCAGTCCTGAGTCACCAGCTTCTCTCCTCCTTGTCCTGCTACAAAGTAACTTTGGCCTCTCTCACCCTGCCCTCCAATCCTTGCCTATGATTCTCTTAACACCAAATATTCAGCAAGCACCAATGGTAAGGAGAGTCATTTATACAAATATATGGTAATAGAGTCATTTTTTCATAGCAAATGAGTAATTAGTCTTAGTGCTCTGTTGTCTGATTCAAGCATACCTTTTTTGGAGTTTCAGCCCTCTACACCAAACTGCTTCAAAGTTCTTTAAATAATGACTCTAAACAAATTTTAAAGTGCCAGAACATCCAAAAAGTTGGAGTAGAAAATTTTACAGCCAAAGGCAAATTAAAAAATCAGCAAAACATTCTGTGACAGTAGAGTGGGAGTCCAGGGTGCATTATTGGTGCAGATAACACCAATAATTTCCCAGACCAAGTCCAGCTCAACATCTAAAGCCACAGAAGTATTGGTGGCTTCCAGACCTCTTATCTAAGAAATATTAAAGAGAATTTGGAAGGTCAGCAGAAATGGTCTCCACAACCAGGGTGGGAGCCTAGCTGGGCAGTCTAGGTACAGGATCTACCAGAACAGCTGAGGACCTAGCCCCAACCCTAGAGTAACCCCAGTCCTGGACTACACCCCAACATCAATGAGGAGGGACTTCTGAATCAATAGCAGTGCTGGAAGATTCTGGATCTCTTGGACCAGGGACACTAGGGAGGACTTGGAAGGTCAGAGGAGAGTCTGTGGCAACATGGTAGAAGCCCAGGCTGTAGTCCCAATTCAGCCCAAGTCCCAACCCAATTGGCCCCACAAACCAACTCCCAGCTTCAGAAAAGCAAGACTCTGTTGCTTTGGCACACCAGATATTTTTCTTTCTAATTTTTTTTTTGAAAAAAAATAAGATAAAAGAAAAATAGAAAAGAAATACAAAACAAAATAAAGAAACGCAAAAAAGAACTTTGTAATGTGCCCAGTAGAACATCAAAGAGGATTCAAAATATAAAACAACAAAATAATAGACCAAGAAAGTATATATGTATATATATATATATATATATATATATATATACACATACACATACATAAACATATGTGTGTTTGTGTCTGTTTTTGTGTGTGTATACATATATGGATAATAGTAGAAAATATTTTAAAAAGAATGTCTAAATTTTTCTTTATTTTCTTTTTAATTGTTTTTTGGTTTTCTGTAATATTCTTCTCTAAAATATAATATTCTCTTGTTGAGGTTTTCTTGGGGTCTCTGGAGGTAGCCTTTGTTTCAGTTCATTAACCACCACAAGTACAGGCAGATATTAAAGTCCAAATACTTTATTATCTCTTTCCAAGTCTTGTCTCCTTTCCTGCAGCCTGATTAGCTTTCTTAGGGGCCTTCTCTAGTCTTGCTTCTGAGAGCTTGAGCTCTGCTTCTGAATCTCCCCCACTGAATCCTTGTTGAAGCTCCTAGCATATAAATGCTCTCTTAAAGGTGTGAATCTTGTAGAGCTATAGTAAGTACTAAGTACATGTACTGAACTAGAGAACTGTTAAATACCATGCCAAATAATCACTGTCTGTAACAATTCCACTGACTTAGCACCTTGTTTCAAGTTCTGGCCCATAACAGTTCTATACTGCACACCTTATGTACTTTCTTCTTTTTCTCCCTTTTCATCCCTCCACTACACCAAAACAAGCAACAGTTAAGAAAAGGTTTATTTATGTATACATATGTAGATATATACATATATACCTACTCACACCCACATACCTTCATATACATACACACATTCTGCTCCATAACTTGCCTTGCTATTACTTAACCTCCCCCCATCCAAGGATCCCTCCCTTCTTCCCTCACCCTTTATTTCCCCATCTGCCCATCTCTCCCACCTTATTGCTTAATAGATTTTGGAAGGTGCTATACCCTTCATGGTATATTTGTAATGTTACCTATTGAACCCATTCCCAATGTGAGTAGGTTTTCATAACTATGATCCCTTCTCCCCCCTCTAAGGCCTCGGTTTGTATTATTCCCCTGCACCTCATTTGTATATCCTGATTGCTATTTTTACCTTGACTCTGACAATCTTTATATTGAACTACCCTGTACATTTTCTCGTGTAAAAAATAATAATAATTTGTCCATGTTTAAACAGTTTATCCATGTTAAGTCCATAAAATTGATCTTTTATATTGACTCTTGTTAAATGTTAATTTATGTTAATTATGTTAAATTTCTTTTTTATAAAGTGTCTTTCTCTGAAGATGAACTCTGGTCTTCCCTGTTCCCATGATATGTTTCAATGGTGAGGTTCTTTCTTCTTTGCTGACTCATTTTTTTAATTAAGAGAGTATTTGTGTAAGCACCTTTAATGGTGGGGTGAGAGATGGTGTCTCAAGTTTCCCTTCAGCTCTCCAATTTGACCAAGAGCCCCAAACCAAAAGCCATATCCAGCAGCTGTGCCCCATTGCCTCTGCACTCAGCAAGTTCCCTCAGGTTCAGTCAGTCCTCCCAGACTCAAACCCTGACTAGACAAACAATTGAGGAGTTGAAAGTCTCCATTCCTTCAGGGGCTGCAGCTACTCCCAGCAAGCCCAACAGGTTCCCAAATTGCTATTTCTATAGAGCTGGCCTGGAGATGTTTGTCCTTCAGACAGGTTAATCTCCAGCCCGGGTTCTTTCCCCAGATCTTCTCTGTTTGTATCAGGAGGACCTCAATTCTGCTCCAGATCTTGATTTTTCACCAGCCTATGGTTACCCAAAGGCACAAATTTGTTCTATTTGTGGGAGCAATTCTGGATAACTTGAAATTTACCAACCTACTCCACCAACTTCTCAGAATCCTCTTTGGCATACTAGATCTTACAGCTACAGTGGGACACTCCTAACAAATGCAAGGTAAAAAAGAATGCTTGTGGTCAGGTTCCTAGAAACATCTCTGAAAAAGCCTTGAAATTTGGGACAATGCACCCTCCGTACTGAAAACAGAGCACTACTTTAACAAAGAGTTAAAATCTGAGGGTAGAAAAATAGGCTAGAAAAATGAACTGACAACAGAAAAATTTTCTGAACATTGAAAATTATTATGGTGAAAAGATCAAAACACACAGTCAAAAGATGATAACAAAATCAAAGCTCTTAAGTCTAAAGCTTCCAAGAAAAATAGGCACTAGGCTCAGATCATGGAAGAGCTCAAAAGAGATTTTGAAAATAAAGTAAGAGAGATAGAGAAAAGTTGGGAAAAGAATTGAGAGTGGTGCAAATGGAAATACTAAAAAGGAGAAAAATGTCATGAAAAGAAAAATTGGTCAATTGAGAAAGAAAGTACAAAAGCTCACTGAGAAAAATGATTCCTTGAAAATTAGAATTGAGAAAATGGATAATGACCTTATGAGAAATCAAGATACAATAAGACAAAACCAAAAAAAAATTTAAGTAGAAAATAATGTGAAATAACTTATTGGAAAAATAGCTGACCTGGAAAATAGATCCAGGAGATATAATTTAACAATTATTGGTTTCCTTGAAAATAATAATAAGAATAACAATAATATGCCTAGACATCATCTTTCAAGAAAGTATCAAGGAAAATACCCTGACATTCTAGAACCAGACAATAAAATAGAAATTGAAAGAATCCTCTGATCACCTTATATGAGAGATTTCAAAATGAAAACTCCCATGAACATTATATGAAAATTTCGAAACTCCTAGGTCAAGGAGAAAATATTGCAAGCATCAAATATAGTGGAGCCACAGTCAGGATAACACAAGATTTAGCAGCTTCTACATTAAAGGATTGAAGGGCTTGGGATATGATATGCTAGAGAGCAATGGAGCTAGTATTGCAACCAAGAATCAACTACTCAGCAAAACTAAGTATAATGTTTTAGAGGAAAAGGTGGTCATTGAATAAAACAGGATTTTCAAGCATTCAAGCAAGCATGAAATGAGCAAAGTTGAATGGAAAATTTATTTTTCAAATACAGGGCTCTGGAGAAACATAAGGAGATAATCAGGAAAGTAAAATCATAAGGGACTTAATAAGGCTTATCAATTTATACTCTCTTATGACAGAATGATACCTGTAATTTATTAGAATTTTCTCATTATTACAGCAGTCAAAAGAGAGCCACAGGTGTGAGTTGAATAAAAAGGAATAACATCTTTTTTTTTATTATTATTATAGTAACTTTTTATTGACAGAATCCATGCCTGGGTAATTTTTTTTACAACATTATCCCTTGCACTCACTTCTGTTCCGATTTTTCCCTCCCACCCTCCACCCCTGCCCCTAGATGGCAAGCAGTCCTATATATGTTGAATATGTCCTAGTATATCCTAGATACAATGTATGTGTGCAGATCCAAACAGTTTTCTTGTTGCACAGAGAGAATTGGATTCAGAAGGTAGAAGTAACCCGGGAAGAAAATCAAAAATGCAAACAGTTTACATTCATTTTCCAGTGTCTTTTTTTTTTTCTTTGGGTGTAGCTGCTTCTGTCCATCATTGATCAATTGAAACTGAATTAGGTCTCTTTGTCAAAGAAATCCGCTTCCATCAAATTACATCTTCATACAGTATCGTTGTTGACGTATATAATGATCTCTTGGTTCTGCTCATTTCACTTAGCATCAGTTCATGTAATTCTCTCCAAGCTTCTCTATATTCATCTTGCTGGTCATTTCTTACAGAACAATAATATTCCATAACATTCATATACCACAATTTACCCAACCATTCTCCAATTGATGGGCAGCCACTCAGTTTCCAGCTTCTAGCCACTACAAACAGGGCTGCCACAAACATTTTGGCACATACAGGTCCCTTTCCTTTCTTTAGTATCTCCTTGGGGTATAAGCCCAGTAGAAACACTGCTGGGTCAGAGGGTATGCACAGTTTGATAACTTTTTGGGCATAATTCCAGATTGCTCTCCAGAATGGTTGGATTCGTTCACAGCTCCACCAACAATGTATCAGTGTCCCAGTTTTCCCACATCCCCTCCAACACTCATCATTGTTTTTTCCTGTCATCTTAGCCAATCTGACAGGTGTGTAGTGGTATCTCAGAGTTGTCTTAATTTGCATTTCTCTGATTAATAATGATTTGGAACACTCTTTCATATGAGTGGTAATGATTTTAATTTCATCATCTGAAAATTGTCTGTTCATATCCTTTGACCATTTATCAATTGAAGAATGGCTTGGTTTCTTATAAATTAGAGTCAGCAGGAATAACATCTTTTTAAAAATAATGAAATTAAAACTTAGAGAAAATAAAGTCAGCTCTAAAGAACTGGGAAAATATGAATTGGTCATGGGTAGTTTGAGATAATATAATTAAAACTACAGTTCTGCCTAAATTGGTTTGCTTGTTCAGTGGCATCCCGATCAAACTGCCAAAAATTATTTTATAGAAACAGAAAAAATAATTTAAAAATTCAATTTGTAAGAACAGAAGATCAAGAATATCAAAGGAATTAATGGGAAAAAATACAAAGGATGTTCACTTAGCAGTACAGACCTAAAAGTATATTATAAAGCCGCAGTCATCAAAATTATTTGGTACTGGCTGAGAAATAGAGTGATGGATCAGTGGATTGTATGAGATTCACATGACACCACAATCAATGATTACAGTAATCTAATAGTTGATAAACCCCCAAACTTTAGTTTCTGCGATAATGTCAGAACCTTGAATAATGCTACATCTCACACTACATAACACAATTAGATCAAAATGGGTATATATTTTGGGTATAATGGGTGATATCATAAACATTAAGAGAGCAAGGAATAATTTACCTTCCAAATCAGAAGGTATTTTTACTCAGTGCTTAGTTAAAAAATGAGCTAAGAAAAAATAGTAGTTGGCTGAAATACACATTGGTGTATCAGTGGCATAGGTTAAGTACACAAAACAAAAAGTCTAATGACTTTAGAAATCTGCTATTTGATATACCCAAACCCTTCATCTTCTTGAATAAAATTTCAACCTTTAAGGAAAATTGCTGGGAATACTGAAAAATAGTATGCCAGAAACTAGGCATAGACCAACATTTCACACCCTATCTCACACACAATACCAAGAGAAGGTCAAAATGGGTTCACGATTTAGACATTAAGGATGATACAATAAGAAAATTTGGAGAGCAATTTATCTACCAGATATTTGGAGAAGGGAGGAATTTATGACCAAAGAAGAACTAGAGAACATTATAAAGGCAAAATGTAATATTATTGTTCTATAAAAAATGATGAACAAGCTGATTGTGGAAATCCCTTTAAAGATTTACATGAACTGATGCTGAACAACACAAGCAGAACCAGGAATACATTGTACACAATAACAATAAGGATGTGAGATGATCAACTTTTAAATACTTGGTTCTTCTAAGTGGTTCAGTGATCCAAGACAATCTCAATAGACTTTGGATTGAAACTATCATCTACATCTAGAAAAAGAACTATGGAAATCAGTACATCCTATGATCACCTCTTTTTTTCTGATCTTTTTCTCCATCCTATTTTTTTCATTTTGTTCTGATTTTTCTCTCCCAACATGATTCATAAAGCAATGTGTATTAAAAAGCAATCAATTAGTTAATTTGTCAAAATATTTTGAATGTAACTGGGAGAAATATTAAATAAATAAATCAAATACAAGTAATCCCCAAATTCCAAATTTGGAGATAACTGAAAAATAATTAAACAATTGCAGTGTAACTGTGGCCTGCCTATTCTTGGAATACTCAGCCGGCTTGGGCTACCACACATCCACTATTTTTTTTCCTATCATCCAAGGAGCTTCAAAATTGTAGGATTTACCCCATTTTATGTTGCTCCTACACTCTTCAGTATCTCTTTTTATATAAAGAAAGCAAATTCTCTATAAAACTATAGCTATTTATACTTCCTATGAATTTGCTTCTTAATAGATTACTAGCTATATTGACATCTGCACCCATTCTGTTATATTACGCTCACAATAACCAAAAAAGGTAAATGTTTTTGTCATCACTTTTTACTGCATGAAATATGAAAATAGTGTTCAGAAACATCATGGGATTTTACCCAGGGTCACAGCTAGGAACTCTCAGAGTTAAGATGAAAATTGAGAAATCTCTGATCTTGTGTTATAATATATTGTAAAGAGGAAGAGGAGATATTATGGAATGCTTGAAGGCATGACACAAATGCATGAGTTTATAGTTACATATATACAGATATACAGATATATACAAACCAGCAAGAACCAGCAAAAACATTAAATATTTCAAAATACTAAAAAAGAACATCTGTGCTAAACTATGACCTTTAATTAGCTCTTACAAGAAATAGCTAAAAAATACCTCCGGTTTCATTTTGTTTAAATCCTCTGGTCCTTAAAAAAAACCCATCACCCTTTGTCAGAATTAGATTCCCCTTCAAGTATAAAGTTTGCATGACGTAGCCAATAACTGTAAAATCAGTTAATATTCTATATGGGGATGTATGAACAGTAGAAGCATATTAGGAATACTGGGCCTGAAATTAGTCAATGACAATGAGTGTACTTTTCTGTTCAGTGATTCTGTCAAGAGCAAAAGTGAATGCTGTACTCGCACATAACTGCTGAAGAAAAGTACATGAGCAGTATATTTGTGGGCCATAATTGGTCCATGATTCAGCACTTCAGCCACTTCACTACTCCCAGGCATACACCAACTCAAATAATTTTAAGAAGGGTCGGGTGTGTGAACCATCTGTTAGGATAAATCCAAAGCATCTTGAGACATCAGGGAAAAAGCTCACAATCTTTATATTCAGGGCCAGCTGAGCATTTATGGAGGTAAAAGAGTACAATAGAATGGTCTGGGTATTTCAAGATATCCAAGAGGTCAGTGCAGTAGCAGTACTTGACTAGACTATAAAAGACCTAATTTTACTTCTAGAATTGCTGGAATTGGGAAATAGGAAGAGGGAATTCTGTTAGTAGGATATCAGATAGAGCAGTTAACATTCATCTATGAATGGCAAATGAACTTCAGGGATGTATAAATAATGCATTATATAAATGGGAATTTTTTTTATTCTAGTTAATGTTATTCAATCACAGTAAATTCTGGTCAATCTAGCCAACTTCATGTAATTTACAGTGTGACAAATGATGATATGGGATGGTGGCTGGCTTATAAACTACAAAAATCTGGTTGTTCCTTCTCTGTGGCTGATAAGAATTTTCCTCTAAGGGCTTCCTTAATGTTTTTGTATGTTCCTGTTGGAGGACAGTAAATCAGGATCCCACATGGCATATCAATATTCCTTAGATTTTTAGTGTGTTCATCATCTGAATTTTGATGATATGTCATTCAGTAAGTTTCAGAATCACATATCTAATCTTGTAGATCTAAGGTCCATCCCATATTATTGGAAAAGATTGCCCAGTGAAGAGCATCTTCAATACAGAATATGATAACTTCATATTTGTGAATTCTGTTTCATTATCTTTTGAAGAGATTAATTTCCTAAGTATTTTTGTGCCTCTTACCAAGTTGTTATTTGTCTTCTCATAACTTTCTTGCATCATTCTTACATTTTCCTATTTTTTCCTCTACAGCTTTGATTTGATTTTTTAAATCAATTTTGTTTCTTTTAAAATCTCTTTCTTCAGCTCTTCAAGGAATTTTAGTATTCAAACTATATTTTTGAAGCTTTGTTTTGGGGTATTTTCAGTCTTTGTCTTCTGACAATATATACACATATACATGTGTAAGATTGTCATATATACATGTATGAATGCATTCATTCTTGCCCACATGCATACATTTATATAGCTCTCACAGCTTACTGAAACTTGTAAATTTTCTGAACTTCCAAAGTATTGTGATCTAAAAATAAGTCTCTTCAATATTCTTTGGTCTGTACTCTAATCCTTACTAAGTAGGTCCCTTATTCTTTCATGAATGCAACTGCTTTTCTATCTACATCCTTTCTAAGGTCACAAAACATAACAAAAAGCATTTTTTCTTTTGGTTTTATCCTTTCCATTAAAATACATTCTCTCTCTCTCTCTCTCTCTCTCAAAATTGAGTTAGAATGACAAAGTTGCCAAGTGCTAACCATTCCTCTTCCAATTATAGGTATAGGAGTTCCCTGGGATCTCTTTCTGACCAAGTATTTAGTCCCCTTAATATCCCTGAGTGTTGGTCTGCTACCTAATCCTATTGACTGGGTGTTGATATCAGTACTAATATATTTCTGTTTTCCTGTATGATTTCTTTCTCTTCTCCAGTTCATTATATATTAAGATGTCAAGATAATTTTTCTAAAGCTAAGTTCTGATAAAGCCAGTTCTCCTCCACTTTAATTCTATATGATTTAAGAACATAAATATTCACATATATTCTCCCTACAAGACTGTGAGCTCTTCAAGATAAGGAAAGAGTTTTTGTTCTTCATGTTTGAGACACTAGCAAAGCTGTCATAGACTAAGGATATAGATGTATATTCTTATGAAACAGATAAAAAGATAAAAGAAACAAGTCTTAAGATCCTTTTCTGTACGAAATGATATTTGCAAAATGTCTTTTTATACAATATAAAAAGTTTTAAAGATCATAATGATCATAGACCATCTATGATCATTTGTTAAATTACTAGTATTCTAAAATTAAATGGAACATTTCTATTGGAAAGAAATAGGTTTATGTATAAGGCATAATAGAAATGGTTTTAAATCAATAACAATAAAACATTTTAATATAAAAAAAGGTACAAAAAGAGAAATAGAGTAACTTTGTCATTACTTGTTAAAAACCAATTTGGATATTTTTTTTAAATTTACATAAGAGAAATGAAAAGTTTCTTAGTTTTCCTCACATTATTTGATAATTGAGATATTTATACATCTCTCTCTCTCTCTGTATATATATGTGTGTGTGTGTGTGTGTGTGTGTGTGTGTGTGTGTGTATAACAATCTATTTATCTACCTAGTAACCTATATAAATACATATATATAATACAGTATCTATAGGCATACCCATCACTCTATATATATACACATATGTAGGTATATGTGTATATACACGTGTTTATGTATATCTAAATAGTTAATAAACATTTATTAATTATGTGTTATGCGCCAGGCACTATGTGAAATATTGGGGAACAAATATGACAAAAGAAACAGTTCTTGTTCCTCAGGAACTTACAATTTAATAGAGAAAGATAGTACACTAAAGGAAATTTCAAAGGATGAGCAGCAAGTACTTGATGGTATAAAGTCAATCAGAGAAATTTCAAAGTAGCACAGCCAGTTTAGAAGCAACTTATCTGTGCTGAACTCACTGATTAAACAGTGATTGAGAATTCATGATCCCACCCTCCAATCAGAGAAGAATAGCTTAGTGATAAGATATAGTATCAAGGCTAAGGAGATCTTAGAGAATGAAGAAATTTTCACAATAGTGAGTTTCCTGGGGTAAGGTGAAGTACAATTGAGAAAGCCAAAGTACTGCAACATGATAACAAATGAGTATTAGTGAGAAATGAGTATTACTGTTGCAAATAAAACTTACCTATTCTCCACCAAAATTAATACTAACTAGCCACCAAATATGCCCAGATTCACAGGACCATTGAGATAGGAATCTATTTGAATTCATGGATCTTGAGCAAGGATAGTCATAAGCAAACTCTTACTGATGGTCTCCACTAGCTGGCTTTTTGTATCAGATACTGTAGGATACTTAAAGTTGAAGACAAACACCTTTAATACCTAAAATAGCAAGACTGAAAATCAAAGAAAATGTCTTTCCTCTGATTATAAACATTGTAGTTTTGCATAGTTCTATTGCACTAGTGAGATAGTTACCTCTCTCTGAATTTATATTCTTCCTTATTCTTATATTCTTATTCTTATATTCCTTTTGGAATATTGCTCCTAGCTAGCAGCCTCAAGCTCTGAACAATCTAATCTTATGCCATCCTTTTTGTAAAATTTTAGAGCTTTTTCTTTTCTTTATATTTGTGAGTTAATTAGGGTTATGTGGCTTGTCCAGGGTCAAGCTACTCATTATTGAATGTCTAATGCTAGATTTGAATACAGGTCTTTGTGACTACAGGACCAGTGCTTTATCCACTGTGCCATAAATTTTAACCCTTTAACCCTAACCCTAAATTTTACATTTATATCATCATAATAGTCAGTATTCTTAGAGTACTTTAAGAATCATAAAGTTCTTTCCTACAATAACCTTGAAATCTCAAGAAGCTCATAATCTAACAGGAAATAAAATAAGCCTATATATATATATATATTTGCTACAAAATGGGCAAAAAGGAAATAATTGTGCGAGAGAAGGATTTAGAATTAATAGAAGTTGGGAAAAGTTTCCTATAGAATATGAGATTTTAGATGTGACAATGGAAGTTAGTGGAATAAATAGTCTGATGAGGAAGTAGAGTACTACAGACTAGAGAGAGTCAGAGAAAATATTGATAGTTGATAGATGGAGGATATTGTTTGTGCAACAGGAAGCCAATGTCACTGGTTCCAAGAGTATGTAGCAATTAGGTGTAAGAATGCTAGAAAGGTAAGAGAAGTTTTGACTTTGAAAGACATCAAATAAAGAAATTTGTATTTATTGTTTGGAATAATAGTAAGCCAATAATGTTTTTGTCTACTCTGTTCTTTAGGAAATCACTTTGGTGACTGAATGGATGATGTTTTTGAGTTAAAAAGTATAATAGGGATTTGAAAACGGGATCTCTCAATGGAGCCACTTCTCCCCCCCCCCCCTTTTGTTTACAAAGTATTAGACCAGATAATATCCACTACAGAGTAAGGATAATTATACTTAGTACCAGAATTAAGGACTTTATAAGGTGAAAGTTACATTTACCCCACTTCAGGAAGGGAAAGATTTGAAACTGAAGATAAGGGAAGAGATGTTCAAGGGATAAAAAGTAGATCAATGAGGTAGAAATGAGTGGTAGGAAAGAAGAAGGAATAAGAAAGAATAGTAGCATACATTTATATGATGATGTAAGATCTACATAGCACTCTCATGTTTATTTCTGGAGTTTTGCTTGTTAATTTTTTTCTTATTTTTTACTTTTAATTTTTAACATTTTCACCCTCTTATATTAAGTGCTTATTCTAAATCCTCTCCATTCTTAACTTTCTTTGTTTGTTCATCTTTTAACAAAGCATCCTTCAATATTCTCTTAAAAAAGAAAAAAAATTTAAATTCTCTTTTTATAATTGTTTTCTTGAACTATACAATTATGTATTGAGAATTTTATTTTTCTTATTCCATTCTTCTTTCCTTCCCTTCTTTCTCTAAAATTTAAAGATCATTTTTTTCTTTCTATCTTTATTTAGAGATGAGAAACTTTATTTTATTATTGAGGCTTTCCTTTTAATAATAGATATTTATTATCACTTCTCTGCATTTGGCTAAGATCAAGTGTACTAATATGTATATACCTTTCTTATATTTTTCTTATTTGAGAAGCATACAAATTATACACATGCTTATATATATATATATATATATATATATAAGTATTTATGCATATGCTTGTATAACACATGTATGCATGTTTACATAGATACACACACACACACACACACACACACACATATATATACACAAAAACACACTTTTTTTTCCCCAGGAAAGTTTCAAATACTTCTGTTTCACCAAACATTTTTTTTTTCATTTATGATTAGGCTAAGGTATACAGAATAGATCAATTGAGGTTACAGGCTGAGATCCTTCACTTTTTAGAATATATTATTCCATTCCTTCCATGTTTTCTATTATATAAAGATGATCTTGTCTTATTCACAATACTTTCCTTTATAGTTGAAGGTCATTTTCTCCTGGCAACCGGCTGATATTATTATTTGTCAATGAAATTGGGAAATTGCACACACACACACACATTACTTATATATGTATATGTGTTTATAGCATATTTTGTTTCTACATACCCAATTTTGGATATGACCACGGGATTCATTTTGCTTTCTTTATTCTGTATTCAGAAGTGTCAGGAAGTTTTTTTGTGATATTTATTTCAGTAAGAAATTAAAATATATTAATATGTTTTTACTCAGTATTATGTTTTTCTCAGGACATGTAATCTTTAAGTTCTCTTTATTCTTTCTATCCCTCAGATAAATAATTGTTTGCTTAAATAAAGATCATGTAATTTTAATTTTATTCCTTTTCACCTCAGTATATTTGTCTTCTCAATATGATGTTTTATTTCTTTGGAGCGATTTGCCATTATGCATGTAAGATTTTCTTTTCTTTTTTTTTTTTTTTTTTTTTTTTTTTGATTTCAATACTGTTTTTCAGCTCTGAATTCATACATTTGTTCTCAGCTAATTTCTTTTCTCAGGTTTCTGATATGTTTTTTAGTTGCATCCTATTTTGGCAATCTACAGGATTCTGTGTTTTCTCAGCTATTGTTCATTTTCCTTTGTCTTGAAATATTTTTTTAAGGATGTTTGCAATTTTTTTTATTTGACTTGCTCTACATTTTCCATTCTGGTATTATTATGTTCACTGTTGATTTATCTTCTTTTTTTTAGGTACTTGAGATTTCTTTTTACTGAAGTCCTTGTGGTGATTTTTTGTTTTTTTTTTTTGTTTGTTTGTTTATTCATTTTTCTTATAGTTCCATATCACTATTTTTTATTACCCCCTCCCTTTGTTGTTAGGTCTTGACATCATTTAATCACCTCCCGACCTGAATAATTTATTTTCTCCTGGTCTTGTTTCCCACCCCATATTTTATGTAGGTACAGTTTCCTTTTCTTCAGGCCTATTGAAACTTCACATTTCCTCTATTCTTTTTCTGTTTGGGTTGAGTCTATGTCAATTGCCTTTTGGAGATTTGGTGAAGTTCAATTGGGTATTCTGCGGCATATTTCTGTCACATATTGGATTTCCTAATTTAATGACTATGTAAACCAATTTTATATCCTGCCCTTCTATAAGTCCTCTTTCTTCAGATATGACTAGGCAAAGTTGAAAGCTACTGCATACAGAAAACAGAATTCTTCAGTAAAGGTACATAATGAGAGCATATATGGAAGGAGAAAGATTTCTCAGGAGATCCCAGAAAATAAGCTGATCAGTTAGATTTTATAAGCTTTCAAAGTTTATTACCTCACTGGATGGAGATTTGAAAGTTATAATGTATTAAAATTCTTTGTTGCTGATTCATATCTGTGATCTTATTAGATTTATTAATGGGAAAATCTATAATTCTTGTAATTATGCTACATGATTGTTTTTCTTCCTCCTTTCCTCCTCTTGTTGTTGTTCTTTTTTTTCATTTCTTTTCCCTTCCTCCTCTTCCTCCTTTCTGTTGTCTCTCCTTTCCTCCTCTTCTTGATATACATTTCCTAATATGTATATTTACATATACATATACTTATTTTACATATATTTATTTATTACTTCATTATTTATTTATTCATTTGTTTGTTTGTTTATATTTACAAATTTCCTCTAGGAAATTTCCTTTTTATTCTCCTTTTTATTCTTTGTATCTCAATACCTTGATTAGTGCTTGGCACTTATAAGATGCTAAGGAAATATTTATTCATTAAGTAGTAAATTCAATATGTCCAAGACATAATGTTGTTCTTGACTGTTGAGCCAAATAGTAGGATAGAAAAGTTAGGTGCAGATATGGGAAGTATTGCAATAAAAGTATTGTTTAAATAACACCTAAAAAGTAGTGCAATTTATCATTCTTCAAGGTTCTAGGTGATCAACCTTATGGTTTTCCAGAGATAAAAGTATTACAAATAGATATCAGTCTTAATGTCAAAGAGACTAATTTATACCTGTCAACATAGTGGAATTTTATTGCTTATGCTATTGCCATATGTGTGCTCAATAAGATATATAAGCCCACAAAGACTAACTATTTACTATTCCTGTTGAGATATGCACCATAATGATGTAAGGTCTGTCTACTCTTCTCCAAGGTAGATTGGGATTCCTGTTTTGGGAGTAATAGGAGAAAGACCATTCACTTATAAGCCATTTATCCAGTCTCTGAGAGAGGTACTAGAATGATTTCTACATGTCTCTATAAATATCAGTGCCCTAGGAATATAAAGTTTAGGTTAAAAAAAACAACTCTAGTCTTCTTTGTTTCAATCCCTTAAGGAGGAAAGAGGTGCTCAAAGTTTATATATCCTCAGGCTTCTGTACTTCCTACTAAATCTCAGTTACATAAAAAATAATAAGAAATAGTGAATTAGGAGTAAATTCATTCATTTAGAGAGAAAGCAAACAGAAATTCTAGAATATGTCTGTCTCTGCTTCTGTCTCTTTCTCTGTCTCCCTTTCTGTCTCTGTCTTTTTCTCTGAATGTATGTCTCTATCTTTCTCTTTCTCTGTCTCTGTCTCTGTCTCTATCTCTGTCTCTCTGTTTCTGTCCCTCTGTCTCTTCCTTTCTCTCCCCTTCTGTTTAACTCAGAATATAGAATTAAGAGCATTATATGTGAATTTAAGAGTAAAAGATTGTCCTAAATGTGAGTAAAAACTATGGTGAACATCCTGAATTGAATAAGTTGACTGGGGAGGTAAAAGTTTTGATATTGTTTGTTTTGTCCACAAATAACCATACAAAATCCTTATTGCCATTAAATACAGAGGATACTTTTATTTTCTTTCTATTTATTACAGTTTTTTAATTTTGAAAACATATGCATGGATAATTTTTCAACATTAACCCTTGCAAAACCTTGTGTTCCAAATTTCCCCCTCCTTTTTCCACCCCCTCCTTTAGATGGCAAGTAATCCAATTTTTGTTAAACATGTTAAAAATATATATGTTAAATCTAATATATGTATACACACTTATACAATTATCTAGTTGCATAAGAAAAATCAGATCAAAAATGAAAAAATGAGAAAGAAAACAAAATGCAAGCAAACAACAACAAAAAGAGTGAAAATGTTATGTTGTGATCCACACTCAGATCCCACAGTCCTCTCTCTGAGTGGAAATGGCTGTCTTCACAAGATCTGGAACTGGTTTCAATCATCTCATTGTTGAAAAGAGATATGATCAATAGATGATATTTTTGAAACTGTAAGTCTCACATTAATATTGTCAGTCATTAATAGTGTTTCTATGTTAAATTTTTAATACATATATTTATAGATGACTTTCCCAAAGAATAGATATCTTATTGAAGTAGGGTTCTGACCAATGTTTAGTGATTTTATTTCTTTTTTGGGTTAGATTGGAAGCATTATTAATATGGAGAAGGGGAGACTAGTGGAAAATTTCTCTATATATTTTTCTACTGCATTGAGGTTAAATAGAAATTCAGCTTTTTGATCATTCATTGACCATGTGGAACAAAGCCAAAAAGAGATATCTTGCTTCTCTCTCTCTCTTTTTGTCATTGTAAAATTAATTCTCATTTCATTGTGAGAAAATGTGAAGTGAAAAAATAATTTTCACTTCATTCTGCATTAATACTTAAGTTTTTACTCATTTTTTCTGAAATTTCCCATTTTATCATTTCATATGAAATGATATAAATTATACTCATAAAGAACAATACATAGAATGTGAATTTCGATGTTCATATAGAATAATAATTACATTACAATTAGTAATGTAGGATTGATTACATAAACACAAATTAGACGACTATTTTCTCTTCCCATGATCATTCTGAGGCATAAAGTTAGAGGAAAGAAGCATCTATTTATTAAGTGCTTACTAGGTATCAATCACTGGGTTTTATCTCATTTGCTTCTTGCAGCAAAAGGGAAATACTGGTATTCCCCATTACATAAATGAGGACAATGAAGAAAATGACTCATCCACAGTCACAAAACTAGTGTTTGTGGGTAGATTTGAATTCACATCTTTTTCACTTTAAACCTATTGCTTTCTACTTTGTTCCTCTTAGCTGTGGATTCATTGCTGAATCAAACGATATAGGGAATGTAGTAATTGTGAGGCAATACTTTTAAATTATTTTCCAAAATGGTTCAACTATATATTCTTTTGAAAACTGTCTATTCATATACTTTGAACATTTATCCATTAGAGAATGGCTCTTATAATTATAAAATTTAATCAGTTGCTTAAGCAGTTTGGATATGGAATCTGTGAGAGAAACTGAATGGTTTCATTCCCCAAAATTACCTCTTTAATAAAAAAAAAAAAACTACATTAGTTTTATTTACACAAGAAATTATGTTTTGTATAATCAATATTACCCATTGAGATCCTGTCTGTCTTTTCTTTGGTTAACAATTATTCCTATTTAAAGGCATCTGAAAGACAATTGCTACTTCGATTCTCTGATTTATGGGCGATTTCACATTTATTGAAGAAGAAATCAAAGCTATCTATGGTCACTTGAAAAAATACTCTAAATCACAATTGATAGAGAAATGCAAATTAAGACGCCTCTAAAGTACTACCTCATACCTATCAAATTGATTAACATAACAGAAAGAAAAATGACAAAATACTTGAAGAGAAATGGAAAAATGGAAAAAGTAATGCATTGTTGTTAAAGCAGAAGGCATCAAAACTAAGAAATAGAGAAGTGGATTAGTGGAATAGGTTAGGTTCACATGACAAAATAGTCAATGACTATAATAATATAGTGTTTGACAAACCAAAAGTTGTGCAAAAATGTTTGCAGTAGAAATTGAGTGGAGGCCCATCAATTGGTGAATGCCTGAATAAGTTATGATATATGAATGTATTGGAATATTATTGCTGTATAAGAAATGATGAGCAGACTGATTTTAGAAAAGCCCAGAAAGACTTACATGAACTGATGCTAAGTAAAATGAATAGAATCCAAAGAATATTGGATACACTTACAAAATTATTTGATATTCAATTGTGATGGACTTAGCTTTTTTTTAACAACGAGATGATTCAAGATAATTTTATTAAAATTGAAGTGGAAAGAGCCATTCACATCCAGAAAGAGATCTATGGAGACTGAATGTGAATGAAAGGATAGTATTTTCATTTTTTTTTTTTTTTGGTTGTTGTTTGCTTGTTTTTTTGTCATTTCTTCTTTTACTTTTTGATTTTTTTTTCTCATGCAGCATGAACAATATGGAAATGTATTTAGAAGAATTGCACATGTTTAACCTACATTGGATTGCTTGCTGTTTATGGGAGGAGATTGGAAGGAGGGAGAAAGAAAATTTGGACCACAAAGTTTTGCAAAAGTTAATGTTGAAAACTATTTGCATTTATTCAGAAAAATAAAAGGCTATAAAGAAAAAAGTGCACAAATAAAAAAGGGGAAAATAATTATTTTTCTAATCTTTCCTTTCTCTTGATTTGCAAGTGCAAGAATGTTATTGATTTATGTGGATTTATTATATACCTGAAATTTTGCTGAATTTATCAATTATTTAAGTTGAATTTTAATGGGCTTTAAGTGTTTTTTAAATAAATCATCAAATAATGTAAATAATAAGGATTCTGTTTCTTTTTTCTCTATGCTAATTCATTCTAGTTGTTTCTTATAGAATTTCCATCACTAATATTTATTTAATTATGTTAAAATAAGTAGTGATAATGGGATTTTTCCCAAAATTTATCAAATAGGAAGATTCTTAATATTTAAACATTAAGAATCCTCCTATTTAATAAATTAAATTAAATTATTAATTAAAATATATTATCAAATATTAAATTTGCTTTTTAAACCCATTAACTAATTGCCAAAAATACATTAGCTATAATTTTTAGTGTCCTATTCAATTTATTGCTTCTCTCTTATTTCTATTTTGGCAAGAAATTATCTAGGTAAAATAGATTCATTGAATTTTCTAATTATTAATTCTACCATCAATTTATCTTTCCAATTTTACTGAAAATCACAATATAATGTAATGCAACTCAATACAAAGCAAAAAATGCACCATAATTTAATACAATAAAATTGAATAAACATTTATTAAGTACCTGTTATGCTCAAGGAGTTTACAATCTGACAGAAGGCGTATACAATCTAATTTAATCTATTCTTTTAACATGTACATGCTATGATATTCAGTGAGTATTTATTAAGTATTGGCATTGGCATTGATGATGCTTACAATTGTTTAACTTCCATTATTATATCTTTATATCATATCTATATTGAAAATAATCTTATTTGAAATCAGTTTTGCTACATTTGCTTTTCTAAACATCTGTTAAAGCACAATAGATTTTACTGTTATTTAAATTTATGGCAATCTTATGTTCAACTATTTCTTATAAACAATGTACTGTTGAGTCCTGTTTTATAATTCACATTACTTTTTCCCTATTTGTGTATGAATTGATTTTATTCACAAAAAATTTAGGATCGTTAATTATCTATTATTCTATCCTCTTGTATTTTTACTTTATTTTCCCAAACCACCCTTTAAAAAATAATGATAAAAGAGAGGAGATATTTCTAGTATATATGATTTATAAATGAAACAGCCTGTTTTCATTATACCCTCTTCATCTCTATTTGCAATGCCCTTGATATAAGGATTGTCACTCTTTTGCTTTTGCTTTTAATAGCTCCCTTCATATTCCTCTCACCTCTCATTCTTGTGAATATATTTTTACCTATCATATTCCTCCCTTAACTCTTTTCCCTCTCCTTTCTTTTTCTCCTTTTCTTTTCCCTTTAAGTTTAATACAATTTGATACCATAATTTTGATGTATGTGTAGGTGTGCATTTTAAAGGAGAGTGACTATAACTGTATTCAATCTGCATTTATATGATTCAGAAAGAAGTGTTGTTTAAGGATAGGTTTTATTCTACCGACTTCTTCATGTTTAAATACTCTTACTTTCATGTGCCACGATAATGCAATAGTGTGTGCCCTCTTCTTTGTCTTCCTGTCTTCTCCAGAAGAGTTTCTATTTTTTTTAAATTTTATCTTCTAAATCAATCAATAAAAACATAACCATTATGAGGCCCTCACTATTTTTTTCCATCTTCTGTCAAAACATGAGACTTCTGTAAAATAAATTTCTTTATTACTTCCCATTGTTGGTAGAGAATTATATGCTAGTGTTTTCTAGATTAAAGCAAAATTGTTTTCTAATAATCAGAGATGGGTGTAACCTTAGCTTCAGTATGAATTCTCAATATACTTTACACAGTCAGGTTAAATTAATATACCTAGAGTCACAGTATCCCACAGGTCCTAAGAATGAGATTGATGATTCCCACTGAGTGGGTCAAAGAATCTTTGAAAAGCAGAGGAGGAATACCAACACTAGAAACCATAGCTTATATGTTAGGACTTGTTCAAGTCATGTAGAAATAAAAGGATATATATATATATATATATATATATATATATATATAAAAGCTATCCAATATAACCTATGGTTGATGTATAATTTGTAATGAACATAGGTGGTGGAAAAAAGGAACTTATGCAGGAAAAGGGAAAAAAAGTTGAAACCTTGGGGAAATTAATTCTAACCTCCTAGATGTTCCTCTGCTTTTGAAGGAATGTCAAAATTTAGAGCTCTGCAGTGTAAAACAACAGTAGATTTTAGCCAGTTCTACACAAAGTGTGACAACAAAAAAGTGAGTTTTGAATGCCTATATGCTCATGGCTATCAAATATTTTTATGATGATTTGGAAACTTTTAAAAAAAAGCTCAATATCTTGACTTGCTGTAAAACAGATGCTAATGGCTCAAAATTATATTTGTTGATTTATGCATACACATACAGATATATATATATATATATATATATATATATATCACATTCACACCCACAGAAAGCCAAATATATGTCTGTATGTATGTGTGTTTATACATGTATACATATGCACATACATATATATCTATACATAGAAATATACATACATATACAATATCATAAGTATAAGATATGTAGATACTATTCTCAAAGAGAAGTATTATTGACAAGCCTTTTAACAGGAGAGCCTAAATAACAAAGTCTTTGGAGTATGAGTGTAGTATCAGATAACTGTATACCTCTGGGGGAAAAAAAAAGATTAAGGAAAAAGTAACTAACAAGACAGGTGGTAGGTGCTGGAGTTGGTGTTTGCCTGCTCCACCATTCTGGAGCCGAGGATACTCTGCTGATTTGCTCAAGCGGGACTTGATGCTGGCTCACTAGTGAGCCTCCTGTCTTGGACTGCAACCCTTTCCTGGGTTAAAAGACTGTTTCACCTTGTCTTCTTGCTATTTCTCCCATTCCAAAACCTTTCTTGGCACATTTTTTAATGGTCAATTGCAGATGGCATGAGAAGGTTACAGCAACTCACTGTTTACTCTGCCATCTTGGCTTACAAAAGTAGAGTAAGTAATTAACTGTAATTAAACTTCAGATGACTTGATGAAAAATACTGTCCACCTCCAGAAAAAGGACTGATGAATTCTGAATACAAATTGAAACACATTTTTCTTTTTCTGACTTTTAATGATAGGCTTAATATGAAAATGTTTCATATTATTTTACATGTATAATTGGCATTGTTTGTCTTTTCAGTGAATGAATTGAGAGCTTGAAAAGAAGGGAGATAATTTGGAGATCAAAATTTTAAAAACTGTTTTAAACAAAGATGTAATAAATATTCTAAAAACAAATATTAAGTTAGGTAGAAAAGAAATGCAAAGTATACCTATAATTAATATTCTTGTTTTCCAATAATTATGTTATCTCTAACTTCTTCCTGGTAGGAATAAATTATGAACTCAGCATATTTTTAATGTCCAATGAGTCAAAATCTCTTATGTTAGTTATGAGGAAATTGAGGCACAGAGTGCTAAAATGATTGGTACAAGCTAACACAGCTAGTAAGTATTTCAGGATTTAATTAAACTTAGGTCTTCTCCCCAAGATTAACACTTTCTTCACTATATTTTTCATTAGCCCTATCATTTGCAACACATTTTTACAAATATAATGTGATTGCTTTTAGATAATATTTCAGGAGTTTTTCCTTTTCTTCATTCTGAGTCCCACATTGTGACCAAGACAACATAAGTTACAGGTGAAATTCCCAATATAAAAACACCAGGTCTCACCTTTTCTTGCAAAATCAGTTTGATTAGAAAATTTTGTGACAGTTCATGCTAAATACAAATAGGGTGGTGAGAATTGGTCATCATCTCCCAAAAGCTTGTATTAATCTCTTTTCCTGATATCTCAGAAGAAACAGTAATGATGAAATGTTAAAGCTGATTAATGCTAAATAATACTCAATACAGAACAGCAGCTAAATAATGCTCAATACAGAACAGCATACAGTTTTGAAGCAGTCCCAATGTACTTACCCTCAGTTTTTATCCAGCCTTTTCTTTCTTAGCATAACCAAACCTCTTTCTTTTTCTCCCTTTTCTCTTCATTTCCTTATCTTCCTCTTCTTTGTTCCCTTCTTCCTCCCTCTTTTCTATCTCTCTCTCCATATCTTTCCCTTGCACTTTAATTTTTTTCTTCTCTGTTATTTTCTTCCCTTTCCCCCTTATGTCTTTCCCTTCTTTCTTTATAATTCACCTTTCCTCCCTTCCTTATTCTTTATTCCTTCCTTCCCACTAGTACTGTTTCCTTATAAAAGAGGTAATTTTGTGAGGTTTTTGATGTGGTTATTGTTGTCATTGACATTCTTCAATACCCAAAAGAAAAATGGAGCCCATATGTTCTCAATCATCTAATTTACAAAGTATTTTCTTGGGAGAAATTGTGAGCCCAGACCAATTAGCTTTTGTTGAATTGCATGTACATAGTTAAAAGCATCCTGTGTCCTGAGTTTTCAGTTCTTTTAGTCCTTTTCTGATAAAAGCAGCAAAATTTGCTGTATGCCATTTTAAGCAGGAAACATTGACACAGTGATTTATAGGGTGAAGAGCAACTTAAAAGAAGTCAAGTTTTCTTGGTTCTTCTCCCTCTACTTTGCTTAAGAAACTTCTTTTCAAAAAAATTCGTGTAACTTCTTTCACATTTTTCTTTTTATCTTGAAGACCTCATAAATTCTTAAGAGGATAATATTTTTGGTGTATCTGTTAAATATTAATAGTAGATTTATTTTTTTCTGAGAACTTGTCTTCTCTACAATCTTTAGAAGCTGAATTATGTCAAAAGTTATGACATTATACAAAAAGAATGGCAATATTACTCATAATGAAGTCATTTGTTCATCAGCTTTAAAAGATTTCATCGTTTTTTTCAGTTATGCTTGTTCCCTCCTTCTTCACTTCTTCTTTCTCCCTCTGTTTTCCTCCTGAAAGAATGGAGACATCAAACCAGGTAAAGAAATTATTCAACCACTAACAACAGTCATTTTCACCTTGTAACATATTGTTTGATGTTCAAAACATGGGATGAAACAGAAAAAATAAGCTAGATTGCAGTCTAAAATCAAAATGAACATAAGAATAATAAAAATAGTTGACTACCCCCCAATCCTCATAGAGTGCTTTAAGGTTTTTAAAACAATTTAGGCATATTAATCCTTTTTCCTCAACCTCTACAAAAGAGGTGCTTTTATTAAATTCATTTTTATAATTGAGTATGCTGAGATTCAGAGAGGTTAAAAAATAACATGAGATCAAAAGTATAAATCTAGAGTGAAATGGAAACTTGTCTTTCTCATTCCAAACTGAACATTCTAAACATATTATAATATCATGTAAACAGCAATATTTCCATTTCTCAGATGAGAAAATTGAAAATCAGAGAAACAAAAATGAAATGCTCTGGCATATTAAACCAGTTAATGTAAAAAGGAACAACTCTGAGTTATTGAATAGTTCTTTCTTATATTGGATCCCCCCTTCATTTTCTATATTATTAACTTACCAGTGGAACATAGTATTACTGCTTATGAGATGAAGAAAGAAAAAAAAGCAATAGTAACAGAAAAAAGTAATAGTTTAACAGTTCTTTCCATGGATATATATATTTAGCATTTTTATGGTGGATATTTTGGTATAAAATTGTCTCAATCACAGTAGGTAAGTCTTCTATGATCTATTATATCTTTGAACAATAGTGATCCCTTGGTTCTGTTTAGACATTTTGAATCAGTTCATGTAAGTCTTCTTAGATTTTACTTGTCATTTCCTATAGTACAATAGTATTTCAACATAATCCTATAACACATTTTCATCTATTCCTCAACTGATGGGCATCTCATTAATTTTAAGATATTTGGCACAAATATGCACTTGTACATAAAGGTCTTTTGCCTTTTATTTGATCACTTTGGGACACAATGCTTGTAATTCTATCTCTGGATCAAAGGATATGCCAAGTTTTATAGCACTACAGGCATAATTCTGAATTGTTCTCCAGAATGTTTGAATTAGATCACGATTATACATGTGGTACATTAGTATATATGTTTCTCACAACACTTAAAGCATTTATCATTTTCTTCTTCTATAACATTAGCCGACATAGTGATGGTATTTCCAAGATTTTGTTTTTTATTATTTGTTTTCCATTTTCTAATAATTGATTTATGACACTTTTTAATGTGACAATTGATAGCTTTGATTTAATTTTCTGAAATCATGTTCATTTTTTTGATCATATATAGATTGGCAAAGAAAAATGATTGACTGAGCTAACTATATATTTTAGAAATTAAGTTTATATTGCTGATATTTGCTGTAAAGGTTTTCTTCTCTTCTTAATTTCCATTCTCATTTTTCATTCTGCCTTGGGTATAATAAAAAAAATATTCAAAATTGCTAATTTTACTTCCTATGATTATCTCTATCTCTTCTTTGATTGAAAACTCTTCAATTAACCATATATATGACAGGTAATATTTTTCTGGTCTCATCTGAATTGCTTATTATCATATTCTTTGTTTCTAAATGCACTACCCATTTTGTCATTTTTTTTTTTTTTGTATACAATGTTATTATAAGATGTTGGTTTAAGCCTAAATTATACCAAATAGTTCCCAGAAGGTTTTGTGAAATGGTGAGTTATTACTCCCAGATCTTTGATGTTTGGGTTTATCAAAAAACAAATTACCATGGTAATTTACTAATGTATGTTTTATACCTAAATTACAATACAAATCTACCATTCAATTTCTAGCAATATTTAAAAAAAACCATTAACAAGCAGGAAAATTAAAGAAAGATTTTAAAAGTATATTTTTATAAGCATTTAGATTTCATCAGTTCTTTCTCTGGAGATGGATAGCAGACTAAGACTTTCAGAATTTTCTTTGATCATTATATTTCTCATTATAGGTGTCATTCACAATATTGGTGATACAATTAGCAACTTTGTTCTCGTTCTGCTCACTTTACCATGGATCAGTTTGTATAAGTCTTTTCAGAATGAAACCATTCTGTTTGTTATTAGTTTGTTTGTTTGCTGAGGCAATTGGGATTAAGTGATTTGTCCAGGGTCACACAGCCAGTGTCTGAGGCAAATTTGAACTCAGGTCCTCCTGACCTCAGAGCTGGTGCTCTATCCACTACACCAACTAGCTACCCCTTTGTTTGTCGTTTCTTATAGCAGAATAATATGCCTTCATAATCATGTACCAAATTTGGTCGTCTATTCCTTAGTTGATGAACATATCCACATTTTCCATTTTTCCTATGACAAAAGAACATTATATATATATATATATATATATATGTCTTTTTCCTCCTTTATTATACAAACATAGTAGTGGTATTTCTGGACCAAAGGGGAAATCTAATTTGATATTCCTTTGGTAAATAGCTTTCCAGAATGGTTGGATCAGTGCACAATGCCAATAGCATTGGATTAATGTCCCATATTTTCCCACAGCCCTCCAACATTTTTCATGTTCCTTTTCTATAATATCAGCCAATCTGATGAATGTAAATTGTTCCAATTTATATTTCTCTAATCAATTATGATTTAGAACATTTGTTCATATAAAAATATTTGATTTCTTCTAAAAACTTACTGGTCAGATTTTTTTGACCATCTTTCAATTGAAGAATTACTGATGTTCTTAGAAATTTGCTCCACTTCTCAAGGTATTTGAGAAATGAGGCCTTTATATTGGAATTATTAGCTTCCATTTACCCATTTCTGATTTCGAAGGAATTATTTTCTTCAATGAGTTTTTATGCTATATTTTCCTTTTGGTGAATTCTATTTTTGAAGAAGTTTTTTTTTTTTTTTGTTTTTTTTCTTCCCCCAATGAATTTTTGTGCTTCTTTTTTATTTAGGCAGTCCTTCTTTTTAAGTTTTCCTCAATGATTTTTTATTATTTTTTTTTCCATTTGGTCTTATTTTAACTGTTATTTTCATTATTTCTTTTTGGATCTCCTTTATCAAGTATACTCTTTTTTCCCCAAATTTTCTTGCATAACTCCCACTTCTTTTTTCCAAATTTTTCTCCTACCTTTTATTTGATTTTTGCAATTCTTTTTAAGTCTTCTATATACTCTTTTTTGTGACCAATTCTCATTTTTCTTTAAAACTTTGTATATAAGTTTTGATATTTCACCCCAATATTTCCCTCATGTAAAAAAAAAATTTATGTTTACTATATTTCTTCTAAGGAATTCTGGTTTACAGTCATTCTTGTAGTTAATATCTATATTAAATTTACCCATTCTAATGAATTTATGTTCAATAATGTAAAAAAAGTATACCAATTTTCCATCTTTACAATTAATTTTGACCACATCTAGTTTATCGTGATTCATAGAAATTACATTCCAAGTTTCTATGCAATATGAATTTTTAAATTTTCTATTTATCCTTTTTTAACCAGATACATTTGCAATTGTGCTTTGTTTGGTTTGGTCAGCTGCTCCATTAGTACAGAAACTGCTTAAAGTTGTCCTCTATTGTTCCCACTTAATATATTGAATATCTTATGATCAAAGAGGCTCATCTTCTAATACCATCTCTTTTATCATTTAATAACTATTAAATATTGATTTATTTATTCAATAAAAGGTAGAGAAAAGTAGTATTGGACTATAATCTCAAAAATCATCAATTGATATCTGTTACATTTAAAGGCAAATTGGTAAACATCCTAGTAAAATAAGACTATGTTTTTACCACTGATTTCAAAGAGGCCAAAATTTATCAACATCTTCTAAAAATTACATCCTAAAAGGGATGTCAAATTAATCATAGGCAATTGCAATGCTAAAGTGGACAATAAAAAGATAATTTAAATAAGAGGCATATTTTACTTTGAAGTATAAGATGAAGCAGGGTGAAGACGAATAGAGTTTTGTACAGATAACTTGCTGGTCATAATAAAAACTTGTTCAACAACCCCAAAAGCAATTCTATGCATGGATATCACCAAATGGCCAATATAGAAATCAGATTGATTATATACTTTGTAGCTAAAGGTAAAGAAGCACAATACTATCAGTTAATAAAAACCTAGAGTTGAATGTGTATCTGATCCTAAGCTTCTTATTATAGAGTTCAGCCTAACCTGAAGAAAGCAAGGAAAAACCAATGGGACATATGGGTATAATCTAAATAACTTCCCTTATGGATATGATGATGAATAGTTTGAAGGGATTAGATCAGATAGACAGAGTGTGTAAAGAATTATGGAATTCTTATATTCCACAAGGTCACAACAAGTTGAACATGACTCAATAGCTGAAAAACAAAAGAAACAATCTTCTGATGTTATTTCTTTATATTCCTTGTCCACATGTTTACTTTCTATGATTAGGTTCTTTGTTGTTATTGTTTGTTCATTTCTTCAGCCTATTTATTTTTACTTTATAAGAAAATTGGACTCTGTTCCTTGGATTGAGAGAACACTGTCCTCTCGGGTTTTTCTCTGCTGCTTTAAAAAAAATAACTATTTCTGGTTGTCTGTAATATTTTAATTCTGGAAGAGAGAGTAAGACTTAAAATTCCCTAAAACTCTATCCTATTTAAATCTAATTTATATGTGAGTCAAAAGACATCACCTATACCATTTCACCTACCTCAAAGTTCTGTTATAATGGATAAGTGATGATGCAGCAAGTATAAATACAATACGAGGTATAGTCATAACATTTCACACATGTAGCACAAGCCATAGGTCTGAAGCAACAATGGGATTCATCAACCCCCAGAATTTCTGAGAAGCCTTTTTAAGGACTGCAAGCTTACTATAGATATGAAGAACAGGATAGTAAAGGTGCCTTAAATTAACTATTTCACCCAGTATGGAAAACTCACTGTGTCATCACAGAACAGTTCAAGAGGCAAGTGAGATACTCAAATTTAGAGAGCTCTCTATTATAAATATTAACATGGACTATTTGTGCCTGACTTGTGGAGGAGCCCAATTTTGTATTAAATTTGTATTGGTCTAAACATTGAATCAGTCACACTGTACCTTGATTCTGATGTAAGTGATATTGTCCTCTATGACAATTCAGAACAACAACCAACCAGGAAATTGAAACTAATTTAACCATGCAACTTTCATAAAACACACACACACACACACACACACACACACATACATACACACACACACACACACACAAACATGCACACAATTCAACTGTGAGCAAGTCACTTTATTTCTGTTAGCCTAAATTACATTAGCTAAAAATAAGGAAGTAGAACTTGATTTCTAATATAAAACTCCTAAAAAACATCCAGAAGGAGAAATTTTAAATGCACTGTTTTGGGATAATAATTCAACAAAAATGTATCTAGTAATAAGACATGGGAGCCTAGATCAAAAATTAATTGAAAATGCTATAAGGAGAAGTTAGGTATAATGGAAATTGCAGAAAGAAAACAGAAAGATTCCTTAGCTTTCCCTTGGTGCCCTCATAAACAACATTAAATCAAGCACCTAAACAGATTCTGAAACAAACAAACAAACAAACAAAAACCTGGAAAGTGGTGGGATAAAACAATATTTTTTCTATTTAAGACATTTTGGAAGCAATTCAGGAATGTTCATTCTCACTTTAGTAAAAGGGGAGTACACCCTAGTGCAGACAGTGTCCAAGCAAATCTGGAGGAGGCTCTTAGCCACATCACAGAGCAGCAACTAAGGTCTCTTTTTCCTAACTCAACAGGACAGTATCATAACAAACCAATTGTGAAGCCTCTAGCTCAGAAGGCAAATTGCCAGCCCCAATCAATAATTTCATTTGAGAGAATGGCAATTATAGGACAAACTAAAAAAACATGGGATGCACCAAAAGTGCTTCTTAGGGTAAATTTATATTTCTAAATGCTTACCTGAATGAGTTAGAGAAAGAAGAGAAACAAAGTAAAACTATCCAATTAAATATCAAAGTAGAAATTATGAAAATTGAGGGATAGATCAATAAAATTGAAAATTAAAAATTATTAAACTAATAAATAAAATTAATAACTAGTTTTATGGAAAAAACAATAAAATGACACTATCCCCTTTCATTTTCTACTTCCCTTTTTTATGTTATATCAGTAAAATCAAATTATACATGTGGTCTTTATGTATATCCACAACAGAAATACAGTTCTCAAGAGTTCCTTTTACCTTTTTCTGCTTTTCTTAAGTCCTATGGTTGTAGAGCAAATTTTTTTGTTTAGATCTGTTTTTTTCCTTAGAAACAAATGGAATTCCTCTGTTTTTTTTTAATGTTTCATAGAATTCACTTATAAATCCATCTTGCTCATTCTGTACAATGGGGTTATACTAGAAGCCTTCTCAATAAGATCTGTATTGAAGCAAGGATATTACCAGTATTATTCAGTATAGTACTAGAAATGTTAGCTTTAGAAACAAGAGAAGAAAAAGAAATTGAAAGAATTAGAATAGGCAATGAGGAAACTGAACTTACATTTTTTGAAGATGATATCATGGTCTATTTAGAGAATCCTAGGGAATCAACTAAATAGCTACTTTAAAAAAATTATTAACTTTACCAAAGTGTCAGGATGTGAAATAAACCCACATAAAATATTGGTATTTCCATATATTATTAACAAAGCCCAGCAACAAGAGCAAAAAGATAAATTTCATTTAAAATTAATGTGGACAAAATAAAATATTTGATCTATTTAACCCTTTGAACCAGCAATACTACTCTTAGGTCTATATCCCAAAGAGATTGTTAAAAAAAAAAAAAAGACTCACATGTTAAAAACGTTTGTAGCAGCTCTCTTTCTGGTGGCTAAGAATCAGAAAATGAAATGATCCCAATCACTTGGAGAATGGTTGAAAAAACTGTGGTATATGAATGGAATGGAATAACACTGTTTTTATAAGAAATGAAGAATAGGTAGATTTTAGAAAAAAAAAATAAAAAACTTACAGGAATTGATGCTAAGTGAATTGAGCAAAAACAGGAAAACATTGTACTCAGTAATAGCAAGATTGTGTAATAATCAGCTCTGACAGATTTAGCTCTTCACAGAAATACAATATTTTAAGCAATCCCAAAAGATTCATGATTGAAAATGCTATCCACATTCAAGAAAAGGATTATGGAGTCTGAATGCAGATCAAGGCATACAATTTTCACTTTTTTTCTTGTGGTTTTTCCTTTTTATTCTGATTCTTCTTTCACAACATGACTAATAAGGAAATATGTTTAATATGATTGTATATGTATAACCTAAATCAGATTGCTTAATGCCTTAGAAAGCACAGAGGGTTGGGAAGAGAAAACAAAGTAATGAAAATAAAAAATCTTATAAAAATAAATGTTGAAAAGTATATATACATATAATTGTAAAATATGTATAATACAATTGGGGATGAGGGTGGGAAACATTAAAATGTAACAGGGAAAACATATCTTTTCTTAAAATGATAGAAAATATCTAGCTAAAGCCAAGAAGAAGCATTTGCTACAATGGGGATGAAGTGGAAGTTCTCCAAACAAGATATAGGATGATGTAGGAAGTCCCTTATTTCTATCGTTATTCAATATTGTACTAGAAATTCTAACTATAGCAATATGACAAGAAAATAGGAATTAAAATGAGCAATGAAGAAGCAAAACTATCACTTTTGGTAAATATTATACTTAATGAAACCTAGAGAGTTAGCATTTTTTTTGGATACTGGAAATTTCAGATGAAATCAAACAATTTGGCTCTACCCTGTAAAGTCTGGATTAGCTCCCTCGGAGGCCTCAGAATCAGTCAGAGTCAGGATAAGAAAAGTCCTTGGTCTTTAGGGAGAGAAGTGAAGGAGATGGACAAAACTACCAGTTTTGCCAAGGATCTCTCCTTGATTCTAGAGTCCAGAACCTCCACACTTTTCTTCTCCTTCTCCTGATGCCAACTGAAGTTCTCTCGCCTCTCTCACTCAATCCTTACTTACAATTCTCTTAACCCCAAGCATTGAGCTAGCATCAATTGTGAGAAGACAAATTCCAGACATGCTAATAGAGTTATTATCCAATAGGTAATTAGTCTTAAGTGCTCGGTTGTCTGATTCAAACACACCTTTTAAGAGTTTCAGCCTTTTACACTACCCTCTTCAGAATGTAATGGCACATCATTAAGAGTTCAGGTTGGTTTTCAGGATGACTAGAACCTGGGTCAATTATCTTACATTAAAAATATAATATTTCCAATTGTGAAACAATATGATTCCTTTTTTATGTCACCCATCCTTTTAGAGCAAGAAGTGTTTGGAGTAAGTTTTGATTATCAGACAAGTCTAGGATATTCATTAATTGATGTCAACTCAATGCTGGCATTTTTTATTTTTTTTTTTTACAAATTACATTACTTTTTATTTTCAAAGCATATGCATGGATAATTTTTCCAACACTGACCTTTATTTTCCCCTCCTTCCTATCATCCCCTCCCTAGCTGACAGGTAGTCCAATACAGATTAAATATGTTGAAATACATGTTAGATCCAATATTTATACAGTTATCTTGTTGCACAAGAAAAATCACATCAGGAAGGAAGAAAAAGAAAAACTGAAAATGAAAACAAAATGCAAGCAAATAACACCAGAAAGAGTGAAAATGCTATGTTGTGGACCATACTTCATTCCATGGTCCACTCTCTGGGTTTAGATGGCTCCCTTTGTCACTGCACAAATGTAACTGGTTTGAATCATCTCAATGTTGAAGAGAGCCACATCCATTAGAATTAATCATCGAACAGTCTTGTTGTTGTCATATATAATGATTTCCTGGTTCTGCTCATTTCACTTAGCATCAGTTCATGTAGGTCTCTCCAAACCTCTCTGAAATCACACTGCTATTTGTTTCTTACAGTAGTATTCCATAACATCCATATGCCATAATTTATTCAGCCGTTCTCCAGTTGATGGGCATCTACTCACTTTACAATTTCTTGCCACTACAAAAAGGGCTGCCACAAACATTTTTGCACATGTGGATGCCTTTCCCTCCTTTAAGATCTCTTTGGGATATAACTGCTGAATCAAAGGCTATGCACAGTTTGGCAATTTTTTGAGCATATTTCCAATTCCTCTCCAGAATGGCTGGATCCATTCAAAGTTCCATCAACAAGTATTAGTGTCATAGTTTTCCCACATCCCCTCCAATATTTGTCATTATATTTTCCTGTCTCTTAGCCAATCTGAGAAGTGTGTAGTGGTATCTCAGAGTTGTCTTATTTTGCATTTCTCTGATCAATAGTGATTTCGAGCACCTTTTCATGTGGCTACAAATAGTTTCAATTTCTTCATCTGAAAATTGTCTGTTCATATCCTTTGACCTTTTATCAATTGGAGAATGGCTTGAACTATTATAAATTTGAGTAATGAATGCTGAAATGACTCAACGATCCAATGACATTTGGTTGAGTACATCCTAAGCTAACTGATTATGTTTTTCTCCAAAGCCTGGGTAATTTTGCCACAGGTGATCTGATTCAAACCCTCATGTCAAAAGGAATGACTGAACTCCATGAACAGAACAAGAGTATCAGTTCAGAAACACTAAGTTCAGCGATTGGAACAGAAAAAGAGCCAGCCCTTCCTTTTGCCCTCACAATTGATTTACTTATTTGCTATTTTCCACATATCTGGATAATGGCTCTGCTGATGATGTGGAGCTGGGGATTACACTAAGCTGGTATTTGCAATGCTTGCTTGACTGAATAGAAACCCAAATTAAAAGATATTTTAAAGAACAATATTTTAGCCTTCATAGTAAAAAAGAAGCAGAATAATTATTTTAACAGGCACAGATTATAATTCTGTTATTAATTGTAGGAGAGCTCAAGAAGTATAATTGAAAAGACTGGAATAAAAGAAGAAAAGAGGAAGGAAAGAAGTATATAAAAACCCGAATAACCTAGGATATTTTATATAAGATATTCTGAGAATCTTTGTCTAGAAACTTTGCTTGATTATTCAATTATTTATTCAATTTCTACAACTGGCATCTTTTGAAATCTGACATGTATATTGCATTTATACAGAAAGTTTTGTGCAGGAAAATTATTCCCAGACCTCTGACTATTTTATATTTTTCTTAGTTACATACAGAATTGTACCATCTCTTCATTTAAAATATTTATCAAACACTAAAATGTTTCCACGTATTCTACTAGCCACTTAGATATAAAGAGAAAATGGAAATAGAACTTGTAGTCAAAGACCTTACATTCTTTCTGCAGTCAAAATATAAAGAATATACATATAGTATGAATGATATTATAAAGCATTTTGAGCATTTCTATTCCAACTTTCACCTCCATGGATCCCCAGACCCTGGGTATATATATATTCCTTTCAGAATTCTACAGGTTCTTCTGAAGGGTCATTTGAGTGATTCGTTAATGTCATCTATTTATTCCCAAGCCAGTGGCTTCTCCCCTCAAATTATCAATTGAGAATCACACAGCCAGAACTAAATAATTTTTTAAAAGGAATATTTACTAAGATGATATAGGAAAAATTTTTGTTAATAGACTTCATCTCCCACAAGTACATATAAGATTTGAGTAACATATATATAAGACTAAAGAATATATTCCAAAGGGATAACTCATTGGTACGAAATGCTTTTCTATCATTTCTGGTAGTATTCAAAAATGTCCTTAGTTCCCTTAGTAACCACAGCTACCAATTATTGCTCTATAGGCCAGAAAGAAGAAGAAGGGAAGTGGGTGAGAAGTGATGCTAGACCTCGGATGACAAGAATAAAGTCCAAAATCAAAGTCCTTTGGCCAAAAAGTTGGAAAGTTGCATAGTCTTCCCTAAGGTCAAAGGACAGTACTCTCTTCCCTCCAAAGTCACCCAATATGATTCCTTCTCAGGAATATTTTGGAACGACTTGATTTCTCTGATTTTGGGAATTCTTTAATTCTAGGTAACTGGAGTTTTTAAAAGCAAGAACCAGAAGCATCATGAAAGAACCCCATTAATCAGAGCAAAATTCCTATCTGGTATGATTTCAGTCAGTTCAGTTAGTTAATTTCAAAGCTGCTTCACACTTAGTATAAGCCCCATGGTTTAAATTGATTGTCAGTCATCACTTATTTCGATTGGAATAAGATGATTTGCATTACCTCTTTGTCATGGAAAGATACAGCACTAAATAACACTTGGATTAAGGTGCAAAATCTTAAGAGGAGCATTATTGGCAACGAATGTTTCTAACCAAATTGAAGAATTGGCTAAAATAGTCCAAGACATTAAAGATATGGCTGCACAATTTCAGTTACCTGATGATGCATCACAAGATTTTGTAAATTGGATCCAATCTAAATTATCCACTTTGCCCTCTTGGTTTTATAGTGTCATAATTGGAGTAACTATAATTCTGCTACTGCTTTTGTGTCTTCCGTGCTTAGTGACAATTATGAGAAAAATAGTGATAAATGCTTTTGCACAGGTACCACCCTTGGCCTCAGGTTGCTATACAAGCTGTTGAATTAATGGGACCATGACACATCTAGGCGTTGGGATTCACAGACAACAGACAGGGCTTAGGGTTGAGGATGCTCAGGAGTCCTGGTTTTAACCGTGCTCCATTAATGAGGCTGAGTCTCCCCTCTGCTTCTGTACTGTGAATGGGGTTTCCCTTGCCTCTTACCTGAATGGTCCCCGCATAACAAGAAAAGGGAGTTGTTAGATGATTTTAGGTATAAATGGCAAAAGGAGATGTATAGCAGGAAATAACCTGAGGAGGGGAAACAAGGTGTGCAGAGGAGGAAAACAGGAAGGCAGAAGTGAAAGGTTGTTTACCCCAAAATTAATGATTTTGTTATTGAGTGACCTGTACCGTGATGGGGTAAAGACAAAGAAATCTGGGTATGAGATGATGTAATAAGATGGTATATATGAAGGAATGTAACTACCAGAAGCTGCAGATGCCATTTGAGAAGATGTAGGGTGCTTAATAAATGCTTGCAGTATTTAGTAACATCTGGTGTGTTGGGTGCTCTGTGGAGAAAGAGAGAAGGTAGAGGGAGCGGCTTTGGAGACATAGATAATAAGTAGATAATAAGTAGATAGTAGATAAGTAAGTAGATAGTAAGGAACCCAGTTATAGTTCCCCTTGGTGAGTAGGGGAGTTCAACAGTTGAGACCCTCTTGGCGAGTAGAGGGAACTCAACAAACCCTACCTGTTGTAAAAAATTACCCATGCATATGTTCTGTCAATAAAAAGTTATAATAATAAAAAAAGAAAAAAAACAAAAACAAAAAAGGAATTTTAAAAGATGAAACAAAAGAGAACATCGTCATGTGCACAGCAGAACATCAGGGATGATTCAAAATATATAACAATGAATACTAGCCCAAGAAAGAATATAAAATATTAGTAGAAGAAATTATATTCTCGAGTGTTCATCTTTTCTTTACTTCCTTACAAATTATTTCTACTTCACACCCTTTTTTTTAACTTATTTTCTTTTTTCCCCTTTCTTCCCATTCACTTCCAAGCAGGATATAATTAATAAAGGAAATATTTATAGTAAATATGTAGATGTATGTAGAAACAGTGGTCATCAAAACCATTTGGTACTGACTGAAAAATAGAGTAGTTTATCAGTGGAATAGGTTATGTTCACAGGACAAAATATTAAATGAATATAGTAGTCTAATGTTTGATAAATCCTAAGAACCCACTATTTGACCAAAAACTGCTGGGAAGATTAGAAACTAGTATGGCAGAAACTAAGCATTGATCCACACTTAACTCCATATACCAAGATAAGATCGAAATGGGTCCATGATCCAGACATAAAGAATGATATTATAAACAAATTAGAAGAACAAAGGACAATTTACCTCTCAGATCTGTGGAAGAGGAAGGAATTTGTGACCAAAGAATAAATAGTGATCATTATTGATCACAAAAGAGGTAATTTTGATTATATTAAGTTAAAAAGTTTTTGTACAAAGAAAACTAATGCAGAAAAGATTAGAAGGGAAGCAATAAACTGGGAAAACTTTTTGTCATTCAAGGGTTCTGATAAAGGCCTCATTTCTAAAATATAAAGACAATTAACCCCGAATTTATAAGAATTTAAGGCATTCTCCAATTGTTAAGTGATCAAAAGATATGGACAGACAATTTTCAGATGAAGAAATTGAAACCATCTCTAGTCATATGAAATGATGCTCTAAATCATTTTTGATCAGAGAAATGCAAATTAAGAGTACTCTGAGATACCACAACACACCTCTCAGGTTGGCTAAAATGACAGGAAGAGATAATGACAAATGTTGGAGGGGATGTAGGAAGACTGGGACACTAATACTGGTTGGTGGAACTATGAATGGATCCAGGCATTCTAGAGAGCATTTGGGAACACCCCTTTCCTCAACATTCTCATTTCTTTTACTTCAATAGTCAGATGTTCCTGGATAAATAGAATAGATCCAAAATAGGGTTTGTCTTTGTTATTTCCTTCATATTTCAAAAGTAATCATTGTGGTTTAGTCAAATCTAAAAATTACTGCTAATCTCTACTTTTTGGAGTGAGAACTCCAGTACATGCTTGGATAATTGAAATCCTTAATCATTGCTATAAAATGATCCTATGTTGAGCTTAAATTCTTTCCCTATTTCTTCATCATTTTTTTTTTCTATCCATATGGTCAATAATGTATACCCATGAAATAAACACTTCAAATAAACACTTCTTCTTTCTTTGATCTTCTCCCAAATATTCATCATGTCTTTTCCCTTCATATTCCTAGACTCTATTTCCTAAATAAATGTTCTGAATGTATAGTATTTTCCTTCTCCATTTTTACCTAGCCCATTTTAATTAAATGAACTTTACCCATTCATTGTCATTGTATAGTCATGGACTTCATTCAACAAATCATCAATTAAGCTTTTCATGTCTTAATTTTCCTCCTTGAATTAGCAACTCCATTTCTTTTCTTTTTTGTAATATCAGTGAGAATTTATATATAGACATTTGAGAATATGGTACTTTTTAAAACAAAATTTTTCATGAATTCTTGATCTTTTGCTATTCTTCTTCCTTTTAAAATACTCTTTTGAACACATATTTGGCTTGCAAAATATATAACAGTAGTCTTTCCCTGCTCAGGTGGTATAATGGATAGAGTGCCTGGCCTGAAGTAAAGAAGATGCATCTTTCTGAATTCAAATCTGACCTCAGACATAGCTGTCTGATAAGACATTTAGAGCTATTTGTTTCAGTTTTTCATCTATAAAATGAGTCGGAAAAGGAAAAAGTAAAGCACTCCAGTATCTTGACCAAGAAAAGCCTTAACAGAGTCATGAAGAGTGAGATAAACCTGAAGTGACTGAACAACAAACTTGTCATTTCTTCCCTTTTCCTCATATATTTTGATTATAAGCCTTTGTTGGTTGTACCCACTCTAACCATGCATTCTTTTCTGTTTGAATGAAAACTAAATGACAGCAGGGATCATTTCAAATCTGTCTTGATATTCCTCACATTTTTCTTTATGCCCATTGCATAGTAGGTACTTTATTCTATTTGCTTACTGAGATAGATATTAGAATTTTGTAATTTTAGAACCCAAAACACAGTATTAATTCCAATCCCAACTGAGAAATAGAAGCATTATATAGCCAGTACTAAAACACCATGTATAGTGAAAATACTATTGGGTTTGGAGTAAGGTGACATGAATACTATTCAAAATCTTCCACTTACAAGCTACATGAGTTTCAAGCAGGTCATTTAAACCCCCTGAATTCCATTTTACTCATATGCAAATTTAAAAGATTAGCTATGATTTGAAGGCACCTTACACATATTAACCTGTGATTCAAGGAAGTCAAATCTCTGAAATATAGTCTACTTTGTTCTTTAATGCAGTTGTAAACTTTGATACCTCCTAAGACTATTAGATCATTTTTTTCTTGTTTTAATATTTGAATAAAGAGAAGTAGAAAGGAAAGCGGTGAGGGGGGAGAACAGATAAGCAATTATTGAAGAGAAAATAAGCAAGAAGTTAAATAATATAGTTTCATATATGTAAGGATAAGATTGTGTAAAGTAAAAATAACTGATCTGTGAGCAGTGAAAAAAAGAAGAAAAAGATATGCCCTCTCACCTTGAGATAGAAGAAAGTAGTAGATTGGCAAGAGAAATCATGTTAGTTAATACCTCACAATGGGATTATTATAAAATAATTGCTTTGCTGGCTGATTGACATTGGAATAACAACTAGAGAAGACATATCAAGACATTCGCCTTTTTAGGAAAATGTATCATTTGTATGTTGGCATTTGTAACCAAGAATTGCTTCTAAATCCTCCCCAACAAATAAAATCATTTCCCTTTAACTCACTGAAGTGTAACAATGAGGGGAAAACCTACTATTGCCCAAGACAACTAAGTTGGCTGGTTCTAATTTCCAGGAAGTATCCTTTAAATGAAGTGTAAACTTTCTGAGACAAAAAGAACAAAATCTAATTTCTTTTCCCTGCAAGAACCCTTTAAAATCTTATTCTTGTCCCTACTATTCCCTTCTCCTCCATACACACATAATCTCCACTAACTATTCTCTAATTGAGGCTAAATGTTCTTAATTCTGCAAAGATCTAAGAGATTATTTAGTCGACCCCCTTCCTTTTGAAGAAGAGACAACTGAGATCCAGAGGCACACAGGTAGAAAATCTTATTGCTAAAATATGAATTTTAGTTCTCAGAGTTTATATCCAGTGTTCTTTTTGTGACGTCACCCCCATTCTTTTTAAATGATAAAAGTAATATAATCATTTAACATTATTCCATGGGAATTTTGAATGTTAAATTAAATAAGATCCTTACATCTCTAGTTAGTCTGAGTTAACTGACAACTCAGTCAGTTGTAAACACTAGGAGGTAAAGCAAAATGACAGAAATAAGACAAATAACTTCCCTAGAAACAAAGTGGTATGTCAAGGTAAGACTTGATTAGTTCACATGAAAATTCTAAGAGTGGATGAAATTTAGCACAAAGACAATTTAGAAAGATGAAGATAGAATTCTGCTCACTGGTGCATGTGTAAGTTGAGATGTTGGCAGCTGAATTGTGTATTTATGGTAATTTTGCTATTGTGGGGCAAGAGGGGCTCTCTACCAGGGAATTGCAGTAATTAGATTAGGAAAGTGATTGTTCCATAAAACTCAGCTCAAATGCTACAATGAAGAAGACAGAAATGAAGAATAAAAGGGTATTTCCCAAATCAGAAAAGATTGTTTTATTGCCTGTTTTACAAGCATAGTTAGAATGTTAGATTGGAATCAAATCTAACTGAAAGGCAATAAAATCTAAAATCTGACTCTCAAATAAATTCTGTTGTAATGAAATGTGAAATTTCACTGAAATGAAGAGGAATAAAACTGAGACTTCATTTATGGGTAGCTTTTCAATGCAGAACAAGCCATTACACAGTCAGTTTGTTTTAAAAAATACCTGAAAGAAAACAAAATATGATAATAATGTTAGGTATACTCAAATTATTATTTGATCAGGCTTTACTGGCACATCTTAAAAACTTAAGTTTTTGCTTAATACCATAATTCTATTTCTACTGTGATCTTCTCTCTTAGAAGTATGCATGGATTCACATTAGGTTAAGGAGAACAGTTTGCTATGAATTGCCCATTCTTTAATCACCTTTCCTAATCCTATCTCAGAACTTTATTGTCATCATTCTGCCCTACATTTTCTGTTTTGGAACTGGTCATCACAAGATATGAAATTAAGAAATACTTTCCCTCCTTCAAAAGTAGAGGACGTCTCAAAATAAATAAATAAATATTATATATATTTAATATATATATATATATATATGTTATATTATATATATATATATATATATATTTTATAAATATACATATACATATAAATATATATATATATATATAATTTGAAACACTATTTTTTTGTTAATTTTTGTTTAAGAGTTTTGTTATAGCATACTAGGATAAGTAGGATTTATTTGATGTTCAGAGAAAGTTCATCAAAATGAAGGAAACACTTGGAGAAGGGCTAAAGATTATCTAACTGTGGTTCTAGCAAAGCTATTAGAATTAGTTCAATAAAAGCATTATTCATATCCTGTTTAATTTAAAGGATTTTTGACTTGGCAAGATTATTGCTTCAAACTTTGAAAAAATAAAAAGGAACACATTTCTGCCCATGATAATCTCTTCATGAACATAATTGGAAAGACAACCCATTGAATTTCCACTTAGGAACACAGTAATTACCTTTCCAAGCAAGGGTATCTTTAAATATTAAGGTTTTTTGAAAACCATAAGTGTATAACTATGCTTGAATTAAATGAGAAAAATCTATGGATGACTGAAGTTTGGATTTGTTATAAATATAGCAACACTTTTGTCAATATATGGATCTTTTTTGTAAATACATTTTATAAAAAGTAGAAAACTGCAGAGTTCTGGCTGGTGAAGAGAACATGGACTAGAAGTCAGACTTTTATGATATCAAATTGCTAGGTTAAATAATTTCACAAAGCTATTTTACCTATATTTTGGCAGAAGATCATATGAATTCTTTAATTACACGCTAAGGGAGGAATTGGAGTTATCTTATGAAGGCATAGTGAGAAATTCCAGGTGAACTAGGACAAATTCAACTGAGGTAGATGAAAACACCTGTAACTTCTATGAACATATATGGTATTATGGAGAAAGAGGTAATTGGAAATGAAGAAGTTGAGGAATTGGAGTTCAAAAAGTTCAAAGATGGCAAGAGATGGAAGAAATATAGGTCTGGTCTTGGCAAGAACTGAGAAAGACTAAGGTTAATGTTACTTTGGGGAAGGAATAAGTGCCATCTTCACCATTTATTCTACTACTATCTAGTTCCTCTAAGATGCCATGAAACATATTGGTTATAAGGAAGACATCATGGAAGGATGTGATGACCCTCAGGGATAGAAAATGGAGTAGTCCAGTGGCCATGACTGTTGTTCTGCCTTCTTGATTGGAAAAAGGAGTCACTCCACCTACCTATTAGGCAGGTAAAAGATGAAATGTCTTAGCAAACAAATGTTCCACCTTCTGAGCTTTTTGTTTTATCAAGCAATACATAGCAATAACCAAATTAATTGGGACAGGACTCTTCCTTAGCTGTAGGAGTGGATCCTCAAAATAGAGGAAGATAGACTTATACTTTATAAACAGTTCATCAAATAAGATCAATTATTTAAAAGAAAACAATATAATATTAAGTAAACAAATTTCTAATTTGAGGAAAGGTCATTAGATATCTAGCAATACAAATCTAAGTTTAATTTTATAAACATAGGAAAAGAGGACATAAAACATCATTTATAAATGGTAGGATGGTATATTTCAAAAAAAATCAAGAGAATTAAGAATATAAAAAAATAAACTTATGAAGGGCACTAAAATTTCTATTCCTTCTATTCAGTCAATCAATATAATTTTAAAAAGGAAATCCTTTTATAATGTTAAAAACATATATTTTGGAATTCATATATGTAAACATTTATATTTATATAAATATTTCTTAAACGCCAACTATTTACCAGATTCTTGAAAGATATATAGATATAATTGTAAATGTTTATGCATGTATATTTTTCTTTTATTCTATTTTTTTTTCTATTGACACTTTGGTGTGTTCTGGGTGGTTTTCTGAAATTGTGGCATTCAGAATTTTTTTTTATTTCTCTTGTTCTCCAAGTCATAATACTTAAGCAGTCTATGAATTTTTTTAGGATCAATATACTTTGCTTAGAGACCATATTTTTCTTTAAATTCATTCCTTTTTTTTTCTCCTAGATTGTCTTTTTCTTCTATATATTTTCTTCTATAATTACTAAAACATTGCTGTTGTTTTTTCTCTTGTTTATTGGTGAGGTTTTCCAATATGGATTTTTCCCTACTAATTACTTCTGCCAAAAAGTCATCAAATGTTTTCACAATTCTTATTTCTTGGTTAAACCATTCAGAAACTTATTTTGTATTTCCATTCAGTCAGGAGTCCACAGGGCCCAATGCCTCTGTAAGTATTGATTCATTTTTCTTTTTCTTACAATTTTTCTTTTTATATTTTTAGATTTATTTAAAGATCCAAAGGTCATTGCCCCTTCTCTTATTTAAATCATTAATAATCTGCTTGTGTTAAAATTCTTAACTTTTTTTTGTTCCTACTGAGACCTTTCATAATCTCAGTCTATTTTTCCTGTATTCACCTATCACACTTTTAATGACTTATTCCATTTTGATGATTATTTCCCCTGGGAACTAGCCCTCAAAACTTTCTCAAATCCTCCTATTCTACTACCATGACACTATAAGCCCAAACACGGGTCGTAATTGGACAATAGTATCTTTTAAAGAAAAACATACTGGTCCTCATTTCCCTCTATTCCTTTTTTCTGTACTTGAGCTCTGAAATAGCACAAAGAATGTCCACATCATAATCCAAGCCAGAGCAAGTTCTCCTTTTTAGTTTTCTGCTGCACAAGGATGAGTTGAACAGAGGCAATTTATTTTTTTAATAGCTTTTTATTTAGAAGTTATATACATGGGTAATTTTATAGCATTGACAAGTGCCAAACCTTTTATTCCAACTTTTCCCCTCCTTCCCCCCACTCCCACCCCTGGATGGCAGGTTGACCAATACATGTTAAATATGTAAAAGTATAAATAAATACAAAATAAGTATACATATCCAAACAGTTATTTTGCTGTACAAAAAGAATCAGACTCTGAAATAGTGAACAATTAGCCTGTGAAGGAAATCAAAACTGCAGGTAGATAAAGATAGAGGAATTGAGGATTCTATGTAATGGTTTGTAGTCATCTCCCAGAGTTCTTTTGCTGGGTGTAGTTAATTCAATTCATTCCTGCTCCATTGGAACTGATTTAGTTCATCTCATTGCTGGAGATGGCCATGTCCATCAGAATTGATCATCATATTGTATTGTATGAAGTATATAATGATCTCCTGGCCCTGCTCATTCCACTCAGCATCAGTTCATGTAAGTCTCTCCAGGCCTTTCTGAAATCATCCTGTTGGTCTTTCTTACCAAACAATAATATTCCATAATATTCATATACCACAATTTATTCAGCCATTCTCCAATTGATGGGCATCCACTCAGTTTCCAGTTTCTGGCCACTACAAACAGCCCTACAAACAGGGCTGTTGCACATACAGGTCCCTTTTCCTTCTTTTAAAATCTCTTTTGGATATAAGCCCAGTAGAAACACTGCTGGATCAAGGGGTATGCACAGTTTGATAACTTTTTGAGCATAGTTCCAAATTGCTCTCCAGAAGGGCTGGATGTATGCACAATTCCACCAACAATGTATCAGTGTCCCAGTTTTCCCACATCCCCTCCAACATTCTGCATTATCTTTCTCTGTCATTCTAACCAATCTGACAGGTGTGTAGTGGTATCTCAGAGTTGTCTTAATTTGCATTTCTCTGATTAATAATGACTTGGAGCATCTTTTCATATGACTAGAAATAGTTTCAATTTCTTCATCTGAGAATTGTCTGTTCATATCCTTTGACCATTTATCAATTGGAGAATAGCTTGATTTCTTATAGAGACAATTCTCTATACATTTTGGAAATGAGGCTTTTTTCAGAACCTCTGACTGTAAAAATATTTTCCCAATTTATTGCTTCCCTTCTAATCTTGTCTGCATTAGTTTTGTTTGTACAAAACCTTTTCAATTTGATATAATCAAAATTTTCTATTTTGTGATCAGTAATGATCTCTAGTTCTTCTTTGGTCATAAATTCCTTACAGAGGCATTTTATATTGCAAGGCTGTGGATTGCCTTATACAACCCTGCCAAATTTTTGTAAAACTTACAGGACAGGTTGCTGAGTAAGAATATTAGTGGGTTAAAATTAATCTCCTCTGTTATTTCCTCAATTTTTATCTTGCTAGAAATTTTATTGGAGACTTAGACTATGTCAACAGTATAAATGTATTATTTCTTATCCTTACTTGTTATTTTAGAAGGAAAACTTTGATAGTTGTAAAAAATGAGAGGGAGAGAGAAAGGAGGGAGAATTTTCTAAATTCCTGAAAACATTATTATTAAATTTTCTTTACTTGAACTTTTTTCTGGTAATGAGCTGTTAGTATATGTATGTATATAGTGAAGATGTGGTTCACTAAAACTTTCTTACTCTGCCTCTTTTCTCAAATGTCTCTGAAAAATGAATTAGAATTTTTGATCTTTTCATTTTTTAAGGTTCTGATTTTAGGAATGGAATTTCTAATGTTGCCTGATACAGATAACAATAGAGAATCCAGGAATCTGATTGATTGTAGCAAAAATCAAGAAAGGTGCTAACTCAGGTGTTTTTTTTTGTTATTGTTGTTGTTGTTTTTGTTGTTGTTGTTGTTGTTTTAATTAACTTTCCATCTAAACAGCCAAAGAAAAATGAAGATGCCTTTATTTAAGCAAGTAATAGAAAAATATTGTTGGAAATGTAGATAGTGGGAAAAGGCTGTTCACTAAATGTGCACCTTAATTCACAAATTCCATATGTGCTCTGAACTTCTAATTTCTGAGGAGGCATATTTCACTTGTCTTCTACAGAGATGGTGTTGCATTCACTTCTAGAGTTTTGTATTAACCCTCATTTATTTAAATAAAATATGAAGTATTCTTGTTTTTATTTTGGTTTTCACTTAATACTATTTTATTTTTTTAGTTACATATAAAGAAAGTTTTCATCAATTATCTTTGCATGGTTTTGAGTTCCAAGTTTTATCTTTCCTTCCCTTTTCTCCCTCCATCCAAATATAGCAAGCTGTTTGAAATAGGTTATATATATACAATCATGTTAAACACATATCCACATTACTCATGTTGTGAAACAGCACTCAAAAGAAAAGTGGAAAAAATTACAAGAAATAAAAAGACAAAAATAACAAAAACAGTAAAAACAATGTTTCAATCTGCCTTCAATTATTTTTTCTAGATTTGATTAATATTTTCCATCAGTACTCCCTTGTAATTGTCTTCTGATAAGAATAGTTAAGTCTATCATAATTGATCATTATAATTTCCTATTATTTTTTCTACCTCTTGAAAATAATTTATGAAGGTTTGATTGGCATGGCAATAATTAAATGAATTAACTTAGGTAAAATAGTATTTTTTAATTTAAGCTTTTTATTTATAAAACATATGCATGGATAATTTTTCAACATTGACCCTTGCAAAATCTTTTGTTCCAAATTATCTCCTCCTTCTCCCTACCCCCTTCTCTAGATGGCAGGTAGTTCAACAAATTTTAAATATGTTAAAATTTATGTTAAATCCAATATATATATATATATATATATATATATATATATATACATAGTTATACAGTTATCTTGCTGTTAATTATTGTTAATTTTTTTTGTAAGGCAATAGGGAGTAAGTGAATTGCCTCAGTTTACATAGCTAGTAAGTATCATTTCTATCAGAACAGATATGAGCTCATGCACACGAGTCCAGGATTGGTCCTCTAGCCACTTTGTGACTTAATTGCCCCCTAAAAAAGCCATTCGCAATTGAAGAATAATTGAATGATATAATTAAGTAGTTTGCAGAAGAAACCAAAGTTAATAATTGTAATATATAAAAAAATATATTTAATCAGTAATATTTAGAGAGATATAGATTAAAATATTCTAAAGTACCAACTCACACCTATCAAATTGGTTAACATGAAATAATAGGAAAATTACAAAATCTCATAGGAATACAGAAAAATAACACAGTATTTGTACTGTTGGTAAAATTATGAACATATCTAACCCTTAGAGAACAATTTGGAAGTATACCCAAAGGCATCTAAGATTTTGTACATTTGGCCTATAAACAAAGACATCAAAGAAAAAGAAAAAAAAAAGAAACATACACACAAAATATTTATGCTAATTATTTCTGTACTAACGAATAATTGAAAATTAAAAGGTTGCCCAAAAGTTGGAGAATGGTTAAAAAGTTGTGATATATATTTGTGCCATAAGAAATTATATAAAAAACATTGGAAAACTTATATGAGCTTATATAAAATGAGCAGTACAAGAAAATTCTACACAATAACAGCCCTATTATAATGCTGTTAAACTCTCAAATATTTAATTACTCTGAATAATAAAATAAGCCAAAATAATTCCATAGGACTGAATTAAAAATATGATCTACTTCCTAAGAGAGAACTGATAATCTCTGATTTCAGATTGAAGTTTTATTTCTCATTTTATTTTTCTTACTATTCATTTGTTTTTGTTTTGTTTGTTTGTCTGTTTTTTTTTTGCAATATGGATTATATCAAAAACATGTTTTCCACAACTTAATGTGTATACAGTTATTTTTTGCCATGTCTTTGGAGGCTCTGGAGAAAAGGAATGAATTTGGAATTCAAAATATTTTAAATGTGAAAAGAATAATTGGAAAATATTTAGGAAAATAAATAAAAATAGAATAAAAATAGAATTTGCTTTATTTTTCTTTATGAATCTCCCTTGGCCAGTGTTAGTACCATTTTTCCAAGTTCTGGCAGCATGAATATGCAACTATTGCACTACAAGAAGTGAATTTCAGAAACTACATTGGAAAAATTCCGTCTGATGGATTCAAAAATTAATTCTGAGGGTTGGAGGAGGAGGAGACAAGATGGAAACTGGATTGCAGCCTAAAATTAATTATATGGCAAAAGTGAGCATTATCTTTCAGGGAAAAAGATGGACATTCAATGAAATAGGTGAATTTCATTTATTTATGAATAAAAATACCTGATCTGAATAGAAAATTTGATCTTCAAATGCAGAACTCAAGAGAAGCATAAAAAGCTAAAAAGAATCTTACAAATTTGGGTGAACTCTGTATATATTTTAGAAATAAGGCCTTTAGAATTTGAATAGGTAATGAGGAAACCAAATTATCACTCTTTGCTGATGGTGAGATGGTATCTTAGAGAAGTGTAGAGATTCTACTAAAAAGCAATCAGAAATAATCCACATCTTAAGCAAAGTTGCAAGATACAAAATAAACCCACATAAGTCCTCAGCATTCTTATATATCACTCACAAAATCCAACAGTTAGAGCTACAAAGAGAAATCCCATTTAAAGTAACTACTAATCGTATAACATATTTAGGAATCTATCTGCCAAGGGAAAATCAGAAACTATATGAGCAAAACTACAAAACTCTTTCCACACGAATAAAGTCTGATCTAACCAATTGGAAAAACATTAAATGCTCTTGGATAGGGCAAGCAAATATAATAAAGATGACAATACAACCTAAACTAATCTATTTGTTTAGTGCTATACCAATCAGACTCCCAAAAAACTATTTTAATGACCTAGAAAAAATAACAACAAAAAAAAAGGTCAAGAATTTCAAGGGAATTAATGAAAAAAAATCAGATGAAGGTGGCTTAGCTGTACCAGATCTAAAATTATATTAAGAGCAGCAGTCACCAAAACCATTTGGTATTAGCTAAGGAATGGATTAGTTGATCAGTAGAATAGGTTAGGTTCAAAAGACAAAACAATTAATAACTATAGCAGCCTAGTGTTTGATAAACCCAAAGACCCCAGCTTTTGGAATAAGAACTTATTGTTTGACAAAAATTGCTGGGAGAATTGGAAACTAGTATGGCAGAAACTAGGCACTGACCCACACTTAACACTGCACACTAAGGTAAGGTCAAAATGGGTTCATGACCTAGGCATAAAGAATGAGATTATAAATAAATTAGAAGAATATAGGATAGTTTACCTCTCAGACCTGTGGAGGAGGAAGGAATTTATGACCAAAGAACTACTAGAGATCATTACTGATCACAAAATAGAAAATTTTGATTATATCAAATTGAAAAGTTTTTGTACAAACAAAATGAATGCAGACAAGATTAGAAGGGAAGAAATAAACTGGGAAAACATTTTTACAGTCAAAGGTTATTATAAAGGCCTCATTTCCAAAATATATAGAGAATTGACTCTGATTTATAAGAAATCAAGCCATTCTTCAATTGATAAATGGTCAAAGTATATGAACAGACAATTCTAAGATGAAGAAATTGAAACTATTTCTAGCCATATGAAAAGATGCTCCAAGTCATTATCAATCAAAGAAACACAAATTAAGACAACTCTGAGATACCACTACACACCTGTCAGACTGGCTAGAATGATAGGGAAAGATAATGCGGAATGTTGGAGGGGATGTGAGAAAACAGGGACACTGATACATTGTTGGTAGAATTGTGAATACATCCAGACATTCTGGAGAGCAATTTGGAACTATGCTCAAAAAGTTATCAGACTGTGCATACCCTTCGATCCAGCAGTGTTACTACTGGGATTATATCCCAAAGAGATCATAAAGAAGAGAAAGGGACCTGTATGTGCACGAATGTTTGTGGCAGCCCTCTTTGTAGTGGCCAGAAACTGGAAACTTAGTGGACCCGCATCAACTAGAGAATGTCTGAATAAACTGTGTTATATGAATATTATGGAATACTATTGTCAGTAAGAAACGACCAACAGGATGATTTCAGAAAGGCCTGAAGTGACTTACACAAACTGATGTTGAGTGAAATGAGCAGGGCCAGGAGATCATTATGTACTTCAACAATACCATATGATGATCAGTTCTGATGTATGTGGCCCTCTTCAACAATGAGATGAACCAAATCAGTTATAATAGAGCAGTAATGAACTGAACCAGCTATACCCAGTGAAAGAATTATGGGAGATGACTATGAATCACTACATAGAATTCCCAATCCCTCTATTTTTTTCCGCCTGCATTTTTGATTTCCTTCACAGGCTAATAGTACAATATTTCAAAGTCCGATTCTTTTTGTACAACAAAATAACTGTTTGGACATATATATATATATATATATTATATATATATATACATATATATAATATATATATATTATATATGTAGTATTTAACTTATACTTCAACATATTTAACATGTATTGGTCAACCTGCCATCTGGGGGAAGTGGAGGTGGGAAAGAGAGGAAAAGTTGGAACAAAAGATTTTGCAATTGTCAATGCTGAAAAAATACCCATGCATGTGTCTTATAAACAAAATGCTGTAATATAATAAAAAGAAAAAAAATTTTAAAAAAAGAAAAAAGAAATAAGGCCTTTATCAAAACCCTTAAATGTAAAAAATGTTTTCCCAGTTTACTGCTTCCCTTCTAATCTTGTCTGCAATAGTTTTTTATACAATTTTTTTAAATTTAATATAGTCAAAATTATCTATTTGGTATTTAATAATGAACTAGTTCTTCTTTGGCCACAAATTCCTTCTTCTCCACAGAAGCAAAAAACTGTTAAAATATTTTTTTTTACATTAAAGGGTTCTGATAAAGCCCCCATTTGTAAAATATATAGAGAATTAAATCAATTTTATATGAATTCAAACCATTCTCAAATAGATATATAGTCAAAGGATATAAACAAAAAAATTTCAAATGGCGAAATTGAAACCATTTCTAGACATTTGAAAAGGTGATCTAAATTACTGTTGATCACAATTCTGAGCTACCACTACATGCCTCTCATACTAAAGTGATAGAAAAGATAATGGTGAATGTTGGTGGAGATGAGGGAAAAGTGAGACACATAAATTGTTGGTGGAGTTGTAAATCAATCCAACCATTCTGGAGAGCAACTTAGAACTATGCCCAAAGGGCTGTCGAACTACATACCCTTTGATCCAGCAGTATTTCTACTGAAATACTGAGATCATAAAGGAGGGAAAAGGACCCAGATGTGCAAAAGTGTTTGTGTTAGTCCCTTTTGTAGTGGCAAGAAACAGGAAACTGAGTGGATGCCCATCAGTTAGGAAATGCCTGATTAAGTTATGGTATGTGACTGTTAGGGAATATTATTTTTCTATAAGAAAAGATCGGCAGGATGGTTTTACAGGGGCCTGGAGAAACTTATGTGAACTGATGTTGAGTGAAATGAGCAGAACCATGACATCATTGTACACGGGAATAAGATTATATGATGGTCTATTTTGATGAACTGATCAACAATGAGATGCTTAAGGCCAGTTCCACTGGTCTTGTGATGAAGCATGGTTCACAACATAGCATTTTTACTTGTTTTGTTATTGTTTGCTCACGTTTTGTTTTCTTTATCATTTTTCCCTTTTGATCTGATTTTTCTTTTTTTAATTTTTTTCTTTTTTAAGCTTTTTATTTTCAAAACATATGCATGGATAATTTTTCAACACTGACCTTTGCATAGCCTGGTATTTCGAATTGTCTCCTCTGGGGCAGGTTAAAAGGGGAAAATTTGGAACCCAATGTTTTGCATAGATTATTGTTGAAAAATTATCTATGGATAAGTTTTGAAAATACAAAGCTTTAATAAAATATGGAATTCCATCACACATTCAAAGAACAATGAATTCCAATGTTATATAAACTATTTGCAGAAATAGGCAAAGAATGAGTACTGCCAAATTCCTTCTATGACACAAATATGATACTGATGTCTAAACCAGGCAGATCCAAAACAAAGAAAGAAAATTACAGAACAATCTCCCTAATTAATATTGATTAATGTAATGGGCCAGAATTCTGGAGATCCTCCAGAATATGTCTTGGTTTCTGTGGGGGAAGCAGGAGGACCACCACGACAGTCTCTGTCTTGAAGTCTCCCTGAGTCCAGGAGCTTGTGCTCCAGCCTCCAGTCCTTGTCTTCCCCAAGTCTGTTACAGTCCCCAACGGTGGTGGGAGATGGAATGAATGTGTGAGTCTGAGGACTTGTGCTCCAGCCTCCAGCCACCACAAAAGGTGGGAGATGGAATGAATGTCTTGATCAATGGAATTTATACCAGAAATGCAGGGCTGGTTCAATATCAAGAAAAGTATTAACATAATTAATCATATCAATAACAAAGCTAACAGAAATCATATGATCAACTCAGTAGATGCAGAAAAAAGCATTTGACAAAATCCAATACTTATTCTTATTAACAATACTAGACATGATAAAGGGAGTTTTGTTTTAAAAAATAAACAGTATTTACAAAAAAAAAAAAAAAAAAAAAAAAAAAAACAGCAGCAAGGATTGTTAGTTATAGAAACAAGTGGGACACATTCCCAATAAGATCATGGGTAAAATGAGGATGGCCATTATCATCACTATTATTCAACACTGTACTAGAAATATTGCCTTTAGCAATAAGAAAAGAAAAAGAAATTAAAGGAATTAGAATAGGCAGAGAGGAAATAAAACTTTCACTCTTTGCAGATGATATAATATCCTTAGAGAATCCAATAAAATCATCCAAAAAACAATTCACAGCTTTAACAAAGTTGCAGGATATAAAATGAACCCAGACAAATCATCAACATTTCTATATATTCCTGATGACATATATATTCTGATTACCATATATTACTCAGCAAGAGGTAGAAAGAGAGATCCCATTTAAAACTACTGTACACAAAATAAAGTAGTTAGACGTCAACTGCCAAAACAACTTCAAGAACTGTATGAACACAGTTACAAAACACTTCTCATACAAATCAAGTCAGATCTAAACAATCGAAAAATATCAATTGTTCATGACTAGGTTGAAATAATATAATAAAAATAACAATTGTTCTTAAATGGGTCTGTTTTTTTCAGTGCCATATCAATCAAATCTACTTCTCAGGTAGTGCCAAATGGATTTGATGACAGCTGCTTTATAATATTGTTTTAGAATTGGTACTTCTAAGCCACCATATTTTGTATTTTTTTCCATTAATTCCCCTGATATTCTTGACCTTTTTGTTCTTTCACATGATTTTTAAAAATTATTTTTCTAATTCTATAAAATAATATTTTTGCAATAGTAGTTCATTGCCCCAATGAGAACCTTGGATGTTGTTCTTCTTCAGAGTCTATGATGAAGATATTTTATAAAATAAAAACATGTATTTATATTATATGAGGAAAATCCTACTCAAAATTTACAAACTTGGAAAATATTCATCTCCTTTAGATCACATGTGTTTATTCAAATGGAATATTCATTAACCAATTATTAATATGGTCAGGTGAATAAAAATAGTATTATTTTTTGAATTTTTTGTCAGTAAAAACTTAAATATATAAAGATCATAACCTGACATTCAAATTTAATAGCATGTTTATACCAATATAATATCCATATATTAATTTCACTATGGTACAATATCTTAATAACATCTTTTATTCTTCATTGGGATTTATTATATAAATATGTATATATACATAAATTTATATCCCTGTATCTTACAATAATAAATTATCTCCTAAAAATATTTTTTGCTACCAAAATATAAACTGAAATTGAAAACAAAATTTAAAAAAGATCTTTAAACCAGTCAGACTTTAGCATCCTTTAGCATCAAGAAAATATTTGTATTACAATATTAGTTCCAGAATCTTGATTTTCAAGTGAAAGGTAAAATAATGATAAAAAATATATATAATAATCTTAAGTTATGTGTATGTTTATACATTTTTTAATATGTTAAACCACATTACACTGAGCTCTACAGCTCTCCCCACTTTAAAATAAAATAAAACAAAATTTGTCTTTTAATCCACTAGGATCTCTAAAACAGAATTTACAGTTACTGCAAACCCAAGGCAATTCCTTCCACTCACTATGCATTGTGGCTTTGGGATTCACAACTTATTGCCTCTTTTTATTTATTTATTTTGTTTGCTTATAAGAGGCAATGTGTCCCTATAGAGTTTGGCTACATAAAACAGTATAGAATAGATCCCAGATTAGTATGGAGCTCTTTAGGGAGATGCTGGAATAAAGCTTTACAATGGGTGCATTTCTTTTCTCTCCATCTTAATGCAAACAGAAATTTATGTTCATATTAAGGGATATTTAAAGTGACATCCATACAAATCCAAAGATTTGTATTCAATAAAAACTGCTGCTTTTTTATTATATTAAAATAAGACACACCTCCTCTAACTTTACTTCTTAGAGATTTCTTTTCTTCCTATGAAAAGTAGTTTTTTGTCAAAGGCTTTTTCCCCACGAAGTAAAATAAGTCATATCTGCCCATATTTTTCCCTAACAACCTTTTCCCTAATACATCAAAATTTAAGGTTCCTTTTTCATGTTACATTGAGCTATAAAATGGATGGTCTTTGGAGCTTGAGACAAACCAGTAGAGGAAGAAACTACTCTGTATTCTTCCCAAAATTCCCTTCCAAATAATTTTAAGTTAACAAATCAGATTGAATTCTGTAGTGGCCCTTCCAAAAACGTTGAGGTAAGACATTTTTCTGGACCATGACAACTTAAAAGGCCATAGGAGAGGTCTATGACAAGTGGGTAAGCAGCTTCAAACAAACTTGACAACATTAATTACAGAGAACAAACAAGGCATCAGACCAGCAATGTTAAGGGAATTTGCCAACTATTAAGAATGATTATTAGAGATACTGAGCTGGCAGTGAGCACAGAATTGACTACAATTTTGTCAATTGCATTGCCAATACACAGTTCTGGGGCAGAGGGTAGTGAAAGAGGCCAAAGGGAAGTAAAGATTTTTGTTGTAAGGGAACAATGACTCTGATATCAGTTGTAGAGCTGAGGTGAGTGATAGTGCCTATGGCTGCAGGACAGCAAGAACTTTTACTGGTAAATGGCAGATTAAAGACCAGTAGAACACTGAACACATCTTTCCTTAGATCACCACTTCTGTGTATCAAAAAGTTATCAACAGCATAAAATTCTGCGACTAGGGGAAAAGCTTTCCCAACTCGAGGTGAAAAGAAGCCAACTTTATTTTTTTTTCCAGTTCTTTTTTTTTTTTTTAATTTTTTCTGGTTATGTATGTATGTATATATTAACTTTTTAAAAAAATACACATTTCTTTATGAAGAGAAAAATCACAACAAATGGGAAAAACACACACAAAAAAAAACAGAAAAAAGTCAACATAACATGTGTTGATTTACATTCAATTTCCATAATTCTCTTTCTGGATACATATGGCATTTTCTATCCAGAGTTTATTGGGATTGTCTTGAATTGCTGGATCATTGAGAAGAACAAAATTTTTCAAAGGTGATAATTACACAGTCTTGCTATAACTGTGTACAATTTCTTCCTGGTTCTATTTGTTTCACTCAGCATCAGTTCATGTAAATCTTTCCAAGCCTTTCTAAAATCAGACTGTTCATCATTTTTTAAAGAACACTAATATTCCATTACTTTTATATATCAGAACTGTTTCAGCCATTCCCCAATTGATGAGCATCTACTAATTTTCCAATTCTTTGCCATCAGAAAAACATGCTACAAACATTTTTGCACAAGCAAGTTCTTTTCTTTCCTTTATGATTCTTTTGGTATACAACCCACTAGTGATATTGCTGGATCAAAGGGTATGCACAGTTTGATAGCCCTTTTGACCCAGTTACAAATTGCTTTCCAGAATGGTTGGATCATTTCACAACTACACCACATTTCCTCCAACATTTATCATTATCTTTTCTTGTCATCTTAGCCAGTCTAAGAGATATATGATGGTAACTCAGCATTGTTTTAATTTGCCTTCTTTAAGATTTAGGACATTTTTTCAGATGATTTTAGATGGCTTTAAATTGTCTCTTCATATCCTTGGACCATTTTTCAATTGGGGAATGACTTGTATTCTGATTAATTTGACACAGTTCTTTATATATTTTAGAGATGAGGTCTTTATCAGAAATATTGGCTGCACAATTTTTTCCCAGCTTTGTATTTCCCTTTTTTCTTATTTCTGTTGGTTTTGTTTATGCAAAAACTTTTTTATTTGATTTGATTAAAGTTGTCCATTTTTCTTTTCATAACATTCTCTAGTTCTTCTTTGGTCTTAAATCCCTCTCTTCTCCAAAGATCTGCTAGGTAAACTACCTCTTGCTCTACTGCTTTGCTTATGGTATCATCCTTTATACTCAAGCCATGAACCCAATTTAACCTTATTTAGATATGAGTTATGAAGTGTAGGTCCAAGCCGAGTTTTTGACATATTATTTCCCAGTTTCCCCAGCAATTTTTATGAAATAGGAGTTCTTATCCTAGAAGCTGGAATTTGGGAATTTATTAAATATTAGATTACTATAGTCATTAATTATTGTGTCATATGTAATTCACCTATTTCACTGATCCACCTCGTTTGGTTGCATTTGATTTTTTTCTTATTTTTTTCCTTTTTGATATAATTTTTCTTGTGTAGTGTAATAATTGTGGAACTATGTATACTTCATAGTATAGTATGTAGTATTGCCTATTTAACTCATTCCTGAGGTGATAAGATTTTAGGAACTAAAGTCTTCCTCCCCCTTCTAATGCTTTCATATTTATTTTTCCTCTGAACCTCATATGTTTAGCATAATTACTGCTTTTACATTTTTTTCAAATGGTTTTGCTTTTCAGAGTCAAATCACACTCAACTCTGCCCCAATGCTCCTTTTGAGCTGTTCAATTATTATGCCAGTCCTAAATATGTGGTATATATTTCAATGTGTTAAAAACCCCATAAATAATTTGTCCATATTAAATTCCTTGTAATTGATTTTTCATATTGGCTCTTTACATGTTAAATTTCTATGAAGCTTGGGTTTGGCTGAAAGTTCTGAAAAATCTGAAAATTCATTGAATATCCATTTTTTCAATCAAAATTATGGATACTTTTGCTGGATATGATATATTTGACCACAGGCCTAATTCTTTGGATTGATGACATGTATGATTGTAGGATCTGTAGTCTTTTATTGTGGCTGATAAGTTCTGTACAATTCGAATTGTAGTTCTAGTGTATTTGATTTTTTTCCCTTGTTTCTCAAAAAATTTTCTCTTTGATCTTGGGCTTTTTACACTTGACAATAATATTCCTGTGTATTTTCTACAAAAGATCTCTTTGAACTGATGGTCAGTAATTGTTATTCTCTTTCTACTTCTCCCTCATGTTCTACCACTCCAGGATAATTTTTCTTCAATTATTTCCTTGCATTATTGTGTCAAAGTACTTTTTTTGGTCACAGATTTCAGGTATTCTAATTATTCTTATACTTTTTCTTCTTGATCTGTCTCCAGATCTATTGTTTTTATTTTCTTTTTTTCCAAAAAATTTATTTTTAACATATTTATTTAATATTTTTCCCAATCACATTCAAAACTGTTTTTACATTTGTTTGTTTTTTTTAGACTTTGGGGTTCTAGCTTTTCTTACTTATCCCCACCCACATTTAAGAAAGCACATGTTAAGTTATGCAAAACATTTACATAAAAGTCAAGTTGTGAAAGAAAACAGATCTTCCACCTTAATGAAAATAAAAACCCTCAAGAAATAAAGTTAAAAATAAAGAGATAGAAAGAATAATAGAAAATTCTTTGATCTCTATTCAGACTCAATAAATTCTTTTTCTGGCTATGGATAGGATTCCTCATCACAAGTCCTTCAGAGTATGTATGGATGATTGTACTATAGAAAATAATAGTCGTTTATGTCTGGTCATATTAAAACATTGCCCCTACTTTGAATATAGTAAATTTCACTTTGTTCATGGAAGACTCTCCAGGTTTTTTTTTCCCCCAATGAGCATCTTGCTCATCATTTTCTAGAGAAAAATAATACTCCATTAGAGAAATTTGCCTGGAAAAAAAATTAAATGACTATTGCTAATTGCATTTCTCCCTATTTATTCTCTTCTTTCAACCTATCCCTTCTCAAAAGTGTTTTACTACTGACCACTCCCTCTCCCAAAATGCCTTCTCTTTTTATCACCTTCTTCTCTTCCCATATCCCATTCCCTTCTTATTTCTTGCAAGGTAAGATAGATTTCTATACATTATTGACTATATACATTACTATTTGTTCCTATTTGAGCCAATTCTGATGAGAGTGAAGTTCACTTACTCCCCCTTTTCTTCCCTGCTTCCCTTTCAATGTAAAATCTTTTTAATTTTTTTACATCTATTTTTCTTAATACACTTTGCTTTTTGAGTCATGTTGGGAGAGAAAATTTACAGAAAAAGTGAAAAACCTTGGAAGAGGAAAAAAACAGAAAAAAGCAATGAACATAATATGTGTTGATTTACATTCAATTTCCACAGTTCTTTTTCTTGATGCAGATGGCATTTTCTGTCCAAAGACTATTGGGGTTACTTTGGATCACTGAACCACTGAGAACCAAAGCTTTCATAATTGATCATCATAAGTTCTTGCTATTATTGTGTATTTTTGGTTCTGCTTGTTTCACTTAGTATCACTTTGTGTAAATTTTTCCAGGCCTTTCTAAAATCAGCTTGTTCATCATTTTTATAGAACAACAATATTCCATTATTTTCATATACCACAACTTATTCAGCCATTCCCCAATTGATGTACACCTACTCATTTTCCAAGCCTTTGCTACCGCAAAAAGAGCTGCTACAAACATTTTTGCACATGTGGGTCCTTTTCCCTTTTTTTTTTTTATTTCTTTGGAATATAGACCCAGTAGTGGCTCTACTGAGTCAAAGGGGATGCACAGTTTATGGCCCTTTGTGCATAGTTCCAAAATTACTCTCCAAAATGGTTAGATTAGTTCACAACTTTACCAACAATGTATTAGTGTTCCACTTTTCCTACATCTCCTCCCACATTTATCATTATCTTTTCTGTCATTTTAGCAAAATCTGAGGGTATGAGGTGGTACCTCAGAATTCTATTAATTTACATTTTGTTAATCAATAGTGATTTAGAGCATTTTTCATATGCCTATACATGACTTTGATTTTTTCTTCTGAAAATTGTCTGTTCATATCTTTTGACTTTACTAACTGGGGAATAACTTGTATTCTTATAAATTTGGCAGTATTTTTTATATATTTTAGAAATGAGACTTTTATCAGAAACACTGCCAGTGATTCAGAGGTCCAGCCCAGGACAGGGCCTTCTGATCTGAACCCTCAAATCAACAGTTTTCTCCTTCTGCAAGTGCCTGCAACCAACAGCAACCCTGTCCTATTGATTAGGCACTCATGGGTGTGCTGGTTCTTTCCTGTCCAGGCAGAGACTCTGCACTAGCTAAGTCTAGTGTTGTTCCTAATCATCCAAGCTGCACTCAGTCTTCCCAGATTCAGACCCGGTTCTCCACATATAGTCCAGAGGTAAAAGTTTCTGTGGCTCTTGCAGAGGTTGCAGCCAAATCTAGGTCTCTAACTTGGTATTTCTGTGGAGGTAGTCTGGAGATGTTTGTACTTGACACTAGTTAATCCCCACTCTGGGGTCTTTTTTGGATTGTCTTTGGTTTTACCAAGACGATGCTAGCTCTTTTCCAACTCTTCTTGATTTTTTGTCATTCTGATTCACCCTGAGGCGCAATTTTGTTCCATTTGTGGGGAAAATCTAGAGAGCTTGAAATTTACTGATTTACTCAGCCATCTTCCCAGACTCCTCCAGTCACTTTCATTTTTATTTTTTTTATGAAAATGAGATTCTGAAAAATGTGTAAGCTTTTTTGATGAGAGAGACTATCTTTCTTATTGCTTGTAATCATATTTCCAAGTGTTAAACAACTTGTGTGGCTCAAAGCAAGAACTTCAAAAATATTTTCTTGTTTACTTAAAGAAACAAATTAATAGCTAAAGTCTAATAAATGAAAAAATGCTGAATCACAAATTTTTAAAGCCAGATTTCCAACAGTATCAATTAATCCACCTATATTACAATTTTTCAATATCCTTTCTAGAACTGAACCAAATCCTTAAGAGTAAAAATCAGAGTAATTTAAGACTGTTAATTTCTGACCTATTACACATAACCATAAAATAAAAGTTGGATGAAAACAAAGAGGTCATCCAACTCAGCTTCAGCAGTGGAACTAGCAAGGAGATGAAGTGAAACAATCTTTTAATCTAGGAAATTTGGAAGATCAGCAGAAAAGGGAAAGGTTTTTGTCTTACTTGGGAAAGGTTCTTGTTACAGTTCAAGAAAGGAAGCTAACCTGGGCTATGACAGAAGCTCCACCTCACCAAACCAGCAGGAGATCCTGAGCCCCAGTATAGTGCTAAATTCAGGTCCTAGTGTGGTGACTGAAATGTGCTGAGAACTCATGGGGTGTTTCTACTTTTCCCCAGGACTACATTGAAAGACTTGGTGGAGGATGTTTGCTTGACTCTGGCTGTGGAAAAAACATGAGGAGATCTGTTCCCTGGAGGAAATTTGCTGACCCAGGGCTACTTTGAAGCCCATGGTGGGGAGCCTGTTGTCTACTGGCTATACTAGAGCACATGGGGCTTACCATTTGTCATTCTCACCACATTGGACTTCAGGTTGTCTTGTTGATTTGCTGAGGGGCTTTGTGCTTGCTTGTTGGAAAGCTTCCTATCCTGGATTAGGTCCCAATTCCTTTATTGCAATGAGATAAACCTATCCTGTTGATTTTCCAAGATTTCTGGGCTAAAATTTTGTTTTGCCCCACCTTCTTGGTAGTTCCATTGCTCAAGAACCTATCTTGAAGTGGTATTTTATGGTTGCACAGAAGTGAACATGGAATAGTTGGAGGGACTCAATTGAGCTTCACAATGTTGGCTCCCAGAATTAGAATCTCCACTCTCTCTCTCTCTCTCTCTCTTTTTCTCTCTCTCTCTCTCTTTTTTTTTCTCTCTCTCTCTCTTTTTCTCTTTCTCTCTCTCTCTCTCTTTCTCTCTCTCTCTCTCTCTCTCTCTCTATATATATATATATATACATACGCACATACATACATATGTATGTATGCATATATTTAAAACTGCCATTTGGAATAAAGTGAAAGAATAATTAGGTATTGTCCATGCTAAATTATATACAAAAATAGGTTAAGTAATTTCTCTGGCCTTTGTGTATGAAGACAATGGATTTGAAGCAATGCTCCATTCAGAAATCAAATCACTAAAAATCTCTCCCTTAATAGGAATAGGTGGAGTTGTAAAACTATTATTATGAATAGTCATAAAATAATTTTATGACCTTTTTCAAACACACAGGAACTGATTTCCAGTCACCACAAAAAATACAACTCTACAGCTTTCAAAACAATGTCAAAGTAATATACCTAATTAAATTTTTAATATTCAAGTCAACTTGTGAAATATGTTCCATTTAACTTCCAATATATTTATGCAAAGTCTTCTGTTTAAGGTGATAATGGTGAAGATAGTCATTTCAAGCATCAGGCAGTTAAGATCATTTCAAATCCCTTCAATTCTGAAAGAGTGTAATGTAGGACAGATTAGCACATCCTTTAAGCACTGTGATCATTTCCCCTACACATTGCTCTTTTATTAGGTAAATGAATCATAGTCTAGGCATTTCATTGAAATGTGCAGGACAAAATGCTCTGCAGAACAATCATTGATGTGAACTGATAACTGCATTCATCACAGTGCAATCAAGTTAGATGCCTTGATGCTAAGCTAATGCTTTTATTATGGAATTAAGAACCTAAGTGGCTCTAAAAGATAATGTCTTTAGAGAATATTTTGAACACTCCTTTCAACTCCTTTTGGTTTTCTTGTCTACACTAGGTCTAAATATTCAGAATTACAATATTGTAATTATATGGGACAGTTGTTTGGGAGCTATGCATTTCTAGATATATGTAAAGTAGACGTCAAGGTAATCGACAAGTAATATTTTTGAAGTTTCTTATGTTTTCATTTTAAAAAAGCAAATCATTTTTCTAGACCTAATTCCACCTCCATTCTCCTCTATTCTATCTTCATTTCAATACAACTCAATCAACCAACTAAAAACAATTTTAAAACATTTTTGATTAACAACACTCTGCTAAGTGCTTGGAATGGAATGAAAAAGCAAATAAAATTACTTCCCTCAAGGAGCTTATATTTTAATATGGAAGAAAACATGCAAAAAGCCAAATATATATATGCTTATATATTCACACAGAGTAAATATGAGGAAATCTTAGAGCAGAAGGTTTTAGCAGCTTCAGGAGAAGAGACAAAAATGGCTTCTTGAAAGATATAATATATGAGTTGATGTTAAAAAAAATAAGCCAGATTTTATAAATATTAGAAGGAAGAAAGCAAAAGGATAGGCATTGAAAAGATATTGCAATGGGAGATGAAATATCATGTGTGACAAAAGATCAAGTAGTCTACTATGGCTGAACAATAAAGTGTGCAAAAAAGATTTAATCTATTTACAATAGTTTACTCTATTTATTCTTTGTATGTATATTTTTTCTTGCCTTTTCATCCATTACTGTCAGAGTAGCAAGAAGCAGTGGGCCCAAACTTCCGTCAACAATACCTCTCCAAAGAGACCTAGAAAATGCATCACATCAACATTATAGGGAAATATAGAAAAAAGTCACAATGAGTTATTTGTCCTGTTCAGGTTGGAATAGGGAGCTAGAGAATTCTGATAAGTCTGGAAATGGAATCAGGGCATGAACATTTTGTGATCCAAACATTGCCAAGGGAAAGACTATATAGAGGGCAATAACAAATTTCCGATCCATGCATAGTGAAGAAAAAAGAAGTCCCAATGGGCAGCTTTGTCAACTATTATGCAACTCCAAGTTTCATAGTCACATAAGTTTGAGAAGGCTATTTATACCCTGGGGCATGTAGTTTCTAGTAAAGGGGAGCTGGATAGAGTACTGAAAAAAGAAAAAGTTTATAAACAAATAAAAGTGATTTCACACAGAGTAGCATAGGAGCATATAATAATTTCAGTGCTTTCAGAAAATTAATGATAATAATAATGATTTACCCAGCAAAGCTGGGTATAATGAGATGTGGGGGAAAAATATATCTTTAATGAAAAGAGGATTTCCAACTACTCTTCATGAAAAGATCAGCATGCAGAAAAACTTTGAAATTTAAACATAGCAATTAAGAGAGACACAAAAATATTTTTAGAAAAAGAACAATAATAGACTAAAAAAGGTAAAGTTATTACATTCAAATGTATAGAGATGGCACATTTCCCCTCTGAGCTCATCATCAGTGGTCATAGATGAAGACAGATTTAACAAGACCTAAAGGTAGTTTTGTTATATATTGATTTTATGAGAAGAATAGAAAAAGAAAGAAAGAAGTACTCACTGTAATAAGGGAAAGAATGATTAGAGATAATTATCTACATAGAGTGCATAAGCAGACATCTGTACAATGGGGAAAAGATGTGAAAACAGCATTTCAATTTCACTTTCATCAAAACATTAAAGGGTTAAAACTTCCGGGTAAGATGGTGTAGAGGACACATACATCTACTTAATCTCCATCTTTGCTCTCAGAATTTCTTTCTTTTTTTTTTTTTTTCCTGTATAAAATTTATTTATTTATTTATTTAATAGCCTTTTATTTACAGGTTATATGAATGGGTAACTTTACAGCATTAACAATTGCCAAACCTCTTGTTCCAATTTTTCACCTCTTAACCCCCACCCTCTCCCCTAGATGGCAGGATGACCAGTAGATGTTAAATATATTAAAATATAAATTAGATACACAATAAGTATACATGATCAAACCATTATTTTGCTGTACAAAAAGAATCAGACTCTGAAATATTGTACAATTAGCTTGTGAAGGAAATCAAAAATGCAGGTGGGCATAAATATAGGGATTGGGAATTCAATGTAATGGTTTTTAGTTATCACCCAGAGTTCTTTCTCTGAGTGTAGCTGGTTCAGTTCATTACTGCTCCATTGGAAATGATTTGGTTGATCTCATTGCTGAGGATGGCCAGGTCCATCAGAACTGGTCATCATATAGTATAGTTGTTGAAGTATATAATGATCTCCTGGTCCTGCTCATTTCACTCAGCATCAGTTCGTGTAAGTCTCTCCAGGCCTTTCAGAATTTATTTCAAGACAAGCCTCGGAATTAGTTTTTGACTGAAAAAAAAAAAAAAAAACCACAGATAATTAGCAACAGAAGCCATCCTTGAAATTCTCCAGAAAAGGTCTGTTTTTGCTCAAGGGTGGGGATAGCTCCATCAGGCAAAGGCTAAGGGCAAGCAGCAGCAGCTACAGCACAGCAGGGAGCTCATGCTGAGCAGACCAGAGTGAAGTGGGGGGATCTCAGCCATTTCTGTGGAAAGAACTTTATCATAGTGTCACTATTTCGCCTTGGTAGCAAACCAGTAGATGAGCAGAGAAGCTGTAAACACAGCAGGTAAAGACTATAATCCCAAAAAGCTAGGGTCTCTCAGGAACCTGGCCACACCCACTCATAGTGTCTCAGCACACTCTCAGAGTCTCAGAGTCTCAGAGGGCAGACACAACACAGCCATTGCTGTCCTGCTAGTGCCTCGGGCTGCCCCCTGAAGTCTGTAGAGGAAGCTCCATAATCCCATCCAGCCCTCCCCCCCCAAAAAAAAAGCAGACTGCATTTGATTATTTTTGCTAGTTTGTCTTCTTTGATTCTTCTCTGACAAAATGAGCAAAAAATTTAAACAGACTCTAACCATTGACAGCTTCTATAAGATAGAGAGCAGACTCTAAACCCTGAGGAGACTAAAAACAGACTGTCTCCAGATGAATCCCCAAAGGGGGATATGATCTGTTCCTCAACACACAAGACTCTCATAGAAGAAATTTAAAAGGCTCTCACAAGAGAGCTAGAAGGAAAATGGGAAAAGGAGAGGGAGGCTTGGCAAGAGAGTCTGGATAAGTCATCCCACTCATTTAAAGATAAAGTGGATAAAGAAATCAAATTCTTGAAAAACAGAATTAGTGAGTTGGAAAAAGAAAATAGCTCTCTAAAAAATAAAATTGGTGAAATGGAAAAAAAATCCATAGAACAAAACAACTCACTTAAAAACTCAATTGGACAATTAGAAAAAGATATAAAAAAGTGAGTGAAGAAAATACTTCATTGAAAATCAGAATTGAACAAATGTAATTGAATGACTTGAGGAGACACCAAGAATCAATCAAGCAAAACCAAAAAAATTAAGCAATGGAAAAAATGTAAAATACCTCCTTGGGGAAACAACAGACCTGGAAAATAGATCTAGGAGAGACAATCTGAGAATTATTGGACTCCCTGAAAAATATGATGAAAAAGAAGAGTTTGGACATTATTTTCCAGGAAATTATCAAAGAGAACTGCCCAGAACTTATAGAAACAGAGGGTAAAATAGAAATTAGAAGAATTCATTGATCACCTACTGAAAGGGATCCTAAAATCAAAACTTCAAGAAATAGTGACCAAATTCCAGCCCTATCAGATGAAGGAAAAAATACTGCAAGCTGCTAGAAAAAAGGAATTCAAATATAGAGGAGCCACAATAAGGATTACTCAGTATCTAGCAATATCCACATTAAAGGATCAAAGGGCCAGAAATATGATATTCTGAAAGGCTAAGGAACTTGGTATATACCCCAAAATAACTATGCAGCCAAAATGAGCATTGTTTCCAGAGAAGTAGGACATTCAACAAAATTAGTGAATTTCATCTATTTTTTTTTATGAAAAAACTGGAACTAAACAAAATGTTTGACCTACAAATATAGAACTCAAGAAAAACCTAAAATGGTAAAAAGAAATCTTGGGAACTATATTTCTGCTATAAAGATGTATAAAGAACACATGTATATTTTGTTCTAGAAACTAGAGATGGAAAGGAAATTGTATCCAGAAAAGGGTAAAGTAGAGGTACTATGTCTTACTAAGAGTCAAAGGAAACCTATTATATCTGAGAGAAAGAATGGAGGGGGGTGAATATAGTGTGTATCTTACTGCCATCAGAATTGGCTTAAAGAGAAAAATATTAGACATATTCAATTTATGGTGAAACTTCTCCCAACTAATTGAAAAGTGGGAGGGGAAAAGTAAAAAGGGAAGGAATAAGCTAAGCAGAAGGGAATATGGAAACTGTGAGGGAAAGGAGTAAATAGGGGGAAGAATTCTAAGGTGAGGGGAGGGATACTAAAAAGGGAAGGCTGTGAGAAGCAAGTGGTGCTCACAAGTTTAATATTGGAGAGGGAGGAAGGGGGAAGGAAAGGAGAAAAGCATAAACAGAAGTTAACAAGATGGCAAGTAATAAAGAATTGGTCATTTTAATCATAAATGTAAATAGGGTAAACTCTCCCATAAAGAGGAAGCAGTTAGCAGAATGGATTAAAAGCCAGACGCTTACCATATGTTGTTTACAGGAAACAAACTTGAAGCAGGGCGATACATACAGAGTAAAAGTAAAAGGTTGGAGCAAAATCTACTATGCTTCAGGTGGAGTCAAAAAAGCAGGGATAGCCGTCCTCATCTCAGATCAAGCAAAAGCAAAAATTGATCTAATTAAAAGAGATAAGGAAGGGCACTATATCCTACTAAAGGATAGCATAGATAATGAAGCAATATCAATATTAAACATATATGCACCAAGTGGTATAGCATCTAAATTCTTAAAAGAAAAATTAAGAGAGCTGCAAGAAGAAATAGACAGCAAAAATATAATAGTGGGAGATCTCAACCTTGCCCTATCAGAATTAGATAAACCATACCACAAAATAAATAAGAAAGAAGTTGTAGAGGTACATAGAACACTAGAAAAATTAGATATGATAGATCTCTGGAGAAAACTAAATGGAAACAAAAAGGAGTACACTTTCTTCTCAGCAGTTCATGGAACCTATACAAAAATTGACCTTATAGTAGGCCATAAAAACCTAAAACTCAAATGCAGTAAGGCAGCAATAGTAAATGCATACTTTTCAGACCACAATGCAATGAAAAATTACATTCAATTAAAAAGCCAGGGGAAAAATAGACCAAAAAATAATTGGAAACTAACTAATTTCATACTAAAGAATGAGTGGGTGAAACAGCAAATCATAAACATAATTAATAATTTCACCCAAGAAAATGACAATAATGAGACATCATACCAAAATGTGTGGGATGCAGCCAAAGCAAACAAGTGCTAGACTCTTCCTTAACCACTATCACTCAGCAATCTTCTCTTTGGACATTGGAATTCTAAATTTATCACTTCATTCAGATTCTAGGACATATTATCAACCAATTACCAGAGTAACTTCTTTGTTTTATCAATGAGTTTGTTGTTTATCTCTTTCTAGTTCAACTCTTGCTCTCATATGAGGAGATTTCACCATACATGTTGATGTTCCCTCATATACTCTAATTTTCTGCTATTTCAATTTACTCAGATCCCATGGACTATTTCAAATACATAACAAAAATAGTGTTGCTCTTCTTACCATCTATCACAAATGTTCCAATTTTATGATCAAGAAATAGGAAATATATTTATATGTATTAATTTTAATTCCTCATCTCTCTATGCTTTGCCCCTTAACTCTACTTTTTTGTTCTAACCATGACTTCGTTTGTCTTATCTCAAGGAAAAGCCAAAAATATCATAGATAATTCATAGGTTAGAAAGTGCCAGGACCCAACTCATCCAAATTTGGTGGTTTAATGGTTCTTGGGCTTCTTTGGAAGTAGTCTAATGTCTAAGAAGAAGGTCTAATGTCTAAGAAGAAGTGTCACTATGCGCAAGCAGGGAGTAGATGCTGTATGGATTTCTTTTTGTCCAAAAATCTCAAAAAGTAGCAGAATATCTGAGGACAATCTAAATGGCCATACCTCTGTTCAATTCTAGAGAAATTTTTAAAGAGTCTTTTTCTATAGATGGCATAATAATATGTATTTGAAAGGGCAAATAAGTTCCACAGTAGATAGAAAGCTGGGGCTTGAGATTAGTAAGACTCATCTTCCCGAATTTAAGTCTAACTTAAAATATTTAAATAGCTGTGAGAATTTGGATCTCACTTAAGCCTGTTTACTTGATCCAAAAAAAAAAAAATGAGTTGGAGAAGGAAATGGCAAATCACTCTAGTGTTTTCCAATAAAACTCCAAAGAGCTGGAAATGATTAAATAACTACTATATGGATTTGAAATGTAGACAAAAAGTAAGCAGTTCTAACATGTGAGGAGCTTTTGCCATCATTATGAATCCTAAAATAAAGATTATCTCTATTAAACAACTGATTGTATATTGTTCACTTTTATCTATTTATTTCATGGAATTATTCCCCCCATCCAATTTAATGATGAGGCATAATGATGTATACATTGGATTAGTATTAATAGGCTTGGATTTTTCTCTCAGTTCCAATGTTCACTATTTGAATGGCGTTAAGTAAGTAAGTGATTTAATCCTACAGAGGTTCAGGTTTCATTTATATGAGAATGTTGGATTGAATAACCCATAACAACATTTTTAACTTTTAAATCCTATAAGCATATTGTGTATTTCTTTTTATTTCCTCTAATGCTTAGATAATGTTAGTCATGTAATAAGCACTCAACAATACCTATATTTCCTACACAGTATGATGAAAAAATATTGAATTGTAACAATGTAATGTGTAATAAAGTCTCCCTTTTGGTCTTTCCTGAAATTTCAGAATTGTTGGGAGAATAACAAATTCTAACTTGCTTTGACAACCTTGTCCAATCTATGATGAAATATTAATGAGTATGCACAAGTTCTGTCATTTTTCCAAGTCTTACACCTGTAACAGAGTTATATATATGGAAGCTGATGACTGATAGCTCATTAGAGCCTGGTGGATACTTTGATTAGAGACTTGGTCAAAAATCATCTGGGAGCCTTAAATCCATGAAAGCATTTTGTTTCTGTAGCATAAATAATTATGATGAACCCTGGATTATATACAAGCAGATCACAGTGATGAAATAAAATTCATTTTATCATACAAACCATAATGTTTTTACAATGAATACTTATGAAAAAGAAAAATAGTTTGGTTTAATAGAGTAACAATAACAAAAAAAAGGAATGCTGAAGAAAAAAGATTCAGATAATCAATGTTGTCATTAAAGTACTGTGTCTTAACTGATTCTCAATATTCTTAGCATAATAGGAATGATCATATTTATACTACATTATTATATAGAGTTGTTATAACTATCAAATAAAATAATTCATATGAAAAGTGTTTTAATGAATTCACAGTAGTCTGTAAATATAAGGATTTCAATTAATACAAATACAATTTCATATTTATAGTATTTTAAGTATATTAATTTGTGTTAAACATAAGAATTAGGCGTCTCATCCTCCATCAATACTATTATTGATTTAAGTAAGATTATGTGTTCTCTCCTTCTATAAGATATAATAAAAACCTCACCAATAGCCTCTATGGCAGTCAAGTGACTCAGTGACTAGATCCTGGGAGTCCAGAAGACAAATCCTATTACAGATGTTAGTTTTAGCTTTGTGACTATGGATGACTCGCTTAAATCACTTTCTCCCTTCCTTCATCTGTTAAATTGGAATAATAATAGCAAGTACCTTCCAGTTTATATTTTATATTGGATAATAAATCCATGTGTATGTATATGCTATCATTATTTTTATTTTAAAATATTCTAATGTTCTTCTTTGGCTTAATTAATGAGATACAATTCACTAATCTCAACAAGACAATCATTCTGATTTTAACAAAACACGTATAATTTATACAGTTCTTACTTTACATAAATTTCATTTTATGTAGAGAATTATGAAACGAATATGCATTTAAAAATGTTAACTTTGCTTTACATTGATGTATTCTTTTTCTCTGCTCTTGCCCCTTTACTGTACATAGCCTCCCACACCCTACAACCACCACCACACAAACACACACACACACACACACACACACACATACACACACACATAAACCTTCAAGTAAAAGCCAGAGAAAAGGTGCAGAGACCTCTTTCCCTGAATTTGGGACTTAGGTTGAAACATCTAGTGTAGTATTCCTGGTGGATTCATTTTCTTGGGGTCTCTGGAGCACCCTTTGTTTCAGTTCAGTAATCACCACAAGAGAAGCCAGGGTGTTAGATTCCAAATTCTTTATTAAGAAAAGTCTTCCAAAGTCTTGTCTCCTGATTAGAAGGGAAGCAATAAACTGGGAAAATATTTTTACAGTCAAAGGTTCTGATAAAGGTCTTATTTCCAAAATATATAGAGAATTAACTCTAATTTATAAAAAATCAAGCCATTCTCCAATTGAAAAATGGTCAAAGGATATGAACAGACAATTCTCAGATGAAGAAATTGAAACTATTTCTAGTCATATGAAAAGATGCTCCAAGTCATTATTAATCAGAGAAATGCAAATTAAGACAACTCTAAGATACCACTACACACCTGTCAGATTGGCTAAGATGACAGGAAAAAATAATGATGATTGTTGGAGGGGATGCGGGAAAACTGGGACATTGATGCATTGTTTGTGGAGTTGTGAACGAATCCAACCATTTTGGAGAGTAGTTTGGAACTATGCTCAAAAAGTTATCAAACTGTGCATACCCTTTGATCTAGCAGTGTTACTACTGGGATTATATCCCAAAGAGATCATAAAGAAGGGAAAGGGACCTGTAGTGAGAATGTTTGTGGCAGCCCTTTTGTAGTGCTAGAAACTGAAACTGAATGGATGTCCACAGTTGAGAATGGCTGAATAAATTGTGTATATGAAATTATGGAATATTACTGTTCTGTAAGAAATGACCAACAGGGTTATCAAACTGTGATACCCTTTGATCCAGCAGTGTTACTACTGGGATTATATCCCAAAGAGATTATAAAGAAGGGAAAGGGACCTGTATGTGCACGAATGTTTGTGGCAGCCCTTTTTGTAGTGGCTAGAAACTGGAAACTGAATGGATGTCCATCAGTTGGAGAATGGCTGAATAAATTGTGGTATATGAAAATTATGGAATATTACTGTTCTGTAAGAAATGACCAACAGGATGATTTCAGAAAGGCCTGGAGAGACTTACACGAACTGATGCTGAGTGAAATGAGCAGGACCAGGAGATCATTATATACTTCAACAACAATACTAGATGATGACCAGTTCTGATGGACCAGGCCATCCTCAGCAACGAGATCAACCAAATCATTTCTAATGGAGCAGTAATGAACTGAACTAGCTATACCCAGAAAAAGAACTCTGGGAGATGACTAAAAACCATTACATTGAATTCCCAGTCCCTATATTTATGCACACCTGCATCTTTGTTCCTTCACAAGCTAATTGTACAATAATTCAGAGTCTGATTCTTTTTGTACAGCAAAATAATGTTTTGGTCATGTATACTTATTGTGTATCTAAGTTATATTTTAATATATTTAACATCTACTGGTCATCCTGCCATTTAGGGGAGGGGGTGGGGGGGTAAGAGGTGAAAAATTGGAACAAGAGGTTTGGCAATTGTTAATGCTGTAAAGTTACCCATGCATATATCCTGTAAATAAAAGGCTATTAAATTAAAAAAAAAAAAAAAGTCTTGTCTCCTTTCCTAGGGCCTGGCTACTTTTCTTAAAGGCCTTCCCCAGTCTTGGTTTCAGTGGAGAAAATGCAGGAGCACCAACCTGTCACCACAGGGTGTGGGATGGGATGAATGAATCTGAGTTCAAGGGTTTGTGCTTCAGCCTCCAGTCTGCTTGTCTTCCCTGGCTCTGAATGAATCTGGCTGAGTCTCCCAGCTTATATGTTCCACACTGAGTATAAACCAATCATTATATCAGTAGGAAACCATTATTTGTTGTAAGATTAAATCAATAAGGCTGAATTTAGAGAACTATTAATCACCATGCTAAACTAGATAACTATTGTCTGTATCAATTCTACTGACTTAACACCTTGTAAGAATGCTTATTTCAGAGTTCTGGCCCATAACAATCTGGTTTCTAATGAAGAAATTTTTGTCCCTCTCAGTTCATCTGGCCTAATGTATGTCTTCCATCTGTCTGCCCTTGAGTATTGTATCTATTCAAATTAGACTTCCAATTCTTCCCCCTGTTTAGGTAAGTCATCCCTGTGACTGATTCTAACCAGGGACCCCATTTTTCCTGATACTCTTCTTTTTTTGTCTAAGACCCTCACTGTGTCTACCACTTTCTCCACAAATACTGGTACTCCCCATATCTGTGGGTAAATTTGCACTATATAAAAATCACTTTATAGAGTACTGTGGAGAATCTGCACTTGTGTAGAGCTAGAATTCTTTGTGTGTGAGTGTGTATGTGTTCATGTATGTATGTGTATAAACATATAGAGATTCCTTTGTGGGTCAGTATGTATATATGTATGCATATGTATATAGACTTCTTCCTACACCAAAATGAAATCCTCATCCTTTCATCTCTTTTTCTTCCCTAGCTTTGCCAGCCTTAGCAGCAAACAAAGTCGAATTATTCTCAAGTATAATTGCCCTTCTACCTGGTAAATCTGCAAATAAACGCAGGTATGTCTTTCCCTCATGCCATTAAATCATCACTTCCTTATTCTTCTCGGTTCCAAATTAAAAATAGCCACTCCCTTTAAGATTTCATCTTGTGTCATGGTTTCAAATTTCTTTACCATTCCTCTAAACGTCCTCTGGTTTCATTTTAGTTTACTGATTTCCCTCTTAATGAAAATATGATTCCCATAAGTATTTGACTAACACAGGTTGCTGGGACAATTTCCAATCTTTTGCATAACAATCAGGTTCTATTAATGCATTCTCAGACCATTAGCTTTTTATAGTCATCTCAATACCTTGCTGACTCAGATTCTGTTTACCACCCCTTGATTTTTCAAAAAGTATTGATAGTGGCTACAAGAAAATGTCTATGTGTTTTTTCCCAGTGTTCTGGGAAATCATGTATCGATATTTGGCTACTTCCAAACTTATGCATTCTTTTTATTCTCCTCACAATAGAATAAGAATTCTGCTTCAGGAAATCTGGGATCAGGTGGATAAGCTTCTGTCCTAGAAGCTTATAGTCCTCTAAATCACTTAACTTGCATAACTCCTCAACTCTCTTATTAATTCTCAAGGCTTTCCAGATGCATTTTATATTCTGCCTTCTTCAATTATTATATAAATTCCTTTAGATCTGAGACTATTTTTTGTAGGTAAATAGATATACATATTGATATCAATATATAGATATATCTATCTATATGTAGTTGTAAAGACACATATGTATGTACACAGATATGCAATTACACACACATATAAATGTATTTATATGTGTATATACATATATTCCTAAAGATATATGTTCACATATATATTTATGTGCATATGCATGCATATACATTGTACAATACATCTGCATATTGCATATTGATGGTATATATATATGTAGACAGAGAGTGCATGTTTTTATATATAGTTAAATGTGCAGATATATACACACATACAGCAATAGCTATTTATGTTTGTATGTGTGTGTTTGTATGTGTATAAATGTGTAAATGCTCAGCACTTTGTATAATATCTGATATGTAGTAATATTTTTCATACTAAAATAATTATCGATAAAAATAATTTAAACAATTCTATTAAATTATTAGTTAAAAAACTTTTTGATATTTAAGATAGTTTATTTTATTTTTTACTATGTTTCAAGTAGATGATAAAGTGGATAGATCACTGGGCTTAGAATGAAGAAGATTAATCTTCAGGAATTAAAATCTAGGCTTCAGATAATTATTAACTGTATGACCCAGCACAAATCATTTAACCACATTTTTCTCAATTTCCTCCTCTGTAAACCAACAGAAGCAGGAAATGGGCAAACCATTTCATGATCTCTGCTAAGAAAATTCATCAAAAAGGGGTTATAAAAAATAATATAGGACTGAGAGTGAAGCACAGTGATAACAACAACAATAGCAAAAGCAATAACAATAACAGTCCTTTACTAAAAAAGAGGGGGAAAAATAGATGATGAAATAATTCAGTAGTTATGTGAGTTATATTGGAATTACAAATATAATGGGATAGGACATAGCTTAGAAAAAGTGCATCACAGAGAAAGGACCAGTGAACCTAGAATCAATAGGGAATTTGGCTTCAAATGCCAGATCAGACATGCATTTTCTGTGACCAGGGTTAATAATTTTAATTTTTGAGCCTTAGTGTTTTCATTTTTAAAATGGAAATAATGATATGTGTATTGCTTACCTCAATTGTGAAGAGTTGTAAAGAAAATGCTCTATAAAATTTTAAGCTCTGTGAGAAAATCAAGGTACTTTTAGTTGTTTTTAGAGCATTTGGAATGTAACTTGACTATTTACTGGTTAAATTTCAGTTCAACTACCTCTTACAACTTGAAAAATCTATGTAAAGTAAGCACTTGTTGAGAGTTTAGAAGCCATTTCATTAAGGTGTGGTAAAAGGCTAAGTAAGAAATAAAATAGGCATTAGTTAATGTATTAGTTTATTACTTAGTATATTATACTATAGCAATATTAGTTAGACTACTGGCCAGCACCATATCATTACTTCAGGTACAAAGTGGATTCAATAGATCCTTCTTGTAAAAAGAATGAAAAGTTCCATTTAAATACAATCATATTTTAAACATAAATTATACATACACACACAGACACAAATAGTTTAATATAATGGACTGCTTAGTTGAAAGGAATTCTAGAAAAAATCCTAGGAAATACCTAAGAAAAGAATTATTTTTTAGATAAAGAACCTGAGGACTAGAGGAGGAAGTTGTTTATTCAAAATCACAAAATGTATTTGTGGGAGAGCAAGAACTAAAGTGAAGTCTAATGATTCACTGTCCACTAAATTGATCTCAGTTTTCATATATTTTAGTGCTGCTTTTATTTTCCTTATCTAATGGCCACTCCATTACCTTTAATGGGGTTTCTTGTAGAGTTATTGTCTCCTTGAGTTTTATATTAGCCTTCTCTTAATCTTTATTCATTTTGACAGTTTTTTTTCAAAGCATGCTCATTTTTATAATTAGTTTACTGTTCCCCTCAAACCATGCTGCCTAAATCTCTGAATTACCCCCATTTTGATATGTATGAGAGCATTGCTTGAGATGTTACAAAGGAGAAAATCCAGTAGAGTTTAAAAGTTAAGATATTCTCTACCAGTTATTATCCACAATGCTGTCTTTCTTCTATAGTTACTGAAGAAACTTCCACATGATATTTCAAAATAGTAGGCAGCCATTCTCCAAGATATAAATAGCAAGTACACATGCAGTATCTGCTACCCAGAACCACATCATTCACTAGGAGGGCTTGATATTATGATTTCTTTATGGAGGGGTACCCTAAGTAAGGTGTTTTTCTTTGGGAAGTCAGAGAATTGGTGAGTGAATTCATAAGTAAATCAATTGAGGTGTCTTGCAGAATCAATGTAGTATTGATTTTCTTACTGGATTAGAGCTAGAAGTAGTAAGGGTAATTTTAAAAGTATGGACAGGAGAAGGGAGAAAAGGTATGTGCACTGAGATGATGCATAATGAGAATAAATGCACAGAAATTGATACTTAAATCGGCCAAGAACCAAGATCCAGAGCATGGAAATAGCTTTTATTTTGTTGCCAACTGATGCATCAATAAAGACAATATGCCAAAAACCTATTATGTTAGTCAACAAATACTTATTCAGTACTGAATATGTGCCAAGTTTTGTACTAAGTAAGTTCTGAGGATAAAAAGAAAGGGTAATAATAAAATCTCTGCCCTCAAGGACCTCATATTTTAACATAAGAGAACAATATGCAAACATCTGTGTGTGTGTGTGTGTGTGTGTGTGTGTGTGTGTGTGTGTAGAGAGAGGGAACGAGAAAATATACATCCCCATAGATAAATAGATAGGTAGGTAGATGATAGATTAGAATTAGTTTGAGGTACACACGGATAGGGATTTACAAATGGATGGATGGATGATGTAAATGGGAGGTAATCTCAGTGGATAGAATAAAGAAATGCCTCTTGGAACCCACTATGTATTGTTCTTTGGTTGGAAACTATTTCCTATAATTTATTAAGTATTATGAGGTAGAACAGTTAAGTCAATATGAAAATTGCAAATTGCTTTCTATGAAGTTTTTTTTAACATTTTAATTTATTTTTTATTATTTTGACATTTTTTCTTTTTAAATTTTGAGTTTCAAATTCTCTCTGTGTGTGTCCCACATCTTTCACTACTGATTGAGAAGTCAAGCAACATGATATAATTATATATATATATATATATGAAATCATGCAAAACACATTTTTGCAATAGCCCTATTTAAAAAGGAAAAAGAAAAAGATAGTGAGAATATTATACTCATTTGGTTCTCAAAGCTCATCAGATCTCTACAATCCATTTTTCCAACTTAAGTCCCTTGGAATTGTCTTAAATCATTTTATAGATCAGAGTAGCTAACTCTCACAATTTATCATTATAACATTCTATTCCCATACACAATGGTTTCCTGGTTCTTCTAACTTCACATTGCATCATTCTACATAAGTTTTGGCATTTTTCTCTCTGAAGTAATTCCTTTCATCATCTTTTATAGCACAATTTACTCTTTCATAATCATTGTTCAGCCATCTCCAAATTGACACCAGAAGAGCAGCTATAAATACTTTTGTAGATATAAGTCCTTTTCCATTTCCTTTATTCTATTTATGATTTAAGAAAAAAAAAAACTAATAGTAGTATTTGTGGGTTGAAGGGTATATATAGTTTGATATTTCTTTGAGTACAATTCTAACATTTTCTCCAAAGGTTGGACCATTCCATCAACAGTATATTAGTGCACCTACTTTTCCTTCATGTTTTCCCTGATTTGTTATTTCTGATGGCTGTGAGGTAGCACTTCATACTTTAAATTTGATTTTCTCTAATCAGTTGTGATTAAAATGATTTTAGGTGACTAACTTTTGATGATTTATCAATTATGAAATGTTTTATTTTTATAAATTTGAATTAATTCTATACTCAGCATATATTTGAGAACTTTCTATAAAATGTTTGTGTTACTTTATTGTCCATAATACTTTCCCCAATTATCTCTTTTATTTAGGTCTATTTTCTTTTGTTTGCTTTATCTGAGAACATGATATCCACCTCTCATTTTTTACTTAAACTGAAGGCATGTTAGATTTTGCACAAAATTTCAATTATAACTTTATCTTTCTTTTTAAAGTTTCTCTTTTATAAACAACTTATTTTTGAATTTTCATTTCTAATCTATCCTGTTTCCATTTGATGGACAAGTTCATCTTTTCACTTTCACAATTATGTTTAGTAACTATGTATTTTTTTTTCTTCCACCATATTTTCTTATGTTTTTTTAATGTCTCTTTTTATCTTATTCTTTCTCAAAAGTGAAATTTGCATTTGACCACCACCCTTAATACATTCTCCCTTTAATCATCCTTTGTTTTTTTTTTTAACCCTGTGCCTTTACTTGTTATTTGCTTACTGGATAAATTACATTTTTATACAGAACCAAGTATGTACACACAGACAAACACATGCATTTTTTCCTACACATACACACGCTCACATGAAATTTTCTGCATATATATGTATTTGTGAGAAAGCACATATGTATATATGCACACATGCACATTTACATATGATTTTACACATAAATATATGTTCGTTTTGTGTGTATATATATATGCATATAAACATACATATGCATTTTCACACATATATGCAACAAAGAGAGAAAGAGATATACAGAAATATACAACTACCAGTATAGACCAAGTATAGCTATATCCAATACCAGTAAAAGATCCCCTGTAATCTTTTTCTGAAGTTTTATGAATCACTGACTCTGGCCTGAGAACCCTTGAAGCTGCTTCTACTACAAAGTGCCTCCATCCTGGTGTCTCAGATTTTTGTTAACCTCTTAAGGTTTCTAAGGTAGGCAAATTGTCTTACTCTAACTGTTTGTCAGCTCTTCCATGGCAAAAATTTGATCTGAGATGTTAATTTAAAGTAATTTGGAAAATGGGTGAGTAGTCAGAAAGCTCCTTGAGCTCACCCAGTTTCCATCAAAAAACACACGAAACCATGCCTCTATACAAAGTCTGATAGAATTAAACCACTCTCCAGGTAAAGATAGATATACTGAAAAAACTTTAAGGTCAGTCTCACTGTGGTGAGAAGAATGTTCAACCCAGGTCAGATAAACTCAGGAAAACCCAGTGGTAGGATTTTAATCACAGAAAATCAGCATTTAAGACCCTCAGTCCTGTCTCAGTAGAGAAGCAAATCAGTGGAGCAGATTCCAGTTCCAGCTCAGAGGGCAAACTTTGGGAAATCAAGCTGTTTCCTGAAGAGCACAGGCAAACCTATTCCTACAAAAACAAGTGTTCCTTGTGCTCAAAGTCAAGACTCAGAGCTGCATGGGAAGCATGGAATAGCTTCCCCTTTATTCCAGAATCAGAGTTCTACTTTAAAAGTTGAAAAAAGGAAGAAGTACCAAAAGAAAAAGATAGAATATGAGCAAGAGACAGAAAAAAACCTTGACCATTATTCTGACAGAGCATAATAAAACACAAACTAAGATGAGGAGAGAATGTCCAGAGGAAATCTCAAAGAATGGTATAAATTGATCTCAAGTCCAAAGAGGCTTCCTGGAAGAGCTCATAAAAGACTTTAAAAGGAAAATAAAAGAGATAGAAGAAAAAATAAGAAAGAAAATTAGAGTATGCACGAGAAGGTCAACAGCTTGCAAAAGGAAAGAAAAAAATTGTCTGATGAAAACAACTCCTCAAACAATAGAATTAATCAAATGGAAAAAGAGATACAAAACCTAACTGAAGAAAATCACACATTAAAAACTAGAATAGGGCAAATGGAAGCTAAGTCTCTCTTTGTGAGACAGCAAGAATCAGTCATAAAAACTAAAAAGAATGAAAAAAATGCAAGAAAATGTGAAAGACCTCACTGAAAAACCAACTGACCCAGATAGTAGATCCAGAAGAGACAATTTAAAAATTATAGGCCTACCTGATGTCCATGACCAAAAAACAAAATAACAAAAAAACAGCTTTGATAGCATTCTAAAAGAGAACATTAAGGGAAATTGCCCAAATATTCTAGAAACAAAGGTAGAAATACTGATTGAACGAATCCATCAATCATCTTTGGAAAGAGATCTTGCAATTAAAACCCTAAGAAATATTGTTTTGAAACTGCAAAACTAGAACCTCAAGGAAAAAAATATTTCAAGGTGCCAGACAAAAACAATTCAAATATCAAGGAACAACAGCTAGGATTACTCAGGATCTGACAGCTATTAAAATAAAGAATTGGGGAACTTGGAATATCATATTCCAGAAGGCAAAGGATGTGGGTTTACAACCAAGACTTAACTACCTAGCAAGATTCAGCATTATCTTTCAGGGGAGGCAATGGAGCTTCAATGAAATAAGACTTTCAATCATTTCTATTGAAAAAAACAGAACTAAACAAAAAATAAAAAAATAAAATAAAATAATCCACAAATACAAGACTCAAGACAAGCATAGAAAGGTAAATGGGAAAAATACATATTATTCAACAGTTAAACGGTTTCCATTCCTAGATGGGAAAATGATATTTGTAACTCTTGAAACTGTATTGTAATGCCAGAGAAACTGAGCAAGATAGACATTAGACAACAATTTAATAGTTTATTAAATGGAGAGATTTACTGGGACCAAATGGATGCATGTTTGGTCCCAGGGCTGAATGAGATTATCGTCTCCAAGAATCCAGCTGTGAATGTCAAATACAAGATTCTTTTATAGGGTTGCAAGACCAAAGATATAATGGAGGAGATACCTGGATGGGGATGACCTAATGGGGGGAGTAACCTAGGATGACATAATGGAGGGAGGTACTGGAGAGGCTCCTGATATGCTAATGATGTCTAAAATGGATAAAGACTTCTATCTCATCAAACATTTAGAGGGAATAAGTATAGCCTAAGGTCTAAGATATAAGACCTTTATCTTATCAAACATTAAGAGAGAATGGTTATAACCTGAGGCAGAGTAACTAAACAGGACAATTAGGGAAACTGGGTCAGGACATTAAAAGATAACTTTGGTACAACATTCTACAGTTTCTCTCTTCTAACTATTCAAATCTTTCAATTACTTTCCTCTAGAAGTTCTTAGCACAATAATTTTGTCTTTTTTTTTATTTAATAGCTTTTTATTTACAGGTTATATGCATGGGTAACTTTACAGCATTAACAATTGCCAAACCTCTTGTGCCAATTTTTCACTTCTTACCCCCCACCCCCTCCCCCAGATGGCAGGATGACCAGTAGATGTTAAATATATTAAAATATAAATTAGATACACAATAAGTATACATGACCAAACTGTTATTTTGCTATACAAAAAGAATCAGACTCTGAAATATTGTACAATTAGCTTGTGAAGGAAATCAAAAATGCAGGTGGGCATAAATATAGGGATTGGGAGTTCAATGTAATGGTTTTTAGTCATCACCCAGAGTACTTTCTCTAGGCATAGCTGGTTCAGTTCATTACTTCTCCATTGGAAATGATTTGGTTGATCTCCTTGCTTAGGATGGCCAGGTCCATTAGAACTGGTCATCATATAGTATTGTTGTTGAAGTATATGATGATCTCCTGGTCCTGCTCATTTCACTCAGCATCAGTTCGTGTAAGTCTCTCCAGGCCTTTCTGAAATCATCCTGTTGGTCATTTCTTACAGAACAATAATATTCCATAATATTCATATACCACAATTTATTCAGCCATTCTCCAACTGATGGGCATCCATTCGGTTTCCAGTTTCTAGCCACTACAAAGAGGGCTGCCACAAACATTCAGCACCATAATTTTGACCAACCCTATGTGAAGTAAATAGCCAAATAAAAATAAAAATAAAGCTAAAGGACTTATGGCAAGGTCAAGTCTCTTCTTGATAACGCTAGAGTTAATCAGCAATACACAAAGCTCCTAATTGCAATTATGTCAGGTCCTCTGCAGTTGGGGAGTTATGGACAATTCACTGTGAGTTAGGTCTGTGGTCATTTGTGCATGACTTAGCCTCTACTTACAGAGCAGCAGAACTCAATACAGTTGTGCTGTCTATTCAGAGGGGCAACCCGCACCAGGAGAGAAGTGTGAGGCTTGAGGTTGCTCCACCTGTCCCTGCCCAGAGGAACAAACAGGGCTGAAGAAAGGATCAGATTTCTGAGCAGATTATGCAGTTAGACCAAGACAGGCAAACCCCAAACTTTTAGAGGCCTGATACCAAACTGCAAGGTCTTTTTAAGTACACTAAAATACTAATTAAGGACCTGGGGTAATAGGAGTGGAGAAACAGATCAGAGAGATTGCCACTTCCAGGACAGGGATCCAATTTCTGGTTGTTTCTAAAAGATAATCCCAAAAACTTAGTCTGCCAGGGCAATTCAACAGAATAAATGGTTCCAAGGTTATAGCATAACCAGCAAATCATAGTTCAATAAATTTAAGCAAGGAGTAAAAATATTAAAAGGACTGTTAAAGGATTTCCAATTAAATCTAAACTAGTAAGATAGGGGGTAGGGCAAAAGTGCCTAAGAAAATACACCAGTTTCCCCAATTTCCTATTTCTTCCTCTTTTTTTTTTTCTTACAGAAAGGAATTATCAAATAACCATCCCACATATAAATGACATATATATATATATATATATATATATATATATATACACACACACATACATACACATATACATAACAGACTAAAAATCCCTCAAACATAACAGCAAAGTTAAACAAGTTTAACAATTTCTATCCCGTCTTAAAAACAGTAATACAGTTAAAATTCTAATAATTCAGCCACTTTCTCACCCCCCATCAGTCCAAATTACATCAGGAGCAGGGGCAATGGTTTTCTTAAAAGCTGCTTTCTGCTGAAGATGGGCAGAGATGCTCAGTCCAGGGAGGGATGGGTGTGGTGTGGCCTGCTGACAATCAAAGCTTGATCTAGGTCCCAGAAGCAAGTCAATATATCTGTAATTTGACCAAATCTAGAAACCAAAACAAATCTAATAAAGAAAAGTTAGAACACTCTGAGATAGAAAATTGGTCCACAAGGACTGCTACAAGATGTGGCCTCTCATTAGTTATAAACCTTTAAAAAAAAAAAAAACTTGAATATCCAGACACAATATCTAGTAACAGATAGATGACCAGACTAAATACTTATTTGCTCAAGTATGAGGTATAATGATTACAGATAACTAGATTGAAAACAGCAAGGTATGACATTGTTGAATTGCATTAATAGTTTCTTATTGACCATTGCTCTGATTATCAAAATCAGTTACAGGAGGAAACAATGCAGTGACATATTAACTAGAAACCAAGAAATTTTACCTCCAATAACAAATGCCATTAACCAAAGTTTCGGAAATCCTAAACAGATATGTACCATAACCTTATATTTATACAAATCAATTTGCTTCTTTTGGACAAGAACTACATGGCTTCAATTTGAGAGAAAATGGGTGGAACAGATTAGAGGAAAGAAGGGAGAGAGATGAACATTATCTGATGCTTGATTTAATCAGTTTTGGCTCTAGGAGGGAATAACTTAAGCATTCAATAGAGTATAGAACATTAATGCTAAAAAGAAGTAGGAAGAGAAAGAGGGAAAAAAGGGAGGGGCAGGATAGAAGGCAAGGAAGAGACTTTAGGGGGAAAATAATAGAAAGAGGAAAGAGTTGATAAAATATAATGTAGTGGGTGTAGTAGGCTCAAAAAATTACAAAGAGAAAGAGTAAGAGGTGATAAGAGATAAGGTAGTGGGTGGAATGTGTAAAATAAAATCACATGACTGAGGACAGGGTAGAAAGAGTTCAAATGATATAAGCAATCCCTTATACAGGGGAATAAATAGGATGGAAGAAAATACAGAATTGCTAATCATAACTGTGAATGTGAATTGGATGAACTCTCCCTTTAAACAGAAGTGAATAGCAGAGTGGATTAAAAACCAGAATCCTATATGTTGTTTACAAGAATGACATTCCACACAAACATATACAGAGTAAAGGTAAAAGGCTGGAACAGAACTGATTATGCTTCAGCTGAAGTTAAAAAAAAAAAAAAAAAAGCAGAGTTAGCAATACTGATGTCAGATAAAGCAAAAGTAAAACTAGATCATGTTAAAAGAGATAAGGTAGGAAAGTACATCTTGATAAAGGGTACCATAAAAAATGAATTAGTGATGATACTGAATGTCTATGCATCAAGTAGTAGAGCAGGCAAATTCCTAGAGAAGATTTTAAGCCAGTAATAGGAAGAAATAGACAGGAAAACTATTGTAGTGGGGGACAAGAATCTTCTCTTCTCAGAATCAGACAAATCTAATTGAAAAATAAACAAGAAAGGAACTAGAGAGATTAACAGAATCCTAGAAATCCTAGATGTGATAAACCTCTGGAGAAAATTGAATAAGGACAAATAGGAATGCTCTTTTTTTTTCCTCAGCTATAAATGGCACCTACACAAAAAGTGACCATATATTGGGGCTTAAAAACTTATAACTAAATGCAGAAAGGCAGAAAGAGTAAATATTTATTTTTAAGACCACAATGCAATAAAACATTATGCTCAAAAAAGGGCCAGGGAAAGAGAGACTAAAAGACAAAAGGGAATTAAATTATTTAATTCTAAAGAATGAGTGGGTCAAACAACAAATACAGAAACAATTCGTAATTTCATTCAAGAGAATTAAAATAATGAGACAACATACAAAACTTATAGAAAGCAAACATAGCAGTTTTTAGGGAAATATATATATATATCTTTATAGTTAAATGAATTAAAATAGAGAAAGAGGAGATGAATGAATTAGACATGTAAGTAAAAATCTAGAAAAAGAACAAATTAAAAACGTGTAATTAAATACCAAATTAGAAATTCTGAAGCTCAAAGGAGAGAATAATAAACTAGAAACTAAAAAAACTATTGAACTAATAAATAAAATTAAGATTTTTTTTCATGAAAAAACAACAAAATAGAAAACCTTTGGTTAATTTGATCAGAAAAAGAAAAGAAAAAAAAAAAATCACCAGCATCAAAAATGAAAAGAGTAAACTTACTACCAATGAAAAAGAAATTAAAGCAATAATTAGGAGCTATTTTGTCCAACTTTATGGTAAAAAGTCTGACAATCTAACTGAAATGGATAAACATTTACAAAAATATAAACTCCTCAGATTAAAAGAAGAGGAAATAAAATATGTAAATAATCCCATTTTAGGGGGAAAAAACCCCTGAACTAGTCATTAATAAGCTCCCTAAGGAAAAAAAAAAAAAAAACTCCAGGGCTAGATAAATTCACAAATTAATTCTACAAAATATTTAAAGAATAATTAATTCCAATACTATGTTAACTATTTGGAAAATAGCTAAAGAAAACTAGGTAAAGTCCTGACAAATTCCTTCTATGTCACAAATACAGTGCTAACACCTAAACAAGGAAGAGCAAAAACAGAGAAATAAAATTGTAGACCGAAATCCCTAAATGAATCCCTAATGAATATTGATGCAAACATTTAAAACAAAATATCAGCAAAGAGATTACAGCAATTTTTCAGCAAGATAATACACATGACGAAGTGGGATTTATACTAGGAATGCAGGATTGTTTCAATATCAGGAAAACTATTACTATCATCAACCATATCAATAACAAAACCAACAGAAATCATATGATAATCTCAGATTCAGAAAAATCTTTTGACAAAATACAGCACCCATTCCTATTAAAAACACTAGAGAGCATAGGAATAAAGGAAAATTTACTTAAAATAATAAGCAGTATCTAACTCTAACCTATAGCAAGCATTATCTGTAATGAAGAAAAGCTGGACATAATTCCAATAAGATAGGGGTAAAACAAAGATGCCCTTTATTACCATTATTATTCAATATTGTATTAGAAGTACTAGCTTTAGCAAAAAGAAACAAAAAAGAAATTAAAAGAATTAGAATAGACAATGAGGAAATAAAACTACCACAATGAAGATGATATGAAGATATGCAGAGAGAATCCCAGAAAACCACCCAAAACCTATTGGCAATAATTCACAGCTTTAGCAAAGTTGCAGGATATAAATGAACCTACATATATCATCAGTATTTCTGTATGTTAAGGAAAAAACCCTTCAGCAAGAGATAGAAAGAAAATACAATTTAAAATAACTGTAGACAAAATAAAATATGTGGGGGTATATCTTCGAAAAAAAACCCAAGAAGTATATTGTAACTCCCCAGGCAAACCCACCTGCTTAGTTTGAAGGACTTCAGGTCATTCTGACCTGGCACTGAATCCTCCTAAGAGCCAGCCAGCAGACCGGCAAAGGATGAGAAAGTTTGGGAACAGACAAGTTGGAATGGAATGTTAAACAGGATGGATAAAGGAAGAGCCCATTTCTCTGAAAATGTTAAAGTTTCTCCTAGAATCCTCCATTCACACCATTCCTTCATATTCTGACTGATTTATCTTTTTGTTTTCCTTTTGCAACTTTGTATTTTTAGAGCTTATATTGAGAGTGTTTAGCCATAATAAACATCTCGATCACAAACACTTGGTGTTTCTCTTTCTTTTCTTGCTTTCATGGTCTCTGTGAGAGCCAATACAGTTGGTCTATCCTTGGCATTTCACAGACTGGTACCCAAACAGGGACATCTGAAAGACCTCTGAGGATCCAGACACTTGTCAATTCCCTGGAGACCACCCCTGGCCAGGGCTTCATTTGGCAAACACATAGCGAGGAATAAAGAGTGAGTTAAATCTGCATTTTCTGTCTTTTTCATTTATTTTTATTTTTAGTTTATATAATGGGACAAGCACTAGTTAAACAGCCTTGTAGAGAAGCACATAAAAAAATTAAAGTCCTTATTAGAAAAAAGGGCCTCATTATTACTTTAAAGCAAATTACAGAATTTCTTGACATGATAGAAAAAACATTCCCATGGTTTCCCTCTGAGGGAACCTTAGATTTGTCCCAATGAAGAGCAGTGGGGAAGCAACTGACCAAACATTACAATAAAGTGGGGCTAGATAATTTCCCCCTTCACTATTTCCAACATATATTTTAAAATTATGCATGACTGATCCTATTTGGTTCTGAGAGATCAGGTATTTCTTGTCTCAAACCCAAATTAACTCTGATAAATTGCCTTAAAATGAAGGCTAATGAAGCTAAAATCCAGACATATTTTGATGAATTGCCCACTTTATATGTCAAAGAGGAGCCTCCTAACCCTGCCCCCAGAACAAAAGTAGCAACAGTTTCCCACTTCTGCTTTGAGGCAAGAGCAGCAGCAGGAAAAGTAGCATCCTATTAGACCCCTGCAAAATCTGTTACAGATTCATTCAGGGGAAGATTCTCTCCCAATGGATGGATGCTCACTTTGAAATTTCCCTGTCATTCAAGTCCCAGATCCAAATAACCCATGACAGGCTGGGTGAGATTACACCCTACTGAAAAGGTGTATTTGAATCTAAAGAGAGCAGAGTATTTAAGGCTAATTGCCTACTCAGTGAGAGACAATGATCCTATATGATATGGTAATGTAATAGCTCTCCTTGTGATTGGCTCTTGCTGAATGTGTTGTGATGAGGTAATCAGAGGCAAGAATTGGAGGGCTGAGAGAGGGTCAGACTCTCTGTACCGCAGTACACAGAGGAGGGAAGACTTCAAGCTTCAGACTCCAGAGTCCAGGATTCATCTTTATTTATTTATTTATCTTCAAAAAATTATTTATTTATTTATTTGTTTTGTTATTGTTGTTGTTGTTGAGGCAATTGGGGTCAAGTGACTTACCAAGGGTCACATAGCTAGGAAGTCAGAATTCATCTTTAATGAGCCTCTTGGCAGCTTGCCTGCCTCCTTCACTTCTCCTTCTAAAGACCAAGGACTTTGATCCTGACTCTGACTGATCCTGAGGACCTACAGAGAGCTAGTGTGAACATTATACCTCTTTGCCTATGAATGCCCTTAAAGAGTTAAAGGTTGCATCCAAGAACTAGGACCTACATCTTCTTATGTTAGGAGTCTTTTGGAACAGATTCAGCACTCTGTCTTGCCTCCACATGATTGGCACACTATTGCTTGTATTTGCTTGGACCCAGAGGATTATCTAACTTGGTCCATAGCTTTTGGGGAAAAGTGTAGGTTTCAGGCAGTGGATAGTCAGGCCCATAATGCTAACATAACTTAGGAGCAACTAGCATGGACAGGTCAGTACAGTGAATTAGGAAGACAGTTGTTTTATACTACGCAAGCATAACAGCACATTGCTACTTGTTCCTTAAGGGTTTGGCAAAAGCTTTCTTCTGCAAAAGATAGGAGTGTGTCCTTTACACAGATCAAACAAGGACTCACTAAACCTTTAAGTGATTTTCTTGACTTATGACAGCTGTAACCAGAACTATAGGAGAAGGGAAATCAGCTGATATCATTGTTCAACAATTGGTTAGGAAAAATTGTAACAAAGATTACAATAAATTCCTATTGGGTGAATCCCCAGACGTCTTTTGAGGAAATGATTGAGCGTTGTTTATCCATGGGTACTTAGATATTTTATGTTGATCTGTTGTCAGAAGCTGTAGCAGCTATGTCGGGGCCTAGACGTAATTATTTTAAATTAAATTTCCAGGACACTTTTGTGCAGCTTGCCCACTGGATGGAGGCAAAAGACAGTAAAAAAGTCAGCCTTCAACACCGTGTTCCAAGTATAAGAAGGGATTTCACTGGGCTTTGGAATGCAGGTCAGGAAACCAGCCAAGGGACCAGATCCCCAGGTCCCCCTAACAAAACATGGGGATGGTGCTCCTCTTATCTGCTAACACTTTACCAGCAGTATACTTAACAGTGACTGAAAGAGCAGGCACAAAAGCCTTAACTTTTAAAGATACCCAAGATAAAGTCATATTCACTATGGCATCAGTTCTACTTTTTGTGCCCAATCCTGCCCATGTCAGATCTCTTTCTACTTCCCAGATTAGTACAGTAGAAAACCTGGTTCCCCCTCTGTCTACCCTTGGCATTACTGTGGGCACAAAGGATGTGGCCTTTAAAGGCTACATTTTGCATCCCATTCTCTGGGGTCCTAAAGAAATATCAAAAAAAGTGGATGTCATTAATCCTACCAACAGAGCCATGCATTTTCAGGCCTATGGCCTTATTTTCTATGCGAAAGAACCACTTAGTTTCAAGAAATCTGATACTGAAGCATTAGATACAGAATTCTCCCATGTTTATTGGTCTAAAGTGATATCTTCATCTTCCTGGCCTATGTTGACAATTAACATCCATAGAAAAATGTTTGAGGGCCTTTTAGACACAGGTGCAGACAAAACAGTGTTGTCATCTTTGTTTTGGTCTGCAGAATGGTCCCCTCAATCAGCTGATAATACCTTGGTGGGGATTGGTGCAGCTGCAGCACCCACGTTAATACTCACCCCTTAATGTGGGTGTATAATAGGCAGCAAGGGGAAATCAGACTTTATATTATTGACCACTTGCCTGCTAATCTCTGGAATAGGAACATGTTCAGCCAACTGGGGATTCACCTTACCACAGAGGCTATTTCTCAGGGATCAGCATACAGCCTGCTCCTGTTCCAAATAGATGGCATAAATTATGGCCACTCTTCATTCAGTGTCTCATCCTTTTGACCCAGTTGTTTGAGTTACCTTATCTCTTTTCCCCATTCCTGAGTAGCTTGCCTTACTTCACCAGGGTGATTCTATTTTAGAAAGTTTTTTTCCTCCTATCCAGCCTCATTGTGTGATTTTGCCTTAAACCTCTTTGGCAGGACGCCTCCTGCAAACAGCAAATCAAAGAACTATTTGTTTTAGCTTCCATGCCAGACACTATTGCTACTATGTGTACTAAAAGCCAGTTGGAGACCCTCCTTTCACAGTGAGTGAATGACAAGTGCTTCTTGCCTACTCTGTTTCTTTCATATCGCTGTCTCACTCCACACTATTGAATGTGTCCACTATTTCTTGTTGGCCTTAGTCTTTCTCCTTTTTCACCCGTTCTTCACTCATACACAGACACCACAAAGAGCTATAAAGCTCCCTTCTTTCTCCCTGATTTGTCTCATTCCTTTGTGTTTACCATACTCTTTATGTCTACCCAGGGTAAGGAACTCTGCAGTTTTTCAGCCACTGACTTACATTGCTGGCTCTTTAAATATCATCTCTGACAATTCATATGCAGTTAGAGATGGCTATCCTCTGCAGAAGCTCTAATGATATGTTTTAATTGTTTTCAGATCCTCAAGCTTTAAAACACTCTTAGTCCTCACCATTTTAGATTGCTTACCTTAGCTCTCACACTAAGCTCCCTGCCCAATGCTTAATCTTACTCCATTGCTGATTCTCTTCTCCTACCTAGGTGCCCTCCAGGAAGGCCAAGATTTGCACAATCAAACTTACATCTCTCAGCTAAATCACATTCCTGTTTGTTTCATCTTAAGAGAAAGCAAGTTGGACAGATCACATAAAGCTGTCCTGCTTGCCTTCCATTCTCCCCACCTCCTCTCCCTATCTCTTTTAATCCCCCCAGGATCATTTCCCTAAAGATCTCTGGCAGAGAGACTTTAGTCATTGTTTCAATGTTTGGCCGTCTTCGTTATGTTCATGTCTCTATAGACACTTATTCTTCTTTCACTTTTGCCTCTTCACGCAGTTCTGAGAACACTGCAGTGGTCAAAGCTCATTTTCTCCTTGCATTTGCCACCTTGGGTGTCCCAGCTTCTCTTAAAACAGACAATGCACATGCTTCTGCTTTTTGCAGATTTTGTGCCTCCTTCCCTATTCATCATCTCACACATATTCCTCATAACCCCCAGAGTCAGGTAATTGTCAAGTGCTAGCACTGGAACACCAAAGCCTATCTCAATTAACAGAAAGGACGAGTTGATGGCCATGTGCAATCCCTCTTCCCAGCATCACAATTAGTACAGGTATTATTCACTTTGAATTTCTTGATTCTTGACTCAGACAGCATTTTTCCAGCTGAGTGTTTTTTTTCTTCACCTACTCCAACAGGTCCCTGAGCACTTCACCTGCCATCATGATTGGTCCCCACCATTAGCCTCATGTGTGGAAAGATCTGGCTACAGGGCAGTGGACCAACCCACTGTGGAAAGATGGCGGAAGGGATTTATTCTTCTCATTACAGATTCTGGGTACAAGATAACCATACCTTGGAGAACAGTATGGCCCATTGAGAGTAGGTGAGAAACCACCATGAAGATCTTGCTGTGCCTGCTTGTTCTGCTATCACCAGAGCATGAGTACATGGATGGGTCTTGTGGGATGTCCCACATGGTTCTCACTGGTGACCTGAGAAGATCCACCTTTTCCCTAAAAGGATGACATTCCTTGAGACCACTCATGTTATGGATGTGCTATTACCCCCACACTATAAAATAGTTGCCTCATGAGAATGTCATGTTACATTTTAATTATACAGGGATTTCAGCCTGTCTCCCCATTTGTTTACACAGGGGGAGTGGGGGTGTGTGAGCGCAGATAAAAGATGTCATTGTTCCCAGCAGGGAATGTACCTGTATACAATAGATAACTTTCTCTAAATATAGCCCTTACTTATGCTACACAGATTGTTAAACAATCTGAAATATCTATTATTGGCCCCACCCTTCCCTTCTATTACAATGAAACTGATGTGAGTCCTTTGATTCCTGCCTTTGAATTTCTTCCTCTAACTCATTACTGTACCAATCATTTGTATGCTACCTTTATTTGGAATTTGCTATATTTTATTATTCATATTTCCATATTTGTACCCAAAGTGACCTCCTAGAAATCAGATCCCAAAGACCCTCATCCCATCTTTATGAAACCAGTCTTTAGCAGCCCTTTGGAAATTGAGCATCCTTCTCTGTGGATATTATTATTGACTTTAATGACATCCATTAACATTTCCTATTTCTTCCATTTGACATATAATCCATCAAAACCAACTGTAGAATCCATGTCTCTTGTAGTGTGCACAATGTCAAACTATGCCTTCTTACTTGGTCCCTCACAATCTCACTATGATCCCAGTATTAATGACCAAGGACTGGGGAATGTAATCTGTATGGATTGTACGCTTTTACAATATCTTAAGGAATGTATACCATATCTTTTGCAATATTTTATCTTATGGAATGTGTAGCAAAGCTCAAGCATTGTGGTCTGGAAAGCAGATTCATGTCTTTGTTGTTACCCATAATCTTTCTGCTATCCTCCCTGTTGTTGCCCCACAATGGTATGATTCCCCCTGCTCAAGAAGCTCTGTATTATCTTCAAATAGAAGATAATAGAAAAAAATGATATATTTCATATATCATTTTAGGTGTAATGTTTCTAGCAGGTCTTATTGCTTCTGCAACCTCCATTGCTGTTTCTGTACAAGCTGTTCGTGAAAACCAAGCAGACAGCTCAATTTGTAACCAGTCTACAGCCAGATATAACCCTTGCTTTGCAAAAAAAAAGAAACTCTTAACCAGATTTTGTTACAACTTATTACTGAAGTAAAGGATACTTTGTTAGTCTTAGGAGATCATGTCGATTATTTAGAACAACAGCTTACATTGAAATGTGATTATAGATTTCACCCTTTGTGTGTTACTGCTGTAAAGGTTAATGAATCTGATTATTCTTGGGATCAGTTAAGAACCCATTTGTTTGGTATATTCCAGTCTTCTACGATTGCGTTAACATGGCAATCTTTGAGAAAATCTTTCAGGATATGAACCAGGCTTCTATAGATCAATCTGACCCCAAGGGCAATACTGATGAAATCAGGAAGCTGTTCCAGCAAGCCTTGCCTTCTTGGCAATTAGCACTCTCCTTCCTTGGTCCTATTATCACCTTTTCATTGTTGATATTCACACTTTGTTGCCTGATCCCTTGACTTTGTTGAGTAGCACAGAGCTTGTATAAGCAGATAGAGGTTATTGATCACCAGGTGCATCTGCAGAAAAATCTGAAGGGGGAAATCGTGCCTTTCCAGGCAATCACATGTGCTTAGTTTGCAGGACTCCAGGTCATTATGACCTGGCATTGAACCCTCCTAAGAGCCAGCCAGCAGACCAGCAAAGGATGAGAACGATTGGAAACAGATATGCTGGGATGGAATGTTAAACAGGATGGTTAAGGAGAAAGACTGTTTCTCTAAATACATTAAAATTTCTCCTTGAACCCTCCATTCATACAGTCCCTTCATATCCTGACTGATTTATCTACTTTTTGTTTTCCTTTTGTTTCCTTAGAAACTTTGTGGTTTTAGAGCTTATTTGAGAGTGTTTAGTCATAATAAACATCTTGACCACAAACATTGGTGTTTCTCTTTCTTTTCTTGCTTTCATTGTCTCTGTGAGAACCAATACAGCTGGTCTGTTATTGGCATTTCACAATATATGAACACAATTACAAAACACTTCTCACACAAATAAAGTCAGATCTGAATAACTGGAAAAAATATCAGTTGTTCATGGCTAGGCTGAGGTAATATGATAAAAGTGAAAGTTCTACCTAAATTGGTCTACTTCATACTGCCAAAACACTGTTTTATAAAATTAGAAAAAATAATAAAATTCATGTGGAAGAACAAAAGATCAAGAATGTCAAGTAATTAATTTTAAAAATACAAAGGATGGTGGCTTAACAGTATCAAACCTAAAACTATATTATAAAGCAGCTGTCATCAAAACCATTTGATACTGGCTAAGAAATAGAGTGGTGGATCACAGGAATATATTGTATACACATGACTCAGTAATCAGAACCTACAGCAATTTAGTATTTCAAAAACCTCAAAACTCTAGCTTCTGAAATAATAACTCACTATTTGACAAAAATTGTTTGGAAAACTGAAAAATAATATGTCAAAAACTCATCATAGATCTTCCTCTTGCACCGCATACTAAAATAAGGTCAAAATGGACACATGATTTGGGCATAAAGGATCATACCATAAATATATTAGGGGAAAAAGATATAATTTATCCATGAGATCTTTAGTGAAGGAAGGAATTTATGACCAAAGAAGAACTAGAGAATTATGAAAGACACAATGGACAGTTTTGATTACATTAAACTAAAAAGGTTTTGCACAAACAAAACCAAGAGAAACAAGATCAAAAAGAAAGTTCACAGCTAGGGAAAAAAATCTTTCAGCTAGTATTTCTGCTACAGTCTTATTTCTTAAAATAAGGAACTGCCAAATTTATAAGAATACAAGCCATTTCCCAATTAATAAATGGTCAAAGGATATGAACAGACAATTTTCAGATGACAAAATTAAAGCCATCTATAGCCATATTAAAAAAAAGTTCCAAATCACTATTGATTAGAGAAATGCAAATTAAAACAACTCTTACATATCACCTCACAGATTTCAGATTGGCTAAAATGGCAGGAAAAGATCATAATAAATGTTGGAGAGGAAGTGGGAAAATACTAATACTTTGTTGGGAGAATTGCGAAATGATCCATTCATTCTGGAGAGCAATCTGGAACTATGACCAAACTGTGCATATTCTTTGACCCAGCAGTGCCATTACTGAATCTGAATCTCAAGGAAATCACAAGGGAAGGAAAAGGATCCACTTATGCAAAAAATATTTTCATCAGTTCTTTTTGTGGTAGCAAAAAATTCTAAAATCAGTAGATGCACATCAGTTGGAGAACGACTAAGTAGTGATATATGAAAATAGTGGAATATTATTGTTCTATAAAAAGAAAGAAGCAAGCAAAACAAGCAGAATCAGCAATACATTGTACACAATAACAGCAAGAATGTGCAATGATCAATTATGAAAGTTTTGGTTCTTCTTGTTGGTTCATTGATCATCAATATTAATTGATTTTGGACAGAAAATGCCATCTGCGTTCAGAAAAAGAAATAAGGAGACTGAATGTAAATCAACACATACTTTGTTCATTTTTTTTCCTGTTTTTTATCTGCCCCATGGTTTATGCCTATTACTCTGATTTTTATCTGCCAATATGATTCATAGAGCAATGCGTGTTAAAATAAACAAACTATATATATATATATATACATTCCTAAAAAAGCAAAATAAAGTACTTTAAGGGGAATATTAAGAGAGTTTTCTCATATGGATGTCTGCCCATACTCTACCAAATCCTCAAAGATGGAAGGTTTGAATTGAGTCTTAAAGGAACCCTAGGAAACCAGGAAACTCTGACCTTCTCAGATAGTTGGGGAAAAAAAATTTTGGTTCAGTGTGACAAAACTGCAGACTCCTTTTTGCCTTCATTTATTCCTCTGCAAACTGTGCTAGATGACAGAAATAACTCTGTTTTATACCTGAGATTTGAGTCTCATCACTACTACTGTTTCTATTGATGGTTTCTGACCTTCTTCTGTAACGCTCGAGAAACTGAGGCAAGATAGAGATTAGAGAATATTTAATAATTTATTAAATGGGAGAGATATACTGGGATCAAATGGATCCATAGTTTGATCCCAGGGCTGAATGAGACTATTGTCTCCAAGAATCCAACATCCAGCCAGCATCCAGCAGCCAATGCGAGTCCTCAACAACATATTTATACACAGTAGCTAAACAAAGGAGGGGGTGGTGTGTGTGTGTGGGGGGGGGGGGTGAGGGGCGTGGGTGGAATCCAAATTCTAGTGAGTGGGAATCTCCAAGCAGGAACCATAAATCTGGTTCTGACAGGTTGGGGGGTAGGACCATAAATTCTAACTAGGAGTTAAAGTGTGGGACTCTCTCCCTTTCTGAGTTTACACATTCACAATTTATAACCTTAGAGCAAATAGCCCTGATTTATATCAATCTTCACGAACCTGGGGGGAAGGGGGAAAGGCAGGTTTGCAAGTAAGGAGATTGAGGCAGAACAATTAAGGAAACCAAGGCAGGACCAATTAAGGAAACTGAGTCAAGACAATAAAAGAGAACCATGGTACAACACTTTCTCTCTCAATACATTGTTCAGGACTTCACTGCCAGGGAATGCCACTGCTATGAAAAAGAACTCTTTTCACTCTGTCCTTGATCTTCAATCTGGGACAGGTTAATGGGAAACAGAACTGATTATTGGTAATTGTCCTCATCATGATGTCCCAGGGTGGACCTAGAATTGTTCTAATATGGGGTGTGAGTCATCCTTTTAGTACTAGGTGCTGGTTTTTCCTAGGTACTAGATAGAGTGTCCTGGGCTCACTATTTGCTGCTGCCCAAACCTTGCCCTAGTGTCTGTAGATGTTTATTTCCTCATGTTGATCTAGGCTAAACAAAGCTTTTCGGTGACTTTTGCTGAATTTCTCCATCAGACTTGATTGACTCTGGTCCATTTCTGGACATAGATTTGAACTTATTTTTAGGCTTCTAGTCCTAGTTCTCTAACTCTTTCAACAGCTAACTAGGCAAATGAACTCACTTCCATAATCCTTTTCACCCATTATGCATCTCATAATGTATTTCCCCCTTTTTTATCCCAAAAATTTAGTATAAGGCCTGAGACATAAGTAGAACTTAGTAAATACTAAACTGATTGTTCATTACTTTAAGGAAGTAATTCTGACAATTCCTTAACATTGTCTTAAATCAGACTTTATAATTTGCAATTTAAATTGCCATTGCCTTTAAATGAGATTTCATTGTGATTTCCTAGAAAGTCAAGTATTTTCTAGATAAAGTGCTATCTTGGCTATATATTATCATCCTTATTAGATTGTTAGCTTTTGAAGGCCAAGAGTGTCTCTTTTTTGTCTTTATATACCTAATATTTACATATTGAATTTAAAGAATTATTCAAAGATTAATAGAAAGGAATACTCTTAGCAGATGAGAACTAAGAATTTCTTTTCAGAATATAAGATTTCAAAACCCCAATATTCCATATTGTTCTTTTTGTAGTAAGTCTAGGTCAAGGTTATTATAATCAGATGGATATGGTAAAGGAAAAGAGATCTAACCTCCCATTTAATTTTTTAAGGATTTGTATACTATAATTAAATAAGAAAGCCAATTCAAATATTTAAGCCATTTGTAAATACATTAAAATAAAAAAAAATTAAGAAAAAAGTAGATGTACAATTCTTAATTAGATTAATCAATTATTATTTAAAAGAGAAGAGAACATCATTATATTCTGAATAGATCATTATATTTTAGAGTGAAATTAGGAAACAGAATTCTTAATCTAATTTATAGATTTTTATCATAAGGATAAGAAATTGGAATCTGTGGCATGAGTAAGTTTTAAAAAGATATCAGTGAGATGAAAAGGAATTGAACAAAGTTGAAATTATATATAAAAACTTTAAAAACAATCAATCACATGTAGCTCCCAGGAGGTGATAGAGAAAGAAGGGCAAGGGAATCACTGTTCTGCCTATTGCCACCTCATTAGCACCTTGTTGACACCTTATTACAGTTAGTTTATTGGTCTTTGGAGAGTTCCCAGAAGGTTGAAATATATTTTATATGCTTTGGGGCTTACTCAAACTTTAATTAGGAATGCAAGGAACTTCTAATATAATTTACAAATGACACTGCCTATTCTAACAATAAATGGGTTTATTTATTTATTTTTGGTGAGTGTTGAGATTTTGTTTTGTACAGAAAAAAAGAGGAAAAAAAAGCTTTTCATAAAGCCAGTGGCAACAATAATCCCAGTTATGACTGCCAGATTCAATTTCCTAATATGAAGTTTCAAAAGCTATTAAAATAGGTTCTTATGACATTTCATTATTTCAATAACTAACATTTACAGAATACTTTAACCTCTGTCATTTTACATATTTCATTTAATTCTGAAAGTAGCCCATTGAGGTAAATAATGTAGATATTATCGTGTGTATTTTTGCAATGAGAAAAAAACTCAGAACAGTTAAATCAGTGATCCATTTTCACAGGATTGAAACCAAGATTTCCCATTTGTCAATCCACTAAAAACTCTACATCTTTCCTCTATATCACAACACTTCTCTAAAGCTTTCAACTACATATTATACTAAGTGTGATTAGATTAGCAGTAAGGACTCAAAATAAGGTTTGGGATACTGGACGGAATATCATGCTTCGTTGGTTGACTGTGTAGAGCACAGATTATACTAAATCCTATAGAAAATATCTTCTAATGGATAGTTACCCATTGTAAATACAATGATAATCTGTTTTGACTTTACTTAAAAGGAAAAAATACATCTACATGCATTGAGACCAAAAACCCATTCAAAATACATTGAGTTTTTTGAGGTGAGTACAATTCTAGATTCTAGAAAAATGATTTGACACTGTTTTTAATTGGATAAGGGTTTCTAATCACTTAAATAATTTGATTCAATTTAAATAAATACATGTAATCTGTTCATAGTAATCTATGTACACAGTTTATCTATAGATACAAAAATAAAATCATACATTGAAAATACATGCACATATTATATCTAAACTTCATATAAAAATATACCGGCACAAGTAAGTTAACCCCTCCTTTAGGTGTTACAATAGAAAAATAGCTAGCAGGGGGTGGGGCAGGGAAGGGAAAAGTTTCTACTACCTATAATAATATAGCTTAGTGAAAATAATCATTGATTTGGGACTAGATTATCTGGGTTTAAATACTGACTCTACTACCTCTGCAGCTTTGGAAAACTTATTTCTCATTTCCTAGCCTTAGTTTTCATATTTGTAAAATGAGAGGAGTTGAACACATAATGAAACTATTTTTTTAACTTTAAAATATAACCATGATTCTGCACTATTTTATTATATTACTTTTAGATACTTATTTTCTGGTAGAAATAGTGGTGGGGTCTCAAATGACTAATTTTCAAATAAGGATGTTTTGGGTGACCTTAAATATACTTTTCAGAGATTAAATTTTGTTAGAATGCTGAAAATAGCCTGAAATTAGGAGTTCTGGATTGAAACCAAGCTCTACAAAATATTCTATATTGAACTTTAATAGTAGCTTAGACACTTTGAACCTCAGATTCATCATCAGAAAATGATGAGTGAAATAGAAAGATTGTCTCTTACTAGTACTATTGTGAGAATGAAATTAATTTTTTTATTCTTTAAAATGTCAATTTTTTGGTGGAAAAATATTATAATTTTTTTTTCCCTATCAGGCACAAAGTTTTGTTTTTTGTTGATTACTATAAGGATTTATAGTCCTTTGGTGGAAAAGAGACCCATAACTACAATCAAGAAATCTTATAGATAATTCAATTCAAAATATTTATTTTAGAGCTAAAAACAGTGAGGACTACAGAGGTTTAGTAATTAAGCCAACACCATTTAATAAATAACAGTGGAGAGATTCAAATTACGTTCCACTGATATGAATGTAGAATTCCTTGATACATCAGTTTGAGTATATATACTTGATTGGCTTTGGTGCAAAGAGTCAAATAATGGAAGTTATTGAGGAATAAATTTTAACCCAAATCAGCCCAGGTCACATTTTTTTTGTAGTTCCCAATGACTCTAATAAGCAAAAATGTCATCCTAAAATTAAAGGGGACATGAGACAGATGATGTGCATGGAATTTACATGAATGAATGGATCTCTCCCACTGTGTCTCAATCACAGGCAGGGATTAATTCATAACAGGATATCATTTTCATGCATATTCATCTAGAAGTACTTTTATTTAATGGAAACACTATAGGAAGCCATCATAATTTAGCTAAATAACCAGACAACAGTGATTCATTCTCAAATTTTCTGACTTCCTGTCAATGTCACATGGATGTAGACAGAATGTGATAAATAATTTGACTGAATATTAGCAAAATAGGAGAGATACTTGAGAAGATTTCACTAAAAATTGGGACTCTTAGAAGAATCCTAAGAAGCAATCTTGATGCTGATTAGTAACAATTTTTTTTTTTTCTGGTTAAAGTATCACCTCATAAATACCCATGAAACATTTTATTAGATAATTGTAAATTCCTTAAATTTTATCTTGCAGGCATTTTCCTTAGTGGTACAGAGAAAGAAAGATGAAAGTTTTATTAAGCATGATTTTATCATACTACTCAAAAGTACAAGATTCACAGAACATGGCTCAGAATCCTGTATCTGTTATTTAAGATATATGGTCTTGGGTGTGCTGTTGCCTTTAAAAAAAAAAAATCTCAGAAAAAAAATCAAGTGACCCAAAGAAGAATTAAAAACATTGAGAAAGGCATATAAGTAGATTGAGAATAACAAATTGTATAGAAAGCATAATTAAGGATGTGAATCTTTATGATAGGATGTACGTCAACCAGTAGGAGTGAAAGCTAACAGTTAGATAGTCTGATTGTATAGTTCTACCTCTCAAAATAGTAAAGGAACCAGAGATGAGTCTTTAATGCACTGACAAGATAACACATATGAGAAGTGCTCTGTGATTATTTAATCACTATGTCACCTATTTTATTATTATTAGTTTTGATATAAGTAGTAACTTCTAGATTCACACTCTCTCAAGGAATATTTTACACCAGGGAAAAGTGGCAGAAAAGATATTCTCATTTATGTGGAGTAAGGGTGAAATAAAGTCCTCTGAATGCTTATTTGAGAAAGATATAGGGAGCACCTCACTCTTAGAACACATCTCTTCTTTTCTTCTTGTCTATATAAGTACTATTTATTCTACTTCACTGAATGTCGCCAGTGAGACATTTCTTTGTTCTTCTGCTTTCTTTTCTATACAACTTCTGCTATAGTGATCTCATCAACACTTGTAGATTCAGTTATTTTCTCTGAAACACATCAATAAACATATTCAAACCTATTCTGACTCCTAAATTCCATTTTCAAAATATCAAATACCTAGTGGAAAGCCTCATAAAGCTGATCAGTTCAGTATATCCCACATGGAACTTGTCTCTCTACCATTCCCAATCTAAATTTCTACTTCTATTGAGGGTGCTATCATTTTTCCTGTGACTCAATTTAGAAAACTCACTTTACTTCATTTTCCCTCACCTCCCATGCCCAAGCAATCATCACATATTTTTAGTCTTTTTTCTATCTTCCATCTAGTCTTCCATTCATGTCATCTATTCACATAAGAATTAGAATTGTTCAGAACCTATTGTATATTGCCCAGTCTATAGCTTCTTATTTCAGTTGTAGCTTCATGTCCTTCCTTTTTCAAACCCATCCTTCACATAGCTTCAAGTAAGTTCCTTCAATCATAACTCTGACTATCCATATTGCACTTATATTTAACAAATATAAGTGGTTGTCTGTTGCTTTTAAGATAAAAGGAAAACTTCTTATTTTGGCATTTGAAAACCTTCACATTCAAGCTCCACACTACCTTGCCAATGTTATTTCACATATCCACCCTCTTCATATTCCACTTTACTGACAAATTTGTTCAAGTGCAACGGACTTCTATTATAATTTTAATGCTATGGTATATGATCATGCTTGAAATCCAATACTTTCTTAGCTTTAGAATTTAGAATCAGTATAGTTATGCTAAAACTTAGTTCATATGTGACCTCCAATGAGTAATCTCCTGTTTTCTCCCTAATTCTTAATATTCCTACCCCTTTTAAGTAATCATGTTTACACTTATCTATTTATATGTCATATTTTTCTAACATACTGTTAGCTTGCTGTAGTTAGGAATTGTTTTTCTTTTGTTGTCTCTAACAGTAAAGAAAGATCAAGATTCTCACTTATGAAGTAAGGGAAGGGTTGCACAGTAAGTAAAGTGACAGGATTGGAGTCAGGATGACATAAGTTCAAATCTAGCCTCAAACAGTTATTATCTATTCCTTGAACAACCTTTTGTCTCTGTTTCCTCATTTGTACAAATGGAGATAATAATAGAATAGACTTCCCAGGACTTTGAGTATTAAATGAGAAAATAATTGTAAAGCAATTAATGCAGTACCTGTCACATAGTGAGTGCTATACAAATGTTAGTTATTATTGTTCTTTATTGTTATTTTTGCTCTTAATATTATTGTGTTTTCTGTGGCCACAAAAATTATTTCATTGTTTTCTGCCCATCTACCTACCCCCAATGGTGTGGAAATGTATGTGAAAAGTATTTATTTGAGAGGTAAAATTTCTTCCTTTCTGGGAGAGGAGAATGCTGTGTGGTTTAGTGTCCTTAACTTTTAATGGTGGCCTCTGTTTAGTCTTGTAAAAATAATCACATGAGTGGAGACTCAAAAGGTATGATTCAGAGTGAATGACCCATAATGTAATTCAAACCTCAGAAGCTTTCTGGGTTTCCAAGAGTGAGAAAGGCTCAAGATGTTTCAAAAATAAATCCATTATATTTCTCTTTTCTTTGTTGATTATAAAAAGTTACAGAATTGTAGACATTTATGCAAAATACAAAGCTATAAAGATATTCTTGAATTATAAAAAAAAATAAATCTAAGGGAAAATTCATGAATAATATGAAAAATACAGTTTTTATATGAGAGTGCCTGTCATTCAAACAACACATTCAAAAGTATTCTCCTAGGTTAGTGACTTCTAAAGAACATTTAAAAAAAAAGCTCAATAAAAAGTGAATGTAGATTTGTCTTTGTCCTAGAGGTAGTTACAGAACTGTTTTGTTTTTTCTTTGATTTCTGAATTTCTTTGAACGGTTTTTCCAATAGATGTAGATAAAGACTTAGAGTCTTTAGTTTTTGCCTTGCTTAATCCCTCAAGGATTTTGGATTACACTAAGGAATCTGCATATTTCTAGTCTCTTCTTTCTAATTCATTATTCTTTCTGGGAGCCTGGGAATGGGCAAATCTCATCAAAAGTGGTCATTTCTGACAACATTTTTTTCTGTTTCTATCTAACTAAAATTATCAGTACCAGACATTTTCTGTCCAAAATGTGAAGTTCATTCTCATGAATTTCTCTAGGGTTACGATTATATCATTTAATCTTTCTCCACAAACAATTAATTGAAATAGATTTCTTGAGACCAATTTATTATAATCCCAAAAGTATAATTCTGAGAGTTCAAACATTAATTGAAGGACAATTTTTGTCACTTTATACTTCCCTATAAAATTATCAGTATTCTTCCATATTTAATGTATTTTTTTTTTGCTAGAACACTTTATCAAAATTATATTTTTGGGTGACATCTCCCTAACTTGGTTCTGCATGAAGAATAAATTCTAAAAGAATTAGATTTGAGCATATATTGCTTGACAATTTATTTTTCTTTATTTTTGTTTTTTGACATGGCTGAAGGTATTTAGAAATTTATTTTTAATCATTAAATGTTGTAAATTTCAATACAACATGAATTTAAGATTTGACACTGGCATTTAAAAAATACTATAGATATGTATATGATGCCATTAAATATATTGTTTGTCCTCAATGTTCAAAACAAAGAATATGTAATATTAAAAGAGAAGACCTATCCTAAAAACAGTGCCCTGATCTTTCCAAACTTTTTCTATAGGAATGAGTCAAGTTTAATTAAATTTAGGAACATGTAAACATGTATTTAGTGTCTAATATGTGTCAAATACTGTCATAGACACTGGGTATTTAAAAACAAAAATAAAGGAGACAAATAATTTTTACCTTAAAAGTCTTTATACTCCATTTGGAAAGAGACAACACATGAATAGATAATCAAATAGGAATATTGATACATGATAAAGTGAAAGTTGAATGAAGATAAATTAAAAAGTAGAAAAAGGAGGATTTAGAAATTGTTTTTTACAGAAAGGGTAATTTGAGGTAAACAATGAATAAAGCAGAATAATGGTAAAAGTGAACAATATTTTAGATATAGAAGAAGTTAGTGTAAAGTACAGAGAGAGAGGCAAGGGGGTGAGTAGGGGAAGGGAAGAAAGAGAGAGAAAAAGAGAAAGATAGACAAAGACAGAGACAGAGTCAGAAAGAAAGTATGTGTGTGTGTGTGTGTGAGAGAGAGAGAGAGAGAGAGAAAGAGAGAGAGAGAGAGAAGGAAGGAGAGAGGAGGGAGCTAGTAGAAACTGAATTGCAACAAGGTAAGTTGCAATATATATATATATAATGTGTGTGTGGTGTATATATGTATACACTTTTATTTGTTACATGTGTATCTATGTTATTACATGGTCCAGAATTTAAGACTCTGGATTTATATGGACAAAACTTATAGATATCTAGGTGCTGATTTCATGATGTGGTAGAACACTACATTGCATTTTCAAAGCAATCTGTGACTGTACAAAAGGAACCAATTTACTAATCCACAAACAGATCTAGTAGTCCTAGCTTAGGACATCAAATTGGATAAATTGCTCCTGAGTCAGTCCATTGTGATGTGAACCTTATGCAGTTTGTGCAGATAGTTAATTAATCATGCCAAAATTTAGAAGAAAACCAATGTATGATAGTAAATAGATGGGATAAAATAGTCACAGAAACTTGATTAAGCTCCTCCCTCTGACACATAATATTTATGGGATTGTAGACAAGTCACTTCCTTAAAGCAATAAGCTCTAGAAATGTATCTGTTCAGCACTTACAAAGAGATTTTTGACATAGAAAATTCCCTAAATTGATAAAATCACAGATCTGGACCAAAAAAAATCATAGTGAAAAGAAAGATATTAAAGAAAATTTGATGCTACTTTAAAAAAATAGAGTGATAATATGAGACAAGTAAGGGATGGATGGTAGAATGAAGGAAATGTTAATCAATGTTATTTTGCTTTTATTTTATATTGTTGCTTTTAAAGAGAATAATTTATGTATGGAGAGAAAAATAATTATAACATTAAATATGGAGTAGAAAGTACTGTATAATCAAATGAGTTCTAGTTACCATCAATGAGTTCAACTCATGAGACAAAAGTAAACTGTATCCTAAGGTATTGAAATAATTGATACCTGTGATTGCCAAGTCATTGTCAATGAGCTTTGAAAGGCCTTTGAAAATAAAGGAGTTGCTGAAATATTGATGAAGCAAAAGTACGGCCCTAATTTACAAAAGAGTAAAGTGGAGAGATTCTCAAATTATTGTCATTGAATCTTATTTCTCCTTGAGGCTAAATTATAAAATATATTACCCAAGGAAAGGTTTGTGAGCTGAGCAAGGTTGTCAGTGATCACTACCACCAGGAGAACATGAAAAAAAGAGATCTTTTAAGTGTAAACTCATGATCTATTTTGTCAATGTGAATCAGAAAGATTTTATAAAAATAGTACTTCTTAAATTATCAGTAGACATAACTATACAATAAAATAACCCTGGAACTGAGTAAAATGGTTGTCTTAGAAGTTATTCTGTTTATTTTTGTTTTGTTTTGTTTTCTAATTCGGCATTAAATAACTTGCCAAAGTCACACAGGAAAGAAGTTTCTGAGTTCCGGACTTGAACTCAGTTTCTCCCGACTCCATGGGTGATAGAATAGCAGAAAAGTTCAATAAAATGAAATTGAACAGATATAATGTGGATTTCTACACTTGAATTCCAAAAATAGAATTATAAAATATAAAATTAAGAAGATACAGTTTGTCTAAAATGTTTCAAAAAGCTCTGGGTATTTTACTCTCTCTCTCTCTCTCTCTCTCTCTCTCTCTCTCTCTCTCCATATATATACAGAGATAGAGAGAAAAACAAAATAGAGATTTATCAATGTCTTTATTTGCCACAAAATTCTTTTTTCCCCTTACATACTAGATGGTACTAGAGAGCCATAACATCCAGAATGAGGAACATAATAGTTGTATAGTATCTTACCCTCAGGTGAAATTTGTACAACTAAGTTTTCATCAACTTCACATATTAATAGACAAATGGAGGATGTGCAAATGTGGTTAATAAAGATGATGATGAGACTTAAAAATGTGCTATGTAAAAGTCAAGATGGTGGAGTAAGTAGTAAATTTCCATAATATTCCCTTATTCACCTCCACACAATCAAAAAAATAGTCCCCCCAAAAAGAAACAAAACATCGTTGAGGAGGGAAAGGATGAAAAAATAGAAAGGACAAGCAGGAGGAAAAATAGGATAGAGGAAAATACAGTTAGCAGTCATAACTAAGAATATGAATGGGATGGTCTCTCATAAAAGAGATGTAGATAGCAGAGCAGATAAAAACATGTGTTGTTTACAAAAAAAAAAAAAAAACATACTTGAAACACAGATGCAGAGAGTAAAGGTAAGGGACTAGAATTAATGCTATTATACTTCAGCTAAAGTAAAAGGAAAAAAGTAGGGCTACCAGTTTTGATCTCAACCAAAGAAAAAGCCTAAATAGATTCAATTAAAAGATATAAGAAAAGAAACTTTATCTTGTTAAAGGAACATAGACATTGAAGTAATATCAATGCTAAACATATATGCACCAAGTAGTATAATACCTAAATTATATATATATATATATATATACCTAAATTATATATATATATATATATATATATATATATATATATATGTGTGTGTGTGTATGTGCACATATATATGTATATGTATATATTAACATACAACTTTTTTATTATGAAAGCTTTTTATTTACAAACATATGCATGGGTAATTTTTCCAACATTGACTCTTGCAAACCTTTTGTTCTAAATTTTCCCTTCCTTCCCCCCACCTTTCCCCTAGCTGGCAGGTAGTCTAATACATGTTAAATATATTAAAATACATATTAAACCCAATATATGTATATATATTTATACAGTTATCTTGCTGCACAAGACAAATCAGATTAAGAAGGAAGAAAAAGAAAAACTGAGAAAGAAAACAAAATGCAAGCAAACAACAACAGAAAGAGTAGAAATGCTATGTTGTGTTCCACACTGTTTCCACGGTCCTCTTTCTAGGTGTAGATGGCTCTCTAATGCACAAGTAGAGAACTTGCGCAAGTGGAATTGGTTTGAATCATCTCACTGTTAAGAGAGTCACATCCATCAGAATTAATCATTGTATAGTCTTGTTGTTGCCACTTATAATGATCTCCTGGTTCTTCTCATTTCACTTGCCATGATTTCATGTAGGTCTCTCCAGGCCTCTCTGAAATCATCCTACTGGTCGTTTATTACAGAACATTAATATTCCATAAACATTCATATACCATAATTTATTTAGCTATTCTCCAGTTGATGGGCATCCATTCAATTTCCAGTTTCTTTCCACAGACATTTTTGAACATGTGGGGCCCTTTACCTCCTTTAAAATCTTTGTCATATAATTCCAATAGAAACATTGGTGGATCAAAGGGTATACATAGTTTGATAACTTTTTAAGCATAGTTCCAAACTGCTCTCCAGAATTGCTGGATCCATTCACAGTTCCACCAAAAATGTATTAATGTCCCAGTTTTCCCACAGCCTCTCCAACATTGGTCATTATTGTTTCCTGTCATCTTAGCCAATATGACAGGTATGTAATATGCTATCTCAGAGTTCTCTTAATTTTCATTTCTCTGATCAATAGTGATTTGGAGCACCTTTTCGTGTGACTACAAATAGTTTCAATTTCTTCATCTCAAAATCTGTTCATATCCTTTGACCATTTATCATTTGGAGAATGGCTTGAATTATTATAAATTTGAGTTAAATGTCTATGTATTTTAGAAATGAAGTCTTTATCAGGTCCTTTGGATGTAAAAATGTTTTCCTGGTTTATTAGCATACAACTTCTTACAGGAGAAGTCAAGTGAGTTATAGGCTCACATAAGAGATTGAGGGCATTATGGAATAAATGAGATAATTTTGACTACATTAAATTAAAGAGACAAACAAAACCAATTCAGCCAAGATAAGAAGAAAAGCAGAGAGTTGGGAAATAATCTTTATAGCAAATGGCTCTGATAAAGTTCTTTTTCTCAAATATATAGAGAACTGAGTCAGATTAATAAAAATGCAAGCCATTCCCTACTTGATAAAGGGTCAAAAGATATGACTAGATAATTTTCATATGAATAAATTGAGACTTTCCATAGGCATATGAAGAAGTGTTCTAAATCACTTTTCATTAAACAAATGTAAATTAAAACAATTCTGAGGTATCACTTCATACCTCTCAGACTGACTAATATAACAACAAAAAGGAAATGTTAAATGTTAGAAAAGATAAAGACAAATGCAACTGTTCCTTTTGTGAGCTGATACAGCCATCTTTGAGAGTAATTGGAAGTAGACTGAAAGGAAAACCAAACTTTGTATACCCTTTGAAAGTTATAAAATCCATCCCAAATATTCATAAGAATTATTTATGTCTGACCAGTGGCGGAACATTCCAAGCTTATATTAGTCTCATCAACCACAACTGAAAATACTTTATTGACTCTAACATATTGATGTAGTTTTGGTCTCTTTCAAGAATAAAGAACAACAACTATGCAAACAACCAAGTCTGTATTCCAAAGAAATTATAAAAAAGAAAAAAAAATACAGTAATATTTATACTAACCTGTATGGCAGTGGCATAGTGGCATGGTGGCAAAATATTTGGGAATTGTGGGAATGCCTATGAATTTGGGAATTGCTGATTGAGCTGCATTATGTAAATGTAAGGGAATATTCTTTTGCAATTGGAAATGATGAAAAATCAAACTTCAGAAAATCTTAAAGAACTTCTAGAAATTGATGCATATTGAAAGAAGCAGAAGCAAGAACATATTCTATACAAAACTGGAAACTTTGTGTGATGATCAAATATGAATGAAATGACTCGCCTTTTCTAATGGCAAAAGACAAGTACAAAAGACTCATGAAAATGTTATCCATATTCAAATAAAGTCCAGATGAGGTCTAAATACATATGGAAGCTTATTATTTTCATTTACTTTGTTGTTTTTCATGTGTTTTTGCCCTTTTGATGTGCTCCTTTTTTGAAAACTGTGACTAATATGAAAATATATTTTATATTATAGCACAAGTATCTATATAAATGCCAACTATTTTAGGGAGAGAAAAGGGGAGGAAGAGAGGAATAAAAATTTGGAACTCAAAATTTTGTAAAAGTGAATGGTAAAAATTGTCTCAACAAGTAATTGAGTAAAATAAATACTATCAAAATTGCTTCACATATTGTTGCTCTTTGACCACCAAAAAAGGTTGTTGTTTTTGTTCCCCAGGAGTGATGTGGGTAGGAGGCAAAAAGGAAACATTATCAGTTTTTTTTTTTGTTAGTCATCTTTGTCATTATTATTTTATGATCAGTTACCAACTGACACCACTGTATTTTCTTGGAATTGATGATGTTGGTCTAAGAATGTGTCAAGGGATAATAATTTGCTATCATTCAGCTGTAAGTGGGGGGGAGGGTATGGCTAAATTAAGGAATTTCTTTTTTAATTATGAATAGGACATACATTTTTATTAAAAGGTTTCCGAGATACAATAGGTAGTAGAAGAGGGAAAAGAAAGAGGAAGAGAGACAGAGAGACAGAGAAAATGAAAGACAGACACAGAGACAAAAACAGAGAAATGGAGACAGAGCCAGACTGAAAGACAAAGACAAACAGAGAGACAAGACAAATAGGCAAGCAGGCAAGCAGGCAGAGACTGAGACAGAGGCAGAGACAAAGAAAATCCCTTTGATTAAAAAAAAAACTGAAGAGAAAAGAACTATATACCAATTTTTGAATTACTAAAAGACATCCAGAAAATAAGTAAATAGAAGTATTTCATAATAAACCTCATTAAATATTTGAAAATTGTAGTATATGAAAGTCTCATGCATTATCTTCATCCTTAGCTCATAATATATGCTGACAAACCAACACAAACTTATGATGCCTCTCTATATCAGGGCCTATTTATAGAAGCCTCTGCCAGATTTCAGCATAGCAGTGATTTACTTTGTCTCTCTACACCACCACCTCACAGACACAGTAGAAAATGAAGTGAAAAGCTCAAGTGAAAAAATATATATTGTATAGTCTACTGAGAGATCATTAAATAATAACAGAAACCTCCAAAAGGGTTAAAAATTTAAAAAAAAATAAAGATGATGATTAAAAAAAAGAATAAGTGGAAGGAGAATAAAATCCTGCATGGGATCAGTCTATTTTTCTTTAGGTTTACTCTAGTCCATTAATCTCAATACCACACTGTAAAAATGAATGCAAGAAAATTGACAAGATTAAAGTGGAAAAAATTCCTAATTAAATGAATCCATAGGATAACACCCCAAAGAAAAAAGAATCTACACTTTAAAAAATAGAATGATTAAATTTTAATTTTAAATAATAAATTTTGTAAGAAAGCAAGAAAAAAGATATTTAGCTTTAAGGGCACATCAAAAGAAAAGTGTTTGTTGATTTTTCCAAGCTTTTTCAATATTTTTCAATCTTTAACTCCAAAGATTGTCAATGTAGGGGAGTGATGAAGGGAAAAATACATAAACAAAATTTGACTAAGACCTTTATTTCTCTTGGCAAAAGGGAAGGGGAAAAAATGATTTCTACTTACAATTAAACCCTAATTAATTTGGAATGTATTTTTATCCACTGATCTCACAATGAGTAGTCCTGCATCCTTTCATGTAGTCTGATGACCTGTGGTAGTAGGAAGGATATAAATATATAGGACTTCTAAAGTTACCTAAGCTCAAACTCTATTCTATCTGGCTTACAGTAAAATTGAAACATTTTATATCTGATTTGTCTGCCTTACCTGTATTCCCTCCTGGAAGACGTAGCAATATATATAGCTTTGGCATTTCACCTTCTTTATGGGCAGCAGTGGATAGAAGAATGAGTTTCAGGTGGTCAGAAGAATGACTTAGAATACTGGCTCTCTGTTTTTGTCTTATTCTTTCCCCTCCACAATTGAAGTTTATGTATCCTTGTGTTGATATTTGATCAAGCTTTTGCAGAAATGTATCAATTGCATTTCAAGTTTGAAAAATAACTATTTAACACATAGATTTCTGGTTACATTTTTGGATTTTGGTTTAACAATATAAGAACATTTTTACAAGTTAATACTGACCAGGATTTTTCCCTAGATAGACCATTTGTTTGAATTCCATTATATTTCTATCTCATACTCCCCCCACTCCCCCATAGTGGATTTTAGCTAAATAAATTCTCTAATAGTCACAATGGAAACAATCACAACCATTGGCTCTTAAACATTTTGTGATATTGCATTCTTAAGAGTTTCTGGTGGAAGGAAATAAATAGTCAGATGATTAGGGAATAAAATAAGTATTTTTACTAACAGCAGGAGAAGATAATAATCTTCAAATTTTAGACGAGCTTCCATACAAAAATTTGACTTGCTTAACTTGGTCCCCAAAAACAGAATTGGGAAGCTGGGATAAAAATTTTAAGGAAGCAAATTTGAGTTAGATATAAAGGAAAAGCAATTAAACAATTAGCATGCCTCAGGATATGGTCATTTATCCTCTTCTTGAAGTCTTTAAGTAAAAGATGGATGAGTACTTATTAGGGACATTATTCTGAAGAATATCCAAAGCTCATTTGAAATTTCAATCTTTGATATCATGGAGTTTTTAGAAGAATATAGCCAAGGATGACACTAATGCAAAAGGAGTAGATACGTTTTGGTTTGCACCATTGGACGAAATTCTTATACTGATCCTATCAGGTACCCATGATATGATTTAAGAATGGTTTACATTTTGATATTTTATAATTCTTTGAAAAAGGTAACATTATCAGTATGATATAGTGCAAAAAGTCTTGATTTTATTCAGGGGATGTAGGTTTGAATTCTGATTTTACCTTTATTAACCTTAAACTAATTAGTTTTCTGATTTTCTTCATGTAAAAGAGGCAAATTGGTTGCTTTGGAAACTTTAAAGAATTAGTTTTTAACTTTTCAACTAGCATCCTTTTTAAAAATAACATGCTTTCTTATACCTCTCAAAATCAGATTCTAAAGTTTGAATTTAGGAAATTGAAAGAAAGTTAGGAAAACAGAAAGATAGAAATTTGAAATAAAATCTATTGCATGTACAATTCCATAAAATTCATACTCAATTATGTAAGGTACATTTTGTATTCTAGAAGCCTTTCTATTTCATAGGATTCTTTTAATTATTACAAAACAATATGGGGAAGTGTGGTCCTCCAAAGGAATCTTTCCTATATATAGGCTCAGACAAGAATATTTGTATGCATGAAGACTCATTTTAAGCATTCTAGGTCATTCTGCTGTCTCTCTCTCTCTCTCTCTCTCTCTCTCTCTCTCTCTCTCTCTCTCTGTCTCTCTCTCTCTCTCTCTCCCTTTTCCTCCTCTCTTTCTTCCTCCCTCCCTCTGTGTGTATGTGTGCAAGCCCTGTGTCTCAATTTCTCTGTTTTTCTTTATTACTTGCTAGCAGTTTTTTGATGATTATTATGTTGTTGTATATTTTAAGATCTGATACTAAAGGTCTCTTCCTTCATTCTTTCTTCCCTCTCTCCTTCCTTCCTTTCCTTTTTTCTTTCTTTCTTTCAACTATATTTTCATAGCCAAAATGAGGGAATAATATCTTTACACATAGGCATTTCTATTAAGATGTGTTTGTAGTTGTACTCATAGTGTTTCTGGGCTTATAATAAACTCCTTCATATTTTTAACAGAGTTTTTCTTTCTATAGCTTAATAGTGGGTTTGGATGATAATATATTAAAAGACTAATAATTTGAATGAGGTTTTTATATACATTCACTCTTATGAAGTTATTGTTTTAATTGTTTTTTATTGATCTCAGATTCTCTATGTATTCCATTATATCTTCTGTGAAAAGCATTTTTTGGTATTTTTAAATGATTTTTTTCTACTACTCAAGTAGGCATTTTTGTCACTGTGTTGAATAATTGTGTACAAAATACTTGTGAGTAGAGACTTTTTTAATTCATCATGTTTATATTCTTAGTGCCTAGCACATTGCATGGCAGTTATCAGGCACAATAAATAATTGTTGATTATTTGACTATCCATATTTTTAATTCCGCTCTTATTGAAATTTATCTAATTTATCTAAACTATATATAAATTTTAGTCCTTTCTTTAAATAGATTCATATCAAAGACTTGTTAATACTTAATAATTTAATAGAAATAGTTGTTTAATTTCATCAAAAGTTTTTTGCCTGCATCTATCATTATATATGTGTGTGTGTGTGTATGTGTGTGTGTGTGTGTGTGTGTGTGTGTGTGTGAGAGAGAGAGAGAGAGAGAGAGAGAGAGAGAAAGAAAGAAGTGGCTCCTTCTAGCAACATGAAAAAAGAGAAGCCTTTGATGGGCAGATTAGGGACAAAATATTGTAGCTAGTCAATACTGGGGTAATCTTCAGAGAGTCTGAACTAGGATACAACCTGATTATTGTCAACACTATCTGAACCATTTAGATTTCTGACCCTGGTACAAAGTCAGAGAAACACAGGTACAGGATCTTGGTTAGCCTCTTTTTAATTTCTATCTCTGTTTGAGGCATATAGCTGCAGTTTTCAAAGTTATCTGAATAGATATCTCCTTATGTAGAAATTACTTGAGAAAATAAATGTACTATAGCTTTTCTTTGAATTTCTTGATCATATTTTATATATCTCCTCCTTTTCCTCCTTCTTCTCCTCCTCCTCATTCTTCTTCTTCTTCTTCTTCTTCTTCTTCTTCTTCTTCTTCTTCTTCTTCTTCTTTCCTTCTCTTCCTCCTTTATTGTCTTCCTCTTCATTCTTTTCCCTTCTTCATCTACTGTGCCACTACTTCTTATTTCTGATCTATTTTTCCATTGCCTCTGTCTTCCGCTTTCTTATCCTTCTTGATTTGTAAACATGTAGTAATGACATAGTGTTTTTAACACTTTCCCACTTCACTGTCTTGAAGAAAATCCTTTCTTTTGCTTCTGATTACATTCTCTTCTCATCTATTCTTCTATGCAAGATGTTAATAATGTCTAAAATTCAAACTGTTATTGAGAATATGAATCAGCCTGCTTTTATCTTATCTGCATCTTTTGTTGCTGAGGCATTTTAGTTACATTATTATTATTATTATTATTTTGCTGAAGCACTTGGGGTTAAGTGACTTGCCCAGGGTCACACAATTAGAAAGTGTTAAGTGTCTGAGGACAGATTTGAATTTAGTTCCTCATGACTTCAGGGCTGGTGCTCTATCCACTGTACTCCTTCTTCTGCATCTTTGCTCCTTCTTCTGCATCTTTTATTTACCTTACTACTTCATATAATATATTTTCTTTCAAAATGATAAGATTTTAATGTTATGACTCATTGATAGAGCCAGTAAGAATATATATATTTGAAAGTTTTGTTTATTTTTGTTTGTTTTACTATTCCTTCTAATAATAATACCAATAACTATTGTTTAAATATCATTTTAAGTTTTGTAAAGCATTGTAAATATAATTTCATTTGAGCTTCACAACAACTCTTAGAGATACATGCTATAATTATCTCAATTTTGCACAAAAGTAAATCAAGGCAGAGTAAAGTTAAGTGACTTGATGATAATCATATAACTGTTAATTAGCTAACATATAATTTGCACTTAATTCTCCCTAACCAGTGATATATACACTGTTCTATCCATTTCAACACCCAGGTTTCTTAGACAGATACTCTAAAAATATTTCATATTGTTTTCCTTTTCTTGCTTTCTTTTGCTTGACAAAGTGATTCTGCTTAAAGTTTATTTGTTACATACCCCATTAATTTATTTGATGAATGAATTTTTTCTAGAAGCATTTGAAAATTATGTGCTTTATTTACCAGAAAGTATGAATATAATGACACTTTAGATGTGTTTTATCATTTATTTTTGTTTATTTTACAATTGTAGCTAAGAAATAGAAGGATAGATCAATGGAATAGAATAGACATACAATTTATAACAAATGAAATAATAATCATATTTTCAAGTGTAAAGACTTAAAATTGTGACATAAGGATTCATTATTTGTATTTTATGATAGGAATGCTTATTTCATTCCATGAATTAAAAATGAAATAAACTAAAAGTAAAATGAAGTATATCCATCCATAGAAGGAGTATAATTCATAAGAGTGAACCATTCACATTCATCCAATAAATATTTATTATCATAAATGATTATATAGAGATATGAATGAGAGTTTAGTAACAATTTCATCACACCTTTTTTCAATTTTGAAAGCAATAAAAGTTTTCTTACACATTCAAAATTAATATATTTTAGTATTACAAATATATGACAAAACTATGAATCTTAGGTTCTGACTGGTCATAATGCAATGAAACTTAGAAAACCAAATTCAACTATTAAAAATAAGACTATGAAAATTAGAATTGGGCAAGGGGAATCCAGTGAAGCTAGAAGAGACATAGAAATAAAATAATAAAACAGAATACAAAGAATGAAAAAATAGAACAGAATGTGAAACTTCTTATAAGCAAAACGATAGGTCTGGAAAACATGTCAAAAAGAAAAATTATAAGAATAATTGGACTATTTGAAAGCTGAGACCAAAAAAAAGAAAAGGATCTTTGACACAATAATGCAAGAAATAATCCAAAAAAAAAAATTGTTCTGGAGTGATAGAACAGGAAAAGAAAGCAAAAATAGAAAAAATTTCACAGATCACCAAATCAAAGAGGTCTTTTGTGGAAGACACATAGAAAATATTATTGCCAAATTTTGAAACCCCTAAATCAAAGGGAAAATTTCACAAGAAACAAGAAAGAAACAATACAAATATACTGGAGCTACAATTACAATTGTGCAACACTTAGAAGCAACCACAACAAAAGACTGCAGATCCTGGAATCATATATAATGGCAATCAAAAGAACTGTGGCCAAAAATATATCCAGCAAATTTAGCCATAATATTTAAAGGACAAAAATGGAAATTCAACAAACTTGCAGATTTTCAGGACTTACTTCCAACCAAACACAAACTCAGTAGAAAATTTAACATATAAGAGCGATTATCAAAGATCAATTTTAAGGAATTTAACAAGGACAAATTGTTTATGTTTTTACATATTTTTAGAAATTGACATCAACAACTGGCTAGCTCAAAAGAAAAATTGGAGAAGAATCAAGTGAGATTTGACTCTTCAAAAGCAAAACTGCCTAGAAAAAAGTAAAAAAATAGTAATTATTATACAAATGAGGTACAGAGGAAGAATAGACACAAAAGCATTAGGGGGGGGGGAGGGCTTGTACTTATATCAAGAATGGATTAAATAGGCAACAATACATATGCCAAGAAGTCTTTAGTGCCCATCAAAATTTATAAATAAATATGGGGGGAGGAATGGGCTGATGGGAAAGAAGGTAAGGCAGGGATCTATAGGAGAAAGTTAAATAATAACAAGGCACGTTAAAAAGCAGAATTAAAGTGGGGTAGTTTACAGGGATAGGAAATTAGAGATAAGTCAAACTTAAATATTCTATAAAATATAAGCATTCATTTAAGAATAATTTTTCAAAGAGTGCTATACAGTCTCTTTCTCTTCTTAGTATTCTAATTTATTTATTCTCAGGATCAACTCTTCCCTAAAATAAAGTCCAGAACTTTACTTATGACATGGAGAGTGGTTCCAAAATTAAAGGTAGAATAGGATCAATAGTAATAATGCACAATTGAAAATTTTACAAAAGCATAGATCAATGTCAAATGTTCTATATTTAGAGTCAAAGAACCTGGGATTTATATAAACTGCTCTCATTTACTATTTGTGTTAGTTTCTCATTTGACCTGTCTGATCCTAATTTCCTCATTTTTAGCCTATCAAGCTAATACTAAACAATTCAACTTTTTGCTAGTTGCCTCCAATAGCATATATATCTATATAAATCAAATTTTATGCTAAATGATAAATCTATAGATTTATAGATCTAGATGACAAATATATGTGCATAACTTATATGTATGAAATGGGTCTAATGTATGTATGTATTTCTATTACATTTATATAAATTGTATGAACATATGTATATATTTAAACACAACTTACATGAATGTTGAAGTATTTGAAGAATGCACAAGTTGACATACCATTTCTTTTCTTTATTTTTTTTAATTTCTTTCTTTTTTTTTTTTATTTTAATAGCCTTTTATTTACAGGTTATATGTATAGGTAACTTTACAGCATTGACAATTGCCAAACCTCTTGTTCCAATTTTTCCCCTCCTTCCCCCCACCCTCTCCCCCAGATGGCAGGATGACCAGTAGATATTAAATATATTAAAGTATAAATTAGATACACAATAAGTATGCATGACCAAACCATTATTTTGCTGTACAAAAAGAATCGGACTCTGAAATATTGTACAATTAACCTGTGAAGGAAATCCAAAATGCAGTTGGGCAAAAATATAGTGATTGGGAATTCAATGTAATGTTTTTTAGTCATCTCCCAGAATTCTTTTTCTGGGCATAGCTGGTTCAGTTCATTACTGCTCCTTTGGAAATGATTTGGTTGATCTCGTTGCTGAGGATGGCCTGGTCTATCAGAACTGGTCATCATATAGTATTGTTGTTGAAGTATATAATGATCTCCTGGTCCTGCTCATTTCACTCAGCATCAGTTCGTGTAAGTCTCTCCAGGCCTTTCTGAAATCATCCTGTTGGTCATTTCTTACAGAACAATAATATTCCATAATATTCATATACCACAATTTATTCAGCCATTCTCCAACTGATGGGCATCCACTCAGTTTCCAGTTTCTGGCCACTACAAACAGGGCTGCCACAAACATTTGTGCACATACAGGTCCCTTTCCCTTCTTTATGATCTCTTTGGGATATAAGCCCAGTAGTAACACTGCTGGATCAAAGGGTATGCACAGTTTGATAACTTTTTGAGCATAGTTCCAAACTACTCTCCAAAATGGTTGAATGTATTCACAATTCCACCAACAATGTATCAATGTCCCTGTTTTCCCACATCCCCTCCAACATTCTACATTATCTTTCCCTGACATACTATTTCTTAAGAGACACAATTTCATTCAGTTAGAAGTGGAATAGAATCAATTACTTTGGACTTAAGGGCAGTTTAGAAGAAAATAGAACTCCTGCCCAAAAATGAAATAGGCTATCATAGGAGATGCTTATTTCCTCAGTATTTGAGGGTTCCTTAAGTCAATGGTGCTTATTATTGAAGGAATTCATATTTCAGTTATGGTTTGACTTAAAAACTTGTGAGTTTCTTTTTATGATTGATAAAATGAGGGAGGTTGTATTAAATAATAGAATCATGGTTTAAGAGTAGGAAAGCATTTTTTAGATTATTGTCCAAGTCCTTTTTTTTTAAAGATAGAAAAACTGGTACCCCAGAAGGAGAAAGTGATTTGATCATGATCACATATATATTAAGTGGCAGAAACACATAATTGAACACATATCTTCTAATTAAAAATCTGTAACAATTATCTAGCACAATAATCAGATGAATTCCTTCCATTTAAGGTAAGATTATGCTATACAACACAGTGGAGAATGTATCTAAATTTGACCTTTAAAAGTCATTTATCTTTCCTGTGTCTCAGTTTCTTCATTTGTCAAAGTCATGATTTTGAGTTTTCTAAAAAGTACCCTTCATGTATATAACATCTGTACATATACAAACATTCCTCATTATGAATCTAACCCATCTCCATTGCTTTTCAGAGTAACCTCATAACCATCCTGTATATTTATTACTAAATACAATCTCTAAATGTGATCAGAGTTAATGTATCATTTTATAACATCATAGTCAAATTGATTGCTGAACAGTGTGGTAGAATTATGTGACCTAAAGATGGCATAACTAATGTCAGTTTTCAAAAAAAAATCACTGTAATGTGGAAGTTCATGAAATGTGTATGAACCTTATAACACATTGAAGCTCTATTACTGAGAATTTCAAAGTGTCTTTAGTGTTCAAGATAATAGGCCTTGATTCAATTCAGTCTGATGTGGCATGTATTTCATGTGCTAATTAGTAAAGCATTTCTTAATGATTAGGGGGAAAAGTAGTTAGCATCTGATTGGAAACTCAAGTATCAGAGATAAAACAATGATCCAACTGAGGTTAGGAAGAATGCTAGTCATCTGAAATTCAGGTACCTTAATTATGATAATCAATGGGTATGTGCTTTATATAAATGAGCTCACTAACATGATAAGCATATTTTAATTAAAGGACTTCTTTTTGAAAACAGGAATAGAATTAAAATAAGTCCTATCCATAATATAAATGTCTATTTTTTCTTCCTTTAGGCTTAATTTTATACTTGTATCCTTTCTATCCTCCAATTATGTATGTGTTTTATATATTGTACCATTGAATTTTACAAGACTAATTCTATTATCATCACTCCATAAAATATAGATATCAGGTAAATAATTAAAGACTTTCTTCTTATAGAGCTCATGAGATAAAAGTCTGAAGCTGACTTGTGATCTCTGTTATGGGGTGTGTGTATATATGTACATATATATTTATTTATATACATATATAGATAGATAGATAGATATGTAGATTTATTTATATATAAAGTCATGTGTTTGATAATAGAGTTGGCCTTATTGGATATCAATACCAAAGTTCATTAAAATTATTGAACTTGTTCATTAATCAAAGAATCAAAAATTCACAGAATTTCAAAATACAAGTCATCTCATTTAACTAATACTTTCAAAGCAAAATTGTGTTATAGTAATTCTCATTCAAGTAATCATTCAACTTTAACATGAGGATGTCAGTACCTCCCAAAGAAAGCCATTTTACTTTAGGCAAACTCTAATCAACAAAATCTTAAGGGACAAAATTCCTTACCTCCAGGATAATTAACAGAGTAGTTAATTTTTTTAAAATAGTAATCTTTAAAGAATTCCTGTTTTATTTGTTATTTGTTGCTATTATACAACTAGTTTCATTTTTATTGATCTTTCTATGTTTTTCCTCAATTACTTAGCACTATGTTATGAATGGATACTTTTGAAAATCTTCCTTCTTATATTTTTATTTTCTCCTTCCTAATTGTAACAATATACTTTGGAGCCAAGATGGTGGAGTAAGAAAAAAAACTCATCTGAACTCCCCCCAAATTTACCACAAATACGATCAAAAATGGTAGAAACAATAAAAGGAAATCTGTCTAATAAGAAGACAGATTAGTCTGAGATAGAGATAATGCCTTGTTAGTACTGCCCTAGTTGAACAAGGAGTTACAAGCTAGCTGTACTAATCAGATTAATTCTACTGATGCTGTAATAATAAATGAATTAAAGAATAAACAAATGAAAGAAAAATAATTCAAAATTAACATTTATCCTTAAATGTCATTTAATTGACAGCAGCATATTTAATCCATGGTCATTTCTTGCCCATCTGTACCACAAAAGCTATGAGTCTTACTCTGCTATTTTTTTGAAGTACAGACATTTTTTTAAAACAAGTTGAGGATGACCCAAATGGGGATATAGCTTACATATGTATATTGCAACACTCTACAAACAAAACATCTTTTCAGTCTTTTTACAACTTACTCCTTGACACTAACTCTTCAGTTCAGTGAAATGGGCCTATTTGCTGTTTCACAAAGACATCTATCACTCCAGTAAAGGCTTTTTTGTTTCTTATTGTCCCCCATATAAGTTTTCCTTTACTCCTGATCTACATGGCTTCAGTTAAGTCCCAGCTGAAAACCATTTTCTACAGGAAGCCTGCTCTACTTCTCTTAATTCCAAATAATAATATGAATAAAATAGATTTTAATAATCACTTCAGTTTCCTTATCATTGATATTATATGCACCCTTGGTAATCTGGGTCTCTTCTTTGTTGATCAAATTAACCAATGGGTTTTGTTGTTGTTTTCTTAAAAATAGATCATGGTTTTATTTGTTCAATGATTTTCTTACTTTCAATTTCACTCATCATTTTTTTCATTTTTCAGAATTTCCAAACTGGTTTTTAATTGGAGATTATTAAATTGTTCTTTTTCTAGTTTTTTTTTTTTTTTATCTAAATGCCCAATTAATTGATCCAAAGTATTCATATTGTATGTAGATGCAATTGATCTACTCTTTCTATTTTGATAAATTATATCTACATAAATATAAAGCAGTCTAAGAAGATTTTACATAAATCTCTGAATATGCATTATATATAATTTGTTTTTTCTTTAAAATATATAACAAATTCATTGTGCAATTTTCAAAGCTATCCTTTTGCTTGTGTTTCCTTATGCTCTCTTCTCATTAAAAGGGGTATCTCCCTACTGTCACTCTTTCTAGTTCCTGACCATATATTTCTGCTATAATTTTCTAAATACATTTTATCTAAGACAGGAAAATTGACCTATACAATTTGTTGATTTTTAATGATATTTCAGAGCTTAAAAAGTATGGGAAATAGGGAAGAGAAGTAAAAGTTTTAAGCCATAAAATCTTAGAAATACAGTCACAATTTTTGGCTTCCCTATCAAGCCAACTTTGAATACAGTTGCTTCTTTGCAGATAGAAAAGTATTAAATAGGGACCAATAAATTGTGCTTGTTCCCCTCTTAGTTCACTGCCTCTGCATAAGGTATTTCCCTTAACAACTAGGCCTTCTACTCAGCTGTAATTCTTGTCCTTCTATATAGCTATACATTACATAAAGCAAGAAAGTCACACAAAATTCATCTCAGCCAATATTCAGTACTGGTGAAGTTATAAAACAAATTTTAAGTTTATTTCCAATATCTTCTACTGAATCTTAGAGAATTTCAAAAACCTGACGAAATTAGAATCCAGATCCTATCTTGGACTATCTCTGCAGCAATAGTCCCCTACCACTGATTAGTAACAGTACTATCTTCCTCATCCTCCTTATCTCTAATGATGTGATACAAGCCCTGGGCCATTTCTTACCAAGAGGAGGAAAACAACAACAACAACAACAACAACAACAACAACAACAACAAAAAAAAAAACCTTTGGGAAATATTCTTCAGCACCCAGCAAGGAGTCCATTGAGTTTAATGTTGATTTCCTTGAAATATCCTTCATCATTCACTTAAAATGCTTCCAGCAATATTAAATGTTCTCCTCTGATAGAAACTGCCTGATACTAAACTATAATACAACCCATTTGTGAAAGGGTAGCTTTTCACATCAGTGGGCTAAAATACAATTTAAACATTTCAGGAACTTGTATGTTCACTAAAATCAGTACCAAATGGAGTGTGTGGAGGGAGATATAACTCAACCATTTGAATGTTGAATGTTGAAGAATAATTTCAATGTCATATTTTTAAATGCAGTTTTTTCTTGTATTATCTCTATATTGTGTTTAGAATTCCCATCATTTCTAGCTTAAACTTTGTTTTGAATTGTATATTTCTCTATATGTGACTCTTACTTGGAGTGGCAGAGACATTATTTTCAATGTCTTTCTCTCAAATATCTATCTCTATCTCTGGTTGGAAACTTGGTCAGAATGAATAAAGTTCTTCCTTGAGTAATAGAATTCCTAGTATGGATTGTATGAATTTAGTATACTATTATTCTTTTTCATTAAACCTTAACTAAAGGGTTAATTTTTTAATAAACCACAGGCTTATAGAATCATAGATTTAGAACTGGAAGGAAGTGTAAAGGTTAATGAGTCCAGTCTTTTTTACTATAGATGAGGAAATTGAAATAATAATAATAATAGCAACATTTATAGAGAGCTTTTAGATTTTCAAAGTACTTTCCAATAATTTTATTTGATCCTTACAACAACCCTGAGATATAAATATTCAAGCCATTTGACAGATAGGAATTGTCCAGGATTACACAACTACCAAGTTTCTAAGGGAGTATTTAAACTAAATTCTTTCTGACTCTGAATCCAGTACAGAATAGAGATTCAATGACTCACTCAGAATTACATAGTTTATATCTGCCTAAGGTGGGAACTGAACTTTGATCTTCCTGCCTCCAAATCCCACAGTGAACTATTCTATCTCAATTTTTGCTCCCTGTCCCATTATTCTAAGTGGTTAGAGAGAAGAAGGAAAGGAGTTACAATCAATATTTTCTCTTTAGGAAGAAGTCAGAATCACAATATCAATAATTTAAAATTAATAAACTAGTAGATGTAATGAAGGTGAAGGAGTCAAAAACAGATGAAGAGTGATTAATGAAGAAGCACCCTCAAAACTAAAGATCTTATTTAGGTACAAAAAAAAAGAAGTTAGAAAAACAATATCTAGGAATTAGATTAGAACAGTATGATACCAAGCTGCAAAGATAAACAAAGTGCTATTCAATTTTGCTGACCATCATTTCCAAATCATTTTGCCTTAAATGATCTTACATCACCCTCATCCTATCTAAAGAGCTAGGTGAAACTCTATCAATGGATAGAGTTCTAGATCTTGAGTCAGGAAGACCTAATTTCAAATTTGGCTTCAGACACTTCATAACTGTGCAACCCAAGGCAAATAGTATTCATTTAAGTTTTCTCAACAGTAAAATAAAAGTAATAATAGCACCTATATACACAATTACTGTGAAGCTCAAATGAAATAATATTTTAAAAATATGAAGCACACAGTTCAACAGGTCTTCAGAGAGGGAAGTCCCTAGTTGGTCAGTCTTCTGATATTGGGAGAAAACAAAAAAAGGAAGAAAACAAGAAGGAACAAAAGGAAACTGTAGAACATCTCCATCTTTATTATTCATTATTATTATTTTGAATGGGATCATTCCTCCTTAGTGGCTCCTCCCTTTTCTGCTTCTACTTCTTCTATTTTAATATGTGAGTAGCAATCCTGAAGCCATATTTCCAGCACATATAGCCATTTCAGGTATAGCCACCATTGGGAATGTAGTGAACAATATTCTCCCTGGCATCTACATTGACAACTTTGAAGATATAAAAGTTGCAGAGTACCTGAGCAAGGATAAAGTTATACCCATTTTCTCTATCCATAATGGCACTAGACCTATGCTTAAAGGAATTAAATACCTATGTATTCCTGCTGCTGATTCACTGCCCCAGAACTTAAGAAGATATTTTAAAGAAAGTATTGGGTTCATTCATGAGAGCCAGCTTAGAGGTTAAGATTCTCCTGTACACTGCCTGGATAGTGTTTCCAGAAATAAGATCTTAGAGGTTGCTTATATTATGACGATTACAAACTTGGGAAGATGCACAACAAACACATAGTTAAAGCAGGAGGGTCTTGTGCTGACCTCAACTTGGGCTTCCAAGAGCAGTTCCATGAGTTTGAAAAGAATCAACTTCACCTATTTTGGCTATGACTAAAAGGTAAATATGAAGAAAACCATTCAAAGGATGAAGAAACCAAAAATATTTTGTATAATTATAAAAAGCAAACACACTCTAAACCACCCCAACAGAATCCCAACTGGACATGATGGAACAACTTTCTAATCTTGCCACCTCTAAATTGCAGTGACTATACTATGGGAAATATAACTCAGTGGGATGGAGTCTTCTTCCTCTTTCTCTTATCTTTTATATTTTCTGTATACATTTTGCAGTTCATATGATATTGGAGGGCTGCCAAGAATGATAGATAGAGTGATGATAGAAGTCTAGCAGTTGTGGTTCAGGAATCAAGAGTTTCTTCTTCTGCAAATATTCATTTTCTGGGCACTCTGCCCTTATCCTATAATTTCAGACTTTCTACCAAGTGACCCAATTACAAGAGGGATGCTGCTTAGTGCACAGTGTGCTACTGTGAAGGAGAATGAGTGCATACACACACCCACATTTACACCCACACATGCAGATGTATGTGTCTGTTTTATGTAAACAAACTTGAATATATTGTATATCTAATAATGTGTGTCTGTGTGTCTAAGTAATGCTACCAGTATTACAATAAGGAGTAGTCTTTTTGTTAGTGTAAGCCTCCATGGAGAAGTATTTGTCATCCATTAATAAAAAATTAAAAACAAAAAAAAACAAAAAAACCTCTGGAAGAAAATATCGTTGTATGTATGTAAGTTAACATTTAAAAGGACTTAAGGACCTAAATTGGAAGCTAGAGGGGTAAATGTTCTTCTGTGGGATCCTACTTTTGGATGATTGGGGAGATTAATACCAGAGGACAAGAGAGAGATATGATAGAAGAGCATCAATGGAAACTAATCCCTAAATCATAGCTCTAACTGGACTCCAGTTAATCACTGAGTCAATTAACCTAGATTACCAGAATTTATTCTAGCAGATTTAAGAGCTAGTTTCAAGCCATTTTACCCTGCCCCAGATTGTCTCCACATCTTTTGGGAAATCAGAGCACTTTTGACCAGGCTGCTTTCTCTTTTGAGTTCTGTTGGATGTTCACTTCTGTTCTTTTCACCAGAACCACTTCAAAGGTTTCTTCATGCACAAATTATGTTTCATTCTTACTCTGGAATAGGTTTCTCCCAAGATTCCTAGATGTCTATAGGGATGTGTGTGTTATATCTGGACAAAGTGTTTATTAAGCAACTAGATAATTGATCAAGCATTTTTGTTTGTACTGCGGGCTTGGGAATTGAAGTCATGTACCTCATAGAAAGTGATTGAGTTTTTGTTTATTTATTTGTTTTTAACTGATGAACCCTAACCAATGAATAGACAGGTTTCATCTCCTGGGGAAGAGAAATGGGAGGACTTCAATGTCTACCCAAGCCATTTGAAAATTTCTACCTTTGGCTTGAATATATACTTCTGATGGGTCTGAACTTAAGGATCAAAGCAGAATACAGTAGTATGTGGGTATAGATATATAACCTCTACCTTGTGTGCACTTGGGAGCAGCAGTAGACATCATCTGCTAGGTTTTGCTGTTTTCCAGGGAGTATCCAGGCTCTTAACTTTTTAAGCACGCAGAGAGAATGAAAAAGTGTGACTGTCCTTTCCCTAAAAAAAACGTTGTGACCCTATTCCTTTGAATGCCACTTCAAAAGAAACCCTGAAGCAGAAGAGAAGCTATCTAGCACACTCTAGGGTCTGTGTTAAAGGTGAGCCATTTGAGAACAAAGAAAAATGGAATTCTGTATTTCTAGATGTAAGCTATTTGCTACTAATGTAGCAGTAGAGGAGGAAGAGGGTATTGATGAAATTATAAATAACTGCACTCTAAACAACAATAACAAAAAACAAAAACAGAAAGGCTGCCTTTTAAGAGAACAGTTATCAAGCCAAAATGAAAGTTTTATTTAAGTTAGAGTATTTAGTTGGTTTCTAAGTACCTAAATGGGTATGTGTTTCAATAATCTAAATATCATGCATAATCCAAAATTGCATTTTAAATGGTGGTTCCAGTGATACTCTTTTTCTATAGTAAGAGCCATAGTTGTGAAATAATTTTGCATTACAAAGAAGGCTAGAGGACATCTAAAGATGTCTGGTTTTTACCATATTTGCTGGAAACTATTCTTTGTATGTCTGCAGATTCTGAGTTTTCTCTTAGCAGTCTGTGTTGCATTTCCAAAAGAAAATAAATAATTTTTGGTCATTTTCTAGATTTCCAGTTTTAAGTGTCTACTGATCTTGTTTTGGCTCCTATCTTTTTTATTGAAACCGATATTCTGTCAGATGTGGTGTATGCTTTTAGCAACTAGGGTCACTATTTCTCTTTTTTTTTTTTTTTTTTTTATTTAATAGCCTTTTATTTACAGGATATATACATGGGTAACTTTACAGCATTAACAATTGCCAAACCTCTTGTTCCAATTTTTCACCTCTTACCCCCCACCCCTCCCTAAATGGCAGGATGACCAGTAGATGTTAAATATATTAAAATATAACTTAGATACACAATAAGTATACATGACAAACATTATTTTGCTGTACAAAAGAATCAGACTCTGAATTATTGTACAATTAGCTTTGAAGGAAATCAAAGATGCAGGTGTGCATAAATATAGGGACTGGGAATTCAATGTAATGGTTTTAGTCATCTCCCAGAGTTCTTTTTCTGGGTATAGCTAGTTCAGTTCATTACTGCTCCATTAGAAATGATTTGGTTGATCTCGTTGCTGAGGATGGCCTGATCCATCAGGACTGGTCATCATCTAGTATTGTTGTTGAAGTATATAATGATCTCCTGGTCCTGCTCATTTCACTTAGCATCAGTTCGTGTAAGTCTCTCCAGGCCTTTCTGAAATCATCCTGTTGGTCATTTCTTACAGAACAGTAATATTCCATAATTTTCATATACCACAATTTATTCAGCCATTCTCCAACTGATGGACATCCATTCAGTTTCAGTTTTAGCCACTACAAAAGGGCTGCCACAAACATTCGTGCACATACAGGTCCCTTTCCTTCTTTATAATCTCTTTGGGATATAATCCCAGTAGTAACACTGCTGGATCAAAGGGTATGCACAGTTTGATAACTTTTTGAGCATAGTTCAAACTACTCTCCAAAATGGTTGGATTCGTTCACAACTCCACCAACAATGAATCAATGTCCCAGTTTTCCCACATCCCCTCAACAATCATCATATTTTTTCCTGTCATCTTAGCCAATCTGACAGGTGTGTAGTGGTATCTTAGAGTTGTCTTAATTTGCATTTCTCTGATTAATAATGACTTGGAGCATCTTTTCATATGACTAGAAATAGTTTCAATTTCTTCATCTGAGAATTGTCTGTTCATATCCTTTGACCATTTTTCAATTGGAGAATGGCTTGATTTTTATAAATTAGAGTTAATTCTCTATATATTTTGGAAATAGAGGCCTTTATCAGAACCTTTGACTGTAAAAATATTTTCCCAGTTTATTGCTTCCCTTCTAATCTTGTCTGCATTAGTTTTGTTTGTACAAAACTTTTCAGTTTGGTATAATCGAAATTTTCTATTTTGTGATCAGTAATGATCTCTAGTTCTGCTTTGGTCATAAAACCTTCCCCTTCCACAGGTCTGAGAGGTAAACTATCCTATGTTCCTCTAATTTATTAATAATTTCATTCTTTATGCCTAGGTCATGAACCCATTTTGACCTTATCTTGGTGTACGGCGTTAAGTATGGATCAATGCCTAGTTTCTGCCATATTAGTTTCCAATTTTCCCAGCAATTTTTATCAAACAGTAAGTTCTTATCCCAAAAGCTGGGATCTTTGGGTTTGTCAAAGACTAGGTTGCTATATTTGTTGACTGTTTTATCCCTTGAACCTAATCTATTCCACTGATCAACTAATCTATTCCTTAGCCAATACCAAATAGTTTTGGTAACTGCTGCTCTATAGTATAGTTTTAGATCTGGTACAGCTAAGCCACCATCATTTGATTTTTTATTAATTCCTTGAAATTCTGGACCTTTTGTTTTCCATATGAACTTTGTTGTTATTTTTCTAGGTCATTAAAATAGTTTTTGGAGTCTGATTGGTATGAGCGCTAAATAAATAGATTAGTTTAGGTAATATTGTCATCTTTATTATATTTGCTCGCCCTATCCAAGAGCATTTAATATTTTTCCAATTGGTTAGATCAGACTTAATTTGTGTGAAAAGTAGTCTGTAATTTTGCTCATAAAGTTTCTGATTTTCCCTTGGCAGATAGATTCCTAAATATTTTATATTATCAGTAGTTACTTTAAATGGAATTTCTCTTTGTAACTCTGACTGTTGGATTTTGTTAGTGATATATAAGAATGCTGATGACTTATGTGGGTTTATTTATAACCAAGCAACTTTGCTAAAGTTGTGGATTATTTCTAATAACTTTTTAGCAGAATCTCTGGGGTTCTCTAAGTATACCATCATGTCATCGGCAAAGAGTGATAATTTGGCTTCCTCATTGCCTATTCTTATTCCTTTAATCTCTTTCTCAGCTGTTATTGCTATAGCTAGGGTTTCTAATACAATATTAAATAGTAACGGTGATAGTGGGCAACCTTGTTTCACTCCAGATCTTATTGGGAATGGTTGCAGTTTGTCTCCATTACATATGATGCTTACTGATGGTTTTAAATAGATGCTGCTGATTATTTTAAGGAAAAGTCCATTTATTCCTATACTCTCAAGTGTTTTTAATAGGAATGGATGTTGGATTTTATCAAATGCTTTTTCTGCATCTATTGAGATGAGCATATGGTTTTTGTTAATTTGGTTATTGACATGGCCAATTATATTGATAGTTTTCCTAATATTGAACTCAGCCCTGCATTCCTGTATAAATCCTACTTGATCATAGTGTATTATCTTGGAATGATTTTCTGTAGTCTTTTTGCTAATATCTTATTTAATATTTTAGCATCAATATTCATTAGGAGATTGGTCTATAATTTTCTTTCTCTGTTTTCAGCCTACCTGGTTTAGGTATCAGTACCATGTCTGTGTCATAGAAGGAATTTGGTAGGACTCCTTCATTTCCCTATTTTATCAAATAATTTATATAGCATTGGGGCAATTGTTCTTTAAATGTTTGGTAAAATTCACTTAAATCCATCTGGTCCTGGGATTTTTTCTTAGGGAGTTGTTTAATTGCCTGTTCTATTTCTTTTCTGAAATGGGACTATTCAAGCAATTTACTTCTTCCTCTGTTAGTCTGGGAAGTCTGTATTTTTGAGGTAGTCATCCATTTCACTTAGGTTATCAAATTTATTGGCATAAAGTTGAGCAAAATAACTCCTTATTATTTCTCTAATTTCCTCTTCATTGGTGGAAAGTTCTCCTTTTCATTTTTAAGACTACTAATTTCATTTTCCTCCCTCCTTTTCTAATCAGATTTACTAAGGCTTATCTATTTTATTGGCTTTTTCATAGAACCAACTCTTAGTTTTATTAATTAGTTCAATAGTTTTTTACTTTCAATATTTTTAATTTCTCCTTTTAATTTTAGAATTTCAATTTAGTATTTGATTGGGGTTTTTAATTTGGTCTTTTTTAGTTTTTTAGTTGCAAGCCCAATTCATTAATCTTTTCTTTCTCTGTTTTATTCAAGTAAGCCTCTAAGGATATAAAATTCCCTCTTATTACCGCTTTGGCTGCATCCCACAAATTTTGGTATGATGTCTCATCATTGTCATTATCTTGAGTGAAATTATTAATTGTATCTATAATTTGCTGCTTCACCCAATCATTCTTTAAGATGAGATTGTTTAGTTTCCAATTACTTTTTTGGTCTATTCCCCCTAACTTTTTGTTGAATGTAGTTTTTATTGCATCATGATCTGAAAAGAAAGCATTTACTATTTCTGCTTTCTTGCATTTAATTTTGAGGTCTTTATGTCCTAATATATGGTCAATTTTTGAATAGGTTCCATGAACTGCTGAGAAGAAAGTATATTCTCTTCTATCTCCATTCAATTTTCTCCAAAGATCCAACATACCTAATTTTTCTAATATTATATTTACTTCTTTAATTTCTTTCTTATTTGTTTTGTGGTTTGATTTGTCTAATTCTGAGAGTGCAAGGTTGAGATCTCCTACTATTACAGTTTTTTTGTCTATTTCTTCTTGCAACTCTCTTAACTTCTCCTTTAGGAAGCTGAGTGCCGTACCACTTGGTGCATATATGTTTAATATTGATATTGCTTCGTTGTTTATAGCTACCTTTAGCAGGATGTAGTTTCCTTCCTTATCTCTTTTAATTAGATCAATTTTACTTTTGCTTGATCTGAGATAAGGATGGCTACCTGCTTTTTGCTTCACCTGAAGCATAATAGATTTTGCTCCAGCCTTTTACCTTTACTCTATATGTATCCCCTGCTTTAAATGTGTTTCTTGTAAACAACATATTGTAGGGTTCTGACTTTTGATCCAGTCTGCTATCTGCCTCCTCTTTATGGGGAGTTCATCCCATTCACATTTACGGTTAGAATTACTAAATCTGTATTTCCTGCCATCCTAATAACCCCAGATTGTGCTTTACTTATTCTTGCCTCCCCAACCCTCTTTCCCCTTTTAAACTTATATGCCCCTCTTGTATCACGATGACTTATCCTCTTTATAATCCCTCCCTCCCCCTTTGAGTCTTTCCCCTTCCTTCCCTTATTACTCTTTTCTTTTCCTTTTCCTCTCCCCGTTTTAATGAGGCGAGAGAGATTTTCTCTAAAAAATGTCAATTATTTTTCCTTTGAGCCAACTCTGATGGAGTAAGATTCACACAATGTTCCTCCCTCTCTAAATTCCCTCAGATATGATAAGTTTCCTTAGCCTCTTTGTGGGATGTGGTTTCCCTCTTTTATCCCTCCTTCCCACCTTATTCTGCCATCATCCCTTTTCCATATCTACTTCCCTTTTTATGTTATATCAGTACTATCAAATTTTACATGTATTTTTTGTATATCCACAACGAAATACAATTCTCAAGATTATTTTTACCTTTTCTGCATCTCTTGAGTTCTATTCTTGGAGATCAAATTTTTTGTTTAGTTCTGGTTTTCTTCAGAAACAAATGGAATTCATTTGTTTCATTAAATGTCCATCTTCTTCCCTGGAAGAAAATGCTCAGCTTAGCTGGGTAGTTTATTCTTGGCTGCATCCCAAGTTCTTGTGCCTTTCGGAATATCATATTCCAGGCCCTTCATTCCTTTAATGTAGAGGCAGCCAGATCTTGGGTGATCCTTATTGTGGCAGCTCGGTATTTAAATGGTTTTTGGCTGCTTGTAAAATTTTTTCCTTAATCTGATAGTTCTGAAATTTGGCCACAATATTCCTTGGGGATTTTATTTTAGGGTTTCTTTCAGAAGGTGTTGGATGAATTCTTTCAATGCCTATTTTACCTTCTGATTCTATTACATCTGGGCAGTTCTCTTTGATGATTTCTTGTAAAATAGTATCTAGGCTCTTTTTTCATCATAGTTTTCGAAAGTCAATAATCCTCAGATTATCTCTCCTAGATCTATTTTCCAAGTCTGTCATTTTAGCAAGTAGATAATTCATGTTTTTTCCAGTTTGTCATTTTTTGGTTTTGCTTGACTGATTCTTGCTGTCTCAATGCATCATTAGTTTCAATTTGTTCAGTTCTAATTTTAAAGAATTATTTTCTTCATTAGCTTTTTTACTTCTTTCTGTATATGTCCAATTGAGTTTTTGAATGTATTGTTTTGGTCTGTGGAATTTTTTCCATTTCACTAATTTTTTTTTAGTGAATTATTTTCTTTTTCAATTCACAGATCCTACTTTCTAGTGAATTCTTTATTTTTCAATTCACAATTCTTACTTTCCTGTGATTTTTATTTTTCCAATTCACCAATTTGCACTTCCTGGGAATTTTTAACTTTTCAATTCGTATTTCAGGAAGTTGTTGCTCTCTTGTAAGGCTTCTCTTTCCTTTCCCATTTATCTTCTAACTCTCTTTTGAGACTTTTAATGGTCTCTTCTATGAGAGCATTATGTAAGGAGGACAGTCTGATGCATTTTTGCTGTTTGAGGTCTCTTCAGGTTTGCTGACCTGCTCTTTTTCTCATAGAAGCTGTGGATTGTTCTTTTCATCTTTTTATTCATGTTTTAAAGCCTTTAGGGTAGGTCTCCTAGGCAAGGGGTTACCAGCTTCCTCTGCAGAGCAGGGAAAGATGTAAACCGATTTCCGGCTCCGAGGTATGGGAGTGCTGTGGGTGAGAGTTTTCCCTTCCCCCAACAGGAAGTGGATTCAGCACTGGCCTAGCTATCAAACTGCTTAGTAGGGCTGAGTGGATTATCGATTGCCCTCGGCTAGAGACTAAGTGGTGAAAGTGTCACCGCCCAGGCCGGAGCCTCTTGTGGGACTGTGAGTATTAGCAGCTGAGCGCAGACCGCAGAAGGCAGACAGCCACAAACTCTGCCAGTGTCTCTGCCTGATGCAAATCGGCCCTGGAAAAGCTCTATGGCCCCAAACCGAGCTCCCCACTTCGCAAATTGGAGGCTAACCCGGGCTGCGTCCTCCTGCCGTGCAGGATCACAACTGCCCAAGGAAAAGCCCCTTACTGCGTGGTTGGGGCTGCGCGCTTATGCTGAGATCTGTGCCTTCACCCTGGGTTTGAGACTCTCCTCGGAACCTAATTTCTCTCCCAGTCTGTGCCGATCTCCCCCCTGGCCCTGGAACCAACCTTTTGGCGAGACTGCAGATTTTCTTTGGCCGGTGAGTTGTTCTACTTCTTATCTTTACGAATTGTAGCAGTCAAGACTATTTTTGAGGCTCGATATAATATTGATAAAGAGGGTAAGAGAAGAGCTTAGAAAGACGCGTGTGTCTTCTCCGCCATCTTGGCTCCGCCTCCTCCACTATTTCTCTAAAAGAAAATAATTTGCACACCAATACCTTGCTTTAGTTGGATTTAAGTTTGGATAAATTGGAGGGAAGGAGAAGGGACAAAAATTAAACATATTAGATGTCTTTTTTCCCTTTCTGATTTCCGATGTTATGCTGATTGTTTCTGGACTTGATTTGAAAGAAGTTTGTTACCTTTATGGGTTATCCTCCTGTGAGCTCTTTGACACTTTAGGGGTGCAGGCTTCTCATTTCCTTTAAGCTTTCTCTATGACATATGCCATGTGTGATGTGTATTTAAATCAAAAATTCATGTTTTTCATTAATAAAGACCATCTTTTCTAACACTAAAATACTTAGCATTGTGCTGAACACATAGTAGGCTCTATATAAATAATTATTCCCTTCCTTTCCCTCTCATTTCCACTAGAATCTTAGCACCTTCCCCAAGAATCAGCTTTTTCTCTGATGGGTGATTATAAGCCTTAACTTGCCCTAAGTCAAGTCCACACTTTACTACTACCCAGTATTTCATAACCACTCCCTGAAGTACATCTTCTACCACTCTTTCAATTCCACATTTATGTTTTCTCTCTAATAAAAACATAATCATTGAGAACAAGCAATGTCCATGTTGCTTATATTTGTATACAGTATTTAACATGGTTCTTGGTTTTCCAAGGTTACATACATTCTGTAAATAACAGAGTCTTGAGCTGAACATCTGGCTACAAACCCAGTGTCATTTCCATGGATATACTTTATAATCTAGAAACCCACTATCCTAAAAAAAAAAAAAAAAAAATCCTTTACTTGGGGAATTTCTACTACAGTCACTCTTTATTCTCAATAATAGCAAACAAATTTACAAAACAACAGAGAAGAAATGACGAACAATTCCCACCTTGTTTCTATTGTGATCCAGATGATTTAATAATTTCTAGATAAAGGACAGTGATTAAAAAATGACATTAAAAAAATCCAGGGTTTAAACTATATGGACATAGAGAATTTTCATGATGAAAACTTTATTGGAATTCAGTCTCCATCCTGGGTCACAATTTAGTGTTCTTTTTGATTAAAAGTAGAGGTCACATCTTTAATGACATTGGGGATTAACAGAACTTTTCTGTCAGGGAACATAACTACTCACAAATTCTTGACTATGAGATAAAACTCGTCTCTTGGGGAAGGCAATCTTCTCTAATCAAGTACATGCACCATCTGATGTGTCAAATAATTGCAAGAATGAGAAGACAACTGGAAAACTAACAGGTTACTTTCCTCAGGGTGCACCCTGAGAATAGAAAAGTTTTTTTTTTTAATTAAATTAATAATTACTTAGGTTCTTTGAGAACTTTTGAAAAATTGATTTTACCTTTGGCACTCATACCCATTTTTATTTCTTTATAGGTATATTATACATATGAAGAAGAATGATAAAGGGATAAGTAAAAAAAGGAGAGGCAAAAGATATGTCTTAAATTGAGCAGAAATCTGCCTTCTATTTTATTTCTATTTATTCTACCTTTTACCTAGTCTAGAAATAAGAACAAATTTAAACCCTATTTTAAATAACAGTCCTTCTGATATTTCAGGACAAATTATGATTTCCTTATTAAGCCTTTTCCTCTTCAACTTAAATATATATAGTTATTGTAACTAATTATTGAATAACATAGTTTCTAGTCAGTGAATTATCCAAATTGTCCTGCTCTAGATAATATATTAGAAAGCCAACAGTTCTTCTAAATTATGATGCCAAGGGATAATATTATTAGTTGTAATTTTTTACTAGTAGTAGTAGTAATAGTGCAGAAGTAATAACATTTTATAGGGTTTTATGTCTTATAAAATGTTCTACATGTTATCTCATTTGATCCACTGAATAAAATTATAAGGGAGGTGTTGTTATTGCCTTGACATTATATATGGGGGAAATTAAGACTAGGAGAGGATAAGTGAATTGCCCAAGTAGTAGCAGGGCTACAAAGTGCAAGGAGAAAATTCTATCTGATTCCAAATGCAGAGCTCTATCCACTGCAGCACCTAAATCCTTCTGTGATACTGAATCGCCTCATTTGAGCAGTAAAAGACTACACTTAATGAAGTTTAAGATTAATGAAGTAGCCCTGATAGCTACTGTATCACCCAGCTGATGATTATTATATTTTCAAATCAAAACTCTTTTTATATTCATTACATAATATACAATTCTCCTTCCCCTCTCCATCACTTCATGCATTTATAATTGAAGGCTTTTTTTTAACCCAAATGGAAGATTTACATTGTGAGTATCCCAAGATTTCTTTTCCAATTCTAATTCTGCCATCCAATGTATTAGCCCACTGTTTCATTTGAAAATTGAGTGAGATTTTCATAGCTATTCCTTCATCCAAAAGATTGATTAAAAAATGTTCAACACAAGAGAACTAAGGACAAAGTCATGGGGCAAAACACCAATGAATATCCCCAAGTGAACATTAGTCTATTAATCACTGCTTCTGGGGATACAGGATACATCAGATAGTCTCTTATCCTTTGCTGAAATCTAGGTTTAAGAAGTTATGTTCAATGATTATCCCCAAATCTACCAGTACAGAAACTAAATAAAAAAATTGAGTACAAAGAAGAAAAGCAGAAAGCAGATTAAAAAAAATTTCATGCCTAACTCTTTCCAATTTGCAGTAATGATTAAAGATGCCTGCAATGAGTAGCTTCTTTTATATCGGTGTATCTGTACTTGTATAGATAATATGGAGCAATTCTTAGATCTGAGCCTAGAGTCAGGAAAACTTAAGTTCAAATATGTCCTAAAACGCTTACTAGTTATGTAATCCTGGGCACATCACTATTTGCTTCAGTTTCTTTGTTTGTAAAAGGAACTAGGAACATGCTGAGTCAAATAAGTAAAATTAGGAATACATTATACACAATAACAGCAAGATTGTGGGATGGTCAGCTATGATAGCCTTGGTTCTTCTCAGCAATACAGTAATCTAAGGCAATCCCAATAAACTTTGGATGAAAAACACCATCTATTTCCAGAAAGAGAACTATGGAGATTGAATGCAAATCATCACATGATAAATTCATTTTCTTTTTTTTTTTTCTGTTTTAATTTTCTTTTGTAATTTATCCCTTTTGTTGTGATTTTTCTCTTTCAATATGATTCATAGGGAAATATGTAAAAATGTATATATAACAAAAATTAATTATTTAAAAATTAAAATAATAATAATATCACTCATCATTAAGATATGAAAATAAAATTAAATACTATTAATAAAAAAAAAGATCGACTACTTGAAAACACTCCAGTTTCTTTGCCAAATAAACTCCAGAATCACAAAGAGTTGCACATAATTGAAACCACTGAACAACAACACTTTTTCCCCATCATTTCCTCATTTTTAAAACTCTAGTACATATCACAAAGACTTGGATATAGTAAGCTCCTAATATGTTTGATTAATTCATTAATTCATCTACAAGATACCCCAAGTGCCTAGCTAGTTAGATAGCACTGGTCTGAGATATTTCAATTTTATTTCATTCAATTCAGTTCAAAGGAGTAGTCAGAAATGGGTTTGGAAATACAATCCTTACTGTGAAAAAGTTTGTGACTAGAGCTGCATGGAGCCTGAGGTAGCATAAATTAAATCATTATCAAATGAAAAGTAGAAAAGATATATCCCTAGATCGATTTCCTTAGATGACTTTTTAAAAACTAAACTTTAGCAGTATTATGATTTTTTTTTAACCAAGTTTGGACACAGAACTCTATTGATGATACATAATCTCTAACATTCCATTTCCATTTCAATTTTGCCAATATTATACATGATTCATAAGGGCACCATATTTACATGGACCAACATTGATTGCTACAGACTTGTTTCAGCAAACTTGCCTCTGTTGCCTGTAGGGTACTGTCTAGGAATGAAAGTAAAACTGTGAAGAAAAGGTAAAAAAAGAACAATTATCTTATGAGAATGCGGTGCAAAAGAAACACTGATGCATGAATTAGATGGGAGAGGAAAGCTGATATTTCCTATTCTCACCCATACCTGGTAAGTTTTTATATCCTTCAAGACACACACACACACACACACACACACACACACACACACATATAATATGTGTGTATATATATATATGTGTGTGTGTGTGTGTGTGATATCGATATATATATATATATGTGTGTGTGTGTGTGTGTGATATCGATATATATATATATATATATATATATGTGTGTGTGTGTGTGTGTGTGTGTGTGTGTGTTAAAGAAATAACTGCATCTGTATTTAAAAGGAAAAATGTCTTCTGAATTTATAAAGAAAAAAAGAGGGGGTTAAGATAATAGGATAATGATGGTGGTGATATTGAACAAGGGTGAAGTTTTACCTTTAGGTAACTTCCTATAATTAAGCAAAGGAACTTTTATGAATTTTTAGTTCACACCTCTGGGGCTTTGATAGAATCTTTGAAATGGTTCTATCAAACTAATTAATAATAATTGGAATAGAGTAGGGGTTTATATGAATTATTTATTGCAATTATTTCTCACAGATATTGGGGAAACATATCTCCTCTCCTGGAAGTTGTTATTGGCTTCCTTTAGGCAGAGGATACATTTCAGTTATGCAGACTTTTACGCATAAGAACAACAACAAAAAAAAATGTTTGCAGACTGTAAGGGTCAAAGAAAGGTCAGGCGAGCACAAGCAAGATGTAAACAGAGCCTAGTAGCTTTGTGATCCCAGGATGTGATTGGCTATGAGTAAACAGGGGTGGAAAATCTGACCACTCAGAACTGTCTCTGTCTCTGATTGGCTATGCATGTGACCTCATGTACCCAATAGAAGCTCTGTGGGGGAGGAGCTCAACCTTTTTTCCCATGTGGAGCTCTGCTAGGAGAAGGAACTAAGAGAGTGCAGGAGGTCATAGGGTAAGATGCAACTCACATGAATCAAGCTCCTGAGCTGCCTACAGCTTCTTTCCAGTGCTCTGTTGTTGTTTCAACTGTGTCCCTATGAGACAGCAGCCAGAGGGCTTCTGATGACCTCAGAAAGAGGTAAGCTTGATACAAATACTTACCAGAGATTTCTCTGAAGCCCTGGGAATTAGGGGAGACTGGCAATAGCAAATGCAAAGATAGTACATTTACAGCAGACTCCTAGTTCCTGATATAAGCTCCTTGGCAGAATAAAGAATAAAGGAATTTTGTAGTCATTTCCATTCTCTTTGATATGAGATAAATTAGATGACATTTTCATCCAACCAAAGTTAGGTGACTTCTTTCCCTTTAAAATAAAATTGATATGTTGTTTTTTACATTATAAATATTATAGATATGTCCTACTCTGTGAAGGAAATCTTGAATCAAAATTAGACAATTAAGCAAAATAATATGGTGAATTTATCTAAATGTCATGCAAAATTCTACTTTGTTAGCCACACCACAAATCTTCCATTCAAAAAAGAAATTAAATAAGAGAAATTCATTTTCTCTCCAACCCCAATAACCGCTCAATAAGAAAAAAATATTCTGTAGCAAATATGAATTGTCAATCATTGGTGATTACATACACACATATATTTATACATATGTATATATACATGCATACATAGTATATATATATATATATATATATATGTGTGTGTGTGTGTATATATATATATATATATATATATACACACATATTATATGCATACCATGTATGTATATTTGTGTACTCTGAATCTCTTACCTCTCAGAAAGATGTTTCACTATCAATCTTTAGAAATCATTAATAATCAGTTAATTATATGTCATACTTTCAAAAATATTTTGATTATGTGATTGTATAAATTGTACTTGTGATTCTGTTTATTTCCTTGCCTGTCAATTTATAAAATTTTTCAAAATTGTTTGTTTTTATAATATTGGTTTTAGAAATTATTCTTGTTTTTGTATACTTCACAACATCATTTCATATAATTCATTCCATATTTCTTTAATGATTCATTTTATCATTAATTTTGACATATAGCATTACATCTTCCTTATATACCATGGTATATTCAGCTATTTCTCAATTGATAAGCATTCATTTTCAGTTTCCAGATTTTTTGTCACCTCACTATCACTACCCCCTGCCACATACATAAGCTCTTATAAATATTTTGGTATATATTAAACTGGCTGCTTTTCCATAGTCCCTCTGGTGTTTATAAAATTATTTTTTATCTTTTTTCCCACTGAAATATGTGTGAAGTTAGAATCTTAGAAGTTCTTTAATTTATATTTCTCTAATTAGTAGTGATTTGAAGCTTTTTTCCGTGCTGTTATAGATAGCCTAATTTTCATCTCTTAAGAACTGTTTATATCCTCAGATCATTATTGATTGGTAATAGTATTTATTCTTATAACTTTGGATTAATTTAGTATGTGTCTCGAAAATGAAACTTGGTATCAGAGAAACATTGTTTTTCACCAGTAATTTTTTTACTTTTTAATCTTAGGATTATTAGATTTCTTTGTGCTTTTTAATTGATGCAATCAAAGCTTATCTTTCATAATTCTCTCTGTCCCTTGTTTGATCATTAAAATTTCTACTATTCATAGTTATAATAAGTGTTTTTTGTCTTTTCCCACATTTATCTTTTTTTGTGTGATCATTTGTACCAAGGTCATGTATCACTTCTAAGGTTATCTTGGTATAAAGAATGGCATGTTGGTCTAAATCAAGTTTCTTACATTCCTGATTTCTAGGATTTTTTTTTTCCAGAGAAGGTCCCAGTAGCTAGTTTTTGTGTTTGTTCAAATACTGGAATAATAAATATATTTGTAGGAAGCTAAATGATGCAGTGCATAGAGCTGTGAGCCTGAAATCAAGAAGAACTCAGTCCAAGACCAGTCTTATTTATTTAGTAGCTATATGATCCTGGCCAATTCACTTTAAACTATTTGCCTAAGTTTCTTCTTCTGTAAAATGATTTGAAGAAGGAAATGGCAAATCCTTTCACTATCTTTTCCAAGAAAATTCCAAATGGATCATAAAGAGTCAAACATAATTTAAAAGTGTACTTTCTTTTACATAGTTTAGGAAATCTGTTACATTTAGTGATATGTGTGTTTTTGAAATTAGTATTTAATTAATCTTAGAATGTCTTCTTTTTAAGGGGTCAGTGAGGTGGCTCCCTGAAGTAAGGAAGACCTGAGTTCAAATGTGACCTCAGACATTTAAAACTTCCTAGCTGTGTGACCCTGGACAAGTCACTTAACCTCAATTGCCTCAGGGGGGGAAAATAATGTGTTCTTTTTAGCATTTTAAAAATCAGATACAACTAGCCTTTTTTCACTACCACTGCTTCCTTTTTTTTTTTAAATTCCTTTGAGATTCTCTGCCTCTTTGACCTCTACATGACTTTTAATGCTATTTTTCTAGCTCTATAAAATAATTCTTTGTTAATTATATTGTTATGGAAATCAACAACTATATAGGAATAAGTATAATCGTCATTTTTATTACATTCAATCTTCTACTAATGTGCAGTTAGTATTTTTCTACTTATTTAAATCTAATATTATTTCAATGCACAATAGTTTGTAAATTTATTTATGTAGTTCTAGTATTTATGTGTGTTTGAGGGGAGTGTGTATGTGTATGTGTGTTGGTAGGTAATCATATCTATTTTATATATTCTGCAGTGATTTTAAATACAATATTTCTAAACACCTCTTTCTGTGAGATTTCATTGGTCTTATTTTGAAATATGGATGATTAGTGTGAATTTTACAACCTAAAGATTTCCTGAAGTTTGTTATTTGTATTTAATGCTTTTTTTCTTTAGTATTAAGTACATCATATTTTCCTATACTTTTAGTTATATTTCCAATTCATTGCTTTCTATTATTTCTCTTTTTATATTAATAAAAATTGTTACCTGTAAGTTTCTTCCCCAGGACTAATCTAATTATATCCCCTAAATTTTGTTAGTTATTATCATTTTAATGCAATTATCAATCCTTTCTATTTGTTCTATCACCCAGAAATTATTTATACTTAAGCTATTTAAACTCCTATTGATTTTTAATATTTTTGGTCCTTTAAAAATCTTATTGCAATTTTATTATTAAAAAGTTATTTTAACATTTGTTTTGTAATATTTTGCATCTTAAAATGTTATTAATTTTTGAAATGATACCAGATGCCACTGGGAACATTTATTCTCCTTTCTATTTTCATTTTGTAATTGCCCTTCTGTCATTTTAAAATTATCTAAAATACTATTTTACTATTAATTTTTATTTATTTTCATTGAATTTATTTAGAACTAATTACAGTAAATTGGGATCATCCATTATTACAGTTTTACTTTTTCTCTTTTTTATTCAAGTAATTTTTTTCTTTGTTCTACTTACATCTATTTTCTCCTTCAACCAACTTCTCCCCCTTCCTCCTGAAAAGAGCCCCATCCATCAGAATTGATAGTCATATAATCTTGTTGCTATGTACAATAATCTTCTGGTTCTGCTCATTTCACTTAGCATCAGTTCATGTAAGTCTCTCCTGGCCTCTCTGATTATTGCTTATAAAACAATGATATCTCATAACATTTATATACCATAACTTATTCAGCCATTCTCCAAATGATGGACATCCCTTCAGTTCCCAGTTTCTTGCCATTACAAAAAAGGCTGCCACAAACATTTTTGCATGTGTGTCCCATAAATTTTGATATGTGGTCTCATTATTGTCATTCTCTTAGATGAAATTATTTATAGTATCTCTGATTTGTTGTTTCACCAGTCTTTCTTTGGGATCAGATGATTTAGTTTCCAATTAATTTTTGGTCTATTTTTCCCTGACTCTTTATTATATATGATTCTTACTGAATCCTGATCTGAAAAAGATAAATTTACTATTTTTGCCTTGCTGCAACTGATTTTGAGGTTTTTATGCCTTAATATTTGTTCAGTTTTTCTTTAGGTTTCATGAACTGCTGATGAAAAAAAAAAGTATATGCCATTCTGTCTCCATAAAATTTTCTCCAATATTCTATCATACCTACGTTTTCTAAAATTCTGCTTATGTCTCTAACTGCTTTCTTATTTATTTTGTGGTTTGATTTATTTAGTTCTGAGAGACCATATCTGAGATTCTCAACTTGTATAATTTGGCTGTTCGTTTCTTCATGCAGTTGACTTAACTTCTTTAGGAATTTAGATGCTATACCACTTGGTGATGCATATATGTTTAGTACTGATATTACTTTATTATCTATGGTAACTTTTAGTAGTATATAGTTTCCTTCCTTATCTATTTTAATTAGATCTATATTTGTTTTTGCTTGAGATCAGAATTGCTACCTCTGCTTTTTTTTCTTTTACTTCAGCTGAAGCATAATAGATTCTGTTCTAGCTTTTTACTTTTACTCTGCATGTATCTCCCTGCTTCAAATGTATTTCTTGAAAACAACAAATTGTAGGATACTAGCTTTTAATCCAGTCTGCTATTCACTTCTGTTTTATGGGAGAATTCATTCCATTCACATTCACAGATAAAATTACTCACTCTGTATGTCCTGCAATCTTGTTTACCCCCAGTTATATTTTTCTCCTTCCTTTTCCCTTTCCCTCTTTTTTGTCAGTGATCTTCCCCTGCCTCAGTCAGCCCTTTCCTTTTGCAGCCTCTCTCCCCTTCTCATAAATCTTTTCTACTTCTCTTCTCCCTTCAATTGACCTCCCCCCCACCTTGCTTTTCCCCTTCCCCTTCTACTTCATATAGGGTGAATCAAGCTTCTCTGTGAAGCTAAATGTCTCTGATATTCTCTCTTTGGGCCAAACTGGTGAGTTTTTAGTGAGAGTAAGATTTGCACAATGCTCACCTCCCTTTTCCTTCAATTGAAATAGGTCTTTTTTGTCTCATTATGAGATGTAATGTGCCCCATTTTAATTCCATTTTCCTCTTCTTCCGGTGGAATCACTATTCTTCCTCTAATTTATTTTTTAATTCATAACAATAAAATTAAATTATACATGCACTCTCTAAATATACCCATAACAGAGATATAGATCTCAAGAGTTAAATGCATACATCTCATATAGGGATATAAGCTTTTTCACTTTAAAAAAAATGTTATTTTTTCTTTTCTTTTTACCTTTTCATGCTTCTCTTGAGTTTTATATTTGAAGATCAAATTTTCTATTCACCTCTGGTCTTCTTGTTGTGTCTGGACTAGTTTTCTAGAGGACCTTGGTACCATCCCAAGTCCTTGGTCTTAGAAGAGTGAAGAGGCAGGACTTATGTGGATGGTCAAACATGGAGTCAGTTATTCCAAATTCGCTCAACCTTATATACCCTAATACCCTTACATAACTATAGAACACGGCACATGCTCTAACTATATCATGCTCATGTCGGACCACATAAACAACTTGTTATTTTATGTAGATGTCTCTTTGCCTCTTGATATCACTATGCTTTAAATACAACACAGGTTATCATTGCCCCCTGACTTCTCAGGAAGGCCGAGAGCCCTTAGGGGAGATGGGGAAACGAACCAGACATTGTCAACAGGTTCCTTCTGGATTGAGGTCTTATACCTCACCCAGAGTTCCCCCATTCTCTGTGGCTCTTTATATCTTTTTTTAAAATCATAAATAGATGAAATTCACCTGTTTCTTTGAATGTCCATCTTTTCCCCTGAAAGATGATGCTCCATTTTGGTGGATAATTGATTTGTGGTTGTCAAGTCCTTTTGTCTTTCAGAATATCAGATTCCAAGCCCCTCAATCTTTTAAAGTGGAAGCTGCTAGTTCCCAGGCAATTCTGATTGTGGCTCTTTCAGGAGATGATAGGTAAATTCTTTCAATGACGTTTTTATTCTCTAGTTTTAGGACATCTGGGCAGTCTTCCTTATGATTTCCTGAATGATGATGTCTAGGCTCTTTTTATCATCTTGGTTTTCAGGACATCTAAAAATTCTTAGATTGTCTCTCCTAGATCTATTTTCCAGGTAAGTTGTTTTTCCAATGAGGTATTTTTTTTTCTTTTTTCTTTTTTTCTTTTTTGTTGGATTTGTTTGACTGATTTTTGCAGTCTCATTGATGCATTCATTTCCATTTATTCAATTCTAATTTTTAGTGAATTATTCTCTTCAGTTAACTTTTTTATCTCCTCTTTCAATTGGCCAGTTGAGGTGTTTTGGTCATTGCATTTTTTTCCATTTCACATATTCTGTTTTTAAACACAATCATTGCTTTTTCATATCTATTTTGTGAGGAGTTATATGCTTTTTCCATTTCATCTAATTTATTTATTTGCTAAGGCAATTGGGGTTAAGTGACTTGCCCAGGGACACACAGCTTGTCGGAGGCCAGTTTTGAACTCAGGTCCTCCTGAATTCAGCACTGGTGCTCTATCCACTGCATCACCTAACTGCCCCTATCAATTTTTTTTTAAGTTTTCTTCAGATAATTTCTAGTTTTCCTTTTCCATATCTTCTTGCAAAAATCCTATTTCCTTTCCCCAATTTTCTTCTAACCCTCTTTTAAGATCCTTTTCTGAATTCTTTCAAGAGAGTTTGTGAAATGGAACCTTATCTCACCCTTTGGTGAGTTGATTTTCCTTTAGGATCCTCAGGTGTTGAAGTCTTCCTTTCTCTGTAAAAGCTGACTATGGTCAGAGTTCTTTTTGCTTTCTTGCTCTTATTTTAAAGATTAAAGTCTTCTCTTAAGGCAAAGAGGCAACAATCACTTTAGTTTTCCTCTGGGCCAGTAGTGATGACTGACTTCCAGTCCCGGGTAAGCATGAGTAAGTCCCACATTGTTCTGGGGCTCAGTGGCTCATATTTATCTCTTGTATTTGCTTTTGGGTGTCTTGCAGCAAATCTGCTGAACCACCAGCTTCCAAACAGGATGGAGTTGCTTAAGAGCTTCATAGTAGATTTCCTGGCACTCATTTGCCTCAAAGTTCTGACTCTGCCTCAGCTCCTTATCCTGAGCCTAATTGAAACAGACCCTATGCGAAGTTCTTCCAAAGTATCTTATTCTGGAAATTTCTGTACTCCAAATATTTGTGGGTTATCACTTCAAAACCAGTTCACAGACTTAATCTGCTATTAATTTGAGGGAAACTTGGAGGAAGTCACATAAATATGTATCTGTTCTCTGCCACCTTGGCTCTACCTCCTCCTGATTTATTTTCTGTGGAGTAAAATAAAGATTACCTTATATATCATAACTTAGATGTGTGTGGGCATGCATGCGTTTATGTATGTGTGTGGGCATTTGTTCATGTGAGTGTGTTTTTATAAGCAGGGAACTCTTTCCTCCACATCATTGGAAAATTATTTATGAATCATATCCAAAAAAATATAGCATTTCCCAATGGAAACATTTTTTTTTTTTTGTGGATGGAGTGGGGGCGAAAAGTGTCAATAATGTATTTATTTGGGCTTTGTCTGAGTTACAAACAAATTTTTGCAAGTTCAGAATTTGTAGTGCTAGGCTCAAGCTATCAGTAAAATGTAGCTACAGCTTAATGATATCCTCCAAATGTGGCTTGTTCAGGATAGAGTACAGTAGATTATTATACTTAGAGGAGGTACTGGCCTCAAATTGAAGATAGTCAGGTTTCAGAATCTGATTCAGACATACTATGTTTCTTTCATCTTGGACAATTACTTTAACTTTTAGTATTTCATTGAACACTTCAAAATTGAAACTACAGAGAAGGTGACAACATGAATTATTTGGAATTTCCTTCTCTAACTTCACTAAATGTAACTTCACTACATGTGAAGTTACAAATACAATTTCTTTTTATATTGTGTATATTAAGCTGCAAAAAAAAAAAAAAAAATCCATTCATAGTTTTGGCTATTTCCCACTGCTGACATGGTATTTGTAGTCTACTAAAATCCTCAGATGGGGCACACTCTTCAGAATAATTTATGAACTTGCCAGAGGAACCTTTTCATCCTGAAAGCACATTCCCATTTTATAAATGACACATGAGAATCATTTTCAACCCTCATTTTCTCTTCCTCTGATTGGATAACTCCTTCCAGAGCTTTTACATAGAGAGGATACCTAGGTCTACTACATCTTTCTTTACAAAACCTATCTTCCCTTATCATCCACTTTCAGCTTCCTTTTATATGTTGTCTTCCTCCATTAGAATGCAAATTTTCTGAGAGCAGGACTGTTTTTTTCCCCTTCTTGTGTTTGCATCCCAATGTTTCCTACAATGCTTAGCACTTAGCAAGTCCTTAATGGACTTAATGGACTGAGTGACTTACTGGCTGATTTACTCTGGCATCTCTGTATATTATTTTTTTAAAAAAATAAATGTAATACTCTTATAGTATCATAGAAATAAAGGTGAAAGATCTTTCAGAAGTCATCAAATTCATTCCTTCTCACTGTATGGGATATTTTTTTTAAATATATAGTTATGTTTCTACAACATTCATTGGTCACATTTTATATAATTCTTTGTGTTTTTCAAAGATCTTTGCTCACAATATCCTTTTGAATTAGATAATTTAACCAATATACCAGAGATTTCTGAGATCATATTGAAATAATGTTACAAAGGTGTTCCTCCAAAATGTCAACTTGCCTCCTTGGTTCATATGTTCTCATCTAGACATTTCCAGAAAATCTCTAAATATAGTTGGATGGCTTGTATCTTGTTTTCCACCAATATGCCTGAAATCTAAAACTAGAGATTTTGGAACAGCAATTTCTGCTAAACCATATTAACTTGGATTTGTTTTGTAAATATTTTGTTTTTCTTTTTCAACATGTATGTTGCTTTCAGGAGAATGTAAGCATCTTCATTCAGGGTATTTCTTTATTTTGGTCATTGTTTCTCTACGATCTCTCATAGCACTTTACACATAGCAAGAACTTAATTTCTTATGAACTGATGGAAAGAGTGATTGAATGTTCCAATGATTCATAATAGCAGACTTCAGAATTGCTTGGATTCCGAAGAGTTTGGCTGTACTAATGATAAATTATATGACAGAAATTAAACAAGGGCAAAGGTCATGCCACATAAAATGAAGTACTCATCACTTTTAGTAGATTTGAGCAAAGGAATGGGAAAATGCTGCTGCTGAATTTAACTACTTTGCATTTTTCTAATTCTATCCTGTGTTAAAGTTATAAGTCTATTTCTTAACTTCCTTATGAGATATATTACAAATTCCTTGAAGGCAAAGACTTTTTCTTTGTTTTCTTTCCCACTTGTACATAATCACTTTAACTTGGGGAATTGAAAGTAGCAAAATTTTATTAGTTACTTGTTGAATTGAATTGAAGAAAGATGAAAAGGTTTTTATCGTGCATTTATAGGTTCATTCTCAACTTATTTAACTCAGCTTCCTCTTTATATTCTAAGTGCACTTTGGGTTGTTGGAACTCTAACATATTTGTTCTTATTCCAAATTTTTATTTGTATTTATTTTTATATTATATATATAAATTTATATATACATTTATTATTTTAAAGTACACTTGTTATTATAAAGGAAACCATTGTGCTAATATGGCTTCATACTCAAAAGCTTTTAATGGAGCTCCATTTGGTGCTCAAACCCTAGAGCTCTATGTACCATACAACATTGCTGTTGGGTGGCATTGTGGATACAACACTCACTTCATGAGTTTAGTGAGTGGAAAAGAAAATGGCAAACTGCTTCAATATCCTTGTCTAGATAAACATAAATAGGGTCCCAAAGAGTCAGCCACAACTGAATAAGAATTTTATTCAAAAGCTAGTTAATCACAATTTGCATGAGTAAAGAAAAAACACAGCATAGGATTCTATAATGAAACCAAAATTCAATTACTGTAATGGATCTTCTACCTTCCTATTTTCTTGTTTTAATTTGGTCATAATATTTTCCAGATTGCAGTAGTCAAGAGACTATTGAATTGGTATTGGAAATGTTTCCACAACACTGATTTCTTGAGTGATTATTTTACCATTTGTCAACAGCCTTAGAGTTATGACAGGAGGTATCATGGTAAATTTCGTCTGATATCACTGATGTGCAATCTTTGCTATTCTGTTTTCATCCTGATTTTAGTAAGATGAGTGTTTGTTCTATATTTGTTTGCATTATCCCTTAGACAAGAACAACCCCTGTCATGAGTTGTAGTTTTTCAGTGTAATGAATCCCCCTTAGAGTTATGAAAACTGTCTGTCATGCAGAAAGGCAACAACAACAACAAAAATCCTTGTTGGTGAGAACATATGCCATTGCAAAGGCAAATGTGCAAAATGAATAGTCAGGGTTATTATGAAAACTTTCTGGGAAAGCTCTTCGCATTTTATATTTTGTCAGCAACTTCATTTCTAAGGATTGTATCAATTGCTAGGCACTTTCATGGGTAATAAATTGTAAATTGTAGAAAGAGAAGCCTGGATGTCCTTTCAGGTTATTTCATATTTGTTTGTCTTCCATCAGCATTTCAGCATCATTCCCTCTTTAAGATGAGAGAAGCCCCAAAATACATTTTAGTTTAGTCTTGTTAATGAGCATCCTGATTAAATAAATCCTGTCCTGAGCTCCAGGGCCTTGAAGCAGGACCCCTAGCACTGGTTCAGGCAATTTAAGCCTTATGTAATAAAGAAAATCAACTGTAAGTGTTTCTGTTTGCTAGTACTGAGTGTTGAGATGGACTCAGCAGGACTCAGTAGGCATCTTTCGTTGTTAAAAGATAGTGTGTGGAACATAACTCACCAATGCCTTGACCTAATGCCTCCCAGGGTGGGGCCAGCTCATAAGAATAAGGGTACAAGTTACTTTCATGGGTAATGTGGGAGCTGTTTTCATACACAGACTTAGGAGTAGTACTAAAGATATTTATATTATAACCAAGGTCTGCTGTGTCAGGAGATGGCAGAGAGAAGTATAACTAGGATTTTTTTTAGCCTGGTACAAGAATTTTACAGCAAATTCTTAGTCAATTGGAGAGTCTGAGCTAAAGGCTGCTGTGGGAGGTTGGGGGAAACAATAAGAGGAAGGGAAGGGCATTATTCTCTCCTAGATTTATATTTTAGCTATTTTTTTGCTTGCTCATTAGATTAAACTCTGTTGTTCAAGATGGCTTAACATATTTTCACTACTATCAAAAGACCACTTTAAATAAGAAGTACTTGGGACAGCTAGTTGCTGTAGTGGATAGAGAACTAGCCCTGAAGTCAGGAAGACCTGAGTTCAAATTTGACCTCAGACACTCAACACTTCCTAGTTCTGTGACCCTGGCAAGTTATTTCACCCCAATTGCCTCAGCAAAAAAAAAAAAAAAAAAAAAAAAAAAAAAAAAAAAGAATGAATAAATAAATAAGAGGTACTCTAGGTATGATAACATGTAACAAACCACCATTTAATACACTCTGGTTATAGCCAAAGTGCCCTGGGTTTGGATAGTGTGTGCTGCAGTGAAAAGTAAATTTTTTTCTACTGTTTTCCCAGTACTAAATTAACTTGAGTAGGGAAGAGATGGATAACAGTTTTATAGGCCCTTTTATAGCTTCCAGAAAATATTGGATGGGTTGACATATACATCATACTAAAAGGTAATATTATAAATGAATGAGTATAACCTTGGGGCAAAAAAAAGTGAATCAATCAATCGATACACATTTAGTACACATTGACAAAGTGCCAGGCAGTGTATAATAATGAGGATAAAAATATTTACAATTAAGTAATCTCTAATCTCAAGGAATTTATATTCTAACAGGTAAGACAACTACAAGCACATTCATATCTGCTAAGTCAGTAGTGGATAGAGAGTTAATTCTACAGTCAGGAAACTTTATATTAACCAACTTCAGACATTTTCTAGCTAAGTGAATCTGGTAAAGTCAGTTGAATGCCTGCTTCTTCAACTTGAGAATGAAGATTATAATAGTATCTATCTCATATAAGATTTTGTCATTTTTATCTATGCCCATTTTACTTACCACAAAGTCCCATGACAACAAGCAAGTGATGAAGTAAGTAGCAGGTATGTATAGTGTAGGAATTGGATTCACAACCTTGTACATATGTGACTCAGATCACAAGGTCATCTTTTTACTGGACTTCAGCAGCAGTGGGATTCAGGTGTCTGAGCAGCCTTTTTAGGAAACATACTCCTCAACTCCTGGCATGAGGAAGGAACTAGAAAAGGTCTCCCAAAATTGTTTGATTCACCCACTCCTTGCCTGCTTAATGCAGCATTGAAGACACCACCCTGGGGCCAAAACACACAGAAAATATACAAAAACTTTTGTTTATTTTTATCAGAGGAGTATGTTCACAATGATCACCAGGTAGACATGGGAAAAAAAATAACAGATTTTTTTTTTGTGAGATAACTGAGCACATATCACATCCAAATAGAAACTGTGAGTGAAATAAAGTTGTAAATGAAGTGTATTTGTGTGTATGTGTGTGTGTGTGTGTGTGTGTGTGTGTGAAAACTGAGCCAACATGTGCTTGGCAATAGCAGAGCAGTAAAGAAATGGGCAGTTTTCAGAGATTTGATATGAATTATTATACATATTCATCTACACTAGAATATTGGCAAGTAGCAAAACTGGGTTGCTAAATAAAAAACAAAAACTCCAGAGAATTTACTAGCAGCATAGTTTGTCTATCTCTAAGTAGGCAGCATTTAACTCCATCAAAAATAAAGTACAAGAGAAGCTGAGAGATGGAGAATGCTTTGCTCAATAAGAAGGCAGAAGAAATTCAGTAGTAACAATGCAAAAGGCTTTTATGATGCCCTGGAGGCTATTTATAGGCCAAAGATCTATAGTTTATTTCAGTTACTAGGTGCTGATGAAGCCACATTGATTAGTGATAAGGACATGATCCTGGAGAGATTGGCTGAACGTTTACATAGTGTTCTCAATAGACCGTTATAAATCAATGAAGAAACTTTTGACTGTACACTTCAGATTTAAATCAATCCTGCTCTAGACAAATTTCTAACTGAAGAAGAAGTTTTAAATGTTGTTACACTCTTCTTGGATAGCAAAATGCCTGGTGCTGATTCTATTCCATCTTAGATTTACAAAGCAAGGGTCATAAAAAGCTGTTTGAAAAATGTCTTGGTTATATAATAAGAGCAGGTTATTCTCTAGGAATTCAAGAATACCTCCATTGCCCATCGTTATGAAGGAAAGGGAAATGTGTTATCCTGTAACAAGCCATAGGGAAAGATGGATGACACACCTTTTCCTTAGTTTGGGCCCACAAGATTCTTGCCAGAGCACTCCTTAATAGGCTGATAACCTGGAAGGTAATCATCTACCCAAGAGTCTGTATAGCTTCAGAAAGTGCTGGGCAATGGTTGATATAGTATTTGATGCTTGACAAGTATAAGAGAAATGCCAGAAGTAGATCAGAAGTCTATATACAATGTTTGTCAATTTAATTAAGTCCTTTGATATTGTTATTCATGTGGATTTTGGGAGACATTATAACAAAATTTGGTTCCCCAGAAAAGTTTATCAATATTATATGTTTTATGATGGCATGTTTGACTAAGTTCTAGGTAATGGACAATGCTCTAGTGCTTTTCCACTCAACAATAAAGTAAAGCAGGGCTATGTGCTAGCTACCAAGCTTTTAAGAATGATATTATCTGAGGTGTTGTCAGATGCCTTCAAAAGAGCCAAAAATTATACCAAGGTCTGTAGTGCAAAGGCAGTAAATTATTTCAAGTGAAAATATTAGAAACAAATACTAAAGTACAAGGGGATTGGTTTATGATTTTTTTGTTCACAATCTATTGTACACTTAATTCAGCCTCTGAGATTAAGATGCAACAAGATATGAACTGATTTTCTGCTCTTTGTGCTAATTTTGGTTTAGCAATTAACACCAAGAAAAGAGAAGGTCTCCACTAGCCAGCACCACATCATCCAAATATGAAACTATAACTTAAAACAAATGGAAAAAATTAATATTTTATGGATAAATTCATTTACCTTGGGAATATCCAGATAATTTTCCAGGGATCTATTGATGATGCGATTGATGCACACATTTCCAGAATTAGGTCCATGTTTTACTTGGAAAGAAATCTTGGAAAGAAAATATGAGGAAGTAGAGATATTAGACACTGAAGGTCTAAAATGCCATTGTCTGAAGTCATTGTTGTATAAAAGCTGGAAGAGTACAAAAACCACACCAAATTATATATATTTAAATTGTTTTAGTAAGATTTTGAAAATCACCTGGAAAGGTAAGGTATTAGACAATGAGATCCTTTAAGAAGCTGAACTATGGAATATTCAAACTCTACTGCAAAGAGTGAAACTAATGAACTGGCTACATAGTTTGAATGCCAAAAATACATTTATCTAAAAGACTATTTTAAGGAGAATTCACAAGAGGCAAATTCTCACATGAAAATCAGAAGATTTGAAATGATATTCTTAAGATTTTTCTGAATAACTTTGGATTTGAGTAAGAAACATAGGAGACATTGGCCCAGAATTGTCCAATATGACATGTACAGATCAAAGAAGGTAGTATACTCTATGAGCAAAACAGAATTGCAGTAATTCAAAAGAAATGTGAGACATGAAAATTTAGAGCCTTTTTCAATTCAAATGTTCATTTGGACTATTTGTACCTGACCCTTGCTAGAGCTTTCCCAACATAGCATTACCCTAATTACCCACAGACAGACAGACTTGACTCCAAAAGAGAGATATCATTTTAGTCCCCTTCAAGAATGAAGAACAACAACAAACAATCAGGTAACTGATGATAATTTTACCATATAACTTTCAGAAAACTTATCCTAGACATCCACTAGCTATGAAACTGTGAGCATAAATATCCTCATTTATAAAGAAGGGCATTGGACTTGACTTCTGAGATTCCTTAAAGCTTTAATATATAATTAAGGATTCTTTAAGGCGCTGTCTTGCCCCATTAGACTGTATATTCCTTTGAATGCAAAAAATATCTTTCTTTTCCAGAGTTGTATCTCTAGCACTTATTGGAGAATCAGATATGCAGGAAGCTTTTATATATAAACATTTTTTATTATTAATTTATTTAATCTTTGAGCAGTTCATTTTAGCCATCAAGCAGAGATTAGTTAATCACTTGAGAAACATTTTGGAAAAGATATTTTAAGTCCACATTGTGACAGATGATTTGGGAAGTCCTTTTATAATCCCGAGAGCCTAAGATTCTCTTTTTTATAAGACATCAACTCAGTTTTAGTTGAGACATGACATGATGTGTCATTTCCTAAACCATATAACTTCTCTTTTCTGATCCCTTAAAATGTAAAATTGAGATAATTCTTGTCTTTCTTAAGTATAAGAGGATAACTCAACATTTGAAGTCAAATGAGATCAGTGATACTTCTATTGTTTTAAAAGAATTACAGATGAATATAAATGAGTGCCACATGTATTCAGATACTTACTTAGAATGCCTTATATAAACACTAGAATAAATTTCTGGAGATGTAACTATATTCAGGACTGATTTCAGAATCTTTTATCTGCTATGTCAATTAAAATGTCTCTGATCTGTACTGAATAAGGTAAATGTTATGGGATTGAATGGTAGAAATGGTAGCTCATCAATAAGGTTATAAATAGTTCAAAATAAGTCTCACAAAGAGAAGCAATGTAAATTACAAAAAAAAACAGAACCCTCATATTTTAAAATCATTTCTTCGTCAAGTCTGAAAGAACAATGAGCTGAAGAAGATCATAAATTTTCAAAAAGAAAATATCTTTGAGAAAATAAAGTATTATCCTTTCATTTTTTATGAATTAACTTAGAACCAGAAAGCAATACATTTTATTGTCCATTCTCACACAAAATTGTTTGACTAAGGCAAATTCATACTTAATTGTTTCAAGTCTGGAACTCTATCCTCAATACCAGACTACTTCTTAAAAATAAAGACTCCTACAATCTGTTTGAAGAATGTTAAGAATATTGACACCAAGACAATAAATAAAATTATGTGTTTAAATGGACTATGGATTCAATAAGAAAGAAAAGTACAACATAGAACTTCAAAACTCTAATAAGCTATATAAATAAATGAATTTGTCAATAAGAGAAAAAAGATATTAAGCTTATTTTATTTCGTTCAGGGCACAGAATTAGAAACAGTTTAGCTAATCTGTAGAAAAGCATATTGAAGCTTCAACAAAGGAAGACTTCTTAACATGTAGTCCTTTCCATGACAAGTTACCTCAAAAGGTAATGTGTTTTTTGCCACTGGAATTACTCAACCAGAGACTTGAAACGCATGTGTGAAATATATCAAAAAAGGGTTCTATTGAAATATGATTTATACTCAAGCACAGAACACAGATTTCATAATAAAGAACAAGCTGGGAGACCATTATCATTAATTTTTCTCCCAAAAGGAATAGAAAAATAAACCAACCAAAAACAAAGATAATTCTTCTTCTGAATATGATAACTCATCCAGTTGCCTCTAAAATTTCAATGCCAAGTGATCATCCAGTTCTAATTATTGAGGAAAATGAACTCTTCAAAGGTTAAATGACTTAATAGATCATTGATTATAAATGTAGATCTGGAAAAGACATTAGCAACCACCAAGAGCTAATTATAGTATGAATGAGATACAGTGTCAGAATGCTTCAAACTCCAAGACTTTATGATGCTGGATAGCCATAGAATAATTTGCAACAAATATCAAAGATGTTCTAAATCACTACTGATTAGTGAAATGCAAATTAAAACAACTCTGAATTAGAATCTCACACCTCTCAGATTGGCTAAGATGACAGAAAGAGATCATGATAAATGTTGGAAGGAATGTGGAAAAACAGGGATGTTAACGCATTGTTGTCAGAATTTTGAAATGATCCAACCCTTGGGGAGAGCAATTTGGAACTATGCTCAAAGGACCATCAAACAATGCATACTCTTTAACCCAGAATTATTGTAATTGTATCCCAAGGAAATCATAAAGGAAGGAAAAGGGCCCACATGTGCAAAAATTTTGTAGGAACTCTTTTTGTGGTAGCAAAGAATTGGAAAATAAGTAGATGCACATCAATTGGGAAATGGCTGAACAAGTTGTGGTATGTGAAAACAATGGAATATTATTCTATATTCTTTAAAAATACATTCCATATTCTATAAAAATGATGAAAAAGCTGATTTTTTAAAGGCCTGGAAAATGCATTTTCTAATTTAGATTATAAGTTTATTAGAACATAAATGAAAACAACTATAAATTTATTTATTTCAATACACAGTAATTCATGAATTATGTAGAGAAAAATCAGAGCAAAAGGGAAAAAACATAGGAAAGATTAAAAAAAGCAGTAAAAAGAAGTGAATATAGCTTGTTTTCATTTACATTTCATCTTCTTAGTTCTTTTTCATGCAGATGGCATTTGGGGATTGCTCTGAATCACTGAATTACTAAGAACTAAGTCTTTCATAGTAGATCATTGCACATTCTTGCTCTTACGGTATACAATATATTCCTGGTTCTGCTTGTTTCACTCATTATTTTTTATAGAACAATAATGTTCCATTATATTCACTTACTTCAACTTGTTAAGCTGTTCCCCAAATGATAGGGATCTACTCATTTTATAATTCTTTACTAACACAAAAAGAGTGGATACGTCTGCATGTAAGTACTTTTCCTTCCTTTAAGATTTCCTTGGGATCCAGATCTAATAATGGCAGTGGATATACACAGCTTTATAGTCTTTTAAGCATAGTGATATATATATATATATATATATATATATATATATATATTTAGTATTGATATTACTTCATTATCTTGGTATACTTTAGCAAAACATAGTTTCCTTGCTCATCTCTTTTACTTATATCAATTTTTGTTTTTGCTTGGTCTGATATCAGGATTACTACTACTCCCTTTTTTAAAATTTCAGCTGAAGCATAATATATTCTGCTATTGTCTTTTACTTTTATTCTGTATGCATCTCTCTGTTTCAAATGTGTTTTTCATTAACAACATATTGTAGTATTCTACCTTTACTATTCACTTCTCTTTTACTGAAGAATTCATCCCATTCACATTCACAGTTAAAATTATTAATTTTTTTGCCCTCATCTTATTTTTCCCATTTATACCTTTTTCTCTCCTTTCACCCATTCTCTTCTTATCACTTTTCCTTCTGACCACCACCTCCCTCAATCTGTCCTCTTTTATCAATCCCCCCTTTTCTTATTTATCCCTTTTCTAACTTATTTCTGTCCTCCCTTCCATTAGTCTCCCCCCCTTTCATTACCATTTTCTCTTTCTACTTCCTCATAGGATGAGACAAATTTCTATACCAAACTAATTATATATGTTACTCACTCTTTGAGTTAAATCAGATGAGATTACAACTCAAAAAATGGTCATTCCTTTCCCTTCTTTCCATATTTTACTTCCCCTTTATTCTTCTCCCAGGACAAATTTTTTTCCATCTTTTACTTTCTTATTTATATCATTACATTAAAATCAATTTATACTCACATCCTCTATAAATGCCTCTTCTAACAACCCTGAAAAGGACAATTCTCAAGAGTTATAAGCAGATCTTCTCTTGTAGGTATGTAAACAGTTTAACCTTTAAAAAATCAATATTTTCTTTCCTTTCCTCTTTACTTTTTTATGTTTCCCTTCTATCCTTTATTTGAATATTAATGTTTGTTCTATTCTGGTCTTTTCATCAGAAATGATGGAAAATGCCCTATTTCATTAAATATCCATTTTTTCCCCTAAAAGATGATGCTTTATTTTACTGGGTACTTGATTTTGGGTTGTAATCCAAATTCGTTTGTCTTCTGGTGTATCATGTTCCAGGTCTTCCAGTCTTTTTATGTGAAAGCTACTAAATCCTTGGCAATCCTGATTATAGCTCTTCAATATTTGAATTGCTTCTGACTGCTTGCAATATTTTTTCCTTAATCTGATAACTCTAGAATTTAACTGCAATATTCCTTGCAGTTTTCATTTTGGGATCTCTTTCAAAAGATTTGGTGCATTCTTTCAATGACTACTTTATCCTCAGGGATATTTTCTTTAATTATTTCTTAAAAGACATTTTCCAGGTTCTTTATTATTATTATTATTATCATCATCATAGCTTTAGGCAATCCAATAACTCTTCACTTGTCTCACTGAATCTGTTTTCCAGATCAACTGTTTCTCCAGTGAGGTATTTTACATTTTCTTCTATTTTTTTTTTTGTTTGACTTATTCTTGAGTTTTCAATGAGTAATTTACTTACATTTGCTCATTTCTAAATTTTAATGAATTGTTTATTTCAGTTAGGTCTTTTTTTTTTTTTAAACCTCCTTTTGCATTTAGCAAATTGTTCTTTTAAAGGAATTGTTTTGTTTAGTGGATTTTCCCCACATTTTGCCAAATTTACTTTTAAAGGATTTGTTTTCTTTTTCATTTTGCTAATTCTATTTCAAGTATTTTTTTTTTTCCATTTTGCTAATTCTGTTTTTAAGGTGTTGTTTTCTTTATTTATTTCTGTGTTTCCTTTTCCAAAATACTGGCTTTTTCCCAAAATTTTTCACAATTCTCCTATATAGTTTTCATTTCGTTCCTCCATTTTCTTTCTACTTCTTACTAGAGATTTAAAATACTTTTTGAGCTCTTCTTGAGCTTGAAAGTACTTCATATCCCCCTTTGAGGCTTCACATGTAAGCATTGTGCCATTGCCTTTCTCTTTTGGGTTTCTGTTCTGATCTTCCCTGTCACCAGAGTAGTTTTCTATGGTCAGTAATCTTTTTTTTTTTTTTCTTTACTCATTTTAAGAATTTGAACTCTACTCATAAGGCACAAGATAACTTATTCCATATTTTTCTTTGCATGGTGACAAAGGTCTCCTATTAAATCTTTGCTGTGTTAGGGATAATCATACTTCAAGCTTTCCCACTATGCTGGATTAGTCTGGCCTACTCTCACCTGTTATGCTGGGTTTCTGGGTTTCACAATTTGCTTTTTATGGTTGTCCTGCTGAACCAATGACCCTCTGAACGAGGACAGTGTGGTTAACATGCTTTACTTTGACAAGGAGCCTTCTGCTGAATACCTCAAACTGTATCTGTGCTATGACATGTTTTCCCCGTCTAAGTTAGGCAGACTTTTCCTGATGTCCTTCTGAGATTTATTAAGTAGGATAATTGTTTCACTCAGATTCCTTTAAGGTTTTGTCATTACAAAATCCAGTCAGAGACTTGATTTAGTATAATTCTGAGAGAAGCTGGAGAGAGACAATGTCTTGGCTTCTCTCCAGCATTTTGGCTTTGTCCCCCACCCCAACTTACTGTTCACAATTCTTTACAAAGTAGGACAGCAAAATGACTAATAGGTATATTCTTACCAACATACTTTGGTTCTTGAGGTATCTCTTAATACTCCCTCTGCCTTTCACTCAGGCAAAGGCCAAGAACATATTTATTTTAAAATAGACGTATTTTGATGTTAATGTTTTTATTTCACCAGAATTTTGACCAAGAACTCTCCTTGTCCTCTGCCATCCATCAAACTAATATTTTAAGTAAAAAAGAAACTGAAGAGGGGAAAAATAAGCAAAACTTATTAATATAGTAAATAAATATTTGTACTGTGCCACATTATGGAACTCCCCATCACTATGGACTATGGTATTTTATCCCTATCTCTTTTCTTTTAAGTTATTTCTCATCCTTAATAATTTTACATTTACTTTTTTAGCTTGTTCATTTAATCAATATTCTTGTAGTTATTTTGCAAATTTTTATTATTCTTGATTTGTTTAATTCATTTTGCATCAGTATAATTATATTTTATGCTTCTCTTTATTTCTCATATTTATCATTACTTGTGAAACAATAATACCACATTACAGTAATGAAAGATAATTTGTTGTCTTTCTTTGATTGATGAGGATTTACTGTTTCTAATTCTTTGCTATCCCAAATAAATTGTGCTATAATTTTCTTAATATAAGGACTTTTGCTTATTAATAGTCTCATTTAAATATAGAACGAATATTCAATTATCTAAATTCAATGGCATGGATATTTTAGTAAGATTATTTGAGTGATTCCAAATTATTTTCCAATATGATTGTAACTATTCATAACTCTTTCTATATTGGAATAGATCCTCAAAAATAATTTCTTTTTTGTGTTTATCAATTTGCCGTTTAATACAATATTTCAATGTTATATTTATTTGAATATATCAGATTAGTTTTGAAACTTTTTTTCAGAAATATGAAACATAATGTATTTTTCAATCTTTGAATTTGTTTTTGACCTGAAATTTTCTATTTTGTTTGTGCATTTATTTTGGAGCTTTTGTAGGAATATGGTGTGAAATGGCAATCTAAACCTAATTACTTCTTGACTTCTTTCCACTTTTCTCAATAGTTTTTATCATAACTGGTTCCTTACATCAACAATTACATCTTTGGATTTATGATATATTAGGATACCTTATCTATATTTACTTCCCTTTGTTGCCTAGTTAGCCCATTCAACTGGAAGATCTCTACTTTTTAAGAAGTTACATGATTTTGATGATTATTGCTTTGTAGTATATTTTCATATATTTTACTACTAAGCTTTTTTTTCCTCTTTCCCTCCCTTTCTTTCTCTTTTTTTTTCCAATTTTCATTTGAGAGTCTTAACTTTTTCTTCTTTCATGTTAATTTTATGCTTATTTCCTAAGTCTTTATATTAGTCCTTTCATAATGTTTTTGGCACTGAATAATTGAAATAATTTAGAAAGTATATCTATTCATGATACCACCTAGCTGCCCCGCAAATGTACTTTTTGATCTAAGAATACTGGTCCTTTGCTGTTCTACTAATAAGACAACTCACCTTTAGGCTCCTTTATTTTCTCTGGCTGTACCTCATGCTTTTAAGGCTTCACCTCCTCATCTCCACTTATTGGCTTTTATGACTCTTCTTCCAAGTTACAACTAAAATCAGACTACCTATAATAAGTCTTTCGTAAATTCTTTTACTTACCCTATCTTATGGTAGCATCACTTTCTCTGCCCTGTTCAAATGAGGAGATTCTTCCAATAACTTATTCTATGTGAAAGGTTAAATTTCATATCTATCTACAAACACACACACACATATATATATATATATACATAGACATATTTGTATACATACATATTTATACATACATATCCATATAACATACATATATGTGCACAAAGTATAAAATTCTGTATATACTCAATTTACATACATGAACATATGTGAATGTTATACATACACATAATAAATGTGTGCATGTTGCTTGCATGAATATATTGTGTGAATGTGCTTATAAAATTCCTAGACTCTAAATAAAAAATAATTTTTATATATTAAGAAGTAGAATTTGGTGATCAAATCTGTGTGCCATAATAGTTTTGTAGCAATTTTAATCTTTGATTTAAACTACTCTTTTCAGTACCACAGACTTTTCAGTACCACATATATGAATATTTATGAGTTAATACTAAAATATGCATTCTTTAATCTAATTTTATATTATATTTTAGCCCACCTTTACTATTTTCAATCTTATCTCTGATCAACATTTACTGTTGATGGAAAAAATAAAAGTAAATGTTCAGGGAAGATAATTACCTTTACTAGCTGATGGTGTGCTGATAGTGCTGATAGTGATATATTTTCTAACATTGATCTTATGCAGTAGACAGTAGATCACTTTGTTTTGGTAACATTTCTTTCCCAATTATAAGGATGTAGGGTGCAGGGAGATGTTTCTTCTTCTTCTTCTTCTTCTTTCTTCTTCTTCTTCCTCTTCTTCTTCTTCTTCTTCTTCTTCTTCCTCTTCTTCCTCTTCTTCTTCTTCCTCTTCTTCTTCCTCTTCCTCTTCCTCTTCCTTTTCTTCCTCTTCCTCTTCCTCTTCCTCCTCCTCCTCCTCCTCCTCCTCCTCCTCCTCCTCCTCCTCCTCCTCCTCCTCCTCCTCCTCTTCTTCTTCTTCTTCTTCTTCTTCTTCTTCTTCTTCTTCTTCTTCTTCTGTCTAGCTTCTTTTTAGGAAGTTATTTTTAAGGAAAATAAACATGGTTACAGGTAATGATAACTTGAATAAAGGGTTCCTTTAACTTATCTTAAATAAATTTATAAGTTTGCTGTTGTGAAAGCTCATAAAACAAATTAAAAGGTTTTGTGTTAGAGATTGCATTTATTCCTAACTTTAAAGACATTTTAGTGATATTTTTCATTGATAGGAAGAATGGCTGGTCTGACAAGGAGTCTTTAAAGCAGACATTATCACAGAGATTAGATATTTTAACACCCTGTGGTTTAAGTACATCCTAATGAAAATGAAATTGCATTTTGCAATATTTCTGAATAATAGGATAGAAGATAGATAAGCAAATTTTTGATTCTTGTAGTCATAATGATATGTCACACAGAGCAATAGCCATTTTTATTAAATGAGGTTTGTTGGGTTCTTACAAAGCAAAATTATAATGCATTATCTATTATTTGAATGCACCAAGCACATTGTGAAGTAACAATATTATAGTTCCCTTATTATAATAAGCATCATTTCTTTTTTTTCATTAAATGTTTAATAATTGACAAAAAAGAAAAAAATAAGAACCTAAAACTAGAAATAAATATTGTTTTGACATATGATGTGATTTTTAAAATTTGATGGCAAAAGTCTAGATTTCAACAACAAAGTTAAGCTACTCATATGTACATGGTCTTGTGATAACAGATTCTGTGTATACAAAGGCATATTATGCATATTCATTATTCCAGGAAGTCATTATTACTAAAATGCTATAGTATATGTACATCAGTATCCTGTGATACAATACACAGTCAAAATAAGAACCGAAAATTATTTTAGTTAGCACTCAGTTAATATGAGTTATCAATATAATATGTAAATTAAAATGTTGAATGTGGGTTTAGGCTGTTCTAAGAGATGCATAGCATTAAAAGTTAAGCAAGTTATGTGTTGGTCAAATCCTGGATAATGTGTACACTCCTAGATGTCCCATATCTGAAAGAACAATGGCAGCACTAGAAGCTTCTAGAATAAAGAAGTCAAGGGACAGTTGGATGGTGCAGTGGATAGAGCACCAGCCCTGAAGTTAGGAGGACCTGAGTTCAAATTTGCCCTCAAACACTTAACGCTTCCTAGCTGTATGACCCTGAGCAAGTCACTCAACCCCAATTACCTTATCAAAAAAAAAATAGAATAAAGGAGTCAGGATTAGTGTTAAAATTTTTTTATATCATATGAAGATTAGTTTTAGAAAATAAATATGTTCATTGAATATTAAAATTTTAGGTATGTATTATAATTTTCTTTAAATATTTGAAAGGCAACTAGGTAGAGAGATTTTTGGTGCAAAAAGGAAGCAATGGATAGAAATTTTAGGGGTAGATTTGAAGTAAAATATATGCAATGACTTCCTAAGAATTTGAGTTTCCTCAAAATGAATATCTTGAGAAATACAGATTTTTCCCTTCAATAAAGGTCTTCAAACAAAAGTTCTATAGTCACTTCTTTCTCTTATACGAGAGAGACTTTTCAATTACACATTGAACACACTGATTTGTAAAAGCAATTGAAATACTAGGATACTCTAAGTGGTCCAGATAAACTGTGATGAGAAAGTATACTTGTGAGGAGATTAACCAATAAAGAAATACATCTTTCTTATTTCTGACTATGCAAAGCATTGTGCTAAGTACTGAAGATATAAAGAAAAGAAAAAGACAGTCCTTACTTTCTAGGAACTCTTAGTGTAATGGAAAAAACATGCAAACAGCAATTCACTAACAAAATGTATACAGATTATATTAGAAATAATAAAAAGAAACTGCTATCTTTAAAGGGAGAAGGGTTGATAAAATACTTTTTGTAAAGGATGAGATTTTAGCTGATACTTTAAATAAATCAGCAGAGGCAGAAGGAAGATAAAAGGAGCAAAAGTCTAATATGATGAACACAAGGAAATCTTTGTCATTGGATCACAAAATACTTAAACTCATTTTAACTTAAAATGAGTTAAAAAGACCAAAAAGTATGACTAGGCCAGCTTGTGAAAGGATTTCAATATCAGAGATTTTGTTTTTGGTGAAGATGATATGGAACCACTGGAATTTAATCAATGGGGATATGTCACATTATCAGATCTGCTCTTTAGGAAAATTAATTTGACAGTTAAGTGGATGATGGACTGGACTAAGAAGAGAGGTAAGGGAGACCATCAAGTAGTTTATTTCAACAAGATAAGCATGAGATGATGAGTGCCTACACCAAGTTTATGGCAGTATCAGAAAAATGAATGGGGTATCTGTGACAGAAAGCTAAATCAGTTAAAACAGCAAGAGAATAGAAATGGAGAATTCAAATGAGGAATCCAGGATCACAATTATTTTGAGACACTGTGCCTTACAAAAATGTTGGTGAAAACAATTGGAAGGTTTAGGGTGAAAAATAATTAGCTCAGTAAAAATATGGAATTTTTTTCACAAGTTTTTGTTATCTGTTTAAAGGCTAGACAGATAGATAGATAGATATAAATAGATAGTATGTGTGATTCAATAATTTAAATAAATTATCTGCCTCTTGTCTGTATGGAATGCTTATCATTAGAAAAGTTGATTGACAAGTACAGTTATCCCTTTCTCATCACAACTTTCCATTTGGTGATATGTTCCATTACGGTGATATATTGCTGGTCAACATAAAAAATTAAATGAGAATTTTGGAAAGGGTTTTGCAGAAAGCATGGACCACACACGAAGACCAGCAGATGACATGGAGCCTAAGAACAGATATTTAACTTCATAAAGGAAAAAAGAGAAAAAAATAGACATACTCTATGAAGTAAAAAAAAAAAAAAAAACAATTTACATGGACTTATCAGATTCCAGAGGTGCCATATGCTTAACTCACATGATCTAAAAGGGATAACTGTACTTAATTTTTCTGGTTCTAGGAAATATTCAAAGTGCTTGCTGAGGTGTAAGAGCTTTATAATAAATAGACACATATTACCCAATCTTTAAATCACAGATTTTCTTTTTTTGAGGGGAGGGGAGATGAAAAGCTTCATTTTTTGTTGTTGTATGAATTTATTAAAGTAACAGTATAAACTCATTAAAATAAAGTCAGATAGGGGTGTGTTGTCCACACATAATAACTCCTCAAGTTATCATAATGTAATCGCAGTTTTGAGGAAACAAAATGCTTTAAGTCAATGATCATCTCACACTCCATCTTGCCTATAGGATCATATATAAAAACCGGAAAGGACAAACTCCCTTTAGTCTATATTTAGACACCTCTAAAATTGAGGCCACTAGGAGACATTTTCCAAGAGTTATAGCAAAAAAAAAAAAAAAAATGGTAGAGGTTTTCTAGCAATGTAATTCCAATCAACTCTGACATCAAGATTTGTTAGAAGCATTTTTCAGAGAAATAGTGCATGAGTCTGTAGTCTGAGGATTTGGCTAAGAATGGGAGCCTAACTTGTAATATTGAAAGGACAAGTTTATACTACAGGAAAAACAAAATACTGAAAGAACGAATTGTTGGTCTCTAAGATATTCCATTAATTTTTGCTGGTTTATATTTTTAAAAAATCCAAACTAAGGCAGAATCTGTATTTCAATGATCTCTTTTCCTTCTTTTCTTATTCTTTTGGTTTTAGACAAGTATTGCTGTAGCCTACCTAGATGATATGTTAATCAAATCTTCCTACAAAAATATATATTTCACTAAAGGCAAGAATTGCTAATATTAATGGTGATTGGTTTTATTCATGATAAAATTATTTTTGATTATTTGTAATATTTATTCATTCATTCATTAATTTGCTCTTTCATTTATATTTATCTAAGAACATGTAATGAGCATGATGGTATATTTTGTGCTAGACAATGATTAATAAATTTTTGTGTTTACCCTTCAAGAATCTTACAATCATCTAATATGTAGTATTTTATAGTTATTAATCAATATTAGGAATATAATTAATAGGAAATACTATAGTCAGTTATTATTAGTTATTAATAGATCAATAAGTATTTTAAAATATAAATGACTTTTATTCCATGTTATTGAATTATAAGAATGAAACAAAAACATAATTTCAGTTGAATAATTCAGACATCATGCATTTACTTGAATGTATGTGGAAAGTTGTTAACAATACATAAAAGTAGTAATAAGACATATATAAGAAAATGTCTCTTTTTCTGCATCTAACTTGTTCTAGTGGCAGAGTAAATATTTTCCCAAATATGAGATTCCAATATACCTTTTTATGAAGATAAGTTCCATCTATTTCTCTTTCTACCTTTGAAGAAGATAAATTATTTTCTTCAACCTAAAACTTTCATAAAATAATTTGCTTGAATTTTTCCTTTTCCCCATTACTCTTCTTTATATTATTTTAGTGCCATATATTTGTATCTATAGCAGTAGAATATTATTTCATTGAGAGCAAGTATCTAAATACAGCAGAATGTTTACTTCTTCAAAGTAGAAATACATTTTTTTTATTTTTATGATCTCAATTTGTAACATAGTAAGTTGTAGAAAAAGTAGATGATCAGAAATTTTTTTCTTCCTATTCTCATTGGGCTGAGCTATTGTTGGACTGGACTTCACAGGTTGTTTTACCATCTGAACATGACTGTTTCTCTCCACAAGTTGCTTGGCTACTGACATTCTCTTTCACAAAGCTACAATAAGACTTTTTTTTTTTTTTTTTTTTTTTTTTTTTGCAAGAGAACTTAATTAAGTTAAAAAAAAAAATCTCTAAATCCGGGGCCTGTGACTATCCAGTTCAGGCTTTTACATTACATAGTCCCTGTGTTCTTCACAAAGATATTTGCCTATACTGAACAGGTATAGACACTTTGGGATCAGTCTTTTTTTAGGCAGCTGTCATTTCCACTATCTTTTATATTTTAATCAGGACATTTTTTCAACATAATATATTGACAGAAATCTGTCCTCTTTGAATTCCTCACAGCCACAGTTCTGAGATTTGCTCCCTCTAAATAGGTCGTGAGAGAAGTCTAGTCTTTCTTGGACATTCTTTTTAGTTTAGATCACATTTTCCTTTACTTCTGTTTGATTATTAACTAATCATACTTCTCAGATTGTTGTCTGTGTCTTATTCAGATTAATTACCTGGAATAATTTTTTCAAGGTGACATTTCTCCATTGGTCCTCTCATAAAAATTTTATCTATTTAAGTCTCATATAATTTATAATATGTGGAGTACTATATTTATTTTACGAGAAAGTGTTTTTTTTTAATTATTCATTGGTTCTTTCTTTCACCCATTTTATACTTCATCTTTACTGAAAGTATAAATGGACAACTCTTTACACATACATGAGTAAGAATGTCAGGAGAAATTAAACTCAGATCAATAGAATGTGAATGATCACAATTCCCTGTCATTTTTTTGTCTGTCTTAATCGTTCCTTCCTCCAATCTTACATTACTCCACTTGCTTTATTTTATAATGTGATAAAATCTTATAATGTAATCTTTCCTTATATCAATTTCCCATATATTGTTTATTTTTCCAGTATATCCAGATAGCTAGACATGACAGAGGATAGACCAAAACAAGTAACTTATAAGTGATGCAAACAAAATGCCATTTTAGTTGGAGAGACATTACAATTATGCATTCAGCAAAGATAGAGGGGACTTCTTTTGGTCTCATCCATGAAGGGCCAGGAAATTTTTCACCATAATTTCCATTACAGTGAACATCATTGGCAAATGAATTTAAATGGAAATTAAGGAACATGCTTGGTGAATGACAAAGTTACTGGTACTCCTTGAAGGGTAGCTGTTTAGATCACTATTAAAATAATAAATGCATTTTCAGGAATGATCAATTAGAGAATATATTTTGCTTGACTGTTTTGTGATATAAAAATATTCTTTATGATTTTTCTCTATAATATTAATGACTATTTCTATAGCACTTATTGATCTCCAGGCATTATACTAAGTCTTTTACAATTATTATCATTTGATACTTAGAGATAGGTGCTGTTATTTCTCCTATGATATGGATGAGAAAACTGAGGCAAAGAGAAATTAAATGACTTAACCAGAGTCCTTGAACTAGTAGATGTCTGAATCTGGTTCTATAGTCAGGTCTTAACTCTAGCCCCAGTACTCTCTGCAAGGTTCCATCTAACAATCTTTAACAGTTTTTTGTTTTTTTTTCACAAACATTAAGGTTTATTAATTGTTTTACATATATTATTTTATTCTATCATCATAGAAACCTTCTTTAAGGAGGAACTATTATTATCATTTTATCTAATCTAAATCTAATCTAAAGAAGCTAAGAAACTTTGCAGGGTCATAAATCTAGTAAGCATTTGAGACAGAATTTAAGTTCCTGCTTTCAGCATTCAATCTTCTATACTATTTAGCTACTTTATACAATATATAGATAGAATAAATAGAATATAATATGCATATATGTACTTACATGATATATAAACATGCTATATATAATGTAACTATATGTAACTACCTATATATGATTATACTATATATAGATTCTGTATATAGAGAAGCAAGAGGCTCATATTTAGTATTATAGATACTAGGAAAACAAATAAATTCTTGTATTATTGTATAACATGAAAACTCATTGTATTGACCTGAAAATATTGTGTAGGTTGGATCAAAGAATAGAAAAAGAATGCCTTGCATCTATGAATATAATATACATAAAAGTTATCCAAAAGGATCATAGATTTGTGATTTCATCACAGGCACTGGGTTTTCCCTCCAAAGACACAATATATTAAAGTCTGCTCATCTCAAAGCATTTTTGCCCACGTCCACAGCATGTCTGTGTGTGTATTCTTTTAGTGTTCTTCAACATTCCTCATTTCCCCTTGCCATTACAAGGATACTAGCAGAAAATACCAACTGTCTAAAAGCCAATTTGTAATCACAAATGCACATTCTTTTTCATCCATATATTCCTTTGCTGACATTTTGAATCTATTTCTCTGACTACCTTGTTGGTAAAGTTTTGTAGTCTACTCTTACCCAATATTTACTTTTCCATTGCCTTTTGGGTAACAAAAATAGGTACAATAAACACAGATTTGTTAAATTAATGAGTGAGGAGATGACTGAATGGAAGCAGAAAAAACACTAAAGAAACTGATCAAAATAATCTTGATCTAAGTTTATAAGGACCTATCCTAAGGTGGTGAGAGAATGAGTAGAATTGAAAGGATATTTTTTCATCATTAACAGTACTTACTGAACTGAGGCAGCTTGCAAAATATTCAAATTCTGAGCATTAATAAAACTCATAATTTCTTATTCTAGACACCTCGCAATGCTGATGAAGTCAAATATATTTCACTTCCAAAAATTAAATGACAATTTCATTAAACAGCCAAATGTCAAAATGGAATGTTTGATATTAATGATTTCAAAAGGGCCTACTGAACATTCTGCTCAAAAGCTGCTACTTGAACCATATCAGAATTGGAAGTTTGACAATCAAATAGCTAAGAATAACAGTGTTCCATTTTCAATGTACTAAAAGCTTTTACTCTGTGGGAGATGGAGTTATTAGAGAGGGCAGTCTCAAAATGTACTGCTAGGAGATTTGGGAGTAGTAGTCCTTGAAGTGGAGATTTACTACTGTAGATTTTACAATTTATCCATTTTTGGTGGTTGTGATATATGAGTCACAGGGGTAATAAACTTCAAATAGGTTGAAGTAAAGTTAAGTACTTCCCAGTATCTTCTATTAATTATCTGTGGCAGAGAAGAAAGGGAATTAATGCAGAGACATAAGCTCTTATAGGAACAAAAGGGGGAATATATCTGTATTGTAGTGAGTTTTACCATAACCCTTTTACGGAAAAGACAGTGATGAAGAAATATTTAATAAATACAGATTACTGACTGCAGTGCCATTTTATTATGTTTAATTTAAATGATGAATATAGGAACAAAGGAAGGATGACAAGTAAGAAGTCTATAAATGCAGAATGTATGATTTTCAAATAGTCAGGCAAAAATCATCTGTCAGTGTGTTCCAAAAGATATTACTGATTTTTTCATGCTCAAAGACTAGTTAGTATGTTATATTTTTTCAAACACTATTTTTTGTGCAATGGATTTTGAGTGGAATGACTTACATTATAACCCTTAAAATATATGACTATAAACTTTATACACATACCTTAAACAAATAAGGCTATATATGGCTATATACAAGGCGATGTTGACCTTGGTTTAGAGAATAAAAATAACAGGAAAAGGGGTGGTGGTGGAAAGCATTGTGTTAAATTTGAAAAGATGTCAGCACTGACAACATGTTTAAATGGAGACAGAACCAGATGTGGAAGGAGAAAGTCTTCATTGGTTTCATATCTCTGCTGGTTTACTAACTGAGCCAATTGTCAATAGATAATAAACATTTCTTAAATATCTACTATGTGCCAAATACTGTGTTAAGAAGTGAAGGGATCCTTTGTTTACTGCTTTAATTTGATGTTTCATTTTCCTTATCTGCAAAATGGAAATAATTCATTTGTGTTTCTTAGTCATTGAATTCTGACTCTTTGGGACCTCATGAACAATAGAATTTGAAGCCCTTCTATTCTCCACTATAACTAAAAGTCTGTCCAAGCTCATGTATATTGCTTCAATCTTTCACATCAGGGTCTTTTCTAATGAGTCTTGTCTTCTCATTTTATTGCCAAAGTATTTAAGTTTCAGCTTCTGTATTTGATCCTCCAGCAAATAGTTGGAATTAATTTCTGTAAGTGTTTACTGGAGTTTTTCTCATATTGTTATTGACTATGAGGGCTACTTCACTTTCTTTTTTTTTTGGTGAAGCAATGGGGGTCTCAAAGCTTATGACAGTATTCAGGGCAACTTTGTCTACTTCAAAATAAAGGTTTGAGGTCATTTCACTAACAATTTCCATTTGTATTCCTTTGCTCCTGCTACAAAGTTAACCCAGTTCTTTTTTCCAATAATGCCAATATGGCATGAATGATGTCTTTTATATCCCTTCTCATGTCTAAAATGAGCATTTTAATTTCTTGGTATAGTTTTTTTTTTTTTGTTTTTTGGGGGTTTTTTTGGCTAACAATAGGGTAGGAAGGAGACCATTATATACTACAACAACAAGACTATATGATGATCAATTCTGATGGATGTGGCTCTCTTCAATGAGGTGAATCAAACCAATTCCAATTGTTCAGTGATAAAGAGAGCCATCTACACACAAGTGGGATCCGAGTGTGAACCACAACATAGTATTCTCACTTTCTCTGTTGGTATTTGCTTGCATTTTGTTTTCTTTCCCAGTTTTTTTCCTTCTTGATCCAATTTTTCTTGCACAGCAAGATAACTATAAATATATATACATATATTGGATTTAAAATATATTTTAACATATTTAACATGTATTGGACTTGGACTACCTTCCATCTAGGGAAGTGGTAGGGGAAGGAGGGGAAAATTTGGAACAGAACGCTTTGCAAGGGTCAAAGTTGAAAAATTACCCATGCATATGTTTTGTAAATAAAAAGCATTAATTAAAAAAAAACAAAAAACTTAGGATGGGAATTATTTTAAAATGAGCATTCTGTCCATTGACTAGATTCAGGAAAGTTTAAAATTAATGTCAGATTTGAAGAAAATATAAAAAAATTCATTGAAGACACTCCATATGATTAAAATCTCTCTTTTAAAGCAAGATATAGAAGCTAAAAAATGACCAAAATAAGATACAAATAAAGACTTTGACTCCAATGATTACATTCTAAAAACTAATACTTTTTTTTTTAAGTCATAGAAAAGAAATCAATAGAACCTATAAACTGTCTCAGTCAGTAAAATCGCTGTGGCTTTTGTGAATAAAAAAGACCCTCTAATTTAGAGGCCCAGCTCCTTTGCTTGATGTATTTAATTTTCATCCTTGAAATAAAACAAAGGAAAACACATAATTATGTATAAGCATATTTGTGTCAATGTATTCATTAATTTATTAACTTTAAAATGTTATTCATCATACAATTCAATTCCACTAATTACCCAAGAAAAACCTGAAACTTCCTTCAGCAAATGCAGTCTTCTCACTCTGGATTATCACTCTGTCATGCTGCCACATTTTGCCATTGGTGAGCATTTTTGGGGTCTCCATTTGGGGGAGAGCCAATATGGCCATGTTTTATTTCAAACTCCCAGTTGAGGATTCTAATTTTGAAACCCTGACCCCACCAGAGTAAGTTTTTTTTTTTTTCTTTTGGCATTTATCAACTCTTTTATTCCTTTTCTTCCTTTAGAATGTAAGCTCCTTAAGGACAGAGATTGTTATTTCTTCCCCCACCCCAGGTATTTGGTGTGGTACTGGAGACACAAGGGAAAGAATCATTTATATAGAACTTATCATGTGTCACATATGTTCCTAAGTGTGTTACAATAGATTATTGATAGTAACAAAATAATAATAATAAATAATAATCATATTTATTTAGTGTTTATTATGCACTTTAAAATTATCTTATTTGATCCTCACAACAACTCTGGAATGCAGGTATTATTATTTTTCCCATTTTATAGATGAGAAAACTGAGGCAAACCAAAATTAAATGGCTTACCCAGGGTCACATAGCTAATAAGTGTCTGAGACCAGATTTTAACTCAGATCTTCCTGATTCCCAGCCCAGTTCTTTTATCCACTGTTATAGCTGTTCCCTCAGTAAACAAAGAAATGCTAGTTGGCTGTTGCTTCTCTACCAAAAATCATTTTAGCAATTTAAATTTTTCGGAACCATTCTTAGTTGGAGAAACTTGATTCAGACTATGCACTATACTAGTGATGAAAGAAGAAAAAAAAAGAAAATCACTAAAATTCTACTTTATCTTATTCCATGAATTTAAGATACCAAATGTATTTTAAAATATTAAAATTTTAATTTTAAAATTTAAATTTAAAATTTAAAATTTAAAATATAAAAATTTTAAATTTTAAAATTTTAAAATATTCATTTTTCAGAAACTTGTTTTTTTCTCTTCTTTACTACCCCAAATTTTCCATATCTGCAGGTAATCTGAGTTGTCAACTTTACACATAATCTTAATACACATAATATTGTCAAAAATAATCTTCTTGGAAGATCTCATAAAATGATTATCTTGTTGACAGAATAATATATAACAAGAGGTTATTAGCACTAGTTCATTTATTGGTTAAGTAACAAAGGCTCACAGAACTAAAGTTAAAGCTAAGAGGTAACTTAGTTGAACCAACCTAATCATTGTGACATGGACTCAGAAATCAGCTTATTCTCTTTTCTTATCTAGAAGGAGCCTAGCTAGCTATTATCAGCTATAATCAAATTCCAAACCCTCCTGTTTATAAACTGTTTGTCAAGAACTCCTACCTCTGAGACAATCTAGTTAACACCTTCAAACAATCTTTGAGATCTTGATTAGCAAATCTTTAGACAGGTCTGGGATCTGGTCTGCTAGTTGGATTCCACCTGACACCTCCTAGATCCCACCTTGATCTATCCTTACTCCTCCCTAGTTCCTCTATTTAGTTCTTAAATCCTGCCTCTGTTCCCCTGACATTTTAAAATCTGTGTACCAAAAAGTGCAAAACACACTTCATTTATGATTCTGCATTGTAATTGCTTGAAATTATGAACCTATTTTCAGGTAAGTAAAATAGCAACCTTTGGGTTATGGATGCCTGACTTGATTTATTCAGGTAGATTGAACTGCAACTGAATCTTTATTATACTATTTAAATAATTTTTATTTTATTTTATTTTATTTTTACAAATTGCCCTCTTGAATCTATTTTGTATTATCATTCCTGGTTCCTATTTTACCTCTTCAGTTGTACATTTGAGAAAACTGAGGCCTGAAGATATATCTCTAATGAAGTCAGGGTAGCAATTCCTAGTTTGAAACAAACATGTGACAAATTCAGAATCAAGATTCTCTTTGCAGAAGATGACCCAGGAAGGCCAGGGGCAAAAAAAGAAAGCATTCTCTTCAAATTTCAGGCCACCACTCCTGATTACAAAAGTCAGTCCTTGCTCCCTAGGAGCTTACATTCTTAAGGAGACAAAATTCAGAGGGCTTCAGTTCAAATCTAAAAATCTCCACCTGATTATTTGATGTCTTTGTGAGTTTCAATTTTCTAATTTAAGTTTCATTCTTCCAATTTAATTTTTGTAACTGTGAAAACCAAGTGCCATCCATTTCTCATATACAAGTACCTAAATTATTATATGGACAAAGTTTTTAAAAGTGTGTTGACCACTTGCAAGTTAAATAGAAAAACGGGTGTTTCTAGGGATTTAAGTCCTCCTCTGTTGACAAACATTCTCAGGGATTTATATAATCCCATGAATTTTTTGTGGCTTCCTAGAAAGGTTTTTCCTAAAAGGAGAAAGAACTTATTTTTCATGTTTGATCTATTTCACAGCAGTTTTGCTTTTCAATTCCCCATGCCTTTTTATACTTAAATTCCTATTCCTAAATACACATGGTTTCTTGAAACTATATAGTTTCCTGGGACAAATGAATGTTCAAGTTTTTCTTTAAGTGGAAGTGGGGAATCTCTGCCCACTAGCCCTGTAAGGCCCAGTAAATCATTAGTACAATCAACCACTGGCTGGAATTAAGTGCTGTGATACAAAAACAATAAAATAGGAGCCATTCTTCAGAAGTTCATAGTTTAAGATAAATGTAAGGAATCTCCACTACAGGTCTTAATAAGACCTGCAAAATCATTTGAATAACTAGCTACTGAGGATGAACAGAAATCTAGGAAGAACAACCTTTGACTTCTTGAGTTCTATAAGATGATAATTTTATATGGTCAATTAATGATGTTATAAATATCCAAATGGTCCTTTGCAGAAAAAAAAAAAAAAAAGGCTGCCTATTCTTGCAATGAGAGTATGTTCTTTTTAGTCCCAGTTTTCCTTTGGTACCTGAACTTGACTTTGATTTTTTAAGTCAGAACTTTAACTTACTGATGGCATGGTAAATAAAAGACTTTACTTAGAGTTAGGAAAATCAGATTCCAATTAAAATCATTTCTAGTCATATTGAAAAAAATGCTTTAAATCACTATTGGACAAAGAAATGCAAATTATGACAATTCTGAGGTGCCACTACACATCTCTTAGATTGGTTAAGATAGACAGGAAAAGATAGTGATAAATGTTGGAGAGGATGTGAGAAAACTGGGACACTAATGCGTTGTTGGTGGACTTGTGAAATGATCCAACAATTATGGAGAACAATATGGAACTGAGTCCAAAGGGCTATAAAACTGTGCATACTCTTTGATCCAGCAGTGTCTCTACTCAGCCTATTTCCCAAAGAGATTGTAAAAAAGTGAAAAGGAACTAAATGTGCACAAAAGTGTGTAGCAGTCTTTTTTGTAGGGTCAAGGAACTGGAAACTGAGTGGATGTCCATCAGTTGAGGAATGGCTGAATAAGTTATGTTATTTGAATGCTATAGAATATTTTTGCTCTATAAGAAATTATCAGCAGGATGATTTCAGAAAGGTGGAGAGATTATATGAACTGATGGTAAGTGAGGTGAGTAGAACCAAGAGAACATTATACACAACAGCAACAAGTTTATGTGATGACCAACTTTAATGGGATGTGACTCTTTTCAGCAATGAGGTGATCCAGGCCAGTTCCAATGGCCTTGTGATAGAGAGAGCCATCTGCATCCAGAGAAAGGATTGTGGGGCTGAATGTGGATCACAACATAGTATTTTCACCTTTTCACCTTTTTTGTTGTTTGCTTTCTCTTTGTTTCTTTTCTTTGAAAAAATGTTTCTTTCATTTTTTTCCCCTTTTTGACCTGATTTTTCTTGTGCAACATGAGAAATGTGAAAAAATGTATAGAAGAATTATACACATTTAGCATATATTGGATTATTTTCTGTCTAGGGTAGAGGATGGAGGGAAGAACTGAAGAAAAAATTAGAATACAAGGTTTTCAAGGGTGAATGCTGAAAACTATCATTGCATATATTTCAAAAATAAAAAGCTATTATTCTTTGAAAAAGGAAGATCAGAGTTCAAAGCTAGCTTTAGATACTTATTAGCTGTATGCTCATGATTAAACTGCTTAATTGTTCTGTCTTCAGTGTTCTCCACTGTAAAATGAGAGTAACAATAGTACTAGTGTTGGTAGGAGGATGGAATGAGACATGTTTTCTAAAAAGAAAAAAATAGGGGCGGAGCCAAGATGGCGGAGAAGACACACGCGACTTTTTAAGCTCTTCTCTTACCCTCTTCATCAATATTATATCGAGCCTCAAAAATAGTCTTGACTGCTACAATCGTAAAGATAAGAAGTAGAACAACTCACCGGCCAAAAGAAAATCTGCAGTCCGCCAAAAAGGTTGGTTCCGGGCAGGGGGACTGAACAGACTGGAGAGAAATTAGGTTCCGGAGAGTCTCAAACTGAGGGTGAAGGCACAGATCTCAGCAGGCGCAGCCCCAACCCACAGTGGGCTTTTCCTTGGGTAGCTGTGGATCCTGCACAGCAGGAGGACACAGCCCGGGTTAGCCTCCAATCTGCACAGTGGGGAGCTCGGCTTGGGGCCATAGAGCTTTTCCAGGGCCGATTTGCATCAGGCAGAACACTGGCAGAGTTTGTGGCTGTCTGATTCCTGCAGTCAGCTGCTAATACTCACAGTCCCACAAGAGGCTCCGGCCTGGGGCAGTGACACTTTCACCACTTAGTCTCAGCCAAGGCAATCGCTAATCCACTCAGCCCTACTAAGCAGTTTGATAGCCTGCCAGTGCTGAATCCACTTCCTTGTTGGGGGAAGGGAAAACTCTCACCAGAGCACCTCATACCTCGGAGCCTGAAATCGGTTTACATCTCTCCCTGCTCTGCAGAGGAAGCTGGTAACCCCTTGCCTAGGAGACCTACCCTAAAGGCTTTAAAACATGAATAAAAGATGAAAAGAACGATGGACAGCTTCTATGCAGAAAAAGAGCAGTCAGCAAACCTGAAGAGACCTCAAACAGCAAAAATGCATCAGACTGTCCTCCTTTACATGATGCTCTCATAGAAGAGACCATTAAAAGTCTCAAAAGAGAGTTAGAAGATAAATGGGAAAAGGAAAGAGAAGCCTTAAGAGAACAACAACTTCCTGAAATACGAATTGAAAAGTTAAAAATTCCCAGGAAGTGTAGGGAAACAAAATTGGTGAATTGGAAAAAAAAAAATCTTAGGAAAGTAAGAATTGTGAATTGAAAAATAAAGAATTCACTAGAAAGTAGGATTGTGGAATTGAAAAGACAAAGAACTCCAAGAAAGTAGGATCCGTGAATTGAAAAGACAAAGAACACAAAGAAAGTAGGATCTTGGAATTGAAAGAAAATAATTCACTAAAAAAAAAAAAAAATTAGTGAAATGGAAAAAAATCCACAGACCAAACAATAATTCAAAAACTCAATTGGACATATACAGAAAGAAGTAAAAAAGCTATTGAAGAAAATAATTTTTAAAAATTAGAACTGAACAAATTGAAACTAATGATTCATTGAGACAGCAAGAATCAGTCAAGCAAAAACAAAAATGACAAACTGAAAAAAACCACGAATTTTCACTTGCAAAAACGACAGACATGGAAAATAGATCTAGGAGAGATAATCTGAGGATTATTGGACTTCTGAAAACTATGATGAAAAAAGAGCCTAGATACTATTTTACAAGAAATCATCAAAGAGAACTGCCCAGATGTAATAGAACGAAGGTAAATAGGCATTGAAAGAATTCATCGAACACCTCTGAAAGAAACCCTAAAATAAAAACCCCTAAGGAATATTGTGGCAAAATTTCCAGAACTATCAGATTAAGGAAAAATTTTACAAGCAGCCAAAAACCATTTAAATACCGAGGCGCCACAATAAGGATCACCCAAGATCTGGCTGCCTCTACATTAAAGGAAAGAAGGGCCTGGAATATGTTATTCCGAAAGGCACAAGAACTCGAGATGCAGCCAAGAATAAAGTACCCAGCTAAGCTGAGCATTTTCTTCCAGGGAAGAAGATGGACATTTAATGAAACAAATGAATTCCATTTGTTTCTGAAGAAAAACCAGAACTAAACAAAAATTTGATCTCCAAGAATAGAACTCAAGATGCAGGGTAAAAATAACTTTGAGAATTCTATTTCTGTTGGGATATACAAAAGAATACATGTATAATTTGATTGTAATTGATCTAACATAAA